>NW_004567128.1:9502687-9518776 GCF_000260355.1 Condylura cristata
CCCTAAATAACACATATTAATAAAAAAATTTCCCTCCCCCAAAATAGCTAAAAGCAGTAATGTCTTACATTTTCACAAATCTCATTTCTAGTTAAAAGAACACAGCTGAGTTCTCATATCTTCTTCAGGAGTCAATCTTTTGTGCTTTTTGGTCTTGGCAAGCTAAAGGAAGAAAATCCAGTTTTACACAAAGAAATTGTTGGAAATGGAGGCATGTATTTATTTAGTCTTTCAGATTGTGGGCCTTCTTCTCTGAGGCAAGACTGAAGCTCAACAAGTAGCAGATTCTTAAAGCTCAGTTGCACTGTGGAATCTGATATGTATCAATGGAGTTTTTGTACTCTGTTCCCCGAAAATCCATTTCTGGCCTCGTTTACAGGGGTCCTTTAATCACGTTTTTGTATCATCAGACGTCAGTGACTTGGAAAATATTGGTTCACCTGAGTTATGTAGAACTTCCAAATGTTGACATATCTCATTATACACTTTCAAAAATTGACACGATTAATTACCACCGACCTCGCAGGATAAGACCTTAGCACTAGGAAGCTGTCAAGATCTGGGTGGCAGATATAAGATCTCTAAAGTTTTAATTTTCATTGAAAAACCTGAACTTTATCATTGGCAACAAATACTGTCAGTTGTTTTCCTTGAAGTGATGGGCCAACTGTTCGTTGGCGAGGAACTGTCTGCCAAGTGCCGAAGTCTGAATAGCCATAGTTTGTCAGTTGTTCTTTCATGTGAAAATAGCGTTCCACAAAAATAGCAGATCGTTCACCTTCCAACTCAAATGGCGGCATAAATTTTCCTTGAGACATCATCACGCCGCGGTAGGCAGCCCGTGTGCTGCGGGTGGGCTTTCCATCTTGTCACCCAGGAGATGAAAAACACATGCACCCAAGGGTGGAGGTTTAATCAAATTTATAATTTGTAAAGCTTCATCAAGGGCATTCTTAAGTGAAACTGGCATTTCCTTTTTGCTGTGTGGCAGTAGAAAACACAGCGACTGTGCTTGTCGTTCGCTGCCATTGCCTCGCTCCCGGCAGCGATGCCAGCGGCCCCAGCCACTGCTGCTTTTGTGTCCTCGTCACAAAAGTCAGAGAGCGAAAGAGGCAAATCACGTGCTAGTATTATTACGGCAACTGCCTTGACCTCCAGGACCCCCCAAAAGGCCTTTGGATATCCGCAGTGGTCTGTTGGACCACATTCGTGATCCTCTGCTCGAAACTTCTGCAAAGGGCCAGCCCGCCCAGGACAGAAATTGTAGGTGCTGCACATCTGGGAGGAGAGCCGAGGTCCTTTTCACACAGAGCAATTTGCCTGACTTTTTGGAACCCGAGATGGACTTTTTATTTCTTTGCAGAACTGAAGGCATCTGGCTGGGGAGCACAATTATTCTCCACTCACCTTTAAACCGCCTCAGCTATTACGAAGTCTCTGGCAGTGATATGTTGATTATGTGAATTTAAAGCCCACAGGAGCCAGAGGAATGACAGATCAGATTCCCTTAAGCGAGAAATAAAATCCAGGAGCCTGGCAGCGGGACCCGCAGCTCTCACTCCTGCTGACCTTGGGTGTCTCCCCACAGAATGACTGCTTCTGGGCCAGATGGCATGTGGCTTAAAACGGAGATGTTTCAACCTGGTTCCTGGCATTAATTGTGGACATTGACACTACTTTGTTGCACGGGCCATAATTCTTCCTCGGCAACCTCATGTAGTTTTTTTTTCTTGAGACAGTAGAATTCTAACAGGCATCCGAGAATCCAAGCAGTTTGCAAAGGTCTAATTTTTTTTCTTTTAAAAAAGATTTATTTATTTATTTATGCATATAGAACTGGGGTACAGGCCAGATGTGCAGGCGGTGAGACGATTCACCAGAGACAGAGACAGTGTGGGGAGCACAACAGGCAGATGAACTGAAGTACACTGCTGAGGGGAGCAGTGGGGAGACAGGAGAGGTCTGCTGTGACATGTGGGTCAGCTCCCTGGCTGGGGATCGAATTCATGCTGCAGTGGCCACAGCAAGCTTCATAGTGCTGTGCTTTAACCCGTCGTGCTACCAGTGAGGGCCTGCAAAGGCCTAATTTTTTTATATTTCCAAACCCCGACCTTTTTGGTCCCAGTCATTGTTACAGACTGACAGACACTGAATCTTGTCTATTGAATGTTAAGTCTAGAAACAATTACGAGCCCTGAGACTGAGGGACAGTCTTAATGCCCCAGAGGAGATGGCAGCTTGTAAGCCCATTTGACTTTTTGTTTAAGGGCACTAAATGAGGATCAGTTGGTAAAGGCAGGTTTTCAAGTGCAGCAAGATTGTTTCTTTAATTTGATGGGGATAAATGGAAGGTCAATACCCTTTGTCTTATCGACAGTTTCACCAAATAATATTTATTAAGGATGTTCTGGTCCACTATAAACAAGCAAAGACTCTAAGCAGAGCTCTTGAGATGCTGAACCAGAACAGCTTCTGAGCGTGGACTGTCTAGACTAGGAGCACGCTTTCACGACTCCGAGGCTGAACTTAGAATTTATTTCAAAACTAATTCGACGTGGGCCCCATGGATAACACAAGCACACCTGGACAAGCAGGCAAGAAGAGAATGGTCTCTTCTCACTTATGGGCGTGTCGCAGAAGTTTTGCGCTAGAAGCTCTAGAAGCGCGATTGCTCTCTTTACACAGAGAAGCACTGGGTCCAGGAAAGAAGAGAAAATAAGTTTTGGACATCCGATTTAACAGACTGTTTCCTCAACATCACTGAACCAAACACAACACAATCCAAACAAACAAGGCAGCTGTCGTAAAGAGGCTGCCAGGCACGTAATTGTCATTGTAAACCAGGGCCTTCTGCTTATGACTTTCGGTTCTAAGTTTTCTTTGTTTTTTGCTCTGAATTCTGGCTCAGTGCTTACAACAGCAGTAGAATGTCTTTTCTTTCTAAAGAACTATCTTGACTTATTAAAAATACAATTTGTGTAAGCCAACGGTATTTCAAATTATCTAGACTTTAAACTGATTTGATAATGAAGGCCTGGTGCGAGAGAATAAAGTGTGTCAGCTTAGTTTTTCAACAAGTTATGTTTCTTTGAAGACTCCATGAGATGAGCGCATAAAGAATGTATTTGCATGAGAGATGATGTTGCCTCCTGGGAGAATGAATCTAACTGTGCTAGGATACTAAGAGTTTCAGGAACCAGGGGAGTGTGGCAGATGTAAGTGATGTTGCATATTCAAATGTAAGTCAGCTACCGAGAGCTTGGGCTGCCTGAGTCCTTGCCAGGGAGGCAATAATTGAGAGCAAATAAATGAGAAGAATGAGGGCCCCCTGGTGGCCTGGGGGTTACATCTCAGCAGTGCCGCCACGACAACCTCAGTTCAAGCCCCTGCCAAGGAACTAACCTACATGGCGCGGCAGACCTCTCCTGACCCGCCCGCTGCTCCCCTCAGCAGTGTACTTCGTCAGTCGGCCTGTTCTGCTCCCCACTCTGCCTCGGGTGAAGCCTCTCACTGCCCCGCCCCTGCACCTCTGGCCTGTACCCCAGTTCTGTATGCACAAATAAATAAATGAGAAGACTGAAGACTGATACCATAGAAAACTCTTTAAGGTTTCTAAAGATCTTAAGGTCTTTAAGGGTCCCGGGAGTGTAAGCCTGAAGCACTTTGCAAGCGCTTTTCGTTCATGCCCAGAACGAAAGGACAGAGGCACAGACACCATTAGTCTTCTCGGGCTCAGCGGCGCCTTCTTCGAGTATCATTTCCTTGCGGGGTCAACAGTGACTCTGGACGTTGGTGGGCACTGGTGCTTTCGGTGGCTTATCTGGGCGCTGTGTTTCACCACTGCTGTAGCCTAGAGCCGCCACCAACAAGCAAGGCAGGTAAAAGGAGAGCGGTAGCTGAGCGCTGAAACCAAATCAATTCTGTGACACAGTGTGAAATGATAATGGGACTGGGTGTAATTTCTGTTCCAATGTTAACAGTTCTGAGAATCAGTAGATATAGTTACTTGTTCCAGGAAATGTTTCCCTGAAAGATAAAGTTGTGGACCAACTAAAAAGTAAAATCAAAAGTTAACGTTTACCGAGACCATATTCCCCACTGATACTCACTTTATTCCTTTCACCTCTGTCCACCGATCTGTAGCTATCGCGTGGTGAACTGGCCTGATCCACCTTGTGAGATCTGCCCGAAACTCACCCAACCCCGTCTCTAAAAAGCACCCTGCCCCCAAGCTCAGACTAACTAGACACTCTAGGGTAGTGTTTTCCTATACTGCAAGAAGTCTAAAAACGGCTGCAACTAATCAGTGGCCTTTTCCTGCCTTTTTTGAGGAGGACCTGACAATTGCTATGACAAATGATATGAGAGCCAGCTGGCTCCAAACCCATAAGGTTGCTGGTTTTGTGGTCCAGTTACTGTTTAGGAAGGTGAGAGCAGAGGATCTGCCTTAACAGCAAATGTCTAGCTCTGTGAAATTCCCATCCTCGCTGTTGTTTACATGATTCTTTCCTGATAACACAGTGCTCCTTTCCTCCAGACAAAGGTGATTTTGAAAAAAAAAGATTGATTTATTTATGTATACACAACTGGGGTACAGGCCAGAGGTGCAGGCGCGGTGAGCGGTTTCACCAGAGACAGAGTGGGGAGCAGAGCAGGCCGACTGACGAAGTGCACTGCTGAGGGGAGCAGCGGTCGAGACAGGAGAGGTCTGCCGTGCCATGTGGGTCACCTCCAGGGCGGGGGATGAACTTGCACTGAAGTGGCTACGGCCAGCTTGCATTGCCATGCTTTAATGCCTTGTGCCACCAGGGCGGGCCTAGACAAAGGTGATTTTGAACTCGTTGTATCATAAAATCTTAAAAACGTGTGCATGTGTACATCCAGATACATGCCCGTGTGTATTGTGTGTATATATGTACGTGTGTACACACACACACACACTACGGTAAAAATAAGGCAATCCCAGGAGGGATTACTCTCTGGGGGCTTCTGGAAGATTAATTTCTGCCTGCTACTGTGCGTCTCTTCCTCATTGCCTCAGTCTGTTCCACAGAGTGAAACGCCACTCTCTCTTACCGCACATGAAGAGCAGCCGTAGCAACCACAGCACTAAACGCCGTGGCCCACAGTCCATACCTTGCCTGAGTCCCTCGCCTGAATAGAGGGTAAGGCAGTGCCCAAGCGAGCATGGGCCCTCGCGGTCAAAGATGCTCGAGAAAGGGAGGACCCAGACCTCACTTTCCGGGTGCCGGCTCAGGGAGCTCGTGCTGCGCATGCGTTGTCACTGGCTTCACAGGTGCAGATGAGTGGCTCCCACTAACACTGATAATGGGGTACCAGGAGCTGATAGCTCTAGATCTTTGGGTGGCCTTGATACCCCACTGAAGAATTCAGTTACAGTTCATTTCTGAACCAGTGAGCAAAGCCAAATCTTTCTCAAATTCCAAAAACTATGAACCAGGTGCCCGCTGATAAAGAAGGATTTAAATACAAAGAAAGGTAGTATGACTGTGAAGGTGATGAGCTGTTGGGGAAAAGAAAAAATTTCCAGGGTAGCCTTGGGGGCACTTTAAGATAAAACTCAAAGGTGAAAGGGATGATTCACCCATTCATTCTTGTGATCTGACTATAAAAATTTTCTGGGATTACAATGCCATGCAAGTATAACTTGTGGCCGTGACTGTGCAAATTTACATGCAAAAATGGACCTAAGGTATGTCCAGGCTGTAGTATTCAGGGCTGCCAATTGAGGAACGTGCCCAAGGCTCTATTTTCATGTGTGGTGCTTTCCAAGGATGCAAGAAAAGGTATTTGTCACAAAGAAATTTGCAAGTCCCTATCAGCCACTTACATAGAGAGTGGTAAAAGTTTATTCTTGTATTGTGTCACCAACAACTGAAACCGCCCGTGTCGCTGGTCAAAGACTTCAGGAGCCATAGCTTACCAGAGAGCACTCTGATGTCATCACTTCCTGTGTGACATGTGCCAGGCAGGCACCAGAATGAGGGGCTTTTCATGCTTCTCCACCAGCTTTGTCTCTATCCCAGCTTCTTTGGTCCATCCGGAAACCATTAGCACTCAACAAAAGAGCAGGGCAATTTCATAATCATTTCTATTCAGGTGCTAATGAGCCACCTACTCCTGTTCCAGCACCTGCCCACCATCACTTTGAATGTCAAAGTCAGCCAGACCCTGACGCCCCTGTGAGTTTATGCTGCCGGAGCAGCAGGCACCACCCTCTCTGCACCGTCTGGACACCATCCAGTCTCAGATCCTCTCCAGGATTCCGATGGTCTTAATTTGAATTCCAGTGCGACTTGCTCACCCATGGCTTCTGATGCATCCCGGGAACTTCTTGCCCTGGATACATCATCGCCCTTGCCATCTAATCTGAATCCTAGGATCGCCTCATGTCAAAATGGTGATCTACCTGTAAATGAATTCCCCTTTAGCCATTGCACTGTTAACTCTTTCTAAAAATATATTTTACTTTATACACACACACACACACACGTATTACACCATTCTTCATTTTGTACATTTTTTTTTTTCATCTCAATTGTAATCCCTGTGGACTTCCTGCCACCAGGAGCTTCTGTAGAGCACAAGAGACATTAAGCAAAACAAAGATACACCTCTCTGATTGGGAGAAAAGTTTTGTACACAATACTAATGACAAAGGACTGATCACAAAGATATACAAAGAGCTGATGAAACTGAACAAAAATAAAGTGAACAACCCCATCAAAAAATGGGCGGAAGAGCTAAAAAGACACTTCTCCAAAGAGGAAATGCAGATGGCCAACTGGCACTTGAAAAAAGTGTTCAACATCACTTGTAGTCAGGGAGATGCACATTAAAACTGCAATGAGATACTACCTCACCCCAGTGAGAATGGCACATCTTCAAACAACTAGCAACAACAAATGTTGGCGAGGATGTGGAGAAAAAGGAACTCTCCTGCACTGCTGGTGGGAATGCAAACTAGTACAACCACTATGGAAAACTGTTTGGAGGTTCCTCAAACTGCGCAACATGGAGCTTCCCTAGGACCCAGCAATCCCACTCCTAGGTATCTACCCAAAAGACACAAAGACACAAAAACACTGATTCAAAAAGACACCTGCACTATTAACTCTTTATCTCAGCTCACTGAAAAAGAAGCAACTCTGAGCCCTCCATGTAAAACCAGATGGAACTAATCCCAGTAGGCTCATACCGCAAGGGCTTTGACCTTTACCACCAATGCAGGGTTCAACTTCCGCAGCCCACTTCCTGGATCAGTCACTCAGATCAGAAATATCTAGATCATGTTAACCATGATAATAGTAATTTGAACTGAAGTATTTTAATTAAATTTTGTTTTGGGAAGAAAAAGCACCTTTTTCTGAGATAACCATAAAACATTTATATGATTTTTGTCTCCTAAAACGGTTTTAAACCTTGACTTTAGGAATTATGTACAATTCTGTAATGCAGATAAGTGGTTCAGATGAACACAGCTGCTTTAACACCCTTGTTCCCTTAGAGCAGTAAATTGACCCAGAGGCAACCTTTTGTAATGAGTTCCTGAAAAATTTGCATTATTCCACGTTCAAAAATATTGTTTTTGTTCATTCTTTTGGTGATCCCGTTTATTAACCTGTGTAAAAGGATGAAATTTCAATATGGTCGTGAAAATGCTGTTTTTATGTGACTCTAATTACAGTCACATACTGTTTTTGAAAGCTGTGTTTTACCACTAATTTCCCAAAGCATAATAAAAATCTAGAAATAAAAAGTTACTGGGATATACTGTGAGGAACACCGCTAACTGGCAGCTATTTCACAGGTTAGCCACTGAAAATTTGAGGTATCATTAATACACAATGCATTTCACAAGAATGCATTTTCATTTGTAGACACCCACAAAAACACCAAAATACTCTGGAATTCCTGTGTTGATAGATGACATGTGCAATGTTTAAAGGCTTTACAGTCATTTGGAAATATATGGCCATGCGAATTGACTTTGGAGGCTCCAGGAGGGAGAATTCTGTTCTTATAAATGTTGCACCACACTTGCTAGTTTTAAGTAACGTGATATTACAGTGTGTGCTACTCTGCTCGTTGTCTTAAACAAAATATTTATAACTTCTCATTTTGTGGTAGTGTTTGATATTCCGGTTATTGTTTCTTGTTTATTGAGTTTAAAACTATAACTTAAGGGCCATGGAGTAATTTGACTAGTGTATTAGTGATGGACAGTCTTATAGTAGTGAATTGTAACCTTCATCTGCTGCTTTCTCAGACTCCTTCAACTTGAAAAATATTCAATATGCTAAGACACCATATTTTGGAGTAGCATGTCTCGAACCCCATCATTGCCCTACCCCCAAAGATAACTACTATCAGTTTTAATTAATTTTGTCTGTTACTTTTTCATAATTAGATTTGATTATTATTATTATTTAAAGATTTATTTATTTATGCATACAGAACTGGTTACAGGCCAGAGGTGCAGGGGCAGTGAGAGGATTCGCCAGAGACAGAGTGGGGAGGAGAACAGGTCGACTGATGAGGTACACTGCTGAGGGGGGCAGTGGGCAGGTCAGGAGAGATCTGCTGCGCCATGTGGTCACCTCCAGGGAGGGGATCAAACTCATGCTGAAGTGGCTTTAGCTTCTTAGTGCTGTGCTTTAAGGGAGGGCCTTATTATTATTTTTTATTGAGGTAATATTGGTTTACACAGCGCATATGACTCCAAGGTAGAGGTCCATGCCTCTTCAGATGTGTGTCCATATCACACTTACCACTAAGGCAGTCACAGTCCTCTTCCGGAGTCCATTGAACCCTCTTCCTTTTGCTCCACACCTCCCCCCTTCCTCTATGGTAGCCTCAATTTTGCTTCTGGGTTTTATATTAAACCTTGTCATATGTATGATACACAGATTTTTCCCCCCCATTCTATAGGGTGTCTTTTCATTTTAATGATGGTTTCTTTCATTGTGCAGAAGCTTTTTAGTTTGACATAGTCACATTTGTTTCTGCTTTTGTTTCCCTTGATCTTAGAGTTTTATGGTTTCAGGTCTTGCATCTAAGTATTTCATCCATTTTGAGTTAATTTTTTTTAAAGATTTATTTATTTGTGCATACAGAACTGGGGTACAGGCCAGAGGCTCAGGGGTGGCGAGAGGCTTCACCAGAGACAGAGTGGGGAGCAAAACAGGCAGATCGACGAAGTACACTGCTGATGGGAGCAGCGGGCGGGTCAGGAGAGGTCTGCCGCGCCATGTTGTCACCTCCGGGGCAGGCAGGAATCGAACTCATGCGCAAGTGGCTTTAGCTTCTCAGTGCTGTGCTTTAACCTGCTGCGCCACCAGGGAGGGCCCTTGAGTTAATTTTTTTGTGTATGGAGTGAAAGAATGGTCTAGTTCCTTCTTTTGCATGTGGCTGCAGTTTGTTGAAGAGACTTTTCCTTTTTCCAGTGTGTGTTCTTGACTCCTTTATTATAGATGAACTGTCCATTTAAGTGTAGGTTTATTTCTATATGATTACATTGGTCTGTTTATTTTTCTCGTGCCATACTGTTTTGATTATCATAGATTTATAGTATTATTTGAAGTCTGGGAGTGGGAGTCCCCTGTTCTTTCTTTTTGTTAGGATTGCTTTGGCTATTCAGAGTCTTTTGTAGTTCCATATGATTTTCCATAATGTTTGTTCTATTTCAGTGCAGAGTACCATTGAAACTTTGACAAGGATTAAATTGACTCTATTAATTGCTTTGGATAAGATGTCCATTTTAAGAATGCTAATTATTCTCCTGAAATACACTTTCATTCTTTGTGTTTTCCTCTATTTCTTTTAACAATGCCTTATGGTTTTCATTGTACAGGTCCTTCACCTCTTTTGTTAAATTTAGTCCTTGGTATTTAATACTTTTGTATGTGATAGTAATAGTATTAAAAAACTATTATTTCTTTTCTATTTCTTCTATTGGCAAAGCACTCTAAACTTCTAATGGTTTAGAATGAAGTTAACAGTGAAGACTAACAGTGAAGACTAACCAGATGACTTTTTTCCCCTCCCCACTCAACCAGATGACATTGAATTGGAGAAAATTCATGACCAACTTATATAAATTTCACTGCCTGATAAGGTGCCTTTAGAATCAGCTTTTGCATTACAGGGACTTGTTATTTTCCATCTCATATGACCAAATACACTTTATATAGAATTCATATGTGTAAATTGACATTCTTAGGATATTATTGTGTATTATTTGAATAAATCCTCATGAAATTTTTCTTCCCCTAAGTTGTGCATAATATAAACTTTAACTGTGTAGTCTTGTGGATATACTTTATTAGACAGTTTATAAAATATAAAGTTAGAACATATTTCTTTTTGACAAAGGGTGAGCTGATTGCTGATTTACTTCTTTTTCTGTTGAATACAGGCAAAACAAATTCTTATCTTGGCTGATTAGATACAAACACATCTCTGAGCTCAGAACTGACGTTAGAAATAATATAAATGGTCGTTTTAACCTTGACCAGACTAAAATAACAAATATACTTTTTAAAAAAGGAAGTGATTTTTCACACCTAGCAATTTGAGAGTTCGGTGTTAATGCAATATTTCCAGCAAGAGAGCCTGTTATTAGAAGCACAGAGCACAACAGTGTGAAATGTTGCTGGTAAATGCTTTCATCGTATTATTGTAGGTGCTTGGACTGGTATAAACTTGATTTTCGTTTTTGCCCGATTTTAGGAGCTGTTAAAATTCTACTGTCAAGATACAATACCTGTCTTTGTTTTGTTATAATAAGAAAATAGCCATATTCTCTTTGTCTTCTCAACTACGTATGAAGAGCTCAGAGCTCTGCTTTTATTGAAATTCACTGGGATTGAATGTGGTATGAAAACACTAATGCGATGTATTAGACAAAAGAAAAAAGTAGCATGATAAAAAGTTTATATGTTAAAGTTTTAATGTTAAAAGAAGTAGATACTAAAAGTGATTTATTTTCAGTTAGGTTTAGGGAATATGTATTATGAAGCAAGGATGATCAAGTTAATATGTTATAGCAGACAACTTTTTTTTTTAACATTTATTTATTTATGCATACAGAACTGGGGTACAGGCCAGATATGCAGGGGTGGTGAGAGGATTCACCAGAGACAGAGTGGGGAGCAGAACAGGCAAATTGACAAGGTACACTGCTGAGGGGAGCAGCGGGCAAGACAAAAGAGGTCAGCTGCGCCATGTGGGTCACTCCCTGGCCGGGGCTGGAATCTGTGCTGAAGTGGCTGTGGCTAGCTTCGTGGTGCTGTGCTTCAACCTGTTGCGACACCAGGGAAGGCCTGCAGACAACATTTTTAAATGGCATTAGATGTGCACTTATCCAGTTATTGTTTGAGTGACTGTGAGGGGGTAGAAACATAACACAATTACCTCTGTGGTTCATTTTTTTTTTTTTAAGGAAAAAAAGTGTGAATCCTGCCTGCCTTATATCAGAGATAGCTTTGAAGTTACTATGGATTCATGTATGAAAACTAAAAATAGTAGGGACTAGGGAAATGAAGGTAGAATAAATAGTAAAACCAAGCCTAAGTTCAAAGTTGGAACCAAAAAAATTTGAAGCAGAAAATTCTACACCATCGTTAATGATGGATGAAATATGGATAAAGCAAAGAGGTGTGGCACAAACGTGAACACCTCAGGAAGCATGGAGTCTTATGCCAAGTGGGAGTTGTCTTGTGGGTGCTCATAAATGGTCACTGTGACAGAGGGTGGTGAGACCTGCTCTGAGCAGGAAGGCGTGTCCTGGAGAGTGCATTCAAGAGCCTCCTTTGCCTTATGTCCGCAAGGTTCTGATTCATTTGCTTTGGGGGCAGCTTAGTAATCTGTCCTTGCCGTAAGTACCCCAGGTGATGTGGAAGCAGCTGCCCGAGACACTGAGTCACCGGCACACAGTCTCCATCCGAAGCAGGCTCCACCCTTTCTGTGTGCAGCAGCCAACGGTGATCCTTTGAGAATGGAAATTGCCCTCAAATGGTTTTGAATTGCACTTCCAATGCAATTCCTGTTTCATAGCTCTAGGTGATCAGACTCCTGATGAATTTTCCAGAACTGTGCCATACAGCCTTTTCTTCCATCCTCAGAACATCACTGCCGTTACCACCTCTGCACTGCGCTCTTGTTTTCCTTCCTGGACTGGGTCGGCATCCCACAGACCTCCACGAGGCTGGCTCTTTCCAGGTCTCTGTTCAGGTGCCTTCCTTGCTACTCCAGGATTAGTAGCCACCCCCTTCACCCCACTCCAGCCTTCTGTATCTTCTCACCTTGCTTTATTTTCCTAAATGGCACAGTCACCACTTGCTGACACATAATTAACTATCACCTTGTGTTTGCTTCTTCCGCAAGAATGTCAACTCTAAGAGAGAGGAGGGGTCTTTGTACTAGTCTACTAAGGAAGAGTGAAGTGATATGTAATAATATTAACAAAAATTGTTTCCCGCTGTTTTCTTCATTTTTCATTTTGTTCTTATACAAAGCCCTGTGGTCTGTGATTGAAATGCCCAGTCCAATGTGATGGTCAAAATTTGGAATTGATTCAAGGAAGAGGCCTTTCCCACTTTCCCAGCAGAGGCTGCTGGAAAGCTAGTAATCGAGGGACAATGTTCTGGTCAACTTTTTGTCTTACCCACATTTGCTTTTCTTTCTTCTCCCCTGCTGTCTGAAGCTAGCTTCTGGTCTTCTGGATTTTGGGTTCTAGGGACTGGAGGAAGAGAGGTTGAGGGAAGTAGGGAAGGCTTGACTTAAGATTGTTAACTGGATGAGTGCATTCTTGACCTGACCACAGATTTTAAGAATCAAAATTTTCTTCCTTGGGCATTTTTGTGGTTGATAGGACTTGATTTTACTGTTCTGGGCCTCTCCCTGTAGTTCTCTTAATGAGATGAGTGATCTCTCGTCTTGTTAGTTCTTTATTTTTTTTCTGAGAGTCTTGCAATACCTATAGTTTCTCTCCACTGGGCTATGCTTATCGCTCCAGGTGGCCCTCCCAGAGAGGACCTAAGAGGGCCCCCAATACTGATTCCCTCTAATGAGGGGCAATATTTGGCCCATGGAAAACACTTCCTTTCCCTATGAAATTCTGGCTGTGCTGGCCACTCCCAAAGGTTACCACATCCCTTTTCCTCAGCAGTTCAAGAAATTAGCTTGTTTCCTGCCACTTAGATTTTTCCAGAAAACAGTATAGAGTGATCCCAGTGTTATAGAGAACACGTATTTAGCTTTCTTATGGTCTCTTCAAATGCTCCTCTCCTGGGAGGTGAAATGGAAAGTTTATTTAACCCCTTCCTCCAGGTGGGAGGTAGCCCAGCAAAGTCCAGTTTCAGGCTGTTTGACTGGCCAGAGCTCAGGCCATGCTGTTTGTTAATTATTTTGAGAATCACTCTGGATCCAACTGTTCATGATTTCAGTTGGCTCAGGAACCCCAGATGGTGACATGCAATCCACTTGGGTTGTACCTACCACAATTAATGAAGGGGAAGAAGTGCTTATACAGATAATTCAGAAAAGCACTTCAGGTATTGGAATTTTCTCGGCAAATTACATTATCTGAATCATTCTGAAATGTGTCAGGGTTTTGCACATCTTATAAAAGTTCCAATAATATGCCAAATAACACATTTTTTTATTTGGCAAAATTGTCAATAGGGAGAAATCAGTCATGTTTTGTGCTTCTTTTAAGGTTAGACCTAGGTAAAAATGTGATGTAGATGTTCATATTTATCTGAGATCAAGTGGGGGCAAAGAATCCTTTTCCCTTTACTGAATAAAACTAATTTTTTTCCCATCATATATCCTTACACAATGAATGATAGACTGCTTAGTTCATTGAGCATTGCTTGTTGTGTTTTAATGGTTTTCCTAATATTTGCGTCGGATATTCTGCTCTTGGTCAATGCATGTGGCAGACTGAGTGCAAGATTAGCTTCAATTCTTTACTCCTTCTTATATTTACACCCTTTCAGTGTGTCCTGATGAATTCTCTTATCAAGAGGTGGGGTCTATTTTCTCACCCCTTTAAATACGAACTGGCTTTGTGCTTTGCTTTGGCCAATAGAAGGCGATAGAAGCCTAAAGGCCTCACGTACCTGCCTCTCAAATGCCTGCCATTGCATTTGTCCTGCCTTGCTGGAAGATGAGAGATCACACTGAGGAGAGCTTACCACACCCAACCCCCTCACAACCACCCTTGCCCAGTCTATACCACCAGACCTCAAAATGTGAGCGCCCAGCCAAGATTAGCAGAGATACCAAGGAGCCTCCAGCTGATTGTGGACTCGAGCAGGAGATCAGAGGGCAAAAACCCTCTCCAGATTGCTTGTAGCTTCATAACAAGATACATGCTTATTGTTTTCAGTCACTGCATTTGAGGATGGTTTGTTATACAGCTTTAGTTCACTGAGACAAGTCATTTGCCTTCCCTTCCTGCAGCCAGACAATTATACACTCGCCAGTTGTACAAATAAAACTGGTTGATGATAAGCTATTTTTAAATCACAGATTACAAACATTTCATGCTAAGCGATGGGGAAAGTTCATCTTGGAAAGGGTTTCATTTATGAAGCATTTTCTTCAGGTTTAGACATATTCATTTTCCAGTTTTCTCATTAATATCCAAGTTATAAAGATGATTAACCTTCAATAAACTGCATGGTAACCTTGAACAAACTGTGGAGGATTCAGCTTAAGCAGACATTACATATGCATCTGGTGTTTCCTGGAGTCTTGGTGATCAAATTACTGAAGACAATATGCAAAGTCTTGTGCTTATCAGCATAAATCCTTACTCCAGCGTTGCTCATCTGAAGTTGTGTCTTGGGAATCTCTGATGTTTGTGGGGGCCACTTGTGCAACCACTCAGCTATGTCGGGTTGTTCTTACTCTTGATGTGGCCACTGGGGGTGGGGGCGGAGGCCACAGCTGCCACGTGCTTACTCTAGCAGGCTCAAGGTAGCAGGCGCTACCTTGGCGGGAAACCCCTCTTTTCACCCCATCCTGTCACAGTTCCCGACCATCTGAAAGGGCTTTCTAAATTGATGTCTCAAACCTTTCCTGACTTTGTCCAACCGCCCCGCCCCCATATATTTCAAATCACATGGGAGTGAGCTCCTAGCTGTCGCCACTCTGCACAGGCCCGGATCCCGGACATCACTTTGGTTCCCACTGCACTACATTTTAGACATTGAGGAGGTCGTTGGGCAAGCGTCTGTTTCAGGGACAGCTGTCTGCATAATCTTGGGTTTTCAGTTTAGAATATTAGATGTAATTAAAAGTACCTGTTTTATTAGGGAAAATACCTATAAGATGATTTTGTGTTTTAGTTGGTAAAAGCAATACATGCTCATAGTTGAGTATGTAGACAGTATAAGGAAGAATATATAAAAATGAACTTCATGTAATTCTCTGAAGTGATTTTGTTATATATATTTATATGCATTTTTATAGCATTCATTTCCTAAGAAAGTTTGAGTATCCAGACTGTACCTTTTGTACAGTCTCTCTCTTTTATGAAAAATGAATTACTTTCAATTTAATTCATTGGAGGGTTGATTTTTAATTTTTAACTTCTAAAAACCACATGCCTCCTTTGCATTTTAACTCATATCAGCATTCTGTACGTTTTAGTTAAGGCTCAATATACATACCTTGTTTTGTTTCCTCATGCCATATCTATATGGTCACTGAAAACTGCAAAAATGAACTGCCATCCACGTCGCTCCCTGCCTGCGTTTCATGGCAATCAATGTCCTTGTTACTTTCTTGAAACTTGGTTCTTTCTTTAGGTTAAATATGGAATGTGTCCATGAACTCAGCCCATTTATAGGGGAGAAGGCACAAAGCAGTAAGCCACTCCAAACAATTTGAGAAAAAGCACAAATATATTTTTTAAAGTTTTATTTATTTATGCATACAGAACTGGGGTACAGGCCAGAGGTGCAGGGGCGGTGAGAGGCTTCACCAAAAACAGAGTGGGGAGCAGAACAGGCAGATCGATGAAGTACACTGCTGAGGGGAGCAGCGGGCGGGCCA
>NW_004567128.1:9519601-9546762 GCF_000260355.1 Condylura cristata
CTCTCAGCCCACCAAATGTACCAGCCAGGTCCCTGGCGGGCCTAGCGTCCTCTGCGCTCCTCCCTCACTTGGTCTACTTGGTGACCATTGTCTGCAGGTTCCACTTTTATGCTTCTGTGATCCAAGCATTTGCTTTACCACAGTGCAGGCCCGGCCTTCGCGTCTCTGGTGGCTGCTGGAAGAGCCTTCTTATCACTTCCCACCTCTGGCCCCACCCCAGCCTCACTCACCTGACTCAGCTGCCCAAGGAAACTTCGAACGTGTGAGTCTATTTACAGATAGATGTCAATTCACGTTCTTGAATTTGGGATAATGTCACATTCCTTTGCTTAGCCCTCAGAGGCCCTCGTCAGATCTGGCCTGTCTTCCTCTCCAGACTAATTTTCTACCCTGTGCCCCTGGGCATCCTTTTCTTCATTTGTACATTTTCAGTGTGCCCCCACAAAAGGACAAACAGTTGCTTCCCGTTTTGTGATTTCCCCTAAAGTTTTCCTCCACCAGATGTTCTTCTCCATGTTTTTGCCCTCACTTTTCCTCATTCTTTTCTGGTTTTTAAAACAATGTGGATGGACCTCGAGGGCATTATGCTAAGTAAAGTCTGTTAGACAAACAAACACTGTATGATTTCACTTATGTGGAAGATTAAGAAACAAAAGAAATGAACAAACCAAACAAACAGAAACAAATGCTTTGACTAGAAGAACAAAATAATGGTTACCAGAAGGTCAGGGTGGGGGTAGGGAATCGAGGACAGGGTGGCGACTATAGGGTGAAGGATGGAAACCAGAATTTGATGGGGAGCATGTGTGGTTGGTACATATATTGATTTATAATGCTGCTCACCTGAAACCTATCTAATGTTAAGCCAAAGTTGCTTCTATAAAATTTAAAAATGCATCCTTAAAGCTTCAACAGAAATATCCTCACTTTTTTCTAAAACCTTTCTCCAAGCAAGCAATTCTGATACCTGTGCGCTGTGATGAGCGCACAATTTGTATTTACACCATGCTGGTTACACATTGTGTGTTAATTGTTTACGTACCTTTTCAATCCACTGCACTAATGGGTTTCAAAGTGTGGTTTCTGAGCAGTAGCATCAGTTTCATCTGAAAATTTGCTAGAAATGCAAATTCTCAGGCCCCACCCTTGGTCAGAAACTTGGGAAGGGGATGGAGCCCAGCTATTTGTACTGCAGGTAAAACATTTAGTATCTTATGATAGAAGGAGGCTGTCTGGTCATGGTGGCATATTAAGGAACATGGGAATTTTCTGGAAGCAGGTGCAGAAATGCTGCACAAATTCTCTCTTCTGTCCCAGCCTTTCTTAAAGAGACTCACAACATCAAGGAAGTCTAAATGCGCCAAAGCATGTCAACACTTGTACTAATTTGTGGCTATAATATATTACCACAAATTTAGTGATTTAAATTCACTATCTTACATTGTTGGAGACCTCATGCCAATAACGGGTCTCAGCTGGCTAAAAGCAAGGCATTGCTGGTTCCAGTCCTCCCATGGAAAAATCCTTTTCCTCCATTTTTCTAGGTTCTAGACGATACCTGCATTCCTTGTCTTGTGACCTCATCCTCCATCTTCAAAGCTAGCAATAACTGGCTAATCTTTCTTATGATGCTTTCCTTCTCATTCTGATTTTTCTGTCCCCTCTTCACGTTTATATTGAACCCTCATAGAAAATGCAAGCTAATCTTATTGATAAGGAAGTCAGATCATTAACAACCTAAATCCATCTGGTTTTGTGACATATTCAGAGGTGTCAGGGATAAGGACATGGACATTCTGTGGATGGGGGCATTTATTCTGCTTATCATTAAGCATTAACAAACATTAAGTTTGTTAATTAAATTCCTCTTGCCTTTTGCTTTAATGCATGGACTTTGGGAGACATATAGTATTCCGTTTTTCACAGTCATTTCTTGTGAAGAAGTTAGGTTGACCATTTTGTGGTGATTTAGAATATTTTGTTAAAAGATGACCCCCACTCCCAGGATTTACAGTTGTGAATATACAGTATGAACTTCTGTCAAGGTTGCACAGGAAAACACATCACAGATGGCAACTACAGGCTGCAAAATCTATGAAAATAAGGTAGCCCATATGTCAAAAGGAGCTTAGCTTCAAATATTTTAAAAAGGGAAGTAACGTGTTACTAAATAATAAATATTTGGAGAAGGGACAAGTGCATGACTTACTCCATTTTTTCAAGATACTGGTTTTAGCTCAAACTTGGCCAAGTCTTTCTTTCTTGACCCCCACTGAAGGCTAGGGCTGTCTCATATTGGGACTGCAACAATGTAAGAAAACATTTTTTAATTAATAACAAAAAAGTTCTTTCTATTTAAGAATCCCAGGTAATTGCTCAGAGGGCCCTCCCTGGGTGCTGTATCTATCTATCTTCTGGGCCAGAAACCCAAATCACTTAGGCCAGAGACTGTCTCATCGCTGGCTTGGTTTTCCACTGTCCATCTGGCTTGGGTTTGAGTGCTCTGTCACATTGTTTGTGTGTTCATGAATCTACTGTGACCATGTTCTGGCAGACAGCCCCATGCCAAGCTTGGGGCTCGAGAGTGAACTCCATCCCATTTTTGTGCCCAGCCCTGGCGTACCACAGCTGGTCCATATCAGAAAGGTGGTTCCCCGGTTCCCTCTTCGATCATCTGAAGTTTGGTCTAACGGGCTCTTAACTTCAGCTGCTGCTTTGGGGGAGCTATGCATGAATGGGAAAACCAGAAGCAGAAGATAAGAGTGTTGGAATGGGAAGGCCCTTGCAGGCAACTTCAAACAGTACCTTTGGTTTTCCTACTTGAGACAGAGAGGGCTACAGAACCCATCTGCTGCACCATAGGAGGCTTGCCTTACCAGGACTTGGCAGAAGGCACTGGAGAAAGTGTTCGGACTGCAGACTTGCCTTACCATTCATGTCCTTCAGTTGTAAAGCTCTATCCACTGGCAAATAGGGATGAGGATGGAGCAGTCGAAATGCATTTGATAAAGGATTTGAACTTTAAATATTGAACTTTGACCAGTGACTGTTTGGAAGCTGAGACTAGTTTTGAAATGCAATGTGTGTGTATATCTGTATAAATATTTATTTATTTATTTATTTATACACACACACATCATAGGAGGTCAGGACCAGTCCAACATGAGTCCGCTACTCTGGGCAGTCCAGAGGTGTATTGGTGGACAGTGGACAGAAAAACGAGTGGAGGGGAAGTACAACTGGAAAAGCCTTGTCATTTTAAACGACCCTCAATCAGTGATCTCATCCATGTCCTAGTGACAAAGCAACGGTGGCCCCCCGCTGCTGTGCACGCCCAGTCCTTCCAGCTGCCGTGCTTGTAGAATACGCTGGAATTCGCTATTCACCAAGCTGAATTTACCCTGCACTGTAAATTCAATACTGACATTTTTAAAAAGTGTTTGCAAGTTCTGAATTGAACTTCCTCAGACATTGCTAAGTTGAACAAGGTGCATGAGGGAAGAACCACCTCGTGGTTCTTTCTAGTTAACATCTCACATTAAATTGGAAGGACCTTTAGCCTTTGAAGTCAACCAGAACAAAATGTTCCTCAGTTTAAGTGGGTTGGATACAGCGAGGGCTGTGATTCTCCACCCGAGGGATGAGAAGCTGTGAGGTGATTACTAGGTCAATCTGAGCACAAAACTCCCAATTTTTGGGCTCCCATCTTTTATTTTGAGACAACCCGTTTGTTTTCTTCTGCACTTGGACAACTTTTTCACATTGCTCTGCCCTTCTGTTAGAGCCACACTAGATGCCCTGGGGATCGCCACCGTGGGACTTGGCAGCCATAGTTCCGGACTCTTCTGGAAGGGGGATGCCCTGCGCCAAGTCTTGCAGCAGCTCTCTAGCTACTGAGTGGCCCTTCGACCACCTGGCCGTACAGGAACATAGATTAGGAGGACATTGGCTCTCCACAGGGTACTGTCCTTTAAGAAAGGGGATTTGTAGGACACGTTTTAACAGAATCTTTCAACCCTTTTGCTCATGAATCTGCCTTACAGGAATTCACCCTTCTAAGAAACAACTGTTCCCTCCCCAGCTCCAAATGGAAACTTTTCAAGGCCACATTTGCTATGAGGGATATTTATCATGGAAGTTAAGCAACCTACACTTTAATTGAAGTGTCCTCTCAACATTGAGAAGAGCTTATTTTCTCCAGGAGGCCCCAGCAGGTTCCTGTTTGAAAGAAATGGAAAAGAAATATATTGCTTTCAACAACCTAAAATCAATACTGTTTCAAATATAGATGGGACCAAGTTTCTTGTTCTTCTAATGTGAGCTGAAGAATGGTGCTGACCGGAAGTCCTATGTGATCACAATACTGCGACAGAGCCGCAGTGCCATGGGGGGCCAGTGACTGGCGTTCCCTGGCCATTCCAGACGAAGGGGTGGCCCCCGCCCACCTGCACAGTAACAAGGGTGGCCATCCCTCATCAGCTGTTTCCCTAAAGAACAGGTTTGGGACCAGGCCATTTAAACATTACCATGTACTGGTTTCCTTCACCTTTAAACAATAAAGTAGGCCCTTAGGGCGTGGCCAACCAGTGGTTTTCTTCAATAGAATAAATAATGTGTGTGCTAAATATGACCATAAGCTAGAGAATCCATGACCGCATGCCCCGTTGTTTCATTTCTTTTCCTTTTTCCGTCAGTATCTAGTCGAGGCTCACACACTAGACTAACTCAGTAGGTGCCTATTAGATGGGTTGATAATTTTACAAACAATACCACAAAGAATGTCCACTTATGTTGTAGCTTTTAGTCTTCTAAATTTTGTCCTCAACATGCAGATTTGTGGTGCGGAGAGAAGGACCTTGAGTCCTTTGTGTAGTTTCCATGTCTCTACGGCGATTCTCAAAATTGCCTTTTATTTTGGAATTCAGTGAGCATATTTATTTTAAAGTGTTTGTTTTGTAACTTCAACATCCTCCCTCGCTATTCTATTTCTATTTTTGTTTCTCCCTGGTCTTAATTCAACTTGTCCTGGGTCCAACCTGCCTGTCTTTGTTTGCATATTGGACATTGTGCTTGAAAAACTGTTTGCAGAAATAATTTGTTGCCCAAGATGATGCAATTTTCCTCATGAGAGGACTCCCATTTGTATCTACCAAATGCCCAGGGGCACCAGAAATCTTGATCACTTCTGTCCAGTTTCAGGGCTGAGATGATTAGAAGACCTGCAGCTCCTGCAGGATGCCATGTCATTTTACATTCTGCTAATTCCAGGGTCTAGACCTTCCACGACCCAGCCCACGTGAAGTAGGCTAGCCATGTTCTCTTCCCTACCTCGGCTTCCCCTGGTGACTCTGAAAAGGCACATATTGTTCCTTTGGCTCCACCAGATTGACCAAATGATTACGCAGCCTTTCGACCTCTCAGTTGTACCCTCCAGGACCACCAAGCACCCACCAGAAGTAGATTCCATTATTTCCATTCTTCCTGTAGCTTTTGGATTTTTGTTGTTGTTTCATATCTAGTCCTCAACACAGGAAATTGGGTTGTTTCTTTGGGTTCTTTCTTGTCTCTTGATGTGGGCTGGTATTTCTATATGCGTTTGTTGTGTCTCGTACTTTCTGGAAGGCTGTGTCCTTATCGTCCTCTGTCTCGGGTATTTTTAAATTTCTTCTTTGATGTCCTCAGTAACCCATTGGTCTTTCAATAGCACGTTGCTCAGTCTCCACGTACAGAAGATTTCTAAACACGGGGTTCCTGTGGGTCTTGTCCAGGTAATTCTTTAGAATCTTGTTAACATGATGGGGCCATTAGGCAGAAAAAAAATATTTGGCCATACTTTTCAGTGGTAGAGTGTGCAAAATCGCCTAATCAGTCATCAGCAGAAGCAGAAGTCCCTTGTTTGATTTTTGGATATAGTTGCTTGTTTTTACATCTTGAAAATTTCCTTTGTTGTTTGGTTGTTTACAGTCCTTATGTGTGTGCATATCTACTCTGGTTACAAGTAAAGTCTAAATAAATTATTTTGGTGCCTAACTTTATAATGATAAATGCACACAATGCTTTTAATCCTTTATTTCTTTAGAAAGTATCCAATTTTTTAAAGAAATCACTATTATTAAGAATGCTACAACTAACACATTCCTTTCTCACTGCACTCTACCACTTGATTTGAGTTGATTGTTTTGTATTTCTTAGTGTCTTTCCCGACACCTTTAAATGTATTTTTATTATTTAATCTTTCAGTTAAAAACAGTAGCAATTGACATACAGCTATTAAGAAAGACAGAATATAAGTAATACATATGTAGAATAAAAGAAAAACAATAGACTAGGAAAATGGTTTGAAGGTTTAATTTTTATGCACATGGCTGATTAAACGTAATCTTCAGAATATGACTACATATCTCCGTTTAGTTCAGTCAATTTACAATTTACATATTTTGAAGTTATGTTATTGGGTTCATATAGCTATAGACTTTTAATATATTCCTGGCATATTAATGCCTTTATTGTTACAAAATATCTTTCTTAATCTCGAAAATTGCTTTTTGCCTGAACATCTACTTTTTCCTGACATTTGCATAACACTGCTACTTACTTTTGGTTATTGTTTGATGGTATATCTCTTTTACAGAATTTTAATTTCAACCTCTTTGTGTCCTTATATTGAAGATTCTCCTATATGCACAATATAATGGGGGTTTTAACTTTTTTTTTAAGATTTATTTATTTATTCATATAGAACTGGGGTACAGGCCAGAGATGCAGAGGGTGAGAGGATTCACCAGGAACAGAGCCGGGAGCAGAACAGGCAGATCGACGAAGTACACTGCTGAGGGGAGCAGCGGGCGTGTCAGGAGAGGTCTGCCACGCCATGTGGATCTCCTCTGGGGCAGGCAGGGATCAAACTCATGCGGAAGTAGCTTCTTAGTGCTGCGCTTTAACCTGCTGCGCCACCAGGGAGGGCCTGGTTTTAACTTTTTTAATTCCCTAAAACAAATTTTATATATAATGCAACTGCTGATATGTTTGCATTTATATTCTTCCGTAGTGCTATATGGTTTCTAATTCATCTGTCTATTATGGGATACTTTTTCTCCCCTTTCCTATCTTCCTGTGGATAACCAATATTTTTTTTATTATTCAATTTCCTCTTTGATTAACTTGTTAGTTACACATCCTTCTATCCATTTAATGGTTATCCTAGAGACCATGTGGTGTACTTCCTTAATTTATTAGTTTAATATAAATTTTTACTTTTTCTACTTCCTTACCAATGTTAGCTATTAGGAGAGCTGAACTTCATTTCCAGCTCTTCTGCCTTTTGTGATTTTGCTGTCACATAGTTTAATTATACGTATATTTAAATGCTACAGGAAATTTTTTTTTATTGTTTTGTATGTTCAGTACTCATTTAGATTTACCTTCATGTTTACTCTTTCATTGTCATTTCTTCTTTCCTTCTTGTATTTCCATATTTCTCTCTGAGATGATTTTCTTCCTTTCTGGAAAACTCTTTTTGTTATGTCTTGTAGGCCTACTGGTTATGAATTCACTTAGTTATTGCGAGAGGACATCTTTACCTCACCTGCACCTTTGAGGACTAGATTATTGCAAATATACATGCACATATAGTGAAGTGATTACTGCAGAAAGCTTCGCTAGGACCTCATCTTCCACACCACTGCCTTCTTTTCTGGTGAGAATATTTAATATCTATTGTATGCTCAGTAATGTTCACATATGCAATTCAGTGCTCTTCATGTAAGTGGCCACAGTGGGCAGCAGACCCTCACAACTTACTCCTCATGCAATTGGAAATTTGTACCTTTGACCAACATTTCTCAAAAGCTCCTCTCAGCCCTCCTCTCCCTGTAACCATCATCCACCAGGCAACACCCTGATTCTATCAGTTTGGCGTTCTTAGATTCTACATATAGTGAGATCACATGGTATTTGTGTTTCTCTGTCTTGTTTCACTCAGCATAATGCCCTCAAGGCCATCCAAGTTGTTGCAAAAGGCACATTTCCTTCTTTGTATAATATATATGTATACTTTTACATATGAATGTAATTTACTATAAGGAATATTAATTTCAAGTAACAATTTCATCTCCTTTGAATATGTATTTAAAATTGGGATTGCTGGATCATATGGGGGTTTTATTTTTAATTTTTGAGGCACTCCATACCGTTTTCCATAGTGGTTGTACCAATTTGCATTCCTGCCACCTGTGCAGATGGCCTTTCCCTCCACATCCTCACCAGCACCTGTCATGCCAAGAATAGGTCTTGAATTGATCACTTCTGTTGTTAGGATGTATTCAGGTTTGTTTTCTATATGTTTGTAGTTTTTTTTTTTCTTCCTTTTGTTTTCCTTGGGTTTTCTTTCTTAAGATGAAATGAATGTGACACATTTGATTCATTTGATTCACTGCAGACCTCCTGTACCACAATCACTTTCATTTCTACTAAGTGGTAACAACCCATGCCCGTAGTTATAATGGCTGATATTTACATAACACCTACTTTGAACAATTCCAAGTGCTCTACATAATTAACTCAATTCATCACCATAACATGGCTGATGGGGTAAGGATGATTACTGTCCCACATTTATAGACGAGGGAACTGAGGCACAGAAATAAATATACATAACTGGCCCAAGTTGCAGAGCTACTAAGTGGCAGGTCTGCGATTCTTGTCCCATCAAAATCACAGGTTATCTTATGTTGTGACTCAATTTCCTGAATTTCTGGATCTCAGGCCTCAGCCCTTTGCTCAGAATGCTCTTATGTGTGCTTATGAGGCCTAGTCCCAGGTCTCTGGCTTGCTGGAGACCAAGTGGAGCATATCTAGACCCTTATTACAAACTATGCTTTTCAGCCTCTGGCAGTTTTCCTTACTCTTAACAATTCTTATGTTTTGCACTGTTTGCTCACTTCCCCACCCCTCTGTGACCTTCTAAACCTTTGTCCATCTTATTGAGTTTCATGCCCAACTCTTCTCTCGCAGTTTTAGTGGATGAGTCAACACCTGTGCCCCATGGGGTAGTGCCCAGGCCAAGCTTTCTGAATTCCTTTTCTCCTCCAGAAAACATTTCTGTAGTACCATCATTTTTTTCTTCGCTCCAGTTTTTATTTATTTCTCCGTCCCGCTCATGCTTGTCCCCTCCTCCTTCTCTACCTCCCAGTCCTGAAAGGGGTACCCCAGGCAGAGCAAGTTGAGGTTCTGTGGCTCCCATGGGAACACAGCAGAGTACCGTGCTCCAGTGGGGGAGACAACAAAGAAACAACTCAGTGTACATATCGTGCCAGGTAACGGTCAGGGTTTTCAAAACAAATGAAGCGGGGTAAAGGAGGCAGCGAATGGGGGAGAGCGCTTCATTTTTATGTTTGACAGTCAAGGAAAGCTCCCCTGGGTCAGTCCTGACAGCAGGGTTGCCGGGTGTAGCAATAAAAATACAGGTCATCCACTTCAATTTGAATCCCAGATAAACAACTAATACATTTTTAGCAAAAATAGGCGCATACAATACTGAAAATTCTTCACTGTTTATCTGCAAGTCAGATTTACCTGGCTGCCCTGGGTTTGCTCTGGCCACCTGTCAAGGAACTCTGGTAATAAGCCACATGAGCAGTGGCGGAAGAGGTTTCAGGCAAAGGGAAGGTCTCAGGGATGTTAGTTTTATGTCTGCGATTGTCCTAGGCACTGGGGAGACAGAAAATCAGTGTGTCCTTCCCCCTCTCGCCCAGTCTACTCCACAAACAGCAACCAGAGTGAGCCTCTTCAGACACAAATCATGTCCCTTCTCTGCTCAACCTCCCTGTGACGTCCCTTCTCAGAGTAGGCAAAGTTCTTAAAGTGGCCTTCAAAGATGACGCCGACTGCTTTTGCCACACATGGATCGCCTGGGGCGTCTGAGGTCTGAATCCTGCTCCTTGACTGGGATTTAATGGGCTTGTGCTGCAGCCTGCAGCTCAGAACTTCATTGCACTTCCCTGTGGCTATACTGGGCGTTGGCCTTTGAGACCTCCCTATTTTACTTGACCTCACTGGCCTGCGACCTCTCCCACCTTAGTTTGGGCAGCCCCTCCAAGAACCCGCAGTGATGATCCCACCACCAGAGGCTGCAGCTTTGCTGTTCTCTGTGCCTGGCCGGCTCCTTTCAGAATAGCCCAGCGACCCTCCCCCACTTTCATCAGGTGTCAATTGATGGGCAAAGCCTTCCCACATCACCCTCACCCTCCACCCTGATCCTCTTTCTCTTCCCCCGCCTCAAACTACTTTTCCTGTTACATGTTTATTTGGATCTTGATTTATGCCATCTCCCCCTGCCCCCCAACATAAGCCATCTGAGGGCAGCGCTTTGCTTAGTTCACTCCGTTAGAATGAGCTCCACATGCGAAGGCTCGTGAAGGCCTTGAGTCTAGTGGGTCATCTAGACACATGAACAACCAACACTACTTTAGAGTTTTAAAGAGCATTTTCTAGGGAGCATAATACTTTTGATTCCTGATTCTCAGCTCTTCCTCTCGCGCTAGGCTGCTGTTTTCCCACTGTATCAGTGGACACCTCGTTTTCTACAGCCTCCATACCCTCAGTCTCCAAACCCAGTCAAGTCCTTCTCCCCCGACCCCCATTTAGTAAGTATTTGGAGTGTACAAGATATTGTAAAAGTCATCTCATTTCACTTTGACAGACCTGGGGTAGCTATTAGTATTAATCACATTTTACAGAGGAGGAAACGGAGACACAGAGACCTCTGGAAATTTTCTGCAAGTGCTTGGGGATTCTTGCATGGGAGTGAGCCGCACTCATGGGGGAGTGGGGACAGGCCGACAGGCACCCCACCTGCCTGGCCATCAGAAAATTCCGAGTTGTATGTCATATTCTTTTCAGAGGGCCTCCCCTGGGAGTGGACCCCAATTGCCCACAGCAATATGCAGCTCATTTCTGACTCACCCCTCCATACACCCCGCTTTAGAGTGTCCCAAATAAATGACTATACCCAGATCCTTGACTCAGAAGTTGCTGGTGGGCCAAACCAATACAGTGTCATACAATCTCACAAAAAAGTCTCCCCAGGAACCACCAACACCTTCTCATACATTACTTCAATTGAGAGGCCCACACTGTCCTGTGGAGCGCTGTGCCTCATGTCTCCACAACCACCCGACCTCCTGCACATATCAACCTTTCTTTTGACTGCAAGAATCTAGCTATTTCTCCAAATTTCCTTTTTAACTGTTTGAAAGTCAATTTTGGTACATTTGATCATATTAGCCATCCATTTGATTCACAAGAGGGATGGAAATTTTGGCTTGACCAATCTGTGATCTGGGGATGTTGTTGCCTAGGTAACTGCCTGTGTGGGCGTGGAATTACAGATAATAGGCCTAATGCTACATATGAAAAGAGAACAGATTGCCTGGTAGAAGGAGGCGCATTAGATTTCTCAAGCAACTTGAGATGCCATTTAGTTCACTGGAAGAGGCCATTTCCTTGGCAGTTAGAGAAGTAAATGACTCAGTAAGAGAAGCTGCTTGACAGCAGGGACTTCTGAAAGGGGATTTTCCATCACTCCATTCCAACTTCAGCATAGTCCTGGGATAAGGAATGGTGCATACATACAGAGCTAGGGGGAATGCCAGTATCTGAGAAGAAAGGGAACTATCTCAGTCCCTGCTTGAGTGGGGTTCCTCCCTCCATGCGCACCAGACGGAAAGGATTTCTGTACAAAGGCAAATAGATGAAATCTTAATTCTGTACCTCTGCCCAGGGATAGCAGTCAAATCAATATTCAGTGCCTCTAGGAGGAAATAAAGAGCCTTTATACTGTGGACTCAGCTAAACGTGTATATATATTAGGATGTATTGAGCTTCCTGGCCCTGGTGGCGTAAAACAAACAGTGTGTTGCTTAGTGCTTCACGGCCAGCTTGAACTGCGAAGGAAGGATGGTTCGGCCAGTCCACACTCCAGAACTCTTCTGGCTGTTTTACTTGTTCACCAACCTTTCGAGGTGTTTGTGGAATGGCAAGTGCCCCCAGGGGTTCGCTGCCCACTGCAAAGTGCAACTGGATTTTGGGGAAGATTTATGAAGATTTCGAACACCCCTTGAAAATCACACTGTTGGTGCTGCAGTTTCAAGAAATCATAAGAAAACAGGTCTGGGGACTTATTTATTTTTTTAAGATTTATTTATTTATGCATAGAAGAACTGGGGTGCAGGCCAGAGATGCAGGGGGGGGGAGAGGATTCACCAGAGATAGAGTGGGGAGCAGAATAGGAAGATCCACTGAAGTACACTGCTGAGGGGAGCAGCAGGTGAGGCAGGAGTGGCCTGCTGCGCCATGTGGGTCAGCTTCCTAGCCTGGGATTGAACTCAGGCTGCAGTGGCTGCAGATAGCTTCACAGTGCTGCTGCGTCTTAACTCTTTGTACTACCAGGGAGGCCCTGGGTCTGAGGATTTAAACTAGAAATTTTGACTGAGATAGCATCTCTTCACATATGATAAGGATTTTGATTAGGACTTGAGAGCTTGGATAATGTTATCATTCCAGGGTTGGTATATCAAAACCGATAGTGTCTTTCCAACGGTAAATGGTTATTCTTTGTAAATTTCTCCCTCACATCCATCCTCTTTATTCACCTTGCCTGGAGAGCAAAGCCTCAATTGTATTTTCTCCACTGTTTTAATGTACGTGCCTTACTTCAAGTTCTGATGGTGCATTGCAAAGATTCTTCAGGATAATCAACCAGTGGATATGCTAACGTTATAAAGAATTGATATGGTCCAGTTAAAAAGCACTCTAGATAGAGAAAAAATTGTATGCATGTCAACATTTTAATTATTAGATAGATTTAAAAAATATTTACATATTTATGCACTCAAGAGTAAAGTGTAGGCCAGAATTGTGGGGGGTGAGAGGGGAGAGGTCTGTTGAGCCATGTGGATTACCAGCCTGGCCGAGGATGGAGCTCATGCTGCAGTGGCTGTGGAGAGCCTTGTAGAGCTGCATCTTAACCCTTTGTGCCTCCAGGAAGGGCCCTAGATGGAAAATTTTGACAATTATTTCTGTGACCACTCATTGACCTGGGAGCTGCAGCTGGGCAATTAGAGGCTTCTCATCAACTGCCACCCCACCGGCCACTTCCGGAAGCTGCTTAAGGACACATTCTGGGATAAAATGTGCTTCTAAGACAATCTGGACAGTAAAGGCCTCTGTGTAAGCTTTCAAGATTTGGGGGTGAGTGTGAAAAACTCTTGTCACTGCCCAAGATAAATCCTCTAAGTGCGTTCTTGGGTTATTAACACTGCTACCAGCTAATTGGGGTGGTCTGCCTTTTTCCTTGGTCACTCCTTGACCTCCATGCGTGGGGGGCCATTTTTTATCCCATCTGGATTGTGATTCCTCCACTCGAAGATTCTAAACACGGCCTACGTGAATCTTCAGGCGCTGCTGCTATAATCAAGGAACTCCATGTCTTAGATGGTGCACATTACTGTATCTTCTAGATTCAACCTTGGGCCCCCCTTTAAATTGTTGTCTCTTTTTTCTTCCCATAACTCCAGTCAGTGTATCTATTTCCACCAATCCCCCTTCAAGCCCTGCCTCCTTGTTCTTCTTAATATAGCAGCCATGTAAGTGGGTTTGTTGGGCCACAGGGAAATTCTCAGTGAGGCTACGAGGCTCTTTTCTGAGTAAAGTGTACAGGTTTTGTGCACAGACTTGGCCTCCTCTATTTTGTTAGCTGAGAGTTGTGTATGTGTGTTTTGTATGCAAGTGCTTTTGTCCTTCATAATTTGTTGAAATTTTGGGACCCCAGTGCTATTCCTGGCCCTTCCGTAATCGGTTCTCCCTTTAGCTCTCTCTTTCAAGCACGAGTGCTCTCCAAGCCCTCCAAGTCTGGTGCACTGCATGGATGGCTTCTGTGCTTCAACTGATTGTCATTCTAGAAGTCATAGCCAACACAGTATCCTACGCTAATGTTCTGCAGAAGTTCTTTGAGTTGGCGGACCCACCTGAACGAGGAGATTGCAGTGGACTTGATGGTTGGAGTATGAGGCCCTTCTTTTCTCCAAGACTTCCTTCGGGGATCTTCCTGGGCAAGAAAATCCTGAATATTGATGCTGGAGCTGAATAGGACTCTGCAACCCGACCAGCAAGTCCATTACCATCACCCACACAGGTCCCTGTGTGTATTTATCTACTCTTAGCATTTCTTTAAGTCAAGTCTTTGTCTTCAGAACCGTGGAATTTCACATCAAACACCTCTGAGTGCATCTTTCTCAGTCAGCATGGTTTAGATGGTGACACCGGACCTCTGACATGATATGTGCCACTCAAGTTGCGAGCACTGGCCCATCAATGATGGCGGTGGGGCGCAGCTGGGTCTAGGGTGGGCTTCACAGCTGGTGTTTTTAGTGCTTTAGTCACTGGCTTTCCTGGTGGACTTTGGGTATTACAGAGGCCGACACACCTCCAAGTGCAGGCTGGCTTTCTTGTGACAACTTCCTCACCCACCATGGGATGGGGATAGCCACACTGGGTACTCTGAATCTGGCCCACCAAGAATAGCAAACGTCACCGAAGGAGATGCACACGTGTAGGATCGTGCGCCCAGGCCTCGCAGCCCAGCCTGCTCACGTTGGTCTGGAGGGCAGGGAAGCACTTCACTTCGTGCAGTGACTCTTTTTTATCCCTGGGATAAAATGTGCTGCTAAGACAATCTGGACAGTAAAGGTCTCCGTATAAGCTTTCAAAATTTGGGGGTCAGTGTGAAAAACTCTTGTCAGAACTGCCTGATGGGAGCACTCAGGAGGAACTTCCACAGGTAACACAGGTAACACAGTCACAGGAAGTGACAAGTATCTGGAACCCTCTGAGATCTTGACACAAACTCAGGGCCAGCCGTGCCAGTGGGGGAGGGACTCTGGCCCAGGCAGTGTGGGCTGGGGACCATGCTCCCTGAGTGTGAGCCTCTCCCCTCAGAGCATTAGGGAAAGTCATTCTTAACCTCTCAGCACCTCGGTTGCTCCATCTGGAAAATGGACATAATAGTTTCCTCAGAAGATTGTTGGGAGAATAAAAAATGTGTTGATATTTACGAAGAGCTAAAGGCAGGGCAGAGCAGGCGCCTGTTACTCCCAAGCACCTCATTTCCCTCAGGGCTCTGCTCAGGGAAGATGCTTGTACGTGAATAAATAATTAGCTTTGGGAATGGATGTGTAAACAAAAGTGAAAGTTACGAATTTGATAAATGTCTTCTTCTATTGTGGACCTATCTCCAACTTAGTTACTGTACAAACATGTACAATAACTTTATATTTCTCCAGAATGGTTATTGAAAGGGTTATGCTTATAACTTTTATTTTCTGCCTAGTCTGTACAGTATAAAAAACACAAACCTGGGCCCTCCCTGGTGGCACAGCGGGTTAAAGCACTGCACAAAGAAGCCTAAGCCACTTCCGCATGAGTTCCATCCCCGCCTGCCCTGGAGGTGACCACATGGCGTGGCAGACCTCTCCTGACCCGCCCGCTGCTCCCCTTAGCAGTGTACTTCGTTGATCTGCCTGTTCTGCTCCCCTCTCTGTCTCTGGTGAATCCTCTCACCCTCCACATCTCTGGCCTGTAGCCCAGTTCTATATGAATAAATAAATAAATCTTAAAAAACAAAACAAAACAAAGACAACAAACAAAAAAACCCCACAAACCTGAACAATTTTATTGCTTACAATTTCAAAGTACTCTTACATATATTATTTCATCTGATACAGACTTTGGCAGTATATTATTATTATTAGGCCCACTTAAAAAATATTTATTCATATAGAACTGGGGTACAGGCCAGAGATGCGGAGGGTGAGAGGATTCACCAGGGACAGAACGGGGAGCAGGACAGGCAGATCAACAAAGTACACTGCTGAGGGGAGCAGCGGGCGGGCCAGGAGAGGTCTGCCGCGCCATGTGGTCACCTCCTGGTCAGGTGGGGATCGAACTCATGCGGAAGTGGCTTAAGCTTCTTAGTGCTGTGCTTTAACCCGCTGCGCCACCAGGGAGGGCCTATTAGGCCCATTTTACAGGATGTTTGAGGGTCAGGATGTTTGAATCAATATCCCAAAATGAATTGCCAATGAGTCTGGACTTGAACCCAGGTTTTTCATTGTTAAAGCCCTTGGAAAACTCCTCTTATCCATCTCCAGACAAATAAATTTCAAAGAATCTTTAGAATCTTATTGTAACACAGTTCTGGCCATTGGAATTTCCTGGTGGTGTGCATGGTGGAGAAATGGAAATTTTACCAGGGTAGAAAATACTTTGTGATTAGGGACTGGAAACAAAGCTGAATTTATGATTTAACCATTGGGCATGTTAGGAGGGAGATATGCTGTGCACTCTGTGTGTGTGTGTGTGTGTGTGCGCGCGTGTATAGTTCTGTTTATAAACTTGCTGGTAGAACTCATACAGGAGATGAAGAACAGAGAGGGGCAGAGAAGGAAACCATGTGTCTATTTAATGGAAAACTTCAAAGCCAGTCAATCTTGTTTTTGCTTCAGAAATTGTTACCTGGAACACAGTGGCTGACCCAACCTAAAATAGTCAGCAAACTTCATCTTCAACTGAATGCTTTCAGACTTCCTCCTCCTAAAATGGCCAGATAAACATAATATGATTCTTGTTTCTCTTAGGAGATAATTTGAGTCGTCCTCAACTGCCCTGATTGAAGTGACCCTGCTTCATCTTACTTGGGGCTTTACAAAAATGCTTCCCACACCTGTGTCCCTTCATCTATTATTCCAGAGAGAGATAAATTTAATTTTTATTAGCTGAGCATCATGAGTCATTCTGCTAACTGGCACCACTAACCACCCCCCACCAGAATGGCCTTTGCTGAGGGCTCTAAATTTAGAAACGGAATGAAATTGCCTCCGGGTTACATAAGGAAGCCAGGCGGGTATTTTTAGAATGCCATTATACCTAGAGAGCCCTGTGCTGCTATCTGATTTGTTAACTACAGGCTGGAGGCAAATGTGGTTACGCATTCTCTCCACGTGCAGTTCGGGTGCTGAACCCCTCAGGACCAAATGACATTTGCAGTTCTGTTTACTTGCAATTCTTCATGTTTATTTCATCTGTGCTATGAACACACTGACAGTCAATGGTGTTTAAACACGGTGGCAATATTTTTTACGACATATTTTATTTGAGGAAACTTCCTCAACATTCATGATAATTTTGTCTTTCCTTTCCTTTTTTTTTAAGAACGGAAGGAAAGCCTGTTACCTGCTGCGTCCCAGGCTGAGGGTACTCAACTATCTAGAGCAATGAAGCTATGTTTATGTTTTCCTTCCCAGACACTTGTTTTTACTTTTTTTTTGCACTGGAGTTGTTTATTGGGAGAAATAGAATGGCAGGGCGAACAGGAGGAGGCTGGCTGGCCTCAGGAAAGAGCTGCAGAGAATGCAGAGAATCTGGACTGCACATTGCTTTGCTCATCAGCATCCTTTCCAGCCCGCTATTCAAACCCACACTAGTGCATCTCACTCTTCACACTGCTGTATTTTACAATCAGGGGCATGCAGTTCGTTGGAATGTTAATGCAAGGAGGGTGACTCTTATTTATTTATTTAGTTTGATTGTTTTTAAATTATCGTCGAAGGGATTGGATGGATGGTCATGTGAATTACCTCAGTAATCTGTCCCTGTGGTCACACTCCTTTCTGTGGTCTGTGTGGGGAGCTGAGGGCTTTAGCTGGCATGGGTGTGTGGACCAAGGAAGGTCAGAGGGAGATGTGAGTGGCGCACGCGAGTGTGAGAGCATTCCCAGCAAAGAACAATTAGCACCGTGTTAGCACCGTGGGCTGAAAGAGTTCCCGAAGACATTGCTAAGCTGTTAGCATTGTTACAGGGCAACCCAACGTGAACTGGGTTGCCTGTCTGTGGGTCCTCACCTGTGCGCTTAAGATTCAACTTACTGCAGGCACGCACAGAAGGGTCAATGATGGGTTTACTTACAAAGGGGAAAGGAAAAGATAAACCAGGGAAAGAGAAAGATACAAGTGAACTGGAACATCCTACAGCTCTGCTGAATTGGACTCCAATACACTGACAGCTCACCAAGAGCCAAGTGACCAGCCACCAGTGAGAAAGAGCGTGTCGAACATGGCTCCCTTATATCTCCCCGAAAGTCCCAGAACGCCTGCTTAGCTCCGCCCTTGGGTCCTCGCAGCTCTCCCTGTGGTATTGCTGGGGGTTGAAGTTTCAATAACTGGAGTTGGAGAGTTCCTTCAGGACACCCTTTCCCCTAACAGTATTTCACGGTGGTTCTGGGATGTGAGCTGGTGGTCACTTGGTGGCCTGGTCAACGAGCTGGCGGATGGAGACCACTCTCCCTCCCGGGCGCAGAGGCTAGGTAGCCAACATTTCCTTGTTCATCCTTTCTCTTGTTCATAAAATTATTTTTGAAAAGATAAATCTGATCATGTCATCTCATTTGTTAAAAAGCAAATGGGTTATAACCATCCCTAAATAATGAAGATAACTAAGTAGCAATCAAATAAAAAGCAACTTATCTGTTTCTCAATAATATAATTTACATAAATATGGAAACAGACTGTGTAATAAATGAAATGAAATAAGTAATTATATTTTTCCAGAAATGGAGAGAGAGAGGCCTTCTGACAGAACATCGTGTTACTAAAAACAATACCTGATTCGGCCTCCAGCTACGCTCCCAATGGAGCGTCCCCAACTCCGCTCCCACAATGCTGTGACTTCCATGCCTGGACAGAAATGGCTGTAGCTTCCTGTGGGCACCCAAAAACTGCATGGGGGTCCCAGGTGACTCCTCCAAACCACGGGGAGGTAAAGTCAGAGCGCCTGGTGCCTCAGACTGTGTCCCCTTGTCCAAGACCACTTTCTCTCATATTTACATGAAGCTTGAAGGTGAATGGGCCAGAGTCTACTTTCTGGAAGCCCAAACCACGCCCTACCCCTGGAGGCCACTTGTGCAGTTTCTTCTTGTAATTTCCCACTTTCTGGTGTATGACATTTTGCAATTTGTGTTAAGTCTTTTAATAGAAGACTTGATAAACATGCTGGCATGCCGGCCATAAGGTGAAGAGAATTTCTACTGTTCAGCATTGTGGAAGTCAGATAGAGCCCTCCGGGGGTGCAGATGAGGTGTCTGGAGGGCTGTCGAGCAGGGCCATTTAGAATGAGGGCAGCCTTGGGTGCCCCTCAGGAGACAGGCCTGCTCATTTGGCCCAGATGTGGCCAGTGGGGCAGTGGCCTTCTTGGCCACCTGAAGGCTACTGGGACTTGGCGTGGCTAGTTATGTGGCTTTCCTGGAGGGGTAGAATCCAGGGCGCAGAAGAGTGGCAGCATGTGGCTGGAGCAGCCCCCTCTCCTCCCTCATATCTGTGGGACAGAGGCACCAGATGCTGTGTGGAAGCGGCATTGTCCCTAGGCATCGCACAAGTGTTCTGGGAAGAAACCAATGCCAGGTTGAAACGGAGTATCACCAGGAAGGGGAATATGGCCTCCTTAAGGCTAGCGTCTTGCTGTTGCTTGGGAAAACTGGCAAAGATGAAGGGGGCCTGCAGGTGGGGCTTAACACAGGGCCCGCTGCTGCAGAGGCAAAGGCTGAACAGAGCGTATTGGGCATGTTTCCTGCCCAAAATCATCTTCTGAGCCCCATGAGGACAATGGCCATATGCAGATGGGTCCCAGTGTCCCCCTACTTTATCTGCACCCATGAGCTGAGCTAAGGTGCCCTGAGTGGTGTGTTCTGAAGGCATCACAAACTTGAGGGGTGTTACCGTCGTGAAACATCCTTGACCACTGAGCAATGGAAGTCAGTAGAGAAATAGTACTTCCTAGGGAGACAATTCTTAGGTGCATTTTACACAACCCCTTAGGAGTTCTGGAATGATTGAGCACCAACTGTTTGCAGTGCTGACAACTTAATACTATGTCCTATTATATTAAGATTATATTACTGTATTAATGATATTAATTTTATAGACTACACATTATATAATGCATGCAAGCTATTGATACAGATATCATTATACTAGATTAATAATAAATATTAAGAATTAGCTGTTATTCATACTTATTACTCATAATTAACTTCCCATCCACCTCATTTCACGCTTCCCTGTCCTCTGGTCCTTGGGATCACTTTCCAAAATAAACTACCGCTCAGCAAGCGATGATGTCAGAGCCTCTTCTTGGGCACTGCTTTTAAGGAGAATGGATTGGAAGGTGGCAATATGCCTGTCCAATGTGCCCATGCAAGACTTGACCATCCTCTCGAGTGGGGGGGGGCTGACCTGTCCTTTGTGGGATGTTTCACAGTCTTTGGCATCTAGTCACTAGCTGCTGAGAGCTCTCCCTTCTCCCCAGCTGTAAGAGTCGGCCCCGAGGCTGGATGGAGAAGCGCAGCTGCAGGGCACACAGACCACACTGCATATCGGCAGACTGGCCGAGTCTCAGCACGCTGCTCTGGGGGCATGGGGTACTGTGGCTTCTCCTTTCCACACGCTGCTTGTAAATTTCCCTCCCTCCCCCCTCCATAAAGCCTATTCCTTAACTCATACCATGACATGGTGGGACTCACACTAGACTTTGGCACACAACCCACAGTATTTCATTGTTGCCCCCATGGCTGTAGGATTGTCCCTCTGTCCCTGAAGGGAGGTTGGGTATGTATATGTGCATGCACCCACACATTTGCATACAACTGCGGGAGCTGGAAAGAACCCCTGAAGACCATCCACGGAACTCCTAGGGATTCACAAACCCCATGTGAATAAGGTACACGTGAGGAGAGTTTTCGTTTTTCCTAAGACTTACTAAATTCAGATCATTGTCTACTTACACAAATGAGTACACACATCTGGATTTTGAATCCCTAGATAGTGCTCTACTCAAGCAGGAGGTGTGAATCTCCTCTAACAGATTTAATTGTCAACGTCAGGTGGGAAAACATCTTTCTTCCAAAAGAAATCTCCTAGTCTGCCCCAAATCACCTGTCATCAAAGCTCAATGCTTGAATATGGGCAAGCTCTGTGACTGACTTGCACCCAAGGATACCGTGGACATAACCCAATGATAGATTCTGGGCTTTGGCCGGAAGAGAATGGCATGTTCCACATCTTGTACCCTGGGATACCATTAAAGTCCTGAGCTGTCAAATAAGAAGTCTGGTCATCACATCATCACACTGCCATTCTGGTCTGTGAGAACAAGCGCGTGGGAAGCCTGAGAGAACGGCATGTTAAAAGAGAGAAACACAGACGGAGGCCTAGAAACTCCAGACATGTGACTAAAGAAGCTCTCTTGGAGCAGAAGGTCCAGCCCTGCTCCCTCATGGACACCACTTGGATCAGACAGGAGCTCCCTTCCCCAGCTTATCCTGAATCCTGTGAGGCAAGTATCAATTTTTTTAACCTTTTCTCTGAGGTGACGTTGGTTTACAACACTGTATGTGATTCAGAAGGGTCTCACCTCTCCAGATGAATATTACCACACCACACCCACCACTAAGGCACCCACAGCCCTCCACAACAGTCATAGGCCCCCTCCACACTTTACTCCCCAATCTCCTTCTCCCTCTGGTAGCCTTAATTCTACAGACACATTTCTAGGTTTGTTATTGGTTTGCTTGTGAGTGACTTGTGTTTTGTGTTGCTCTATCCCACATATGAATGAAGCTATCCAGTATTTGTCTCTGTCCTTCTGGCTTATTTCACTTAGCATAATCATTTCCAGATCCATCTATGTTGTTGCAAATGGTAAGAGGTGCTTTTTATTTATTTATTTTTCAATTGATAGGTGTATGCTTACCACTGCTCAATCCACTTGTCTGTCTGTGATCGTTTCCCTAAGTTAGCTACTGTTACAGTGCTGGGTGAGCACAGGAGTGCATCTACCCCTTCAAATTACTGTTTTTGCATTCTGGGAGTGGGATGGCTGGCTCACATGGCAGGTCCATTTTTAATAGTTTGAGAACTGCCACACTGTGTTCATAAGGGCTGGGCAAGTTCACATTCCCAACAGCAGTGTTATTTTGAGCTAGCCCATTTGGGGAAGGTGTTACGTGGCAGCTGAGAACCAGAACACCTATGATGATGATGGCTTTTATTTAAGGCCAGAGCAAATTTAGGATTGAACTAAAAGGAGGAAGAACTTTATATAAGATTTTAAAAAGCTTCCAATATTTGAAAAGGAACGAATTTGATTTTAGAGAAGGAGAGTTTGAACAGATGTTGATCCAAACCCAATGGTGCCCTGGGAGGGAGTAGAGACAGCGAAAACTGTCCCCTGATGACCAATGGAACTAATAATCAAAGCCCCCAAATTCGAATGGACAACAAAAAGCAGGACTTTATTTCTCCCAGTTCAGTTTGCTGCACAGTAGAAGATTTAAAATGTGAACACTTAAGAGCAAGATCTCTTACTCGCCTCCTGTGGGCCTTTCATCACTATGGGTATATTCTTCTGTTCTGTAATGATGGTTCTCCAAGAGGAGTTTCTTACTCTTAAATTCACATTTTCTGCCAAGAAGCCTTTGGGATTCTTGAAAATTCTTTTTATTAAGGTTCCCGACATCTCAGAGATTGTTTTCAGACACCATAAAACTCATCCTGTAATTACCACATTTTCAGTTTGAGTCATTATTCTCCCATTTATAATAAATGCGGTGATAAACCATTTATCTGTAAGAAATAGGAAACTTGTAATCACTCAAGCAGTAACACAGCCTTATTGGAAGTTTAAAAGGCCACAATAACAATCAGGGAGCGGAATATTATGGGGCTATTAAAAAAACGAGGGAGTTCTCTGTGTCCTGCATTGGCAAGGTCCCCTGAAGATTCCGTGAAGAAAAAAAGAGTCAGGCAGGGGCAGAGTGTGTGTGTGATTGTGTTAAAAGTGAGACAATTACAGCACCCTGTTTGTGATGGCCTGAAGGCACTCTGAAGCATATTTGAGAGATGAATAAAGACAGTGACTTGTGGATTTGGGGAGATGGGGAACTAGACTGAGGGGGACAGTGAAAGGGGACTTCACTGTACGTCTGCGTATCTGCAGCCATGCGAACCGACATGTAGAGTGCATAGAGACAGATGTAAATGTTCAGTCACATGAACGGACTACCTTTTGCAAAAGTAAGTATGTACGTATATGCGACTATATCGCACGTGGGTGTATTCACACAGCCAGTTGAAAGGCACTCTGGTACCTCACAGAATGTAAGCACCTGAATCCTTCACCTTTTATCTTTACCTTCTCATTTTCTTTCCTTCCTCTTATTCCTATAAATAGTAGCTTTTTTTTTTTAAGTCCCAAAATAGAATTTGGTTAGGTACCTTGTTCTAGGTTCAGTCGAGTCTTTCTTAAACCTGTGAAACGCTTACCTTCCCTCCCTGGGTTTATGGGGAGGGGCAAGGACACGCGGTGCGCATGAAGGCTTTTCAGACCCCCTTCCTGTCACTGCCACCTCCCATCTCTCCCTGGAGGAGAGCTGACATTTCTCAATGAAGCATTAGACAAACAGACATTTAAGCATTCTGCAGCGCCTCACCTTCACCCCTGCTCAACCCCCCCCCCCCCCGGGCTTATAAACGTTTCAGGCTCTTCTATGTAGCTCTTCAGGAGCTACTGAAGAAAATGCTTGCATGGTCAGGGGGAGATTTTCTCCCTAACAGACCTTTTGTTTCTAGCTGCTTCTAATTTAGAGGACCACGAGTCCTGTAGGCTATAAAACTAGGCGTGTGAGTCCCAGACAGTGAATTTATTTGGACTATTACTTTACCACACATTCAACCCAGTATTTCCCTTCAGACTATGGAGAAGGTATTAATCAGCTGAGGCCACAGCGATGCTGCCGACCAGCCTCCCACACAGAGCTCAGGGAAGGAGCATCTGTTCTGTGCCCCAGGCCCGCAAGTTGACAGTGGTTTGGCTGGTTAAGGGTGTGTGGGTGGTCTTCATCCGTGGGCTGGCTGCGCTTGGCTCCACCTTGTGGATGGTGTTCCCACATTTCCCGTAATGGGATCCAGGCTGAAGGAACAATGGCTGTTGTGGCACCGTCTTCTCATGGGTGGATCTTGGAAGGAAAGAATCCAACGAAATTACAAAAGCACATATAATTTCTTGCTTGCATCACATCTGCTAATGTGTCATTGTTTAGAGCAAGTCATATGGTGAAGCTCAATATGAAAGGGGCAAAAGTGTAGTGGGGTGGGTGTCTGCCATGTAGGGGGCTGGGGGAGAAGGAGCATTTGCTGAACGATAATTCAAACTGTTACAGAAGTTACAGCAACTTCCCTTGGGATCTCAAGGGGAAGAAAATACTTCCTGTACTCTCCTTGTAGATTTACTATGTGACTTGAGAATTAGGTGTTTTGGTTTTTTTTTTTTTTAATGATTTATTTATCTATGCTTACAGAACTGGGGTACAAGCCAGGGGTGCAGGGATGGCGAGAGGCTTCACCAGAGACAGAGTGGGGAGCAGAACAGGCAGACGGACAAAGTACACTGCTGAGGGGAGCAGCGGGCGGGTCAGGAGAGGTCTGCCGCGCCATGTGGGTCACCTCCGGGGACAGGGATAGAACTCACGCTGAAGTGGCTGCGGCTGGCTTGCAGTGCTGCACCCTAACCCGTTGCACCACCAGGGAGGGCCGATAGAATTAGGGTTTTAAGGTGCCCTCTTCCAGTCCATGCTTCTCTCCAGGAGGGCTGCTTTGCTCTCAGGAGTAGAGGTTTTGGTTTTTTACAAGCTTGGTTCCTCCTTGTTATATTAGTTCCACCTCAATTGATTCTTATGTTGTTTATCTACCCATTAAATTTTTATTCCTAGCTGATCTACATTATTTTTCCTTTCACTGTCCCCTCCATTAACTCCCCTTTATGAAGTAATAGACCAAAAAGAAACCAAACCAAAGTTGTTCTCAAGAATTCAGTATTTTTCAGCATATTCTAGTATTGCGTTAGATATGGAAAAGATGTTTCTGCTTTTCCCTTAGGAGCTCATAATTGAGTTTCTAAATTGGATGAAGTATCGAACTGTGTGATATTGACTTAGTGTGACAGATCACAGGAGGGGACATTTCTCAGGATAGAGCTAGTTAAGACAAAGGCGCACCTTGGTGAATGGGTAGAGTTTTGCATCGAGAGAAAGAAGCAGAGACAGGCGCTCCTAGAGGGTGGAGCAGCATAGTCAATGACCAGAAGGCAGCTGTAGGCTATCGTGTTACCGAATTTCAGCCATAGAGATCCTTAGGCGTCCGCAGCCCTGAAGAAAGAGAAGTGCACCGTGACGTGCTCCAGTGTGGAAGAGGCCGTAGGAGCACAGCCTCATTGTGGGCACCAGGGGAAGCCTGACCGGTGGCCACACGTGACTCTGTGACAACATCCAAACACTTGTTCCCCAGAGTCAGTCTAGTGTTGCACTGGACGGGACCCAGAAGTCATCTTTGGGGGCCAAACCCCTCACCTTTGAGGTTTTCCAGACCGAGGGCACTACCTCCCGCCAATGACTGGGCATGTTCTTTACTAAAGTCTTCTTGGAGGTGAAAACTAAACATTGTCGCATTAAAGGAGACCAGGGCACGATGGAGTATTTCTCAGTGGTGGGAACAGGTGTGGCAAGGGCGGTGGGTGCTCAGTTAGGTCTGGAAGGGCAGGGAGGTGAAGGCTTGGGCATGCTTGTTTCTCTGAGTCACACCCAGCGCTTGGAGTGCTTTTAGATGAAGCCATGGATTTGTGCTTGAAGATGTGTCCTTTGGATGTAAATTCCTGCTGTGCAATACTTGTCACTTAAAAGACCAGGGAGAAGACTCAACGTAGAATATGAGTCAGATGGCCTTTGCTGAGGGGACAGTTCTAATTATGAAGCGGCCTTGCCAGTTTCTATGGCTCTGATGTGCTGGTAATTCACACCTTCTCCTGGCTTGGCTCCTCAGACTGTGCCTGCATATTTAAAACAGGCGCTATTGGGGGAAAGTGCAGGAGAAAGAACCCCACTGCCTGGTCATTAAAACATGGTCCTCTACCAAATCTCTTAATGCACAGAGCTTTTTGGTTGGCTTACAGATGCACTTTTGAGAGGATTAACTGCAAAGTATGTTTAATGGAGGGCAAATCATTCTGTCTCAAGCCTGGCAAATGGGATGCAAGTTTAACATCCTGGAAAGCTTTCTTGGGAGGAAGTGTCTATCATGCTAGGCCACAGAGGTGGTTCATTGTCACTCAACAGCAGAAATGCCACAGTGCATACATTTGGTCATTTAGTTGGTGTTTAGCAGATTTCTGAGGGAAACAAAGTGCTGAGGAGAAAACACTGTAAACGAAGCTGTCAAACCCACGTGCTTAGTTCAATGTAAATACGCAGAGACTGTCCTTAAAAGCTGAGTGATGCTGTCCGCTGTGGGACGAGGAGGCATTTTCTGTGAGTCTGTGACTTTGATTTTCCCTTTCTCATTAACCACCATTCCTACAATTTTAAGGCTTCTGTTGCCAGACTTGCTTCATTTGTTCACCCAACCATTCATGCACCTCTTCATTCAGGTATTGACTCTCAGCACGTGTTTTGCGACGGGCTAGTACCTTCTCCACATGCGGTGTGGCTGTGTGGGCAGTATTCCTGAGGCCTGGCCAGTGTTTTCTGCCTACACCCTTTCCCAAGGATGAATAACAGTGTCTTTTCTACGCTGTACTTACCAAGCGAACAGCATTTTATGAAACCTGTATTATGAAACAGACACAAGCTTTGAAAAGGCTATTTAATGGCAGCCGGTGCAGTGTGCAGGCCTCAGTGAAAACTCGTCCTCCAGACCCAGGGGGATTGGGACGATGCTCTGAACTTGAGCAGCTTTAGAAAGGGAACCCGTTGGCTCCAGTTTCTCATGTGCTCACTGTAGCACCAAACTTGCTGAGTTCATCCTGGTTTTACTGCTCTGTGGCTTTGCTTTGATTTAAAGCCCTCTGAGGTGCTTCATTCACAAGGAGACTGCAGTCTCTCACAGCCGCTGTCTCTGTCAGTGTGAGGAGGCGAGGAGGTGTCCTGCGGGGCGCGAGGCAGAGAACAGCGGACCTCTCTGGCTCCCTCCCCACATCTGCTTCTCCTTGCCCACCCCCCTCCAACACCT
>NW_004567128.1:9546862-9584861 GCF_000260355.1 Condylura cristata
TTTCCTGCTTGTTTCCTTTCCCACTAGGCAGAGAAAGAGGAGGGAAGGAAAAACCCCTGACGGGAGGCCTTTTAGCTGCTCAGTCATCTTCTCATTCTTGCCTGCTCCCATTGCTCTCTCCCTCTCTCAAGAGACACCCAGCCTTCTTCCTTCTAATGCACTTCAGTCCCTTTCCGTGGTGCTTTCTTTTTGGGTGAAAGTGGTGGAGCTGGACATAGTTGCACTCACAGACAACACTTTCCCAGGCAGTCCCAGCTGGGCAGTCCCAGCGAGAGGTCACCTACAGCAAAACACACGAGCCCCATTCTAATAACGGTTCTTCAGACACAGTTGCTTCATTTCCTCAGACCCACTGTCGTTCACACAGAGAAGTGCACCTGGCCCACATGTCAGTAATATTTGAAATCCCCGTGTCCGTTCACTCAGCAGCGCTGGGATGTTTCCCCAGTTGCTGCGTTTGGTTGGCCTCGCCAGGCAGGGCTCCCCGCGCCCGTGGGGTGTGCCCTGACCGTGTGGAGAAGGCAGCTAAGGTAAGCTTGCGCTCCGCCTGTCAAATGGCTGTGTTCATACTCATTTGCTCCCCATGAAAAATTCTTGAACAATCTTTTTCTAATGCACGCCTTACTAAGTTGGTACTTGGAAGAAAATAATCAGTGTTTTGTCTGTTGACTAGATTTGAATGCTCCCGATATTGAAATCGCATTCAGTTGTCTGAAATCACAGATCTATTTTGAATTCGAAGTGGCACATATTAAAATGTGAATCTCCTTGATGAGCAAATTTTAAAATCCTTACAACGTTCAAACCTTGACAATTGAATTTGAATAATTACCCTAAACTTTCATGCCTTTGATTTACCCTGAGAGAATTAAAAATGTGTTTTAATGAAATAACTAGAAATGCTACTGTAAAAGTACTTTTGGGTCACAGTTCTTGACACAGAGCACATATTCATTAACATCATTTTACTTTAAAAATCTTGCTGAAATTATTCATGTGTTTTGGGAAAATGCTTCTAAGGAATCTGTAGCTTTTACTTCAACTTGATAACACTCTTCAAAAGTAAGGGGCAAGTCTTTCAACACCTAGAGTCACAAATTCCTCTGAATTTGCAGCATGCTAGCACAAAGGAGCAAATAAAAGGGAGCATTTGAAGCTGTCAAAATGTAAATGACACATTTAAGGTACATTCATCTGGCACAGTTACACTTCACGCATTTTTTTTATCATACCGCACATATTTAGTTTCCATCATTTTCAAAATGTGACATTTTAATATGGGATTTTATGACTTTGAGGTTTTGCCCATTTATAGACATCTATCTTGAGGCGGGACAGTGGAAGTGTGTCTTCTTTGCATGGGCTGGCTTGGAGGTGTCGGCCCCTGTTGCCAGCAGCACAGAAGAGAGGTCTTGGGGCTCATTCTTGGGGAGCACGACAGGGGTGCTCCCTCCACCTCCCAGCCTGCTCTCTGAGCCTGCACAGCCTTCCGGAGAAGGCTGTCTGTGGGCCTGCTGTTCCGTCTCTCCTCAGGATCACCCGGAGTTCTGATCCACCCCCCCAGTCACCACCAAGTAACCAGGTCCCTGGCTTTCCAGTAAGAAAGATGGCTTCCCTCCCTTCTCCAGTTACTCCTGGGCCTGCTGGCATTGTACCCTTCTGGTTCTCACCCCGCCCAAGAACAAAAGGTCCTCTGAAGCACATGCCACCACCGTCCCGTCCCATTTATTCTACCACTGACCTTTTGCTCTATGTGCTGACCTCCCAGCCACCTTCCTGCCTGCGGTCCTCCTCCTCCCTCGCTGCTACCAGCCGGGGACTTCCTCTCCTCCAACTGGAACCGCCACGAAATGCTTCTGCTCAAGCCTCTGACCGCTGAGTTCCTTGCACCTCCTGAGCTAGGCTCGGCCCCACTCTCTGCCCCTTCCACATCTGCGGTGTCACAGACAGCGCGCAGCCCTCCTCACGCCCCGCTGACCTTCCTGTATAAATTCAGCTCAGCTTGTGCGAGCGAGGAGGCAGGCAACAGTTCATTTCTTCTCCTCTTTCTAGTGCAGTCTTCCTCTCACTCTTCCTCATGCCCTTCTTCCTTAATTCTTCGAGAAACAGAAGCACTCACAGTGGGCCCACTCATCCAACAGCCAGCGACTCAACTGACTTCCTGGAGGCAGCTCTCGCCTGCTGTGACTGCTGGCGTGCACACACTGCCCTTCTGTCCCTTGTCAGTCACCCGAGGCCGCTGCTCCTTCGCCCGTTCCCCTTTTCTCGTGCATCATTCTGTCCTCTCTGCCATCAACCTGGAGACATGCTGCGCTGTTTCCCATCTAGCAGGTCACCGTTCCGGCATGTCTACATGTCATGGCTCAGTCCTGTGCCTTTCCTCCCCTGTCGTTTCTTCTCCTTCCCTCCCCTCACTTCCTTTCTTTGCCTTCTCTGTCCATATTTACTCACTAAATGGACTCTGCCCGTGTTTCCACTTTACACGACTACCTTTCAATGGCACGCCAAATTTGTATCTCCAGCTGCCTTTATTTGCTTGTCCAAATTTGAACTTCCAATTATCCCCAAAGCTTTACTTTTCCAGTATTAACCCTTGCTATACTATCTCTCTCTCTCTCTCTCTATATATATATATATGTGTATATCTATCTCTATCTATCTATCTATCTATAAAGGTTCATGGGCCAAACCCAGAAATCGTGTTAATTCCTTTCTCGTCTCCCAGCCCACACCCCTCATTAAGTCTGGTCGGCTCTGCCTTCCAAGCAGATCGCAAACCTGACCTCCTTTGCCCCTGCAGCCCCCTGGACTACCGCAACAACCTTGCTCATTGGTTTCTCTGCTTCCAGCTTTAATCACCAATCTTCTTCCTGCTTCACACAGGGTAACCTTTTGAAAGTTGTAAATCTGATTCTGTTACTTCCTTGCTCAAAATTCTTCAGTAGATTTCCACCACGTTCAGAATAAAAGTCCACATCGTGGGACGAGATGGACCCCCCTTAATCTCGTTCTTGGCACTCCCCCCCCCCATTTGCTCTCGCCACCCTGGACTTCTCGCCATTTTATCAAATGCCCGAGGCTCATTTCTGTTCTTTGATCTTTGCACTTGCTGATTTCTCCTCATCTGAGATCTCTGCGTGTCTGGCACCCTCACCAGGCAGTGTGGTATGGCACAGAGGGGAAGCAAGCATGGCACTCATTGCCAAAGCAAAGAAATGTGCATGTTCATTGGACTTGCCTTCCTGGCATCTGGGGTTAGAGCATTAGGATAACTTGGGAAACCCCACTTGGAAATTGCTAGTCTTGGCTGAGATTGTGCTACTCGGGCGGCTGCTAGCCGGCCTGAACCGGAACAGTCTCCATGCAACTGATCTTAGAGCTCTTTGAGAACTTTGCCTGTGCTTTTGTGACACAAATCAATCTCTCTCTGATCAATCCTAGAAGAGACCTTGTAACCCTCCTCCTTACCCAATCAAATAATACCTTTATGAATCCTGCCTTATTTGGCAAAAATCCTCTTTTGACCCTAGCCAGCCCTTCCGCCTGGGGAGACTCTCTGAGCTCACTTAGGCACGAAGTGTTTGCTCCCGGCCTGCTTCTTGGCCGTAGACTTAGCTTTGACCTTTCAGTTCTGTGGGGCTGAATGTGCCCGTGGCTTCAGGGCTTCCTCCTTACTGTCTTAGACATTTTTCTTTAACATTTTTAGACGCTCTGGCACTTAGCATAAGTCTTTGTTTTCCATAACCATTTGTGGGAATGTGGTGTCTTCCTTCCCAAGAGAGGGAGGCTTCTCCTTGTCTGGATTAGGGACGACCACCTGATTGTTTTAGAGAGTCTGTTCTTCTGAAAAATTAAACAAAATCCCATTCCGGAAAACCCATGAAATCTGAACCCTTGTCAGGCATTCCTGAATTACCCCCCGGCCCCCACCAGGACAAAACCAAACCCCTAAACTTTAATTACTATAGCTATTTATTTTGGTTCCTCTCTGTGGGTGAGATTTACATTAATTAGAGTATAATGAAGCCTGCCCTTTCAAACAAATTTATTCCTTTGTTTGCACTCATTTGAGCAACCGACTGCACTGAATAGCACGCAAAGGGGCGGTGTTGAAAACAGCTTGTGCAGAAGCAGACCCGCAGACCTCACGTTCCAGATCTTTCCCGAGACGCTTGCAGCTTTGCCCACTTGAGATTTGTGAGCAGAGACCTGTGTGTGTGTGGTTTCTGTCTTCTTGTTTTCCTACCTGCAGAAGAGACACATCTTCTTGGGAAACATTTCCTTCTCCGCGGCTTTCTGGTTAGTATGCAGGCCACCACCTCTGTTATCAGACGGTGGCAACAAAGCTTTTCCGCCTGAATCTTCTGCAAGGCGGCGGGGGAATGGATTGCACAGTAATGAGCTGTTTTTGCAGGCTTCCTTCGGGAGCCTTTTCTTATATCCCTTGGCAAGAGGAACTAATTCAAAACAGCAACCCAACCCTTGGGCATCTAAAATTCACAGAAATTCAGCTGACTTGACAGTAAGAGGGTCTCCCTGAAAATCAGTGCTGTAAATCAGAGCTTCGTTCTTCAAGAGGAGGGGTGGCTAGAGATTTTCTGGAACCTTATATAAGACTTTTATTCCTATCGCTGGTTTCGAGCCAACTGAAGATGGCAGGCAGCGTGCTGGGAGCTGCCTTCCTTGCCTGATTATGCTGTTTCATCCTCTGAGCAATGAGAGCTGAGAATCTCAGAGCGTTTCCTCCCTGAGAGGCAGTCAGGGATTGTTTTACTCTTCATGAACCCGATCAGACAGACTTCATCCTCTGGAGGGCAGGGCCAGGGAACTGCCTTTACACCTGCAGTACCCAGCGCGGTGCCAGCACGTAGTAGACCCTTAGTGTGTACACAAAGGCGGCTAAGTGACGGGTTGCTGGCGATGACGACTCCGATTCTGTGGCCACCATTGCAGACTTGTTTGTTGATGTTCTGCGTCTGGGGCACCCCACTCATGCTTCCATTGCTTCCAGAGCTCTGCCTCCCTGTGTTCAGTTGTTAGTTCTCCTCTCCACCCAACTTTGTTTCCCTCAGAATAGGGTGTCTCTCCATCCCTACTTCTCTGTCTCCACCTGGAGAAACCTGCTTGAGACACACAGACATGCATGTGAACAGATGTGTGCACACAGCAGATGCACACACGCGGACACACAGTCTTAGCACGGCTCTCTGGCTCCTTACTCTGTTGTAGGTCCCATTTTCTCTCCCTCTCACCCCTACATCTCTCTCTTCATCCCCAAGAGTGCTCCCTCTTTGAACCCAGACCCACCACCCATGACCGCAGGGCCTGCCTTTTCTTAGCCTCCCTTTCCACTCTGTGGTGGCTTTGCCCCTTCACTCCCTGGCACAAAGCGTCATTCGGCGGAGGTTGGAATCGGAAGGGGTGGGCTTTACCTTTCGGATTTACACTGCTAACAAGTGAAATATCCAAGCGATGATAGCTTTGGGGTACAGTGGCAAAAGTACATCTCTTCCTTTTGAGTGTGGGCTGATAATTAAGAAGATGAGGTTAAATAAAGCCACAGTGTTTTGTTTCATTTACACGAGTGATTTTAAGCTGAGGGGAGTTTTGTTGCCACGGGGACATTTGAGAAAGTCTGGAGACACACCGGAGGGGAGGAAGGATGCTTCTGGCATCAAGCAGGTGGGAGCCAAGGGTGTTGCTAAGTACGCCCAAGTGCACAGGACTGACACCCCCCTCCCCAAAGAATTATTGTGACCAGAATGTCTATGTTGCCGCAAGTGGGAACCCTCGGTTCGCAAACACATGCTTCTTCCTTCTGCCCCAGGCCCTTGTCCACCTGCCGATGGTGCTCTGGGTCCCCACCATCTCCCCACCAGCATCTTTGGCCCCCTGTTTCCTCACTGCCTGGAGCGCGCCCCGTGCTGGCCGGCAGCTTTTGCGCTGACGGGCGGCCGCACACGCTCTTCAGCTTATCGAAAAGGGGCTGTTGATTGCAGGAAGGGTCTTCAAACACCTTTAGAAACTCATTCTGATCCTTGACAGGAAAAGAAGTGACTTTACTAAGCTCACATAGCTACTCGGGATGCTCTAGGGACCGTGCGGGGCCCCGGCTCCCACTCTTTCCTCTTTCTTCTCACTTGCTGCTGTTGTCAATGGAAGAAGCAAGCTAAGTGCCTGCGTGAGGGCAGGCACCAGATTGATTGTTCTCATTAAGCCAGGGACACGACGGTGCACTTTCCAATTTGTTTTCCTGGCCTGTATCCTCTAGTGTGCCTCCAGGATCTCTGCCAGCTCCGAGGTATGGCCGGTGCCACTCCCTGCCCTCTTGGGGGGAGGCTGTGCCTTGACCTGGTGGAACGCCTTTGTAGGCAGGTCCTTGGGAACAATTTGGGGCGGGCAGGCCTATCACCTCACCTCACCTCACCTTATGCCATGTGACCAGCCACGTACTGGGGTGAGAAGTGTCTGAATCTGGACACAGAGAAGAACAGAAATGCAAACTTCCTGTCGCGAGGAGCCAGGAAGACAATTACAAGGCAAGTTGGACAACTTCCATGTCTTGCTTCCCTTCCTCAGCCCTCCCCAGACAGCCACACTGTGTCAGTGAGGAAAGGAGTTTTGCGTGGAAGAGAGAGGGGCCAGGCCAGTGTTTTTACAAGTAAGATCTTGCGATGAGTGAGCGGCAGAGTGGCTCCGGACACAGGACTGCGTGACCCGGGCTGCACCCTAGGCCCACAGTGACTGCCTCCGGGAGGGAGGGGGTGAACGGTGACATTTTCAACAAGTTTCCAGGGGGACCTTTCTGCAGTCCTAGTTTCAAGAATCACCGACTCAGATATTTGAATAATTTAGCGTTTTTTTTTAATCTTGCCCAAAAAATTCCAGTAAGTCAGAAGCTTTTAGACAATGTGTGAATCTCAGAGAGAAAATCTACTAAAAAAAGAAAAGGAAAAAGAGACAAAAACATGCCTCTTGTCAGTGACATTTGATGACTGTAAAGTGACTGAGTTTGTTTAGGGCTTTGCAGATGTGAAGACCCCATCTGGCAAGGATGACAGACTTATGAGGGAGGGCACTGCTTTGCTCCTGTTTTGAGTTTTTAAAGGGCCCAAACTAGCCTTCTTCAGCTCATCTGGCTTCTTCAGGATCCTCTCTTAGGAGGCCTCTTAAAGCAAACCCTTTCTTTGAGAGCTGCTTTTTACCAGCTCTCCAGGCACCCACAAGGCACACTCACCAGTCCTGCCTACACAAGTGCATCATTGTTTTCATGAGGGGAGCTCAAAGGTCTGGAGCACCATCCTTGTTTTGTTTTTTTTTGAAAGATTTATTTATTTATGCTTATAGAACTGGGGTACAGGCCAGAGGTACGGGGGTGAGACAATTCACCAGAGACAGAGTGGGGAGCAGAACAAGCAGACTGACTGAAATATACTGCTGAGGGGAGTAGCAGGCAGGTCAGGAGAGGTCTGCTGCGCCATGTGGGTCACCTCCCTGGCTGGGGAATCGAACTGGTGCTGCAGTGGCTTTGGAGAACTTCATAATGTGGTGCTTTAACCCATTGCGCCACCAGGGAGGGCCCGCACCATCCTTGTTTTAACAGGGCTGCTCATTGGGTTCTGACTGTCGCCCTCAGGAATCAGTTTCCAGCACTGAGAACCCTGTGCAAGTAGTCACAGGCCCTGTGTGCCAGGGGGTGTCGATCTGCTTCTGTTCTGCAAGCCCAGGCTTTGGGCTCAGCTCTCCTTTGCTTCCTTCTAAAACGGGATGTGGTATCTTTCTTACACATCATGTCTCTCTTTCCCCTCTTTCCTAATAAAGATGTGGGGTTATAGTTATTTATATTGAGTTGAACCATATGAAATTACCATATTTTCATACAATAAAAACTGATGACATAGTGGCATTCTCCTAGAGCTAATCCTGATCCCTTCTGTATCTCTTCCTTCCATCCACTTCTATCTGTCTCTCTGCCTCAGTCTCTTTCATGGCACCATTTTTGTTTTTTTCTCTTGCCTTTGCAAGAAAAGTTTGGTACCTGGGTACCAACTGTGAAGGTCAATAGATATTACTGGGAAAATATTAAGAAAAAGAAGAGGCTTCACATTTCAATAACTGTTCATTTGAAGCCTACTGAGGCACTTCATCTATCTGGAGGGGCGGTCCTGGGGTCCAGCCTAAGCAATGGCGTGTGAAATCTGTGGTCCTGCTGAATGGACCTGTTCTGATTTCAACGTTGCTGTGTCTATGCTCCATCCCTGCATCTGGATCCTGTTAATTTTTTTTTTTCTTTATTTGGGTTCTCTGATTCAGGAGGACTTTTCCAGGTGTGGAGTGGAGAAGCAGTATTTAGTGGGGTCACTAAAAGAGCAGGGACCTTCACACCCAGGGGTACGGGATGAGAATCCCTACACGTGTACTGACCCAGAGAGCAAAGCTGGGTGGACCAGCTCTGCCACCCTGCCTGGCCTATGAGCCAGGCACCTGGTGTCCAGCCTGCTTTCTGGATGAGGGTTTGTGCCCCTGCAGATCTGTGTGAACTTCTATAAGTGGGCCTTGCTCGCCGTCCCTATTCTGCTCGCAAACTCACTTATGTCTCCTGGATTACAAGCAAAGTCCGTCACCTTATGGATATCACACCTCAGGTCAGGGTGCCTTTGTTCTCTACACGTGACATGCTTGTTCCTCATTCGTCATTGTTTATCTCGTACACACATGTGTGTGCACCCACGCATAGTTCAACTTGCTACAGCTTTAGTGTTTATGTTTCAAATATGATGTCTGCCCGCTGTCAGAATTTGGACAACATGGGACTTCTAGTCCTTAGTCAGTGATAACTTCTAGAATGTGGGCTTGGATAACCTGTTAAGGGGATATGGGAAAAGGGCCTGGTGTCTGTGGTAAGGAAAAGAGCGATCACGGTTCAGTTGGGACATGTTGCTTGGACTTAATTAGGTGCAGGACAGTGATCGGCAGTAATAGGCAGCTATCCTAGTGTGGGCTCCTAAGATGTAACCTGGCCTTGGGAGTCACGGACATAGAGATGATGAGCAGTGAGAATGAGTAAAGCAGGAAGAAAAGAGGGCGCCAGCAGAAAACATGGAGGGCTAGCAATATTTAAGAAAGAAGAAACACTTACAAAGGGAGCTCAAGTGAGCTGAGAGGTGGGAAGAAAACCAGAAGGGTGGAGAGATGAGAGCGAGGTAAGAGATGTAGAAAAAGAAGCAGCGTTTAACCAAATCAAATACTGCTAGAGGCAAATGAAGATAAGGACCAAGGCGTGTCCACTGGATTTGGTGGCCAGGAAATTCTTGACCATCTCAGCAATTGCTGTTTCAGTTGAGTATTGGGGTCAGAAGCCAGACTACTGTTGTCAAATGGTGACCAGAAGGACAAGTGAAAGTAAGGAATCATCACCATTCTCACAGTTTTGCTGGCAAAAGGAAGAGAAACATAATGCAGTGGGCAGAGAATTTAGTGGGGCTGAGAGAAAGTTCCTTTTATTGATTTTCATTGTTTAAAATTAACATTTTTATTTTGAAATCATGTAGTTTCACATGTGATTATAAAACAGGGGTCTACGTAGTCTTTACCCATTTTCCCCTCAATGGCAGCATCTTGCAAAACTATATTATAATGTCACAACCAGGATATTGCCAGTGATACAACTGATCACATTCAAATTGCTAAGTTTAACTTGTGCCACAGTGGCTGGCAATAGCTTGGTAACTTGATAGAACTGAGACTTTAACCCCTGTGCCACCAGGGAGGCCCCTGAACCGGCTCTTTCTTTGAGATGCAAAAGATTTTGAGCATATAGAAAGGTTTATGGAAATGAGTCATTAGAAAGGGGAGGTCAAGTTAGAATAACAAAGAAGGAGTGCAGGTCCTTGAGAAGGGAACATGGCCATTTTCCATACTTTAGATGAGACCTGTGACAATTTTAAAGAAGAGTAGCACATCATTGTCATCATTGTCACATGTCTTCTAGTCAGAATCATTTGGGGGTTTGGGGGGTCATAGTCAGAATTGCAGTCTCTAGAGGCTCGCGGTGTTTTGATTCATCTTTCCTTCTCACACCACACAGTGTATAACTGCGTTAGTCCTTTTACTCCAAATGTTATTAGGATCCAGCTACACAATCCAGTGGCTATTTATTCAGCACATACTTTGTGTTCAGTGCGTACTAGGTGACGTGGGAGCCCTGGAAGACAGCAGGGGTTTGTATCAGTTGAGGAAGCTGAAAACAATTACGCAAATCAAAGAAAATACAGAAGTTTAGGCCCCCCCCCCAGTTTCTTATCTAAAATATTTAAATCCCAGATTTTAGGATTCAGACATTTCTTCCATTACCTTAGAAAGGTAATACAGGTTGTGTTCTGTGTAATACAGAACAATGCAGGCGGGGTCACAGCACCCAATGACCAATCTGTGCATACGGTAGTATATAGATGAAGACTATTACTAGACAAGATTTATTGCCAAATAAATTTGAACCACATAAAAAGAGCAAAAGCTCTGTTTTCCAAAATGTTTGGATTTCAGAATTATGGAAGGGGGTCATTAGCTTATATCAGGATATTAACTAAGATAGAGAAAGGAAATGAATACGTACATATACTCTAGGTAGAAAATTAATAACATTTTCAGCCGTAGAATCTGATGCTCACAACAAGGAATAACTTGTTCAAATGTATACAGTGCAGTAGCATCTGGAAACTTGTAAGAAATCTGAACCTCAGGTCCCATCCTGTACCTCCCGCATCCAAAACCTTTGGGGTGGGTCCCACAATCTATGTTTTAACGAGGCCTCTAGGAGATTTTAATGCATGCTAAAATTTTGAGAACTACTGACACAGCAAGTAGGTGACAGCAAGCCAGGATACAAACTCAGATGTGTGTGAGCCAAAGTGCAATGGGTTTTTGATGCTCTTTCCTTGCTCTAAAAGGACAAAGAAGTCACAGATTGATGTGAGCTCACATGGTAATGGTGACTTCCAAGAAGGTGTGCTAAAAAACGCTTCACTTATCAGTAAGAACAAAATAGTTTTGTAATTTACATCCCTAGGATATTAGGCTGTTCCTTAATTATATCAGGAAGAAACAGAGCATTGATAATTCTGTTTTATTTCCTCCACATTAAAATATGAAGACAGTACAAGTTATTTCACAACTTCTTTAAGATCAAGCTGGTAATTTAGCTTCGTTGTGAAAAGTAAAAACTAGGAGTGATGCAAGGAGAAGAGATGCTCAAATATCCCTAAGATGCTCCCTGGCTTATTATTTAGCATCTGATACAGCTATCTGCATATTTTATTGATAATTTGGCGGGTCTTGCTTTTCTACTTTCATCATAATTATTAGCGTGCAAGTTGAAAAATTTAAGGAAAAACCCAGTTGAAGAACATTAAACCACCTCTTTGCAAGTAAATCATGGTGATTTGGATGGCCCCAGCTCTACTTAGAAGGCAAGATCCTTATCAGCCAGCAGACTAGAGCTTTGAACTTAAAAGCTGGGTGTAGGGCACAGAGCAAAGGGAGAAGTTGAGGCTACTGTTCAGTCTGCTTCTTCTTCTCTAAGAGGATGACTTAGTTCTGACAGTGAATAGGTCCACATGAATATGGATGTGCTTAGAATGAGACCTAGCAAAAGACAACCCTAATTATACTCTTAGGATGTCCCAACAACTCCCTGTCATATTGATTTCCTTCAGAAAGGAATAATACTGTGCTGGAAAACAGATGACTGTAGAGAAAAAATGGCTAAAAATGCTACCAAACACCACCTATATAGGTTCTCCTTTTACCATTTTGAGTGTGACTCTGTTTTAACAGTTGAAATAGATATAATCCACAATCTACTAATAGCAACTAACCATATAACCATATGAGCTCAGGACAGCTGTTCCAGTTACCTTTTGCTGTACAACAAATCACCTCCATCAGTAAATTACTATTACTGTTAATAATAATTGTGTTCACAAATCTGCAATCTGGGCCGGGCAATTCAGTGGGAAGAGCCTGTCTCTGCTCTACTTAGTCACTGATGGGACAGTTTGAAGGCTGTTGGCTAGAATGACCTGCAGGTTCACTCATAGGCCTGGCTATTGGCTCACGCCTACATGTGACTTTTCGCATGGCCAGGGTTTCCTCATAACATGGTGGTTGAGCTCCTAGGGTCACTGTCTCGAGAGACACAGAAGGCCTTTTGTGTCACGCAGTGTCCATTCCTGTCATTGAAGATCTGTTCAGGTTTAAGGTGGAGGGGAAAAAGACCACCTCTTGATAGGAGAGTGGTAATGTTCTGGAAGAGTCAGTATCGCCATTGTTGGAAAGGATGGGTTTGTATTTTTCTTTTTATACCTTTTTATTTTGAAATAAGTTTAGGTTTACAGTCAAGTTGTAAAAACAGTACAGAGCTCTTCTCTGTCCTTTACCTGATTTTCCATATGTTACATCTCCTATAGCCATAGAACAATCCCAAAAATTGAGATGTTGATTCATACTATTAACTAAACTACAGAGTATATTTGGATTTTCTCAATTGCCTCCGCCATAACTTTTTTTTCTGTTCTAAGGTTTAATCCATGGTTCCATATTATATTTAATTGTGTCCTAAGTTTCCCCCAATCTATGACATTGCCTCTTGGTTTTCTTGTTTTTCATGGGCTTTGTACTTTTGAAGAGTACTGGTCAGTCGTTTTGTACAATGTCCCTTGATTAGTATTTGACTGATGTTTTCTTTTTTTTTTTTCTTTTTTAAAAGATTTATTTATTTGTACATACAGAACTGGGGTACAGGCCAGAGGTGTGGAGGGTGAGAGGCTTCACCAGAGGCAGAGTGGGGAGCAGAACAGGCAGATCGACGAAGTACACTGCTGAGGGGAGCAGCGGGCGGGTCAGGAGAGGTCTGCCGCGCCATGTGGTCACCTCCGGGGCAGGCGGGAATCGAACTCATGCGCAAGTGGCTTTAGCTTCTCAGTGCAGTGCTTTAACCCACTGCGCCACCAGGGAGGGCCTGTCTGATGTTTTCTTATGTATCCTTGGGAGGAATATCACGGAGGTGATGTATGTAACCTTTTTAGTATATCATTTTGGGACACAGGGCAGTGCTAATCCGGGTCAGTTAGACAATTTCCCAAGTTGTGTTTACCAGTTTTCTTGATATAAACTTATTTTTCTCTTTGTAATTACTAAATCCTTTAGAGAGCTACTTAAAGACCAAACAAATATCTCCTCTCTACTTAAACTTTTGCAAATTAATTTTAGCGTCCATGGCTGGATCTTGTCTGCAGCGATTACTACTGTTGTGCTCTAATGATCACGCTTTCTTTCCCTCATTCTTCTTTCTGTATTATACAAGTACTGTTTGTCTTTATGGGAGAACTGTGCCTTCTCTCCAGTGTGTTTATTTGTTTAACTCAACATGGATTTGTGGATATGTATTTATTCTTAGGTTTATATTCCAATACAGTCATTATTTATTTTGTCATTCAAGTTGTTCCAACATTCACCATTGGGGATTCTGTCAGGTTGGCTGCTATGCCATTTCAACATGCCCTCATCCTTTATTTTTTCTAAAAGCTTCAAGCACTTTTTTACTTTCTGGTACCAAAAGTTGCTCCAGGCTCATCTTACATTTTCCTTGCCAAAGTCCTGAAATCAACCAGTTCTTCAGGAGCCCTGAAGCCTTTTATTGGAGAGTGGGTTTATTTAGAAACCCAGATTTGGGGGCTTAGATGTAAGCATCACACTAGGGTGTCTTACATATACACAGACATCGATATTTCTATAGCTGTTTATCTGTGTATACATATACAGATATATATTATATAAAATATATATATTAAAAATCAGGAGTCCCTTGCGATATTTGTGACTAGTGTCTAGCATGCAGAACTTAGTCTAATCTTCCCCCTTATTTCTAATTTCTTGCCTGGTGAGAACCTGGCTCACATTATGGGTAACACAGAATAGTTACTTATTTGGCTTCTAGAATAGAAATAGTTTCAGAATTGCTCACCCACATCCCAGTAAGAAGCAACATCACAAACTAATGCATAGTGTTTTGTATTCTTCCTTTTGTCCCCAGTCTTCCAGTATCTGGGAAAACATTGCTTAGGTCTGCTCCTTCTCCAACTTTTCATCATCTACAGTCCATCTTTCCCCACATCCTACTTGAGATCTTTTATCTCCAATGAAGACACATTGTAAAATGTGCTCCTTGTAGTTGACGGCCATAGATCCCACCATCAAAGTCTCTCAAATGCAGTCTTCTGACCACAAAAATCCTTTCTTGTTCCATCTTCATAATCACCTCTCTCCACTCCTCACCCCCGATACCTACTGTTCTGTTTTCCATTCCCATAGTTTAGTCTTTTCCAGAATAGCATATAAGTGGTAACATGCAATATGTGGCCGTTGGCTCTGGCTTCTCTTTTTCAGCTAATGCATTTAAGTTTCATCCACATTGTGCATCTCAGTAGTCTGGTCCTTTTTATTGCTGAGTAGTTGCCTCCTGTATGAATATACTATACTTTGTCGATCATTTGCCAGTTGAAGAACATCTGGGTTTATAAGTTGCCATAAACATTTCTGTGCACATTTTTATGTGAATGTGCATTTCATTCTCACAGGTAGGTAGATATCTAGGAATGTGATTGTTGGTACGTATGGTAGGTATACATTTTAGCTTCTTCGGAAGCTGTACAACTACTTTCCAAAGTGGCTTTCCCATTTTGTGTGCCCATCAGCACTCTGTGTAAGAGCTCAGATTGCTCTGGTCACTGTCATTTGATTGTTCTGTGTCTGTGCTTTCCAGTGGGTTGAGAAGAAGTCAGAGGCTTGAGGTTAGTTGTTTTTTTAACTCTCTGCATCACAAATGGAAGTCAGAAATAGAACTTTGGTTTTAAATTTTAAAGATGTTACAGAAGCTTAATTGGGAAATTAAGATCAAAGCAATACGTTGATATCATTTGAGAATAAATACACATCACTTTCTTTGAGTGGTCTTCAATTTTTTCATGCCAAATGCTTGGCGCCACCCTGTATGTTTGCAGAGATTTCCATGCATTTACTGTGCTGGCATTACACTGTTTTGCAGAGGTGTGTGGGGTGAGGGGATCCACCAGAGACAGAGTGGGGAGCAGAGCAGGAAGAGTGATGAAGTACACTGCCGAGGGGACAGGTCTGCCGTGCCATGTGGGTCACCTTCCCGGATGGGGATCAAGCTCATGCTGTAGTGTCTACAGATGGCTTCACAGTGCTGCGCTTTAACCCACTGTGCCACAAGGGAGGGCCCTGCATTACTGTTTAAGCACAGGCTGTATGTTTGAATGCTGATGGGGTCAGAGGGATTACACAAAAATGTTAATCTTGACCCATATGATATAGTATAAAGTAGGATGAGCAGTTCAACTAGGGAGTGCATACACCTCGTATTTAGCCTAGAGGTAGCTCAAATTAAAATTCACATGTGCCTGAGTGTGAGTAGTTATAGATGTAGCTAGATGCTCACCTAGTAAGTGTTGGTAAAACTGCTCAAAGCACTATTGGGATCAAAGTCAGGCGTGCTGGCCCCTGATCCGCTCTGTCTGGTCCGACTGCTGTTTCTGCCGGCACACTCAGCCTCGCACCAGCTGCTGGGCCTAATAGGTGTCCAATATTTTTTGAATGACTCACCAGAGGTCACAACACCTGGCAGGAAATCCAGAGCATCAGTGATTACATTCAGTAGAGTTTTTCTTTCATGGAATTTGTGAATGTGACTGGTTTTAACCGACCTCAGGAAGCTTCTTGTCCCATCCCATCCTGTTTTAGACAAGGTGACCATGTCTGATGCCAGCAGGAAGTGCAACCGAAATAACGTAAGAACTAGACTCCATGTCCTGTAGCTACACATGGCCACATAAGAAGATTTCTTCTTTGTCACTAAAATAGCAAACTTGGGTCAGGGAGGGGCAGCAAGAATTTTCTTTAAGATTAAAAATGCCCTAAACACTCATTTCTACCCGTGTCATCTCTTAATGCGGTCAGGCCAGGCAACTATTTAATGGGGTTATTTCAGGGAATCAAAAATGATAGCATGACTATTTTAAGCTGCCACTCATCCTGAAGGTGACATTTGGAATGTCAGATTAAGATTTTGAGGTACATATAAAAGTGACAAGGCAGAGCCCAAGAATTGCCCTGGAGTCTGAATTGGGTGAGAGTTTTATAGAAAAACCAAAGGGACAGAACGATATTTTTTTAACTTCTTCATTGTCATTTTATCTCCAGAGGATTGAGGAACTTTTCTTGAGGTAGAGAGGAAGCAAAAGGAAAATTATAGGTTAGCAGAGAAAAAGCCTTTTGGGCTGAGGAAAGATGTGGTAATGGAGATGGCAGATCTCAAGTTGGGAAGGATACATTTATATTTATACGGAAGAGAACTGAGCTCTAACAAAGAATTCCCTGGAGCAGGTAAGACACAAGAATAAATTAAGTGCAAAGCATAAGAATCCCTGAAAAATTGTAATGTGAAAGTAACCAGCTGTTTTCTCTGAAGCTGATACTGTAATATATTAGCTCATGGTACCTACAACCAACATGATGTTGGTCGAGTTTACATTAGTCAGTCAGCATCATGCATTGTCTCTCTGTTGCTGCTACTTTATGAGAAAGGGCCTTTTGTTCATGCTTATGATTACCTTACTGTGTGCTGCTTTCTCCAGCTTCCTTTTTCATAAAAACTTTTACACAAACACTGACTGCAGTAAGAATGATCTGAGTGCATGCAAAGCAGTGCTTCAAATGCTACGCATTCGATGCATTTTTTACTGATCAATGCAATTTATATGCTTATGCCAAATTTGAAATATTGCTTCAATTCTCCATTCATGTGACTAAACACTTACGAATTAGGTCCTAACTTACACAAATTAAAAAGAACCCGATTCACCCTCCCTGGTCCAGCCCTTTCCTCTGTTGTGGAAATAAACACCACATGACAAGTCCTTTACCTTTTCTATCCTTAGAAATAATCATACTGAAACACTAAAGGGTTTTGACTTTACTGGGTAGATCGCTGCCACTTCTCATCAGTTCATAAAGAAGTCGCATGAATTTCATGTGAAGAGACAGTGCTTGAGAAGGTGGTATTTAGAAATGACAATGGAAGAAAGGCTAATGTGTTGACCAGACCTCTATGCTTTGAGAAGTAATGGAGGGCTGTCTCTGCATGGCTGTCATTGTGTAGTCCAGGACATAAATCCATAGCATTTAAGATGACAAGACCTTGTATTTACATAGAGACTTTCTCCAAGGAATTCACATCACTCTTTAGGAATGGCTCCATTAATTCTTATAGCTCTGGGAACTAGAGTGGGAAGATATATCTTTATGGCGAGGTGTCATCAGTGAAGGATCCATGCCTGAGATAGGTCTGTAACGTTCTCAAGGTTACTCTCGTCAAACTGAATCACCAGAAGTGTGGAAAGTCAGAGTAATACCAACATCCTGTGAGGGGAAAGGACAGAATAGGTCATGTGGAGTAGGGGGGAAACATAGCTTTTCGGATACTCTCTTTAATCACTTTTATTCCTCTATGTAACCCGTGACTGAGACATGTCCTTTGGCTAGTTTCCCAAATCATAAGCCTTTGAACACTATGCTATTCAAGACATTAATAGATCTTCACAGAAGCAACACTAAATGAAACAGAACTTGACTGCTTCATCCTATACCTACTTCTTGCTGATTCATAATTCCTGTGAGTGCCTTAAAATCTCTGGAAAGTCCTGTAGTGGATAAAACCAAGAACACTCTAGAAACCACAGTTTCCTAGATGTGTTTGACCAGGGAAATGAAGTTTCTTTTATATAGCACTTCTTTTGTTGTTTGTTTATGTATTTAAAAAACGTTCTTACACTGTTCATTTTTGTACGACATTTGATTTCTCACCTCAGATGTACTCCTAATACATCTCCTAGCACCACATCACCTGTGAACTGCCACCATAGTCCCTTGTGAGCTTTCCTCCCCTTTGGAAACATTCCCCTACCCTTCCCTGCTGCATGCCTCAGATCTGTGGTTTAGCTGCAGGTTTTGACGCTTTTTTCGGTTTCCCTACACCCCACCTGCACTGCTGGTGGGAATGCACACTGGTCCAGCCACTAGGAAAGCTTGTGTGGAGGTGCCTCCAAATGCTAAACATGGAGCTAGTAGATAGATTGATAGCCTAGCTTTCACTCCTAGCTATGTACCCACAGGACACAAGACCACTAATTTGAAAGGACACCTGCACTGTTATATTTATTGCGGCACTATTTACACTAGGTAAGATATGGAAACAACCAAAATGTCCCAAAACAGATGAGTGGATCAACAAGATGTGGTATATATACACATTGGAATACTACTCAGTAATCAAAAAAGATAAACTCATGCCATTTGCAGCACCATGGATTGGCACTGGATGAGATTATGCTCAGTCAATCAAATCAGAAGGAAAAAGAATACCAGGTGGTTTCACTTATCTAGCACTTCTTAATGACGTATGGAGCAGTTTTTCAATGGATCACATTCTGGGAAAATACAGGACTTGGATATCGTTTCTAGAGAGGAAATACTTCTCTAAAATCTGTTCTTTAAGGCAAATTGTTATTGATTTCATGGCACTATGCAAGTTTCAGAAACAGCCTTACCCCTCAATGCGTGGATAAGCCTCACCATATCCACTTCCAAAGTTCTAGTGTCCTCAGCCTATTGAATTGACCTCTTCCACTCTTTCCTCTCTGATAACCACCACCATTTTCATAGAGCCTAAGAATTATAACACCACTTTCTATTTCATCTTCCTGAGTCCACGCTGTGTTGGGGCTTCATATAGGAGATGATCGGGGTGTTGTTTCTGTCGTAGAGATGCAGCGGAAACTCTGGTTTGCTAGATAAGGAATGGATGTTGATCAAAAATGACCCAGGAATATACCACAGCCTTGTGTTCCAATCTCCTTCCCGTTTCTGCCTTGTTCCACACCCTGATATAGGGTCATTTGTGTAGAATGGTGCCATAGTGCCCTGTGTACTGGGCCTGTTGAGAGGAATAATCACGGACCACGTAGCAAATATTGTATGGATCAAGAAACAAGGAGCTATCACGAGCCAGTTGGAAAGGAACACTGAGGCATAGAATAAACATGGCTTTGGAAAGTCAGGATAGAGATGGGGAGACATCAGGAATTGGGGAGTGATGGAATATGCCTTTCCAACAGAGCCGGAAGGGTCTAATATAAACCAAACCGTGATAGGCGTGCACATGATGTCCCAGATAAGTTCCAGGGCAAGGCCGGGCCCACAATGAGGTCCCAGCAAGAGCTTCATTTAGGTAACTCCTGCATGGGGAAATCAGTATTAGCGTATTTGATTCACTCTCCTATAAAATGTAAATATAAATGCTTCTCTGTGAGTTGCTAACTAAACATCACTTGGAAAATAGCCTTTGAATGGCCCACACCCTCTCATACTAACGAATTGAAGGATTTCTCAGGGGAAAAAAATCGATGCCATGGAGCACCATGAAGTGGCGGAGCTATGTCATCATATTTAGTGAGTCTCGGGTCACGTTTAAGCGTGGCAAGTAGGGGACGACTATGTGTATGTTCTTTAATTATAATAACAATCAAGAAAAATTATCAAGAAAAATTATTCGCAAATGCAGAGAATGAAGCCAGCCAGAAAACTGTTTGGGCTTACATCGATTAAGATTTCTTAGAAACCAGAGAGACCATCCTCCTCTGAGCCGTTGGTCTGAAGGGTTGGATGGGGACTTATGTGCACTTGCCCTAGTTCTCGAAGCAACAGAGAGCAAGACAGGTCTGAATGTGCAAGGCTGTTTTAGGAAAAATGCCTGTGAGGAAAATGGAAAGGAAGCTGTGGAGGGCTAGAATAGCCTTCAGCACGCAATGAAAGGGAGTACTGGGGGTGAAGCAAAGGGTGAGAAGTGGGGTGGAAAACCCCTCAACTGATGTACAGTCAAAGCGAGATTTGGCAAGGCTGTTGGGTGTCCTTCAGCCAACTCTGAGCACTAGAGTGAGTCCTGGTCTCCTGGAATGGGCCCGGCCTGGCTTGGCATGCCCGTTGTGCTCTGCACTGTCTGGGAAGCTTGTGCGGAAGTGATCCCCCACAAATGCAGCACTGATCTCAGGCCCCACAACGGTTTGGAAGTCTAGGAGGTACATCTGCTGGCTGGAGTCATGTATGTGACCTCTGTTTACTCACTATATTTAGTGGGTGACAGGGCAGGTTTCACAAGAGGGAGTGACTTTTGTTGGTAGAAATGGGAGGGTGAGGTGATTCAGAGACGATCATGTTGGTAACATCTGAACAAGCCAGTTGCCTGCTTAGGAATACTAGGCCGATTTGCTGTTGGTTTTACCGGTCCCTCGTCTTCTACCGGTCCCAGGGCATCTGGTGGCTTCCTGCTTAAAAAGAAAAATGATAATACAGAGGTGGGGGAGGTAAGATGTTACTTTTGATTTCTTAGGTAAAGCTGTCAAATTCAGGACGTTTTTGACACTTCATTATAGGCAGAAGCACTCTGTGTAGTCTCTTTACATTTTATATTCAAGATAACTTTTGGATTGATACAATTGTTCTAAAATAATGCTCCCATCAGATGAGAGGCAAAAACAATTAGACAGAAGACACCTTTGTTTGAAATCAGTATGCCTGCATAAAATGTATTAATAAAACACAGTGAATAATCTTGATCTCTTGATAAATTGCCTGCTCCAGAGAGCATGGGCAGCTCTTGTAGCATCTATTGAGAAAACAAAGAAATCCTGTCAAGATGACATCTGCTCCTTCTGTGGAACGTGTTAGGAGTCATGAGGTTTCGAATATGATGCAGTTAGCAGCATCGTGTACTTAATCAGCTGGCAAAGAGGAATGCTTGTCTTCCTTCTTGGGCATCCATGGATTCTAGAATGTAGCTCACATTTGGCTTTACCTGAAAATCAGCAGAACATTTCACTCGAAGAAGCTAAATGAAAATGCTATTCCTACCCGGTATATTGGAGAGCACTGAACCACGTGGTGAGATGCTGCTGGCTTGGTGTATCAGTTAACTAAGGCCGCAGTAATGCTGCATAACAAACAATCACAAAATCTCAGCAAATGAAAGGTGGCTATGTGGAGGTTGGGTGGAGATGGGCTAATCTAGACAGGGATTCACTGGGGCGATATGCTTTTGCTTTATGCGTCTCTCTTCTTCCTTCTGGGGTCAGTGGGACAGTTTAGGCATGTTCTTGTTGTGATGATAAAAAGACAAGAGAGAGCATGAACACACAAGTCATTTTAAGGCCTAAGCTTAGAACTGACATTTCTATCACTTCTGCCTCATCTTATTTGTCAAAGCGAGTCCCATGGCCGAGATAACAGTCAAGGGGCAGAGAAGTATATTCTACTCACAGTGAAATCATGACAAGGGTGTGGATGCAGAGAGTTGAGATGAATTGGGCCCGGAATGGGCAATCTACCACAGGGAGACTAGCTCTGCCTGCTTTAATCTTTTATTTAATCCAGGCTACCGAGGAACACTCTGGTGACCCAGCCCCAAACAAGGCACACATTCTTGACTTTCCTTCTGTGGCCAGGGCTGTTAACTGTTCTCTAAAATCCACTGCCACTTCTTGAGTTGTTCATCTAGTTGTTGTTCAGCTGTAAAAATATTTAAAAAAATATTTTCTGAATTCTATACTCAACAGATGCATGAGTTGCAATTATTTTTCTGATTTCATGGGTTATTTTTTCATTTTATTGATGGTGTTCTCTGATGTACAAAAATTTAAAATTTTTTAAAAACTTGTCCAATTTATCCATTTTTTCTTTTGTTGCTTATGCCTTTGAGGTCATATGTAAGAATCTTTGATCAGATCCAAGGTCATGACGATTTATCCCTAAGTTTTCTTCTAATACTTTTATGGTTTTAGCTCTTACATTCAGGTCTTTGGTGCATTTTGAATTGACTTTTATATGTGAAATGAGATAGGGATCTGGCACTATTCTTTTGCATGTGGATACTCACTTGTCTTATTATTATTTGTTGAAGGAACTTTTTTTTGAGAATCACTGATTTTGATAAGTTTTCACGGCTGTTGTCATGCCAACAGACTCAGGTGTAAGGCTTTGTGGTACCAGGATCCTTTGGGGGAAGGAGGAGAGTTTCTGTGAAAGAGAAGGCAAGGACAGTGTTGGGATGAGAAGGGTGGAACTGAAATTGACATGAAGGCTGCCCCTTGGAGAGATTGTATCCACCTAGAAAGGAGTGCTATAATTTCTAGAAGTTTTGTTTGCTGTATTTTTAATTTTTGAGTTTACGCTGGTTGATGAAGAAGCCATAAGATCTCAGGTGTGACTCCCGATCAAGGAAATCCCAATTTAAGACAGGAACCTAGATACTGTGTCTGGGTCAGTAGATCCCAAACCTGGGTATGCATCAACTGAGAAAAGGCTTCAGTCTGGGCTGTTACCTTAGTTGATGAGCAGTAGAGGGCAAGGAAGGACATGGGAAGGGGCCAGGCTGTCATCAGCTCTGTACACACCCACTCCTTGTCCTATTTCTGCATTGACTTGTTAGAACAAAATGGTTAAAATTCAAGAAATAATGGGCCACTTTTAGAAAAGAGCTGCCTTGAAGAACATGATTCTGAGCAAACAATTTTCATGATGAGCAACAAGAGATTCTTTGCTCCAATTGCAGCTGCCACAATCGAGACATTGCACTGAGTAGTGTCAAGCAATTTCAGAAGTGACAGGAACAGGCCATTGCAGTGCTTGCAAAACCTGGGTCAGACCAACAATGGCAATTTCAAGATTCTCCCACCCTCACCATTTTTATAGTAATCAATGACCCTTTATTCATGATGATGACTCTTTAGAGTTGGGGAGGGAGGGTGCTCCAAGAGCAAGGCAGTAAGTAATGAGTGTGTTACTTAGGCTGAGATGTGAGGGGTTTTGAAGCTGTGGTCTATATTATGAACATATACGGAGGCTTCTAGGGCAATAAGAGATCTTTGACACAAGTTTTCAATTCTTAGTAGTCAGGTTTGCGGAATATCCTCAGGACTTGTCTATAAATTGGGAAACACAAGCCTTTTCAGGTTTGGGAGCAGGTTAATGAGAGCAGAGGAGGGGCTGCTTGGAAACCACATGGTTGTATCTCCAGGAATTCTGCTCTTCCCTCCCCAAAAGTACAACTCCCATTCGCATTCTCTTTTGTGTTTTCTTTATCCCGTCTGGGCCTGTCCTGGCCTCTGATGTGCCTTCACGGTGCTGGTTCACCTTGTAACGCCTCCATCTTTCTTCTTGTGGGTGGTTCCCCTGTAGGCTAATGCTGGCCATCAGGCTCCGCAAGCTCCCTTCTCAAGCACCCTTCTCCTCCTTGACACTAACGCCATGCAGGTGCTGCTGGTCTTAACTACGCTCCAAGACCCCAGACCTAAGGCCACTCTCAGTAGGAAAGTACTCTTTCCACGGCACTCAACACCAACCAGGTGTGCCTAGGCCTCAACTGCTTTCTTTGTGCCATCATCTGAAGACTTGGCGAGTCACTGGGGCTTACTTCCCCCTCGGCTCCTTCTCACTTTCTTCCTCTCTAGTCAAGTGTGGTCATTATAGCAGATGGTTTCAATGATGTGTGGGCAGGCCAGAGCTGAAATTTGGTGGTTTTGGCCTAATAGTTCACATTCACACACCTTGAAGTGGGTAAAGTCTGACTCACTTGTCTTAAAACTTCGGTGACCATCTTGTTTATGATGAGTTCCCTAACTCCTAGAAGGGCCTTGTGAGCTCTGGAGAGAGGAATCCCACCATGCCCCTCAATGTATTATGCTGTGTCTAGCTAGGTTACTTCCATCTGCTGGAGTTAGAGCCAGTTTCCATCATTCTTGATCCTCCACAGTGCTCTGCATGGAGTAAATGACTATTGGTATATTGGTGTACTCATTTTTACACTTTGATGTAATTGTTGATGGACCGGTAGTTGACTTTTTCATTTTGACAATTACAAACAAATTCTCAATGCCTAGCTTAGGGTCACTGGCTTTGCTGTCTTCCCCCTAAAGGAGTACAGTGAAGATAAAAATCTGAGTTGATTCTGCCTTACCAGATTTTGAGCTCAAAAGATGCTGATGACTGCTAAGAAGGAAAAAACCAGAGGGAAACTGATGTATAATTTATTTGGTACCCAGTACCCACAGGAAACATCTGTTGTGATTTTATAAGCCTGTACAAATTCAAAACAAGTGAAGAAAATGTGTCTGTTTATAAGACAGCATAGCAGTCTACTCTAAGCACATTAAGGAGAGAGATGTCTGCAGCTTTATTTGGCAATTGTATATGATCTCTCAGGCAACACAGCTATTTTGTTCATTTAATTAAAACTGGAAAATGTATTATAATGAAAAAAGTAAGCTGTGGAAAATGATGAGCCACACTCCCTGAGTTCCTAACCTCTTTTTCTCATTTCTGTATGGTTAAGTTTTCCCTTGCAATTAAGATGTTTAAAAGAACGGAATAAGAGTACATACAGAGTTATGAAATGGCTGATTAGTTTCCTCATAAAGTTATTTTTTACCCCCCTTGCCAAATAGTTACTCGATAAGCAAAAACCTTAGATATTGTCGTTAATTACCTTTGTTAGTGCTGACAATAGTAGTTTACAGTAATGATCAGATTTATTCTCTGCTCCACTTGCTGAGCTCAGTTGTAAATTATTAATGGGTATGTGGGATACTTTACCTCAGATGGAAATGCTTTTTGGACTTTGTTTTTATAAGGCAAGAAAATCGTAAGTGTTCATGCCAGCTTCCAAAGCTCATCTATATTGCTTTTTTCAAAAAAAAAAAAAAAAATCGGTCTTCCTAAAAAATCATTGATCAGCATGTCTCAGCTGAAGCCAGGATGATTCTGCATAGGAAGCTGCATCAGGACCGTGATGGACTTTTTGCATGGACCTGAGTCATTGTGAAATATTGGGCGGGTCAAGTTATATCTCTGAATTTCTTTGACCCACGTGTAAACAAGGGAGTTGCGTTAGGTTCCCCCTTCCCACTTTGAAATGTGATTGTAATGTGAGGCTAGCTATGTTCAGACTTTATATTAAAACAAAACAAAACAAAACAAAACAAAACAAAAAAGCAAACCCTAGCCCAGGGCTCTCCCTGGTGGCACAGCGGGTTAAAACACACATTATGAAGCTCTCAGAAGCCACTGCAGCACGAGTTGGATCCCCAGCAGGGAGCTGACCCACATGGCACAGCAGACCTCTCCTCACCCGCCCGCTGCTCCCCTCCGCAGTGCATTTCAGTAGATCTGAGTGTTCTGCTCCCCACTGTCTCTGGTGAATCTTCTCATGCACCACACCTCTGGCCTGCACCCCAGTTCTGTAAGCATAAATAAATAAATATTAAAAAAAAAAAACAACCTAGCCCAGTGCAGGGAGATATGGGGTTTTCATCCTGAGACCCAATTAGGGCTGGATACTCTGAAGATCAGGAAACAGTACTAAGTTTTAACTCTCCATTGTGGCCCCTTCACTTTGCTTCACGCAGATAAACTGCTAATTACTGCTTTTTGCCCATTTGTAAGAATTTACCACCTTTGTGTCATCGTGGAAGAGAACCACACGCCCGAGCAGCAGGCTGCCGGGCTATAATAGCTGGCCCTTCTATTCGTACAGTCCTTTGAGCACTTTCAAGTAGTTCACACATATTTTCTCATTTTTACTCAGAAGCGAATGAGGGCGATGATGATGGTCTGGAAGCACATTTTCAAGGAACACGAGTTGAGGTTTTCAATCTTAGGCAAAATGAAGGACTGCATTTTTCCTCAGGGATGAGATTGCATTTATGTTGTTCTTCCTGAATTTCATTAGCTTCTCATTCCCAACTTGAAAGAAGACTGTGAAAGGCATGGAGACATTGAGAGTGTGGCAGCAAATGCTGAATATAAAGTAGAAAAAATGGAAGCCTTCCCTCTGCCTTTCAAGAAAATAATGGTCGTGCCACTCCGCTCGCTGGCTTTGATATTGAAACAGCCTACGGATGGTCAAAATCAGGGAAATTGCATGAATCTGAAACTTGAGGTCAGAACTGTTTGAAAAGACAGATTCAAGGATGTGGCCAGGTTGCTGAGATTGATGGTACAAATTTAGCAGGAGTAACTTAATTTTTTTTGTCCCCACTGTTCTTCAATAACAAAACCTCCAAAACACTAAAAGCCTATCAAGGCTTGAAATAGATGGGAAAAGCAGATACACTGAGCTTTCCTTTAGACGGATGCACCGAGTTTCCCTCAAACCCTGGGAGAGAGGCGGGGAAGGGTGTGTTCCCGGGCTCACTGGGATTGTCCAGCTCAAACCACAGGGATGTGGCTCGTCTGCCAATGACAAGGTTAATTACACACACGAAACCTAGCGTCATGGGTTCCGTTATAAACAGGTGAACACATAGATACACATGCGTGTATAAACATAAGTACAGGCATATAGGTGTTATTTTTTTTTTCCTTCCCCTTAAAGAAGCAGTGATGTGGGCTTTGATTTGCCTTGTTTTTTTTCCAACCTGTTAGGGTTGTTGGGACTTTGGAAAGCTCTTTGGGTCTTTTTTGGCTTTAACAATATTATTTTTTGTGACTTTTAAAAACATGTTTACTAACATAAGAGACCACTATTCATTGAACTCTTATAAATTTTTATGTATTTTTTACATCATTCTTCATTTTCATACACTGTTGGTCCCCAAGGACTGGGGGACCCACCACCGAAACACCCTGCACCATCACCACACTCCCTTGTGCTCGCCCCATCCATTTTAAGCCATTTTCTTCCTTCCAACCCTGAAGGATGTCTCTGGATTATAGTCACCTGTTGATTTTGATTTTCACTTTGTCATAATTACTGTATTTCCCCGATCCCATATTTGGGCTTAACAATATGTTAAAGTCCTTAAAGGTGACCTCTAGGCTGCACCTGGCTGGGATATGAAGGAGCACATTGTCCTTCTGGATGGGGATTGCATCTTATTTGTAAACATCTAACAACTTAAAATTCCTGAAACAAAACCCCAAAAGTATGGTTAAAAAAACTAGAGGTAGCTCCATTTTTACCGATTGGAGGTCCTCCAAGCCGCCACACAGCTTTCCACAGCAGCACCAGTTTGCCTTCCCACCAGCAGGGGAAGGGGACTGCTTTTTCTCCATGTCCTCGCCAGCATTTGTTGCAACTTTTTTTTTTTAATGTGTGCCATTTTCACAGGTGCGAGGTGGTATCTCATTGTGGTTTTGATTTGCATTTCCCTGGCTACAAGTGATGTTGAACACTTTTCATACATTTGTTGGCTCTTGGCATTTCCTCGTTGGAAAAGTGTCTTTTTAGCTCTCCTGCCCATTTTTTGACTGGGTTGCTTGATTTGTTTTTGTTGAGTTGTGTGACCTTTTTGTAGGTCTTTGATATCGTTTCCTTATCGGCTATGTGGAGTGCAAATCCTTTCTCCCAGCCTGTAGTGTGTCTCTGCTTTGGTTATTGTCTCGTCTGCTGTGCAGAAGCTTTTCAGTTTGATGTAATCCCAGCTGGTCATCTTTTCTTTCACTTTCTTTGCTTCTGGGGAGAGAGTCCTCAAAGATGTTTTCGAGACGTTTGTCAATGGAGTGTTGTGACTGTTTTCTTCTATGTTATGTAGTTTCAAGTCTTGGCATAAAGCCTTTATGTGGTGGTGGGAGATTTATGGGAACTAAACATGAGCAGGAAAATAAAATACTGGACAGAAATAAACAACAATGTAAGAAAATTTAAAAATTCAATAAAAAAGAAAATGAACTCGAGGGAAGGAGCCAGGTCTTACTCATTGAGGTGATGAAGGCACGGACCCGCATCACCCAGCTCCTGAGTTTTAATCCGAAGCCTCTGTGTTTGGGAAGCCAATAGGCTAAATTAGCCACATTTGGGTAACCCCGTGCTTTTCCAACTGTGCTCATCAGCAGTCCCTGGAAACTGGGTATAAATGCAGGTTCAGGCCTGCAGAGGGCCGCGTGGCCCAGGGTGGAGCCCATCACCCAGTGAGTGTGGCGTGCAGGCTTGAGTTGGGGAGCCAGGGGTGTTTGCTAACACAGTGGGCCTCTGTGCTGCCGGAACATCAGGCCACTGGAGATTCTCGTATCTGCGTCCCACCTCTGGGGATTCTAAATTAACTGTGCTGGGGTCTCCTCTCCAGGTGATTCTAACTTCAGACATGTGTCGGACACCGTGTGAGCACCAACCCACTCTCTTATTAAGGAACAATTATCAAGAAAAAAGCAGGAGACACACTGGCAGCAAAACAGAACGAAGCTGGCGTTTGGGGACAGACAGCTAGGTAAGCTGCCCAAACAGGCTTTCTGCTCTCTCTAAAGGCACCGAGTCGTCTCAGGAACTTCAGCAAATGCTGATTCATCGTCCAGGTAAGAATATTCTTCTTTGTGTTCATGTTCACGAAAGAGCATTCATGCTTTCATGGTTGTTGGAAAGAAATTTTCCTTTGGGATTCTGTAGGCGAGAAAATATAAAAGAAACAGCCACACAATTTGAGAAAGTTACTTTGGCTCTCAAGGATATTGGTTAAAGCCCCTTGCGTTGCTCTTGTTCTTGGAGACCAGAAATGATGGGTCTGTGTGAAGTCTGCATTTATTCACATAATTCATTTCATTGGCTTTTATTCTTAGAAGGGACATGAAAGGTCCCAGGGATACAGGAACTGCATTTCTGGGTTCCCCTTCCCCCCAGGGAAAGGAAAGAGGCTTCTGATGAGGTACGTGCGATGTGTTTTCCCAGAATCTCTTAAAAAAGCTCCACCCGCTCACCTCAGTTCCGCGTGGAAGCGGGCTGTTCAGAACCCTTCCAAGGGAAGATATATCAGTACAGCTCAATGCGGTGGGGTTTCAGGGTTGTGATCTTGGCACGTTAACTGCGACCGTTTCCCCCTTTGGACAATGATAGTGTGGATAAAATTGGGGCGTCGACTTGCAGAGCTCGGGTTTGAAGCGGTTTCTTTTGAACTAGACTGATTTTTGTCGCAGGACAGAGCGGCTGTGCCGTGACTGTACCAGCGCCTATCCGGACAAGCAATTCCAGCACTTCCCCTCAGCTCTAGGAGAGCTGGCGAGGTCAAGGGCCACTCATGCTGGCGCTTCTTCCTTTCCCCCAGAGGGGCTGGATTGACGAGGGGTGTGTGGTCATAAACCCTTGTTGCAAACATACTTTAAGCCATTTGGGTGTTTTTATACTTCAAATAGTTGAAAGCAATTGTCATTTACATTTTAAAAGAAAGACTGAAAAATCCCAAGTCCACAGATGCATTTTGAAATACATTTTATAGGCGATTCCCAGGCGCTTCTCCATGCTGGCTATCGTTATGTGAACATGGTTGTTTTCATTTCTTCTTAAGGTGTGATGGGCAGAAGTGTGAGTGGGGGTGTTTTCTTTATTTTTATTTTTAGATGTCTTTGAGTTGCTGATATTTTAAAAATCCTGTTTAATCTTCCAGTGGCATAAAGAATGTCTCTTCTATTGCCTCTGAAACATGTTCAGGTCTAACTTTTTGAATTAAGTCCTTTTGTGGAGTTGATTTTTGTTTATTGTTTGTATCTAAGAAGGGATCCGATTTTTTTCTTTTCTACTATTTCTTTTTAGTTATTTCTTTGTAGTTGTTTAAGAGTCCAGCCTGGCTTTAATTTCTAATGATCCTTCATAATGCCAGATTTCCATTTTGTTGTGAGTCTGTTTCTAGACTGTTATTTAACACTGGAGTGTCAATTAGTCAATTAGCCCATTTCTATACCACAACCCAATATTGTAGCTCCTAGGCATTCTCCCCCCCCCTTTTTTTTTTTTAAGAAAATAAAAGGTAGATTTATTGAATACCCTGTAATGGAGCAGGTGGTGAAATGGGTGATATCTGCTAATTGCTATAATTTCTAAAGCCTTGATATCTGATAGAAGTTTCATGCCATGTTTTTCTTCAGTAATGTCTTGAGTTGTTACTTAACGAGCTATTCTAAGTTCTATATAAAGAGTATCTCTTAAAAAACTTGTTAGCGCTTCTATTAAAATTTCATTGACTTCATAGATGAATTTGATGAGGTCATAGATGAATTTGATGAGGACAGCCTTATGAAATTCCTTCTATCCGTGAATGTATTTCTTCATTTACCTCCTCATTAGTGTGTTTTAATAGTTTTATAATTTTTCAATAAGGCTGTAACAGCTGTCACTTGATTCCTGTGTGCCTAATATTCTTTCGCGGTTACTTTAAATGGTATCTTTCGAAAAGATACCATTTATTTGCTGTGTGCTACTAATGTTTTCAATCTCGCTAAACTCTTACTAAAGAACATTATTTGTAGAATAGTGTTTCTACAGAGACAGTCATATCAACTCCCAGGTTTGTTTATTCCTTTTTAAGTTCTTACAGCTTCTATTTGTTTCTTGCCTAATAGCCCGACTTGGGCTAGAAGTGATGCTAAGAACATTTTTCTTTCATTCCCACTTTCCAGGAGGGATGCTATTACTGTTCAAAGCCTGGTGTTTACTGTAGGTTTCTTCTTCACTGGCTCTCAGCTCCTCACTGCTGGGATCTCTAGGTGGCCATTTCCAATCTCTGATGTTTGGAACCTTAGGCTGGAGACACAAGTCATCTGTCTTCCAGTTACAGGGGCTCTCCTTGAGCACTCTGGGGGAAACCATGGACATTCCTCTGACTAGACTTGAGGTGGGAAGGTAGCACCTCTGTCCTCCCTCCACCAGAGATGTGGCGAATCAGTTTCCAAGAGCTTTCTTGAAGTATCTGCATCATAGCTTGTCCCATTTCCACATCAGGACTTTGTACCCTTCTGCTTTGGCTGCCTGTATCAAAGAACCATTTTCTCAAATACTCCTTTGTAAACTGAGGTACCTGGGAGCTTCAGTTGCTCACCTTGGCATCTAATATTTCCTTATTGGTGTCTCCATTAAAAATGAGTTGGGGAGAGTCCAAAGGAATAATTAGTTACACTCGGATTTAGCTTACTCAAGCCTGAATTTGAGCAATAGTTACCCTCTTCCTGAAGAATGAGGGTTTTCCACAGCTCTACCTTTCTTTACCCAGTCCTGCCTAGCCTTTTCAAAAATGTTTATTGAGGTACTGTCAGTGTGCAGCACTTCAAATAATTTGGGGGTGCAGGTCCACACCTGTACAGATGTATGTTGCTGCACCTGTGACCCCGTTTGCCTGCTCTCCCTCGGCGCCTTCCAGTAGCTAATGGTCCTTTTACTGTGTGCTATTTTAATCACATGCTTTTGCTAGAAATTAGAATTTAGAGTATTTATATAGCTAGTGTTTGTTTACTGCTCAGTCGACCAGAAATGTTTTTCTTGCATCTCATCTGCCTACTTCATGAATTCCATCCTTTAGAATTTCTTTCTTTATTGAAGCTCCCTAGTGAGCATCCCCTCTGAGCATTTCTCCTGAGGGACTTTTTCCCGTGGGTCAAATCAGCGGCAACTCAGGATAGCCCTGGGTTGGGGATAAAGGAGAACAGTTCCTTCCCTGGCTTCTAGCTCCCACTGACCCGAGTTTGATAATGGTGTTTTCATACCACGAGGCTGTGTCCAGTGAGGTCGGGAGCAGCAGGGGGAGACCACGTAGGAAGTAGGGTGCCCTTACCTTCAGGAGCAGAGATTCCCCTTGTTGGCGCCTGTAGAGCTGCTTATCATCACGGCAGGTTGTACAAGAGTTCAGTGGAGTCAAGAGGTAGAATGATGGCTGATTTTATTGTGCGCTTTGTGATATCATGCCCTTCGCTTCCTCCTGTTCCTTTGTGGTGAGTAATACTTGTAGAAATGGTATCTGTGAGAATTCTTTGAAACCTGGCCTTAATGTGCTTTCCTCCAGAAAGCAATTGTGTTTACTTCGGTGAGATTTCAGGACCTCTTAAAGTATATCTCAGCTTGTGTTTTCTGTTTTATGGTTCTTAGAAATGGTGTCATTTCTAGATCCAATTCTGCATGAGCTCTGGCTTACAGAAACCCACTCTTGGGACAGAAACTGCTACCCTCACCCCTGAAAAGACTAAGAAAGACAGATATCTTTGTCATAGCCCTACGTGAGCTGGAATCATCCCCCCCCCCTTTCATGGTGAATAGAGCTTCTGAGGACCAGAAATGAAGGAATGTCCTAGCCAACTTTTCTTAGTTCGAACTCAAGCATTGTGCCTTTAAAATGCCAAACTCAAGCAGCCAAGGTTCTGCAGATAACCCTAGGGCAGCCGCTACTATTAGCATTTTGCTATCCCTGAGTATTTACTTTTCCTTCTTTTTGGCCACTGAAGACTTCGTTTTCTTCCCATGTCCCCACGACCCCCATCACTGCCGGTGCATGTGCCTGAGGGAGGGTGTGTGTGTTCCTGTCAACCCTGTCTACTGCTTCTCTTAGGCCTTAGCTTTCTATTTCCAGCTTACACACTAGCAAGACTAAACACCATATATAAATTATATTCCACACTTGAAAAGTTTGTTTTTGTTTTTGGTACCATGCATGGTTTTTTCATATTATCTGTTAAACCAAGATCAAATTGCTATTGCATTCTAAGTTAGCAATTAAGATGTTATTTCTGCTTCCTTTATTGCCTGATAATCAGTAAGCAAGTAACTTGTGTCTTCTATTGCTAAGGTCTAGCATCTCCAGTACTCAGATCTGTTGGAAACCCCCAGTGACAGTCTGTTCCTTAGAATTCTTCTCTCATTAAGCCTGCCCCAACCCTCAGTGTCTGTCCTATCCCCAAAGACAAGTACATGGGTCGCTGTCATTTCAAAAGAGAACGTATCTGTGATGTGTCCTAGTTATGTTTCACTGAATAATAAATCAACTTCAAAAATCTGTCTTAAAAAATCATTGAATTATTTTTAATATTTAACAGCACCTGTAATATCTTTAACAGTTGTGGGGCTGACTGAGTTCTGTGGGACAGTTTACTGTTGGGGTTTCTCATGCAGCTGTGGGGGTCTGGCTTGGACATATTTCCAGGTACTGGCTGGCTGTCTATCAGGACCTCAGCTGAGTTGTGGGGAGGAACAAACACATATGACTGAAACAAGTGTCTCCATGTAGCTCGCAGCATGGTGGCTAGATTCCAAGAGAGCCTCTCGAGGGGGATGGACTTAGACACTGGATTGTCTTTTATGTCTTGCTTTGAATATCATAATTCTGCGGCATTTCAGAGCGTTGCCAGGACTGGCCAAATTCATGGAAAGGGGAATTAGACTGTGTTTTTGAAGAAGGATCAGAGAACAGTGGACACTGATTTAATTAGACAAGCATGAGAAGGATTCATCTTTTCAAACTCCTAATTTTTTTATTAGTCTTTGCTTTTCAATTGCTGCTTTTTTTTTTTCCTGGAAATACAAATGTACATCTTAACTTGTTTCTTACTACTCACTGAATACTCTTTGGAACCCATCTTTATGTGTATTTGAGCCCTGAAGATGTAGCCAACTTAGTCATCCTTGCAGGACTATGCTTTGCCTCCAGTTTTAGCCACCTGCCCTCCTCCCCACCCCCACATTGTTCTAAGTCACACATCTGATCAAGTCTCTCTCATGACCGAAAAATCACTGACTTTTCCCTCTCCAGCTTCTCAGTATACAGCACCTCCTCTCTGATTCTTCCTTGCCCTTTCTCATATTTCATGTTCCACCCCGCTTCCAGTCGCACCGCGCCATGTCACAACTGTGCCTTTGCCTTTGACTCTGTTGTCTCCCTCCTGAAATGTGCCGCTCGTGCCGGGCTGTCTTCAGCATTCTGAAGGTGAATGGACCTTGTGAATGCACAGGTACCTCAGGATTCCTGTATCCATCACCCCCATTTGGACAATCTACTTAAATTAATAATGTGCTTTAAGTTCGAATCTACCCTAATCGTCTACCATTTCTTGGTAGGATGCAGTGAGTACATGAACCTTTTCCTCTGACATTAGAAGCAGTAGTGTCAGTTTTGGGTAAGAGTTCAGTCACCTGAGTCGTCCTCCCCCGCACCCCATAAATCCTCAAAGGATCCCTATCAACATTTCTCGAATAGTCGTGCCTCACTTTGCTTTGGTGCCAGCTTCCACAGTTACCTCCAACTGTGAGAATATAGCTTGATAGAATTTGCTTAAATATCAACTAGACCCGACTTCCCTGTAGAGACACAATTTAAATGAAACAAGCGATTCAGCAATATAAAAGAAAAGTGGCATTAGAAGTAATAGCATTACAGATGTAATACAGCAGATAAAAACTTTAAAGCATGAAAACTAGGGGTAAGAAAATGATGAAAATGGTAATGGTTGGTCCATAACATCATTTCAATTCCCCTATTGTTGGGCAAGCCAAATACTTCCAGTTTTTCTTTGTAAACTACATATGGAAATGAACATCTTTATGCATAAAGATATTTTCTCAAATTCTGATGATCTTTTTCTATAGATTCCAAGGAATGGAACTAGTAAGTCAATGAATGAGTTGTTTAAATCCTCTTGATCCATGTTCCCAAACTCTCACTGTTTTCCCCCGAAACACTTGAGCATCCTGTTCACTCCACCCTCACCCACCTGGACATCAGTATATTTTCCTAATTTGAAAATTTAACTGAAATATTGCTTTAATTGGAAATTCAATCAAAGTTGAATGTTCTCACATATTCTGGGATGGGAGATGAATTGGACCTTGAAAGATAAGAAAAATTTCCGTGGGCTTAGAAGAGACAATTGGATATTGTAGGGGAAAGAAATCACATTTAAAAAGCTTTAAACAACTGATTTCTCTCAAATCCAGAGTAATTATTTTTCTCAAAAAGAGTTGTATATCCTCCATGATTTTTTTCAAAAATGGAAGAATTGTTATGCTGTCTCATTTGGATTTCAAATATTCTATAATCAAGACTCTCTAACAGTGAAATTTTCAGTCTCCCTTGGATTTCTGTTCTAAATACTCTGTTCAGTATTAATCCCTCTGTGTGCTGAATAAGGTGATTCATCTCATGGCATCTGATGGGTGCTACTTGCTTAATTATGAAAGAGGGTGAAATTTAAATTTTCTTAAGTCGATGCCAATTAAACCATGTAAATGAGTGTTTCTCACAGTTTCTGCTGAGTTTTTGCTTTTATTTTCCATTAACTAGTCATATGTCTATGGTAAAGGTGCCACAATTGGGGATGTTGATAAAATATTTAGCTCTTCATTATGCTACTTCTGGGAAGTATTCACACTTGCACCCTAGAAATGAAGGGAACACGTCGACTGAAATAGTTGCTACATTATCCCTCTTTCCCAGATGTGAAATTTTAACTTCTGAGGTGTCTAGGTAATAGTTCATTTGGTCCGAATCTTAGCCACCAAGTTCAGGCAGCTGTTCCCCCTCCCTGAAGTGTATTCCTGCCCTGCTTCAGGTTAATAAGCTTGATTTGAATTAGAAAACAGATTGTTAGGTCTAAGGTAGTATTTCTGTTGAATTCTCTAGCATCGGACCTACCTACAGCATCTGCCTCACTGTGTCCTGTGGAAAGGGCATTTTTGTTCCTTCCATTGGTCAGTGAAACAGTTGACTGACAAAGTAGAGATCTGGTGAAGTTTGGAGTCTATGGGCGAGGAAAAGATTTTTGTGAACAGTGTGCCCATCTGCTGTGGAGAGTATTCGCATCCTTAGATAACATCTTTGTTTATACTCACAAAGCATCCCATGTTCATTCTTTACTATTGTTTTCTGCCTTCTGACCTGTGTGTACACTATGTATTGCTGTCTTGGCTAAAGATGTCCAGCCAAAGGGCTGTTACGTTCCCAGAGTATGTTTGGCTGTTCTGGACCTTGTTTCTCAAGTTTACAATGGGTAGTATTTAATGCTGAATTCTGGAGGGCTCTACAGTTTGCCCCTAACGTGACTGAAACGACTGACAAGAAATCTTCCACAGACTCAGGGCACCTGCTCGATGCTTTTCGATGAGGGGCCAGACTTTTGGGCCGCATTTCTAGTTTTTCCTTCTCATGGAATTTAAGTGGCCTGTAATTGAAATAAGGGGTGATAAGGAGAGATGATGAAGTGATGGAGAAAAACTTTCCAGGTAGAGAAATTATCACAGAGGCCTAAAATCAAGAAAGCTGTTGGGCTATTTGAAGAACTGAAAGAAAATCGATGTGACTGGGGTGTATATATAGTGGGGGTCGGGGAGAGGCTAAATACAGGCCAGGAGTTGCGTCACAGGTGACCTTCTGGCCATGCTAATTGGTTTGGATCTTTTTCAAAGTGAGATGAGAAGCCATTGAAAGGTTTCCTCCATTAAAGTGTCATGGTCTGGTATTTGCTTCATCTAAGCTTCATGCACACTTAGGTTTAATATTTAATCTTCTATTTTCAGTACCTCCATACTGTGTAGGCCCTAATAGGCCCTGGAAAATCACTGAGAAATGAATACATGGCAGACAAGCAGTGCAGTTGCAATGTGGCAGAAAGACAAGCAGCCTGGGAGAGAGCCATGGAGAGCTACTACAGTGTTGCAATAATAGTCCCGCCAGGGGCGTCTCAGCCAATGGCGGGCATTTTAGATGTGGAAAGCAGCAGATGTCTGGGGAGATACCCCATAGTAACAGCTAGTAAGGCTTGGTCAGAATGTGGGAAGTGTTGAGGATGCCGCCAAATTTTCTGGCTTAAGCAAGTTGTTGACCAGAAGTAGCATTTACCAAGAAGGAGAAGGGAGCAGAGAAGACCACGGGCTTGATCTTGAACGTGAGCCATCTAGGCTGCCTAGGAAGAATCCAAGTGTAAATAGCAAGTTACCATGAGGTACACCTTGCCAGTGGTAAGAAAGAAGATTTTGGTTAGACATGTATATTTGGACATTGCAAATCCATGATTAAAGAGTTTTAATTTGGTTTTGACTATACTCTGTGATGTTCCATATATTCCACTTAAAAGTGAGACTTTTCCTTTGTTTTTCTTCTGACTTATTTTTTCTAGCCCTATCCTCTATAGCTCCACCCCGCTGTCGCCAATGGCAGGAGTTCATCTTCTTTCTAGCCGAGTCGTAGTTGTTCTACTGCAGGCACATGTATGCTGCCATGATGTTTTCGTAGGGCTGGACCAGTCACATTCCTACTAGCCCTACGTGAGGGCTCCCTTCTCTGCATATCCGCCCCGACCCTTGTATACTTCCACCCTGCCACCATGGGGATAACAGTTGACACAGCTCTTTCTTATGGGTATGTGTCCCCTCGATGGGATCACCTGAATGTCCAGAATGTTTTTTAGCAATGCTGTCCCATGGGACCATAAACTCAAAAGGACATAAGTTCTGTAAGTCTTGTGCTGCCAGTTCCAGAGAATTCTTTGCGCTGAAGCTAGGCTGACCTTCTTGCAACTCTACCAGTAAGAGCCATTACTTTTCTCTACCAGAGTCCTATCCAAAGTTTGAGCTTAAATAACAAGAAAGGGGGAGATGTGATTTCCCCAGCCTCTTCCCCCCCCCCCCCGCCCTGGTTCTTGGGATAGTGTCCTGGTGTCCAGAGCTCCTGCTGGTTAAGCTAGAATGTAGAATCAGGCAAAGGGCCTCTCACCAGGATAAGTCTTTTCCAGTATGCAGAGCATACTGGAAAACCAGTATCTGCTAAAAACAGCAGGCAGACATTGTGGCCAGACTAGCATAACCAGCTAGACCACCTTGTCAGAAAGAGAACTGTAGGCAGCACTAGGGATAGGATACTTGGATCAGCAGTAACAGTGGTGCTCTCCAGGCAACAGCCCTAGCTTGTGCCAGACAACTATGCATGCCCAGCCCCCCGCCCCATCCCCCATGCTCCTCCACACATTCCTCCATGAACTTGCCCACTTCCCTGAATCTGATCCCCAATAAACGTGAGACTGGCCTGGGAGAAGGTGCTGCATCTGCAGAGGTGAAAGCCCCTCTAGGTCTCTGTGTGTCTGT
>NW_004567128.1:9585211-9626098 GCF_000260355.1 Condylura cristata
TGTGTCTCTGTCTGTCTGTGTCTCTGTCTGTCTCTCTCCCTCCCCTGTTTTGTTTTTTCTGTGTGAGACCACCTCTCATTGTAGTTCTGATTTGCATTTTTCTGAGAAGTGATGATGAGCATCCCCCTCATGTGTCTGTTTGTCATTTGTATGTCTTCTTTGGAGAAGTGTCTAGCTCTTCGGTGAACTTCCCACCCTTTAGGAAAGTCACAAATGTACTCAGAGAAGTTAAGCAAATAGAAAAAGTTGGAATTTACAACCGTGGCCACAGGCGTTCCAAACTTGATGTTGTGCACACATCCACACTACTTCTGAAGCCTTACATTTCTCAACTTTTCCCCTATTTTCATTTCTTTCAAATAACTAGATTGAGCTGTGCAGGATTTCTTAGTTTTCTATTAGCTCTAATACTTGATGCTTCTAACAATTCAATAAGCAAACACTGTGACAGCTTGTTCTTTCTGTTTTGTCTTAGGGAAGTCAGAACTACTCATTGGCCATGGAAGTCAACATTGACATGCTTTTTAATCACTCCCCCCCCAATATTTTTTTTAATGTAAACCAATTGTCTCAAATTGGAAGATTTCACATAAAAATGTAGATTTCTGCCCAAGCACTCTGATCTGGTTGGATCAGAGTGGGAACAGCCTCCTTTTGGATCAGTAGGTCACGTTCCCATTTAGAATTCTCACAACTTCAGTGCTGTTCTCTTACCCTGGATGCCATCCCCATCATTTCCCCAGTCATTCAGCTAGGTGAGTTTGACCTCAGGTGAGTCAAGCTGGAAGACACCCCAGGGATGGATGTGCGAGTGACCTGAACAGTGTCCAGGTGTATGGCTCCGTTTTTCATTTCTTTGGGCTGAGACTTCCAACAGTCCTGTGCAAGTCAAAGTGTTGCCTAGGCAGAGGAAGGGAGCAGAGAATGCAGTGCTTTGTCACAACTTTCTGAACTGCCCCGGAGTATCTGTCAACCCACTACCCACTAGTCATCTGCGGAGTATTTAAAAAATTCTTGCATCCATGTTTCACCCCAGAGCGATTACAGCACAATCTCTGGGGGATGGACCAAAACACATCAGTATTTTTTTTTTTTAAAGTCAGATGTTCTGCATTGCAACTCAGCCCAGGTTGAGAAAAAATGGCCATAGAAAATGAATGCAGCAGCAAAGTACTGAAATCAGCCTAGAGAAATCCTCGAGAGTAGTTGGTGGCTGGTTTGCAGCCTCTATGGTGTGAGTCAACCACACGCCTAAGAATAGCCTCCTTCCTCAGAAGTTGTGCTGCCCATCTGTGGGGCTCTAGCCCTCCTGGTGGGATGCGGGAGATGCTCTTCCACATGGATCCTTCCAGCCATTATTAGTCTCTCCTTCATGCAAACGTCAGGACAGGCGATGGGAGGTAAAAGAAAACCAACAGGGATGGATGTTGGTGTCTTCCCAATCTAATGGCAATCATTCACAGAAAAATGTGGGTTTCATTAGTTTTGTCTTAAAAAATGTAGCACTGGTGGTAAAACAAAGATGAAGATCTAACTAAAGAGTTGCTTCCATGTGAAGCATTTATTTCCTTCTCTGTGTCCCCATTTGGTCTACTTTGATCTGGCAAGTCCTGGAGTGTTGTTAAAGAATTAAAAGACTAGGGAAAAATCCAAAGTTATGCCAGCCCCGTCATTGTTTCCAAAGTTTCCATAGATAAATCATTTTTCCCAATGACCCAGAATAATAGGGTGAGAAGAAGTGCTTTAAACAATAGCTACTCGATGATATTCTGTGTCTGCTTCCTCATAACGTCAGAACAATAGGCTTTGAATCCAAGCCTAATACGGAATTGAAAAATTGCAGACTTAGGGTTTATGATGAACACAACCCAGCTGGAGCATTCCCTGAATAAGGCAGGAAGGTTTGGTGAATCCAAGCTGGCCTGCTGTGGTTCTGCCGCAAGGGAATGCTGAGTTTTAAAGGACATAGCCTAATTTTTCTCTGCAGCTGGGTGTCACTGACTAATGAAAATATATTGGCATGCTGCTCACGGGTTATTGTTCCATGTAACTGCACCTCTTAGCTGGGGATTTGTAAGCAGGCCATGATTGAAGGCAATATGACTGGGCTCCGTTATTAAAATATTCCAAATACAGACTGCCCTATTTATTGGAAACCAAGTTTGACAAGATTATGTTGATAGAAAGAGCGGATAATGAAACAGTGCCGTGCATAGGTGCTGCCAATGTCAACTGGGCAGAATTACAGTTTTTAAATATTTATATAAGAAAATGAAATGCAACTATTAATACTTCCAGGAAGTGATACAGTGTGAGAAGAGAAACAGACATGAGGAATAGCGTCCTGGGCTATATTGAACAGGCCATTTATCATTCTTACAAAATGGCTGCTTGTCTCATTTGTGGAAAATCTTTGAAATGGAAAGAGCACAACCACCTCTAAACCTCAAAAATTAGGTACATTATACAAAGTTTCCAAAAAGCTAAAGGCTACATTTATGTTAAAGAAAGATCTCATTTTTATAAGTGTAATATTTTTTGGACTGATTTTTAAGTTCTAGCCTATTTATTTAGCCATTTAAAAAGCACACCTAGTTAAGTTGGATAATGTAATATTACATCCCTTTACTTTAGTATTATCTTGGGAGAAATCTCTAAACGAGTGAAGGTAAATGGCCAGACAGGCAATATTCACCTTAAAGTTAAATATAAAGCAGTCGAAAAGGCATTACTTGAAGAACTAGAAGCTGGGATTTTAACCCAAGGCTTGCTTCTGGTTAGCACTGTGGGAAAGTTGTCTTCATGCTAGACCAGGTTGCCTCACTTCCTCTCATGACTGTTTGCTAAATTTTATATTGTGTATATCTGTATTTTTTCCCTCTAAGTATTTTAGGGATGCATGTCTTGGTGTCAACAAAGGTGGCCACTTCCAGGGCCTGAATTCTGCCGTGTTGGCACCTGTTTATACTAGGTGAGTGGGCAGAGAGGGCTGTGAATGCCCATGGGTGCTGGAGCCTTCGGAGACTGGGCCTCCCACCCTGCACTCTGTTCTGTCTCCTCTTCCCTCCCCTCACCATCACTCAGCCTTCATGCTCTGCCCCTCATCTTGGCTCCATCTGCCCCCTGACCAGTAACACCCTCTCTGAGGTGGGCACACAGGGGAGCTTTTGCATGCTTGAGTCTTCCTCTGCTGTTCCCTTGTAGATTCATAGAGCAAAGGCGGTTGCGCGTTCCTTGCCTTTCTGCTTTAAAGGCGAATGGGAACAACTCAGCTAGGATTTGAGGCCTTCCAAGGGCTGTTAAAAGCATCACATTTGTGCAAAATGTTCTGGACTATAAATTCATAAGAAACACATTTTTTAAATCAATACACTTGGCTAATTGCTTACTTGGCAAACTGCTCATTTGCTGCATTTTCAAGGGATCGTAGTAGAGCTAAACTCTCCTTGCTGTCCCCTTTCCAGCCTTCAATAGTCCCTAAAAAAAAAAAAATCATCCTCAGTCAACATTTAAATTTTTGAGGATAACTTCTTGTATTGAACTGAATAAGTTGGCAGGAATGTGTCAAAGATGGAAAGTAACAGAATTTAATTGCAGTGGTTTCCAAACTATGTTTCAAGCAGAGTTTTCCAAATTCTTGTCAAGAGTTTGGTTCAAGAGCTTTCTGGAGTTGTAACGGGAGTTATTAGAAACTAATAGCATTTGCAATTACTTCTCTGAGTGTGTTAGGATTTGCCTAGTACCCTGTAATAAAAAATAGAGTAGAGGCTGACACTGATTTGATCGCACCTATATTTTCCGATTTCACAAATCTCATTTTCCTCTTTGATGTTATGAGTAACTGCTGCACATAACACTCATAAAATTATTTGAATGCTGTACTTATAAAGTGCCGCCACTAATACTACAGAGAAGCAAACTCTGGACTGGGGAAATAAAGACTTGGTTTCACGCCCATATTCCAGCAGAGACAAATGAGCGTGATGTCCTTGAAAAAAAATGCGCTTAAAATTTTTGCACTTCAGCTTAAGTTTATGAAATGAGAGAAAATTGAACATTTTTTTAAAGAGAAAAAAAAGGCAAAATAACCTATGTGAGAATTAAGAATTCCACACGATACTTGAATATTTTAAAAGGTTGGTGCAAATTAATGTCTGGAACGTGGCAAATAGGAAGGCATGATGCAGGATTCCCTGAGCTCTTGCCTGCTGTTTGGCTCTGCTAATGGCTCTGCTCAGAAAAAGAGAGGCCAGTGTGGAGAATTTATGGGCAGCAAAAGACTAGCTCTTAAGCACGGTCACCTTGGGTATTCATGAAGACCTCCAAGTTGCCTTTAGCTACTTGCTGAACACACACGATGAGATCATCATAGCCTTCACATGAAAGGAGCTGTGGCCTACCGCCTGCTCTTCGTTCAGTAAGACTCAGACTCTGAGCGTTGCCGCTTGAGCGGGCCTGAGCAGAAATAGTAGCACCATGAGTGTTGAGATACTGCTCAGTCTGCCCACTTTGCTCATCAGGCTTCCTAGGTTCAAGTTCCTGCCTTATGGGACGATGAGCCGTTTCCTATCTTGGGCCTGCGGAAGTATTCTTGCAGTGCGCAAGTCTTATACCTTGCGTAGCCTCGACTGCTAGAGCTTGCTGGGTGGGCAGCAGGACATAATGTTGAAGGCTCAGGCTCCAGATTTTGAAAGACTTAAACAGATTTCTTCATTCACTGTATGGTGGATAAAAGAAAAGTTCTGGGTCCAAAGCAAGATTTTAGTTAAATGGCTAAAATCAGTTGGCTTGGATAGTTGAGTTGTTGACTATAACACTGTTTTTCAAGTGACCAGTTAGAGTTGAATTTACCAAAAATTTACTCAGATTAAATCTGAAGTGTGTTGTTGAACTGGAGAGGCTCTGACAGCTTTGGGAGATTTTTGTAAAGGCTTACTTGATAGTCATTTTGTCTCAGGGCAGCATTTTAAGGAATATTCAGTTTGTTGCAAAGTCAGACACATACAGTGGCTGTTGTTACAAATACATTTAATAACCAGAGGGTGTATTTCTTCATTATTCAAAATTTCAGAAGTTCAAATGGAATTATTTTTTTACAGTTTATAGAAAATTCCTTTGGCCCCTCTAGTATGCCATTTTCTCTTTCACCCCTCTTACGAATTTTTAAAAAGACTTTATTTATGCATACAAATTGGGCTACTGGCCACAGGTGCAAGGGCAGTGAGAAGATTCACTAGACACAGTGGGGAACAGAACAGGCACATCAAAGTGTACTGAGGAGCAGTAATCTGCTGGGAAGCAGTGGGCAGGTCAGGGGAGGTCGGCTGTGCCATCTGGGTCAGCTCCCTGGCTGGGGATCGAACTTGTGCTGAGGCAGCTGCGGATAGCTTCATAGTGCTGTGCTTTAACCAGTTGCACCACCAGGTTGGGCCCCTCTTAGGATTTTTTTTTTTTTTTGGGGGGGTCATCAAATTTTCAAGTAGCAAAGCAACTTGTACTTGGCCATTGAGAGTGCTGGATATTTAGCAAATCGATTTGTAGCACATCATGCTACTTCTATTAAGTTCAACAAATACTTCTTGAGTGCCTATGATGTGCTGACCTTGGCTCTGGTTAAACTGTAAGGACAGGACAGCCAGTTTCCTACTCTCTAATTTTCCATTCCACTGGAGGAACCCAACAATACACACAAGGTGAAAACTGCCATGGAGAAAATAGAACAGGTTGTGGGGTGGGGAATGGGATAAAAAACAAACAAACAAACGAAAACAGGTTGTCAGAGAAGACACAGCACGGGGCTGGGGCAGGGTTGCCACACTTCTAGATGCTGTGTTCAGGAGATTGCCTTTATTGGCCTGGGCAGTTGTGAGCCATGGCTCAGGAAGAGTTGGGAAGGGTGACAGGAGGCCCAAAAGCAGAGACCCAGGGCAGTATGCGTTTACTTGCCTTGTGACGGTGACAGAGCCCCCTGCAGGCCACATGCATGAGCTTTCACCTGACGCCCAGTTTCCTGTCAGGCCGTTCGTGCCAAGTCTGGATGGTTGTGGGTGGATTTCCCCCCTCTTCCACCATGTAAATGTTAAGTATTACCTATATTCAGGAACACAGAAGCACCATGGGAAGGAAAGATAGATGTACACACAAAACAATCAATCAAGTTGGACAGCTTTGGCAAAAGGTTTCCAGAATACACTTTCATTGATAGTTTTAAACCGCTCTAGCAGCATTTTAGTGCCTGATTAATGGGTTCATTTACTGCAAAGCCTGCTTCACGCTATAGCCTTGTTGAAAAAATGCATTAAAAGAAGCTTTAGAACAGCTTGTCAGCATTCTTTCACTTACCAAACTTTCTTCTACTAATTTTCATTCTAACAAAAACTTCAATGAAGGCCGATTAAATAAGGATTTAGACAGAAAAACGCCTTTTATTTCAGTGCAAAATACATAATGCCTATAGCACAGAATGAAGAAATAAGAAAACTACATCATGGTCACGTTGGAAATACAGGTGGGCATGGAGTGGAATCTTGTGTTGCTCCTTACTGTGACACTTGGCTTCCAGGTAAATCACAAGCAGGCTAAGGAATCACTGGGAATGTGTCAGGTTAGATGCTAAACAGTAGTTGCTCAGAGAAGGCAGCGCAGTGCTGATGGCCATCTGAGAATCTTTGAGGGATTTCAACAGCACCACCTCTAAACTTCACTGACACTGGAAACTTGTCTTTGGGTCCAGGCCACCAGAAAGCCACGGCCCTGTTTCAGACACCTGGGTCACCCTTGGCAGAGTGACAACAATAAACAGTTAGCATGTATTTCCTCAGGGGGAATGGGAGGCAGTGGAATCAGAGCCTTGTACTTTGAAATCCTTACACGTTAAGATTGAGCCAAATCCATCCAAGAAAATCCTAGTATAGTGTAGAGATTATGTTTTCACAGAAGCAGGGCAGGGTCACCTGAATGGCTGTGGTTTGGGGAGTGGGAGAGGAAGGTCCCATAGGGAGGACTCTCAAGGCCCTGGCCCTAATTTGAGAGAGCAACTCCATTTCATGCCTTAAAGTGTCTTGAAAAACGTTAAGTGATGCTGGTCTTGTACTTAGTAGCGCTAAGGTGACGTGCACTCAGACAAGCTGTGTGGAGGGCGGATGGTGGCAGAAAAGCTGTGGATCTCATGAAGAAGGCCTGACTTGGAGACCCTCGCTGGATTGGTTTAATTCCATGCCGCATCGGCATTGTGGGTCTGATTTCTGTAGCGCGCCCCCCCCCCCCCCGGCTATCCAAAGTCTTGTTCTCTGCTGGAAGGGCCTGATAATCAAATGAAATTCTTGACAAGGCATTTGTCCATGTGGATGGACCCCCAGAGTTCTTGGGATACAGGCATAATGTCATTCTTGCCAGGCCGTGGATTGATGAGGCTGCTTGGATTGATTACAAGCTACTGTAATTGGTTGGGGGGCCAAGTTAGCATCCTTGTGAGGCCTTGAAGGCCGTGGTATTCTGAACTGCTTAGCTCTTTTTCTCTGTGGCTTTTCCAACCAACCTTATTCGTGGGTAATATTTTTCTCCTTTAGCTGGTTAGTCCTCATTTTGTCTTTGGAATGATTAGTCTTTTTCTCCATTCTCGTATGATTAAGGCATAAACTTTGTCTTCAATTCCAAATTTCTTGGCTGTTGCTTACCAACTGTCTTGAATTGCAAGATGAAGTCTCTGTAAGAGTTTCAAAGCCAAAAATGTGAGTTCTCTGTGTTCAGCTTGCGTAAGATCTCCCCAAGCCTCAGTGCTGTGGTGTTTTCACTGGCTGGGGGCTAGGGAGTGAAATTGGGGGGGGGGAGAAGGTAATGCTGCCTTACAATGAACAACACAGTGGCTTACTTATAAAACATAAGTAATATCCAATATTATAATAATATTGACCCCAGTATTGAAGTAGTAGTAACATTAAAAAAACAGTAATGGGCGCCCCCTAGTGGTGCATCAGGTTAAAGCACAACCCTATGAAGCTACCGCAGGCACTGCAGCTCAGAGTTCCATCCCCGGCCAGGGAGGTGACCACATGGCGCGGCAGACCTCTCCTGACCCGCCCGCTGCTCCCCTCAGCAGTGTACTTCGTCGATCTGCCTGTTCTGCTCCCCACTCTGTCTCTGGTGAAGCCTCTCACCCTCCCCCCACACCTCTGACCTGTACCCCAGATCTGTATGCATAAGTAAATAAGTCTTTAAAAAAATATTAGTAGTTGTATAAAACAAACCAGAGTATTCTCATGGAATAATTTGAAGTGAAAGGTTTACTGAACAAAGCTTTGACTAGGTGGGCAGAAAAAACCTGTCATTACATCTGGATGGGGTGTCAAACTAATAAAGAAAGATATTAAAAAAAAGAGTTCCAGGTTTATCTAAGTGTTGGAAAGAGCTCTAACTTAAACAGACCCACTTGTCAACCACATGTGCATTTGTGATTTGATACATGTGTGAATACTGATCATTTGACATTTAACTTGTGGCTACAGGAGAAAGAGAAAGGAGTCTATTTTATTGTCTAGTAGGCAGGAGGATCAATTTCCTCCCATAGGAAAATTGGTTTTTAACTAAAGTTTTATGCCATGGTCAGAGGTACTAGCTTAAAAAATGCCTTGAGTACTTGCCAAGGACTATAATTTTGGGTTCATTGTCATGTGATACATTTAAATAGCTTTTCCAAGAGAAACAGTATCCATAGGTAGAAAGACATGGCGTCCATACATTTCTCTCAGTGATTCATGGGTGACCGTCCTGTGCACTGCAGTATGTTCAGACTACCAGAATTTTCTCACAAAATGCCAGTGGTGCTGGTCTCCCATCGCCAGCACGAGCAGCAGTTGCCCTCTTGCAGTTCCAAAGCCAGGCCATCTCTGGTGAGGGCACATAGCGAGACCAGCTGCAAGTGTCTATTTAGCTAACTGGTAGCCTAGGGAACTGGCGGCAGGCAGTGGTTATGTGGGCAACCCAAGGGAACCCTAGCTAGTATTGATTTATTTTTTAATCATGGCTGTAAAAACTTTCCACTATATTTACCATAGAATATATTTTTTGGTCATTACAATTCAACTCTGACCCTTTCTGAGGCAGAATTGGAAGACACCTCGTTCTCTGATCTCAGTAGTTGTAGCGCTTTTCCTGAGCAAACGTTTTCTTTCTTCACCCACCACACTGTGAGACTGGAAATTGTGTTCATTTTCCTGCTTGTAGTTGGCGAGTTGTGAGCCAGACTGGGGGTGTCCACGTCTGACGTGGCTGTCATTGTGTCTCCACCTCAGTCCTGGCTTGCTGTTAGCCTCCTGTGGTGGTTGGCCTTTTGCCTCAACTTTTTCTTACTTTTAATGGGTTTTCATTTGGTTACAAGAATTTTGTGAATGATTTTAAGTCCTTTCTGAACCAAGATAAGATTTGCTGAAAGATGTATAAGACACACAACTTGTCCATCTAATGTGAACCTTGTGGGATTCAGAAATCAAGGTAAAACCGTATAGTAGAACAGGTAAGATAGGGAGTTCATTACAATAGCACAATTGTCTAATTTTTTTAATTGCTATTTTGTACACAAGCTTCATACGTTAGAAAGTATAACTCTAAGCTTAGTAGGAATCTTTTTGATTATTTTGCTGCCTCTAATTATCTAACTTTATCAGAGTCACAAGCTGAATGGTTAAGATTATACTATGACAACTTTGCTAGTAATGGTAGTTCATTGTTTTTAGAAATTATATTTAAAATAAAGCATTGGACTAATTATTTTTAGTCGCTTACAGCTCTAAGATTTCTACAACTAAAAAGATGAACTTCTCTGAGGTGACTGTAAACAGTGTTTCTATTTGAGACATGGGAATGTTTTGTGGCAAGAATTAATGGGGTGGGAAACTTTTTTAAAATCCTGATGTTAGAAGATGCTTGAGCAGAGTAAGGTTTACTCGCTGAATCACTATTGGCAGGGAGTGTACAACAGATGAGTAAAGTTGAAACTAGAAAGACTCAAGCAATAATACAAGATGCTTGTGCTTAAATTAAATGTGCTCTAAGGTCAGAATGCTTTTATTTGCAAAGATCTCTGTGTTTAAGGCAGAAGAATGTTTGGTATTGATTTGAAAAATATAATGGTTGGGATTCTACTTAAGGTCACTGAAGAATAATACCACAAACTTCCTTTAGCTAGATGCTCAGAAAAACAAAGTATTCAAGCTAGAATTCAGGCCAAGTTCAGGCCTAAAAATGTGTGTGCGCACACGCACCTCGCGTATATTTGCTCGCATTCTCTACTGGTGTCTTGACTTGGAAAGAACTTGTCTGAAAAATACAGCTTTGCAAATCCAAATGATAAGGTAAGGGCTGTCCTTAGGGTTTTAGGCTAGATGGTGGCAGGAGGAACAAGGCAAACAAGTCAGGGGAAACTCAGAACAATATTGTTTGTCGACAGATAACTCGCAAAATGCTAGCGCTGTTTTTTCTCCCCCTCATAAAGTGATCTTTGGGAGCCAGCTCAGCCAGAAACATTAACCTTCTGTACAATTTAAAAGTGCTGGTCATTTGGAAAGCCAGAAGCCAAGAGAAAAAGGAAGTATGTGAGGAAGAACAGGCTTGTTAATGGGAAGTAGGGAGATGATAAGAGAGACACCGCAGCACCCCTGGGCCAACGCCCTTATTTTGGAGCTGAGGATCAGCTTCAGGGTCCCCCCACTCCCTCAAAGTCACTTTCATTCTGAGCTGCCTTTGAACCATCAATTGGCCTGCTGGGAACAGTCAGGAGAGGAGAGAAAGATACTACAGCAGTGGTTGGCCCAAAGCAATATGAAGATCAAAGCTAGAACCAAATAGTTGTGTGTGTGTGTGTGTGTGTGTGTGTGTGTGTGTGTTTTAAATTTATTTTATTTTTTTCAAAATTAGTGGTCCCTTGTCAAGCTAGTGAATACACCTACAGCCCTGTGTATGCAGGTGTGAGTATTGAGCACATCCGGGTAGCTAAAAGTTGAACTGACCTATTTTTCTCAGCCATAGGGCTAGTGCATCAGGATTTCAGTGTGGGGTCAGCACACAAATTACTCGGTTGCACAAATGTATTTGTGTAAACGGACACGATGATGGGTTCCAGGATGACTCAGTGGACCTGTGTCCCTCACCCTGAAAAGTGTTTTGACATGTTATGTTAATCTTGATACAGTGCTTTCAAAAGTAAGATTTTTATTTTAGAGCAATTTTTAATTTTCATAATCACTGGAAAGAGCTTTCATATGCTCCAGATCCACTCTTACTTATTAACCTCTTACATTAACGTGGCACATTTGCCTGCTGATGTCAATAATGTTATTTATTACAACAATAGTTATTAGCTTAGCTCCGTCCTTCATTCAGGTTGCCTCCACTTTTTGCTAATGTCAGCTCTCTGTTGCTACTGGCCTGTCTAGGAGAGCACGTCACATCTAGTTCTGTAGCCTTAGGCGCCTCTGGGATGTCACAGTTGGTTAGATTTCCTTGTTTTTGATGATCTTGACAGTTTGGAGGATTACTGGTTAGGTATTTTGTAGAAGTCTCTCCACGGGGCTTTGTGTGACTTTTTTTTTTTTTTTTTTCATGACTCTGCTGGGATAATATGCTTTGGGGATAATATGCTTTTGGGAAGGTCAAGTGTCACTCTTGTCACATGGTATCATGAGTCCATACGTCTTCTCATTGTGGTTGACCTTGATTGCCTGACTGTCCAGTGCTCTTCCCCCCCCCCTTCTTTTTTCTTAAGATTTCTTTATGCATACAGAACTGGGGTATAGGCCAGAGGTCTGGGGCAGTGAGAGGATTCACCAGAGACAGAGTGGGGAGCAGAGTAGGCAGATTTATGAAGTACACTGCTGAGGGGAGCGGCAGGCAGGTCAGGAGAGGTCTGCCACGCCATGTGGATCACCTTGGGGGTGGGGATCGAACTCATGCTGAAGTAGCTTTAGCTTCTTAGTGCTGTGCTTTAACCTGTGCCACCAGGGAGGGCTGCTATCAGTCTTTTTAAAAGTGGCTTTCTTGTGGACAATATGTAATTGGGTTTTGTATTCAGAATTGCTGTCTTTTAATTGTGGTTAGACTATTCACATTTAACGTACTTATTAATATATTTTGGGTAATAGCAGTTATGTTTGTGACTGTCTCTCATGTATTCCCACAGTGGGCTTTGCTGTCTTCTCTGGTTTTAATTGAACATTTTATAGAATTCAATTTTTTGTCTCCTCTTTGAGTGTGACAATTGCAAATCATTTGAAGAAACAGTAGTTGCCCTAATATTTACAATGTACATTTTAAACTAGTAAAAGTCTACCTTCAAAAGACTCTACTATATTTCAGGTGTAGTGAAGGTATCTTAACATCATATCCCCAATTCCTTCCCCCTATCCCTTGGGACATTGTTTTTCCAGACAATGAATGCATTGCAAATATTATTACTTAAAATGAAGAGTTGCATTTTAGATCAATTAATAAAATACTTGTAAGATGAAAGTGCTGACTTCTAAGGTCTTGCCAAAGTGGAAATCAGAAGACACAATGACTGTTTTTGAGGACATTACCATAAATCCTTATAGTAATCCTTCAGGAGGGTATTTCCTGTTTTCCTTATTTTGCAGTTTAACTGATGGGGCTGGCTGAAGTGATGTTAAGTTACATGTCTAAGAGTCTATGTCTGCAAGTCAAAGTGGTTTTAAAACTTACGTATCTTAGCTCTACTAGCTACATTCAAAGAAACTGAATAATTTTCATGTATTAAAATGTTTATATAGAGATATTCTTGTTTTTAAATTTGTGTTAACGTGTTGGGATGAGTAACAGAAGGCAAGTTATGGTCATTAGTTTAGGCCATTTATTTATCATTCCTCCCTCCATTTTATTTTCATTTCCCCTCCCCTAGCCCCTCCAGAGGAAACCATTAGTGGTCAATATATATCTTTTTATTCATGCATATTCTCATATTATGTGTCTTAATGGACAGCTGGTGTTTTCTTCTTGTATGTTTCATTTATTGCTCTTTATTCTTAGCATGATGCTTTTAAGATATATCCATGTTGCTCTGGGTAGACACGGTTGGCTAGTTCAAACTACTATAAAGTACTTCAGATTTATTATTTTAATAAAAATCTTCCATACACATCGCAGGAATGTTCAATACCAGAAAGTGAAAATAAGGAAATAGTGATCACTGGACATTGCCTCTGCATAACCAGCGTTGTCATTTAGATTCCTGTAGGTGATCTCTTCACACACACATATAGAAATGCACTAAGTATATGCCCTTGTATTTGCATAAGACCACCCTGTTCATGCCACTCTATGACTGGGCCCTCTCATTCATCACTGTTTCATGGATGTCATCTTATGCAACAGACAGCTTCACAACATAGACTTTAATGACCAGGCATGCCCCACTGTGTGTAAATAGTCCCCTAGTTTATGGATATTTTGCTTTCATTTTGTATGGTAAATTATGTTTCACTAAACAGCTTCCTGCAAACATCTTATCCTACTTGTGAAAGAGTCTCTTCAAGTACAGGCTTGCCTCAGAGATAGTGTGGGTTCTAGACCACTACAATGAAGTGAATATCACAATACAGTGAGTCACACATGATTTCTATTTCCCAGTGCACAAAAAGGTTATGCTTACACCGTGTTGTATAGTCTGTTAAGTGTGTGGTTACATTGTCTTAAAAATAAAGACCAGAATTAAGTGTGATACATCCCAAGCAAGCATAGGGTGTTGGGAAAAGAAAAGAAGCATTAATAGATCAACTCACCCGGGTGGACACAAATCTTCAATATGTAAGAAACGTTTCTACAAAGAGCAATAAAAGGAGGCCTGCCTGTAAAAACATTCTGGCCCATGTGTGGATTGGGCCAGGTTTCCCTTCACCCTCAAAACTCATGCCTTTTCTAGAATTTTGTTGTCCTAAGACTCAAGTGCTAAGGTAACTTTAGCAATTATATTCCTGTGAATTTATCAATGTATGAATGTTATCAGTAGAGGAAGCAATCACAAATTCCTGCCCCAGGAATGGGGGGGGATGGCTGGAGAAAGGTTCACATGTGTGTCATCTGTGGCCTTCCATGGTGCTGGCTAGTGAAGCCATCGCTTCTGTGGTGGGTCACCTCTAGCCGTGGCTCTTCATGGGGGCAGGTTTACTTGAACTTGGATCCTGGTGCCGATTAGACAGGCTTCATCCCCACCTTTCTCATTTTACCTTGTGGCAGAAAAATTGCAAATAAGCTGTCAGAAATTAGTAGTTTACATAATTTGATTATAGTTGGAGTTCAGCACTAACTTTGATGGATCAGATTCTGTTCTGTTATGCTCGACACTAAATGTGCCAAAATTTAAAGGAACATTATTCTCCTAGTATTTACAACTGAGGAAGATGTATGCCAAAAAACCTATTGGCTTTCCTAAGATATTTTTGGGTCAGGATTTGAAAATTCAGGAAATACAGCCATATGTTTGGGTACATATTCTTAAATAAAACCAAATGTTTCCTTGTTACAAGTTTTAATGTTTCTTCTTCATAGTTTATTGATCTCTACTTCAGATCTCTGATAAATTAGACTGGGTTCCAATTTGCTTTTGGGGGGTGATGAGACAGGGTAGGAGAAGCGGGCAAAGCTTCTTTCAGTAGCTTAAGAAAAACACTTTTCCTTTCTAGTCATGGCAGAGGTGAGCATGAAGTATTAAAATACTTAGAAACTGATGATGGCATCATAAACTACATAAACATCTATCTTTTGGTAACTGAGGAGCCAGAAAAAAAAAAAAAAACATTTCATTATGGTGTTTTGCTATAGGTTTCTTTTAGTCAATTTGTCTTTAACATATGACATAAGAACAATTCAATTAAATATTTCAATATTTTTTACTATTCCAGAACCACAAGCCAAACCAACAGCTGGCAGGCTGCTGAATTTGCTGTTCACTATAGTGGCTTATTTTTCTCCTGGGTGCATGTGATGATGTGTTTGACGTTACAGGGATCAAGCTGTACAGTTCTATTGCGACAGAACACTGTTAGTTTCAGGTGTACAGCATGATGATGTGACCCCTGTAACAGTGCAAGGTGATTGCCACAGTAAGTTCAGGAACATCCTTTACCTCACCTGGGTCCAAGTCCTTTCTTTCCCCGGTGATGAGCACATAAGAGAGGTGCTCTATCGGCAACATCCTCTTTGCCTCTCTTTGGCGATGACCCCACTTTGCTATTGTGATCGGTCTCTGCACACGTCCTCGGCTCCCGCCACAGCCCATACTTTTGTTCAGCTCAGTGATAACTTGAGCTACTTCAGGCTCAGGAGGAAGGAGATTGTATTCCCTTCAGCGGGATGCTGCTTTGCCACAAGATGCATAATCTACCTCTAAAACCACCCTTCTCTTTGACCGCCAGTGGAGCACCTGGTTCTTTTGGCCTGGCCACTTGGCTCTGTCTAGAGCCTTCTGTCACTTTTCATCTGGGGCGGAGCTGTCGTGACCATGGCTGTGTCAGTGCATGGTCACCTCTTCATCTACAGTTCTCTAGGGACTTAGCCTCTCTGTGCTTCAGTTTCCTAGTTTATAAAGTGGGGGCAATAGAAGTGTCAATCTTAAAAGGTTGCCATGAAGATCAAATATTTCTAAAGCACTGGCAGCAGTGCCTTGGCCTTGAGAACAGGCAAGTGAAGGGCTAGGGACTGGAAATTCCATCAAAATTCTGAGAGTTGAGATTTAGCAAAGCTGGACTCTCCACCATCACCCTGACTACTAGAGCAATTATCAATGTTGCGCTAACATATTCCTATGTGGGACATGAATTTTACCATAAATGGGGATCTTTTAAGTACCTGTATAAAAGGACCATATAGTACAATTAGAAATGTGTCAATATATTCTGCTCTCCTACAGCCAGGCCCATTTGATTTGTAAGATCAAATTGTTTAAAAATTGTTGGTGATTGTGTTTGAGTCTCGAAGATCTCATGGGCTAGAAAATGATTTCATTCGCGCCCACATAGACCCACAAACACATAATTGTTCTCTCTCTTCGAGAACATTTTCTCCAGCTCCCTATGATGCTATTTTGTATTTGCCTGTTTTTTTTTTTTTCAATCATTAGTTCAACAAATAATCTGATGTAAGAAACATGCTGTGCCAATAAAATATCCTCAAATTCCCAACAAGCCATTGTAATGGTGGTATTTTATTTCCAACAGAGAAGCACAGGGTGAAAAATAATCTGTTTTGCTTATATTGTGACTCTAAAGAAATGAAGTAGGGTGACAAATTTATATATTGGAATTAAGATGCCCCTCTCTCCCTTTCTGCATCTGGCACTCTTCACCTAGAGTAGGTGCACCATGTTAGTTCTCCTTCATTGTTGTAACAGATTCCCACCACAATCGCAGTGGCTTCAAGCAGCCCATATTTTACAGTTCTGGAGGTCAGAAGTCTTAAAAAAATGGGTCGAGAGGGTTGCATTCCCTTCTGGGGGGCTCTTGAGGAGAATGTTGGGTTTTCCAGATTCTGGAGACCGCTGCCTCCCTGGCCTCATGGCTCCTTCCTCCACCTCCAAAGCCAGCAGTGTGTAGCCCCTCAGGTCTCTGACTCACCTACCTCCTCCATTCCTGCTGGGGACCCTTGTGATTCCATGGGCCCATCCAGAAACTTCAGGGTCATCTCCCGAGGTCGAGATCTTAAACATACTTGCAAAGTAGTCCCTTGTGCCATGTGAGGTAACACAGGTTCTGTACATTTTTGGGGTGAGGATGGGGGTGTGATTTCCTAGCACAGATACTCTTTTGAGGAAGACCTTCAGTGCCGCAGGTACCGGGCTCTCCGGCCTCACTGCTTGCCCCTGGGAGGATTGTCAGTTCTCTGAGGAAGAGTCAGGATGCGGAAGCTTCTGGGCTGCGCTCTCCCTGCAGCTCTCTCCTCTGCCTCCACCTTCACTCAGTTGTGCACGCTCTGTGCGTTCCTCCTGTTGTGCTGTGTGGCCTGTCACCTGGTCAAGGCAGTTAGCTCTCGGGCTTATTAGCCTTTGTTGCCTGAAGTCAATGCCTTAAATGTTCTTTCAGATATCTGGTGTTGCTTTTGTTGTTTCAGAGGAAGAGTAAATCTGGTTTCTGTCACTCCATCCTTGCCAGAAGGAGTATTCCCCTAATTAAACAAAGCCTTAAGTATGTTCGATGCACTTGAGTTTTCATTTCTGCCTAAGCCCTAAACACGAGTGCTGCTCAACCCTATTGGTTTTGGCCTAGGCTTTCTTTCTAGAGGAATTCACCCCCTTTTCTTTGATCCGTGTAGCACCCATGGACAGGTGACCTGTGTGCATTTGTAGGTGGCGGCTGCGATAAGTTCCCACCAGTGGGTCTGGTCACTTTGCCTTTTTTCCCAAGCCTTGCCATACACTTCGACAAGTCAGATAGATTTTGTTTTTCTTAAATGGTTAACACACCTCACAGTTTGGGGGAGAGGCTTTCCTGAGAAAGACACCACACGCTACATCTGCCTTTGACAGCAACGCAGACAGGGACACTGGAGATGAAAGCGAGTCAGCAAAGACTGACATGATGCTGAGGGGTGACAAGGGGCTGTTGGTGGAAACAGCCAGCATTTGGCCCTTCTGTGTGTGTGTGTGTGTGTGTGTGTGTGTGTGTTTCCTGGTCGGAGGTCAAGCCCCAAGTCCTCCTGAGCAAATTCAAAGGGCAGCTCCAGAGGCCTGAAGGGCAGTACGCAAGCGCCTCACCATGTCCAGCCCTGAGGCCAATGTCCGACCTGAGGGAGGTGATTACCACATGGTTAGCGAATAAAGGGCTTCTTCCAAGTGTCCAAGGAGCAATTAATGGCCTTGGGAAGGGTCTGCCCTTTGAAATGTGACTTGTGGGGTAAAAAAGTTGATATCCTTAGGAAGACCGAGGTTCCTCGTTGGGTTGCTTCCTCTTTGGTTCCTGGCCCCCTGATGCTAACAGAACGGACCCCATAGCACTTGCTTCCATCCTCCCTTGTTAGATGAAACAGCAGAAATGCTGCTCTGTTTGTGCTGCTCACACGTTACTATTGTTTAAAGCACGATTTTCAAATTCATTTCGAACTAAGTGGATTGATTTTTTTATTACTCGTGCTGAACAGTTGACAGTAATGATTTATTGCATCTCTGGGATTTCAGTAGCTCCTTATGATTCAGGGTTTAATTCACAGTTTCCCTGGTGGCTTCAGTGTCTGTGGAGTTCTCTCTGACCAGGCCTGTAAAGTGACACACCCCTACGAGCAGTGACTGGCTTGAGTTTTGTTCCTCTCTGCCCCAGCTCTGTGGCTGTGGTGATTAAGGGGAGGAGTTGCTTGCAAACAGACAGCGGAGGAGGCTGGTCTGTGAGAGGGGTCTCTGCACAGACTCACAGAAAGCGCCTTCGGTAGCAACAGTACAGCGAGCACTAGCTGGGCATTGGAAAGACAGCCTGCAGGCAGTTGGGCCACTCTTTATCAATGAAATTTTATTGGCAAGTGACACCCAGTGATCAGTCTCTCTCTATGGCTGCTCTTGTGTGGTGGGTGCATGAATAGTTGCAGAGACTGATGGATCTCTGAAGCCGAAACCATAGGCCCTGTCCCAAGGACCTCTGCCCCGTCTTCATCCTCTCCATCTTCATGATATTCAGTAGATATTGGTGATACCAACACAGTGACAGAAGAGGAACCCGAGGCTCTGCGGTGTGCAATGTGCTGATGGTCTTCCAGATCGTGAGAGATGGAGAGACAGAATTAGAGCCCAGGGAGTCTACTGAGTACAACCTGGGAAATGCAGTACTTGGAGAATGTACTAATTGCTAACCCTGTCACGTTGACATGTCCCATTTCTTTCCTCACAAGGCTTCGGTTTGTGCACTCTTTCTAGATTACATAACTTCGATTGTTGAGTGGCTTTATGGAACTTGGACTTTAAAAATTTGAACTTGGACTTGCCTGTTGACTGAACAAAGCACTTGTTGGTGAGGACACATGGCTCTCTCACTGGGCCACACAGGGGACAGCGTGTGCTGACACTGACTCCCAGAGCCCAAGTTCCCCTTTAACCCGGCTAGGGCACAGTCTGGGCGTGATGAGTGGGAGAAGTTCTCCAGGGGCTTTACTGTGCAGCCAGGCCTGAGAGCCACCAGCATGCAGATCTGTGAGTACAAAAGATGATGGTGACAATGGCTGTCTTCCATAGGAAGTCAACCACTGGCACAGTAGGAGGGTGGAAAGGAGGGACAAGGAATTAATATCAGAAGCACCAGCCTACCCTGAAAACATTGCAAGTTGCTGAGTCAGCTGAAATGTCCTGCATGCCCTCTGCATTGCGATGCAATGCAGAGGGCATACAGGTAAAGATGGGTGCATTATAATTTGGAACTTGTGTATACTTCCGTGGGTCAGTATTGCATCTGCGTATCTGTAATTTGTTTTGCCCAGAGAGCAAGGAGACCCAGTTGATGAGAAATCCTGGAAAAACTGAAATTGTTCCTTTTCAAAGAGGATATATAGCTGTGGTTCATACAAAAGCTGCAGTAGACTCCTTTCACCAACTAGGTGTTTCAGGTTTCTTCATGCTTTAACCTTTACCGAAGGGCAAATTCAATCAGGGCTGATTTCGATTCCTGGAGTTTGTTAACTGACAGTTGCCTCATGGAATTCCACCAGAATCATCACCTGCAAATACAGAGCAAGCGCCCCAGGACACTCGGTGACCAGTGCTGATGTCTTACCTCCCAGAAAGTGCACCTTCACTGCAGTGCCTGGGAAAACATCATCACAGCTGAAATTCCAAATAAATATCTCACTCCCAGATTCTTTCCACTGTTTCTATTTGCACTGACGATGGAGCCAATGTTGTTAAAACAGTGTGAGACTGAACATTTACCCATGAGCCGAGTTCCACAAGCTGTCTGTACCGGCTGGTACATCATTCCAGGAAGAAGAATGAAATTATTAAACATCACAGACAGGTTTAAGATATTTCTGAACTATCAAAGGTCACATGCATTTTTTTTTTTTTTTAGAAAGAAGGGGGGTCATGGGTATAACATATCAGTCATTGAGCAGATCTGTCTGCAGAAGTGGCTCTCTTCCTCCCTAGGTAGGACTCAAAGGAGGACAGACTCTGCTCTAGCTGGTGGAAAGGAAACATATGTGTTAGAATTGGAAGACTGGAGATTTATGGCACGTTAACATGTCAAATCTCAGTAACCTCTCAAAAAGGCTACTTGTGAAGCCAGAGTATCATTAGTCACAGAAACTGATGCATATGTCTTGTGAGAAATCCCTCAGAAGTATCTTATGGAAAGATGAAAAATCTCAATACAGAGCAAAGATATTCTATAAATTCTATAAATGTGAATTTTTGCTGCTCCTGGCAACTTCTGAGTTGAAAAGTGACAAAACAATGCATGCCTAGAACCAATTGAAGAAAATAATGGAACTTGATTAATGGTGGTGGCACAAAGATCAATTATTGCATATTTATGAAACTTGCCCATCAAAATGAGGCTAAGTGCATTTATTGAAGCACTTATAGGACAGCAAGATGCAAATTGATGCTCAGTTAGCTAAAGATAGATCATGCTCCTTAAAGTCAGCCAACCACACTAACCTGTATAAAAGGGCTAACATTGTATAAAAGGGCTTTTATAGTGACATCCAAGGCAAGTCTAAAGGCAACTGGAGATCTTGAGTGTTGGTGTCTTTTGTGTGTCAGACATAATCCGTATTTAAAGTTGGGACATGTTTCATTGCTGTCCAGACAGAGCAAATGAAAGAGCTCTGGGCTCATAGGCTGCTTAAATGGAATTCAACGACCTGTGACTAACTGTGACAACTTTATTGGTAATGGAGTAAGAACCCAGAGAAAGTAGAGAACCCTCTACTGTTGTCCATGTGTGGCTTGATTGGATTGCATGAACCGCAGCAGCGTTGTGATTTTGACAGTGGTTGGCATTTCCCCAATATAGATCACAGACCTAGATAACATATATGTTCATATATGATGTGTAAAAAACTTGATAGTCTTGGTAAAGAACTAAAATGGAGATAAAATTTTCAACAGCTTTCATATTGTATGATATCCTTCCAGTCCATCCAGCAGTGTGCTAAAGCAGTCACCACAAGTCCAACAGATAAGGCCTGGTTACTTCTCTGACTCTGACCTCGAGCAAGTTAGTGCACATAGTATATCGTCGTGGCAAAAGGTCTTCATATGTGCATGAACGAAAAGGACTGTCGAGCCCATCTATAATTTCCTTGGGCCATTCATTTTACAAAAGTGTAGTGAGCACCTACGCTGCACTGCACCACTGTACACTATGATGTGTCAGATTTCAGGGCTTCTTGCTGGATGCTCAGTGGTGAATAAATCACTGCTTTCATGCAGTGGACACTCCAGTGAGGCGGAAAGCTGGCCCCTCACATTAGCTACTAGTTATAACTTGTAATGATAGTAGGCAGGGAAAGAACATGACGCAATGAGTGAGGCCAGAGGAGACCATGTGAGTCTGGGCAGGTCTCCTTCAGGAACATTTAGACCAGGATCTGAGGGATAATTAAAGAATTTGCGAGGGTCAGAGTGTTTGTCAAAACTATTCAGGCCTGTCCAACTGAATCCTGTCTAAAGCCATACCGGCCTGTCTACTTCTCGGTCTCCTGGCATTTTTTGTTCACTCGTTGGTGCCTCTGTTTATTGAACCACACTGATAGATGCTAAGATGTCTTCCTGAAAGTAAAATGCTGGGTTGGAGCAGTGGCTTTCAAATCTATTAGAGAATAGGGAGCACATTCTGGAAAATGCATGTATACTTTAAGAGATAATAAATGAATCCTTGTATTAATGTGTGGACTGGCATGATATTGTATACAGCTTGTAAACATGTCATCTGAGGAATGTATGTTATCGAAATTTTTACTGATAGGTGGGCACAATGTTGAAGTGAAGCAAGAAATAACCAGGACTCAACACAGAGTAGGCAGGGCCAGATGCCACCCCCCCTTTTGCCTTTCTGCCGAGGGCAGCTGTCCTCCCTCACAGTCCAGTTTGACTCCTCTCTGATAGCCAGGGAAACTACTGTCTCTCAAATCTTTGACCCATGCGCAAATTTTCTTTCCCTGATAGCTCGCGGCATTCATTCCCTGCCTCATTCAATATTTTTCTGTTCCAATACTGCCCTTTCTTACTTTCTGGTGTTCTCTTCAGGAGGACTCTCTTCTTTCCCAGTAGATACATGTTCTGGGACTAGCACATTTTTATCCCATATGGTGCTGGGAAAATAGAAAGTATTCCGTGCGTGCCTCTGGCTGGAATGCCTTAGGACCTTGTCATTTAAAGTGGTTAGAGGACCAGCAGCGGAGGCCACATTGTCCGGTCACTCCTTTCTCCTGAGGGTCCAGCATACTAAAGCCGGGGTCTTTAAACTGTACGGTGTGTGAACTCACCTTGGGAAGCAATCCTGTTAACAATGCAGATTTTCAGACTCACTAGGTATTAGTGAGATCCAAGTTTCTGAGTTGTAACGAGTTCCTGGTGGTTCTATTTCTGGTCTGGGGAACCACATTTTTAGATTGAAAACTCTACAGTTGTCCAATATCATAGCCCTAATCACACGTAGTTGATTGAGTACTTGATCTATGGGATGCTGAAGTTGATGTGGGACAATGTAAGAGCTCATTAATCGTCATAAAGTGTCGAGTGTATGTTACAGTGATAATTTTAGATAAACTGGGTTAAGTGAATTATAGTAGCACTTTCAGTTTTTTAACGTTTTGAATGAAGCCACTAGAAAATGTGGAAATACACTTGTGATTTTTTTTTTTTTAACTGGAACATTGCTTCTCTGGAGGATTCCCCAAGTTCCCTAGACACATCCCATTGAGAATCCACCTTAAGTTTCTCTGCTAGGGTAGTGCCCATATGTGGTTAGCTAAGAGAACATTCTAATTATAAATTACAAACATCCCCAGAAAGAGGTTTTTCCTCATGGAAATGCATATCTTAAAAATGCTGTTTCTATTACTCAAAATATTGAGATTTTGTCAACATTCAGATGTCTATGTGTATGCGTGACTCATAATATAGGCCTCCTATGTGGATGAATATAAATTTAAGTATTGGATTAATCATCTGTGATTAACTTCTTGACAAATATGGATGATGGATGAGAATGCTATTATTATATCCAGAGTAGAATGTATGTAATTGTCTCACAGTTCTGGGATATGCTGCTGTTTTTCCAATCATCTCCCCCTCTGCATTTCAGTTTTGAAAATTTCCATTGGTGTCTGCAAGGCCACTGATTTCTTTCCTCGGCTGCGTCCACTCCCCTAATTAGCCCACTGAAGGCATTTTCATTTCTGTTCGTTTCTGATTTCTGGCGTTTCCTCTTGATTCTTGCATAGAATGTCCCTCTCCTGCCTTCTCTGCTTTTCCATCAGTACACTTGGCATGCTAATTACTTATTTTAAGCTCCCAGTTGGAAAACCCCAACACCCCCCCCCCACCATACCCAAGTCTGGCTGACATTTGCTCTGTCTCTTCAAGTTGTGATTTTGTTTGTTTTGGGGTTCTTTTTTTAAGATTTCTTTATGCATACAGAACTGGGGTACAGGCAAGAGGTGCAGGGATTCACCAGAGACAGAGTGGGGAGCAGAGCAGGCAGATCGACGAAGTACACTGCTGAGGGGAGTAGTGGGTGAGCCAGGAGAGGTCTGCCGCGCCATGTGGGTCACCTCCCTGGCCAGGGGTTGAACTTGCGCTGAAGTAACTGTGGCCAGCTTTGTAATGCTCCCCTCTAACCTGTTGCTTTTGTTATGCATTGTAATTTTTTGGAAAAAAAATTGGACAGGATGCAGGGCATGAGGAGCTGACCGATGGGAGAGCTTTAGTAATTCCGTGGTAAGGCGCAATGGGTGGGGGCATTCTGTTGTCTGATGGTCAGGCCTCGGCAACCTGATGACCCTGTGACTCCAGGCTGCGCACGTCACCGGTCCTTCTCAGTTACCCCACCCCTCCTTAAGTGATGCAACATCAGTCAGTCAGTTATTCAGTCAGTCAGCCTCTTACAAAAGCCCAGTGTGAGTGGCTCTGGCGAAATCATGTCTTTCAGGACCTGAGTGCCCTGCTGTCTTCCCCAGTGGCTAGGCTTCCTCTTCCCCTGCTGCAAGTGCTGGGGGAGGGGTGTCACCATAAGGACCCAATAGGAGTCTTGCAGGTAAAACTCAGAAAAGTGTGGGGCCCCAGTAAGAGCAGGCTTGTCACAGTGAACCTCCAGCAACTTGTCACTTACAGTTGAGGTTTGGGGTTTTTCCTTGCAGGGTGGTTCTCATGGAGGTTATCCTTTGAGTTGCAATTTTCAGTTTTTGCCTCTCTGCCTTTCCCATTTTGGGGGGCAGCAGTTTGCCCTCTTACTGCAGTTCTGAGAGATTTAGGAAAAGATTGTCTGTCAGTTTATTTAGCTTTTACCCCAATGTCATGTGGGAGAAAATGACTTTCAAGTTCCTTATATGCTGGATCAGAAACCAGAGGTTCCCCAAATAGAAAGTAGAGCTAAGAAGAACCTCACTGAAATCTGTAGCACAAACATTCCGCCCTGAAGGCAAAGTCTGTGCAGGCTGCTGTGTCGGGCTGTGGCAAATCACAGTAACATTGGTCATTTTAATACAGGTCTGAGTGATTCATTTATTAGTCATTAGAAATTCTTTAAATGAGTGGCTGTATTATGATCTTTCATATTTCCGATTCAAGTGCATGTTCGAATTATGACTAGCTAGTGTTTTGATTAACTCTTTTGGCTTATATTTCTTTAAAATGATTAACTCTTTTGGCTTATATTTCTTTAAAATGTTCAATGTCACTAATTATCACAATGCACACCAAAACCAGAAGGAGATGCCACCTCACACCAGTGAGAATGGCCCATATAAAAAAAAACAAACTAGAAACAACAAATGCTGGTGAGGATGTGGAGAAGAGGAACGCTCCTGCACTTCTGGTGGGAAGGCAAATTAGTCCAGCCACTTTGGAAAGCTGTGTGCAGGGTCCTCAAAAACAATGAAAATGGGCCCAGTGATTCCACTCCTAGGAGTCTGCTTGGAACACAAAAACACTAACTTGAAAGGAAACACGCACTCCTAGTTACCGCACTATTTATAACAGCCAAAATATGGAAACGTGGAAGTGTCCCCAAACAAACAAATGGATCTAGATACAGGATAAATACACAATGGAATACTACTCAGCCATCAGGAAAGACAAAGTCGTGCCACTTGGGGCAGCGTGGATGGTGCTAGATGAAATAAGTCAGAAGGAAAACAAAAGGGAATGGTTTTCCTTCCCAGTGGAGTGTAGAGAAACCGATCAAAGTGTCAGCCATGGATAAGCGTGCACCTCAAGCGTGGATGGCCATATGTGGAGAATTTTGGTTGGTATTCATGCCTGTGCTTGGTGGGCAAGTGATGTTGGCCGAGGGCGAATGGGAGTAAATTATGGTATGATGTTGGACAAGTCATTCCACCTTTTTATGTTTGAATTGTTTTCCACCGGTAAAATAGAAGTAAAAGCCCCCTCCCTGTTGGGTAAATGTGAGTACAGAGTACAAACCTTAAAACAATGCTCAGCAGATAGTGTGATTTCTGCGAGCTGCTATTTTTATCCTCGGTGAGGCTGAAAGGTACATTTCTAACATTTTAACAATGGACGGAAGTGTTAAGCTCCTGGATGCTTCATCTTGGCAGGCTCCCTGAGTTCACTGGTGTCACTGCTGAGTACCTTGCCTTGGTGCGCTGGTTGTGTGGCTGGTGCCATATACGGATTCATTCATTCTTCTGTGCATTCATTCAGTAAATAGGCATGCCGCAGGCGTTCTATATACTACACCATCCTAGACTCAGGGAGCATAATCATCAACATGGCCCAGGTAAATGTCTAAGATACCCGTTTGGTGGGAGAGGACAACTGGTAAACAGATACTTAAGATACAGTGGAGGGCCGTCGCTGGTGGCGCAGTGGGTTAGGACACAGCACTGCAAGCTGGCCACAGCCGCCTCCGTGGGAGTTCGATCCCCAGCCCTGGAGATGATCTGCATGTTGTGGCAGACCTCCCCGACCTGCCGCTGCTCCCCTCAGAAGTGGACCTCATCCATCTGCCTGTTCTGCTCCCCACTCTGTCTCTGGTGAATCTCACCACCACCCCTGCACCTCTGGCTTGTACCCCAGTTCTGTATGCATAAATCTTTAATTATAAAAAAGATATAGTGTAATATGTGTTCCGCATGGGTAGGTGTGAGACCAGAGGTCATTCCAGAATTCTTACATAGAGGGACAGTCTGATTAGAAAGGGAGGGCTCAAGACTGGTTTTAAAATGGTACCAGTATTGCAAATCCACTGTTTTTTTACTTTTATTGGTACCTCCTACATGGTAGGAGGTAGCTAGACAGGGAAGAGGAAACAGTATTTCCCAATTAAATATATTATAATTTGTTGCCAAGTAACACCTCCCCCCCCCCCCGCATTTAGGGGTTTAAAACATTTTTTTTTTTTTTTTATCTATAGTCACGACTCTGTGGGTCAATAATTGGGCTGGCGTGTTTGGGAGGATTACTTCTACTCTACAATGTCTGGATCCTCATCTGAGGAGCCTGATTAGCTGGGGTAGCTTGAAATTCAGTGCAGTCATCTGCAGGTAGCTCCCCTCATGTGCCTGGGCTGTTTCAGAGGCTGTGCGCATCAGGACTGTTGACTTGACCTACCTGTGGACCCTCTGGGTGGCTTGGGCTTTTCACAGAATGGCTACTGGCTTCCAAAGATAGCATCTCCGGAGGGAGCAGCAGTGAGATCATTTCCAAAGTCTGATGGCGAGGCAGCAGGGCCTCTTCTCATTGGCCTCCAGAGGCCACATAGCCATTGTTGGCTATCATCACGTGACACATCGTGTGACACTCACAGCGTGGTGTGTTTGGCGCAACAGGAAGTTGACTCTGACCAGAACACCATGATTCCCTGGGCACCTTTATTTTATTTCTCCTTTTCCAGAAGCTGTATTATAGGCTAAGACATTCTTCTGATTCTCTAAATGAGCCTCCCTGGATATCACAGTGCCCACACCCTGGGGTGTGGAATCCGCAAGGCCTGGGTTCTCCTCGTTTCATTATTTTCTGTATTTATTGCACAGATTCAAGAGATATAGCTTAAATATAAATAAAATAAAGTTTTACATGTTGGGTAGTATTTCTCTGCTCCCTTTGGTGATTTTTTTTTTTTTAAACAGGAGTGGAACACTTAATCTTTCTCTCACTCTAAAACACAATAAAGTTACTGTTTCCTGTGGGAACTTTGATTGATTTTCCTTTGTTTTGTTTGTTTTGGGAGTGTCCGTGGCCCTCACAGGAACATTCTCTGTCCTACCCCTGGTGCTTTGGAAAGGATGACTGTGTGGGTAGCATTTTTCTGGTGAATATAGTTTTTCACTTTTATGTCTCTTTATTTCTCAGTTTGAAAAATGGTATTAATATACTACTTTTATAGCATTGCTATATTTCTTAAACTATTTTGCTGAACTCTTCCTTTCTAATTCTGAAAAAGTAAAAAGCCTGCCCTTTGGAGGATGAAGGAGAGAAATGTTTTTTTTTTTTTTTTTTTCCCCAATGGTTCTTGAAGCAAGTTTTCCTAGGCCTCGTATTGTCAAACCTTGAGTCACTTGCAGTAAAGCAGCCACTGACCTGAAACTTGCAGAACTGAGTTAGAATTATTTCGAGCCCTTCCCACGTGTGACGCTCTGGAATTTTTTTTCTTCTGGAATTTCTTTTTCTTCTGGATCTATTTTTTGTTTTGGTACACATTATCATAAGTTCTGCAAAACATTATCCAAAGACAAAGCTGACAGATGTTATTTTACTTATCTTACCCCTTTATACGTGATTACTTTTTCACCTGATTCTTTACTTAGCAATTGTATCACATGCAACTACCCAAGTTCGATCGGAATCTGTTGCAAGGTTTTGGCTCAAGTTCCTTCCATCCATTGATGCATCATCTCTTCAGAAGCCATATTTGCAGTTAGTGGAGGATTTGTGCACTGAGTGTTATAAATTATTCCTTCACTTGTACACTTCGTTGTGCCATTCACAGACTTCTGCAAAGCTTCTACATGTTGCTACTATTTTATTGGGTTGTCGGAAAGGTCATAATGCATTTTTTGCTTGAAAAATAGAAAAACCCAATATTATTATTTGCTTCAGGCCACTTGTATTCAGGACCCACAGAGTTACTTCAAAAATTAAAAGAACAAACATTGAAGAAGTTAATTCACATAAAATGGTGCCTCTAGAACAGTGATGCTGAGAAAGGACACAACTATTAGTGTTCAGAAAAGCACATCTCCCTAGACTGCTTAACAGAGTTGGGATGTGACCTGACTTATCCATTAATCTGTGCAGTAGGGAGGCCTCTTCTAAAGAAATGATGCTCTCAAACTCAGGTGAATGTCAGAATTACCTAGAAGCTGACACAAATAGAGATTTCTGGAATCTATCTCTCTGAAATATTTAGCATTCAAGCCAGATCCTTCTGAAGATCTCGCAGGACTGAGAATTCCATCTGAAAGGCAGGAAAGCCATTTAGCCTGACTGAGTGGAGTCTGGTCCACCCAGCATATTAATGCCATGTGGGCCGAGGCTATGTTTCCTATTGATTTGGCTTTCCCTGTAGCGCCAGTGTGGTGGTGAGTAGATAGGGAGCTGTCAATGAAGGCTTGTTGCTGACAGCTGGGTTCAAGCCAGCCTGTTTGTACTCTGCTCCAGCAGTGGAGGAAAGGTGTTCTAGGAAACATAAAAAGGTTCTGCTGGTACCTTGATAGGTTTGTAATTTGGTGACTTAGTGGAATGTTAACTCAGTTGTCTTGCTCTTTGCACAATTCTTTGAATCATTTAGAAGGGGGCGTAACAGAAGGTAGCCACCTTATTTTGTGTTGCTTTCTAGAGATTCTCATTTAATTCTTGCAACAACCCTAGGAGGAAGCACTTATCCTCATTCTGTAGATGAGAAAAAATTTCAGAGAGGGATAGTAACTTGCCCAAAGTCAAATGGCAAGGAACTGATAGAACTGGGATTAGAGCCCAATTTCATCCAGTTTCAATATTCATGTTCTTTTCAAGGCACTAAAACTCTTCTCAAGACATCATCCATGCCAAACAGTACTTATGGGGCTGAGCAGGAAAAAGGGGAGTGAAGTTTGGCTTTTTTGAAGCCATGTTTGATTCGGCCTCTTTTACGTTCCTTCTCTTGTCCTTATCTTATCCTTGGACTTAATTATTTTCTAACTCAAAGCCAGAAGCCAGAAGTACATAAGCGGTGGGCCAACAGTCAACATTGGTGGTAAAACCATTTCAGTTTCTTATTTTTCTTTACGCTTTTCCCTGGATTATCCATATCTTTGCCTCAATTCTCCAGTTAAATTTTACAGTGGAACCAGACTTAAGTGGGATGAAGCCCTTGGCTAGAAACTGAGCCACAACAAGCAATACATGCTGAATTTTCAAAAAATGGAGTTTAAAAAAAAGATTAGAATAACTACAGTTGAGATGAGTGAGTTCGGAGCAGTTACAATAAATAGAATCCTCATGTTCAAGAGGGATTTAGAAACGCATTAGGAGGCGGTATCGCAAGAGTTGACACAAGAAGAGGTCAAAATATATACGGGGATTTCAGTTCTATTGGAGGTCAAGGTGAGAACATTTTCAAGTAGCATCAAAGGGAACATGAAAAGTAGTCTCAGAGATAAGAGGAATGTGAGAATTGCAAGGCATGGATCATTCCAAGATTGCTGGGTTGGGTGCCTTTGGGGATAAAAGGACTTAGGGCTGGTTACACTTAAACTCCTTCCTGCAAATTGTCCTGAAGCAAAGAAGTCTGTCAAAGTCAGGCAGGTCATCTGATAAGAGACCAAAGTATGTGCCAAGGGGCGTGCTTGAGTCATACATTATCACAGGCAGAGTCACATCCTAGTTGCTGTTCATAGTGAGAAATCCAAGTGGAAAGTTAGCAAAGGGCCAAGTGAGTTCTTGCTCAAAAGGGTGGGCAGAATGTGCAGAAGCTTCACAGGCTGTTGGAGGCATATTTCCCTTTGTGCTGTGGTTGCTATTTATGAGCATTGTCACCTGCATCCCACAGCACCGTTGGTTCATTCTTTCCTCTCTCACCTCTTGCCCACCTCCGGAATTTTGTTTTGTTTTTGTTTTCCTTGTATATAACAGAGAAAGCCTGTCTTCTGGCAAATTTGCCTCCAAGGGCTCTAAAGTGATAGGATGTGAGGAGCCAGGGTAGGCGGGTTCCTGTTGTCTCTTCTGGTGCCGACTGGCATGATCACTCACCAAACCTACTCAACCCCATCCCTTCAATATGTGGAAAATTCCAGACGCATTCCACTCTGTGAGTCTGAACTCTCTGTTCCCCTTTTTCTGGTGCCTAAGGTTCCCTTGGTCCATCTGGAGAATCACACAGTAAAAACAGTCACCCTTTTTCTTTATTTTAAAGACACATCATTTTAGTCCTCCTTGGTCTGACAGGGAGAAACTACTTAGGGAATGAAGTAGTGGAAATGAACTAGGGTGCATGTTTGAGGAATCAGAATTGACTTTTGGCTGGAGGCAATGGAAGGGACTTGAGGGAAATGCCAAAGGCATGAACTGGTTTTAGTCACCAGCTAAAACTAACCTCTGTGGAGGCAGGATCCCTACCTGTCTGATTTACTGCAACAATTACTATTTTCTTCACAACAAAATTCCTTAACAGGTGCTCAATAATTATGTGGTGAATGAAGACTTTTGGTCACAACTACTAGATACTATTACAATAATCTAGTCTGCTGGAGCTGGCCAATTCCATACTCACCTTACATTTAGTATTATGGGTAGGTCATCCCTCTTGTCCGCTGTATTTTAAGCATCTTAGGGCAGACCCATCGCATAGATACCACTATCCTCGGAGCTCACTGCCTAGAATAGTGGGCTATGTGCTGTGGAAAATTAGCACATAAATAACACTCATCATAAAAATCTGACTTCAAAGGGAATCTCCCAGGCATCTCAAAGATAATCAAATACATTTTTGGATCAGATTTTAAGATTTGATTAAAAATTGGCCCACAGTGATTACCTTGAGCTGCTATATACCACTACCCTCCAGTAGAAACTGAAAATTCTAGTCTGATGCTGAGGATGGGTTTATTGGCATCTCATTTGGACAAAAGGAGGTTAAATTTTGAAAGGAAATGCTCAAGTGATAAAACTGGCAAAAGATCAGCTTCTATGGTCTAAAGCTGGCATCATTGGTGAAATATTTGCAAGGGTATTAGAAAGATATGATTTCTTTTTTTAATGATTTATTTTCTTAAGGAAAGGATTTAAATCTCACCTCTCCCTGTTGTAGACCTGGATTGCCATTGCTAGGAGGGATATAGGAACTTACTGGGTACGCGATGTTTTCCAATTATGGCTAGTTTCCGTAAGTTGGTCTTGGAAATTACTTCTCAAGAGCGATGACCAAGTCAGACTTGTGTATAACAGGAGCTGAAACATGGCGTAGCTGAATACAGTATCCTTATTTTGTCAGAGGTCATGGAGGACAGCTCTCTAGTCATGAAGAGAGCACAGAGGTGCCCGCATTAAGAGGACAGCTGGGAGCGTGGATGGTTCCTGATATTTGGAGCAGCTAAGTTCGGGGTCAGTCCTGGGTCTACGCACATTCAAGTTTCACCACATTGTGCCTCGTTTGTCTTCTCTGCAGAATGGAGATAACGCTCATTGAGTGCTATGAGGGTATGTGAGCTAATGCCTGTAAAAGTGCTCAAAATGAAGCCTGATGTGCCGTAAGGGCAGAGATGTTTCCTGTTACCATTAGCTAAAGACCTCCATGTACATTGAAGAACTGGCCATCCAGAGTACCGTGAAGCGTCATATGTAAGGCCACAGAATCTGGGCCGGAACCTCATTCTGCTCATTCTAAATTTAGGGCTGTTACTCTTCTGCCATGATGCCTTGCTATGTAAATGAAGTAGTTCCAGCAAAATCCAAGAAATTCCTAATTTTTTTTAAGAGCCCGTAGCAGTTAGTCTGGTGTCAGGAAGTATCTATTCATTTTCTGGCCTCCTGTGTCACTGCAAATGGGTTGGTGCCCACCCTTCCCAGCCCCACTCATTGGCCAGGCTGTGCTATTAGGCTCTTTCTATAATGCAAGGACCTGGGGCTCGCTGCTTGCTCAGGGAGATCAGGAAGATCCGGGAGTTAATGGCTCCTCAGGGTAGCCCCCTGCCAATGACAGAAAGGATGTGAAGAGTAACCAGCGCAGCTCTCTGCTCCTGAGCTAACAGAGGTGGCTCCTCTTCCTCTCCCCCTACCGTGCCCCTCTCTGAGAGGTAAAAGTGGCATTTTGTGGGATCACAAATAAACTACTTGTACTCAAATCATCATCTGATGGTCTGCTTGTATCCCATTAAATGATGAAATAAACAGGAGGTCTATTTGGGTTCAGCACTCCCAAATAATTGCTTGGTGTTATAGAATGTATAAAACAACAAAGGCTGGGGTGCTCCTCAGAACATATAGACATGTTTTTATTTTTCAACTTCCATTCATGTTGAACTTACTCTCCTGGGCCATTGGCTTTAGTTTTCTTCGGTTACCTCTGGGATATCTTCTTCTGTGCAACCTCCTCTTACGGTTTCAGGGCAATCTGCTCTTCACAGTAAGGTTCATCACAGTGTGGCCGATGGGGGTTCATGCAACTGTAAGTTCTGCAGTGCACATTGGGGGTTGGCTTGCCAGGATGTGCTCAGCGAGCAGAGAATCCACACCTAGGCCCTGAGGGTCAGCACTCCCCTCTGATTTGTGAGCACGCTCATTAACAACTCCCCTCTTTTTGAGCCTCTGACTCTGCGTCTGTCCGGGTTTGGCCTGGGCCCATTTGCCGCCAGCACTGTAGCCACGGACGGCAGGCCTGGCTTCTGTAATGTGGGCACCTTTAGATAAGGGTGGCTTTTCCCATAGGCACCCCCTTGAGGGTCTGGGCAGGTTCCCCAGTGTTTTTAAAATGAACAAGATCTGAACCTCTTGATTTGCATGACTTGTAGGGCTTTCTGGGTCAAGTGAGTAATGAACCATTTGCAGAGATGACCTGAATTGACATGTCTTTAGAGTGCCTTTCCCCGCTACATGTAACAAGCTGGGCCTGCTTAGAAATAAAGTGCTCAGAAACTTTTAAGCCCTGAAGGAAACTGGGACTGTTTGAACAAATAAAAGTACTTATATAGCTTCTATAATTTTTAACACCCTTCACAGATCTAAAGTCATTTTGTTAATTTAGGAACATAAAAATGCATTATGTATAACGTGGTTGGCTCCAGAAGTATCATGTCTGATCTCTTGAGAGATGGCAAAGGCCTGGGGAATTGGAGGGGCAAAACGAATATTTTGAAAAGGAATCTTAAAATGTGTGATAACTATCACAATAAGCTGTGCTCTCAAGCCCCACTTCCTATAGACTTCTGGAGTTGATGTTAAATATGGCTGAGAAATCTGAGCATCATTAGGAATTTAGCAGAGGACAAAGATCAAGGGTCTTGTTGAAGTGGAGATTCAATATAAACAGAGGAGGATGTTATCTTGCCATCATAATAGTTTATTATTTTGCAAGTACATTTCACAAAACTGGCTACTTTCCAATTTGAGTGCATAAACCAGAATAAACAATTTCACCTCGCTTAGGTACCTATTTTACTTGGGCAATTGGTTGTTCACTTGGCATGTAGTATTAAGCATTCAACAGCTGGTGCTCTCTTACCCATGGGGCCTTTCTTTTCTGAAGATAATTACTTTAGAGATTGACAAAGAGCTGGGCTGTGAGCTGGGATCATTTGAGATTAAGGATCAGTGTACTAAATGTACTCAAATCTTGGCTATCACCGTTCTACATAATGATGGGAACTCATAAAATGTAAATCTTTTCTTTAAGACACCTTGTAAGCATTTTCCCCTAAGAGTGAGGAACATATCTTAAAAGTTTTGCCTGTGGATACGAATTTAACAAAGTACATTAACATATTGAGTGTGACCTTGTGTCCACGATGGGGTATTTTCTCTTGGTGAGATGTGAGCAGTTTGTAGACTACAGAGCAAAATGAGCCATGTGTGGTCACGTGGGTCCTTACTTATGGTGTATGTTTCATTCTATCGGGTTCTCTGGCTGGAACACGCACCACACTCGATAAACACGCGGCAAGCGCGCTCAGCTCCTTTTGGTCTCTCAGCTAATGCTTCTTTCTCTAGGGGGTCTGGAATCCCCATGACTGGCATCTGCCGGAGTTTTGTGCGTAGCACTCGGAGTTGCCGTGACATTCATGATCTCTTAGCTGGGAGGGCAGACTTTCAGGTGGTCCCCAGGACCCACACCTCTGGTGTCTCCTTTCCGTTTCTCTTTGGGATGGTGGGTGATGTGACTTGTTTCTAACTAATGGAATGTGGCAAAGGTGATGGATTGCCACACCCACATCATTATGGTTATATAGAGCGGTCTTGCTAGCAGACTCACAATCAAGAGTTTTCTTGGTCTCTTTAAAGCCGCCAGTGGCCAGGAGCCTGGCCACTGCAGGACAGTGAATTCAGCCGATGACAAGAGTGAGCTTCCACGTGGGCTCTTGATTGAGCCCCTGGATGCGTTGCCCAGCTGTGACTACCGCCTGGGACCCTAAGAAAGGATTCCCTCTGAGTTACGCCTAACTTCCAGAAAAAGTGAGATAATAAAGAAGTCTTGTTTCAAGCTGCTGCCTTGGAGGTCATTTGTTATGCAGCACAGCAAACTAGGGCACCAATTAATGAACAAAGTCTCTTGAGTGTAGGGAAAATCTGAGCTCTCGGAGGTCTGCTCCCCGGGGCACAGCAGTCACGGGCATCGTGTAGGTGATCAATTCTCATCTGTTGACTATATAAATTTCTTTTAAACAGAAGGAATCTTGTGTGGCAGAATCTGTACCCTGCATGAGAGCTCTTCTGGGTGGGCTGTCTCTGTGCCCTGGCAGTGCACACTTCCATTACTTTGGGGCTCACATGCCCCGGCTTTTCTGCACGCCGGGTCACACAGCCCCGGACTCCTGGGCATGGTAGACGTTTCAGCAGATCAATTCAATTATCCTCTCACCTGGTACGCTTTCATTTTTAACCTCCCTCCCTTTTCCTCCACTCCCCTCAGTAGCTCAGGATAAAGAACAGAATAAGGAATGTTCTTATTCCTTAGAATAGGGTGTTGGCCGAGAAAGGATAGACCTGTATATGGTGAAAAGAGATGGAGAAGTAACTGGAGCAAAGGATGGAAAGGCTGTATAATTATTCAGTGACAACCTACAAGTTAGTATTGGGTGCCCTTCTGGGTTTGGTGGAGATGTGGAGTTTCGTCATAAGGAGACGGACAATGAAGCAGATTTTGCAGGCCAAGCTGATTTTTTTTTTTCAATTTGGTTTTTTTTTTTTATTATTACATCATTGTTCCTTGTGCACAGTAACTGGTTTCTCCCCTCAAGTGGCGTTCTCCTGCCTCCATGCCACCCGCCATCATATTCCTCGCGGTCTCCTGCCTCATTGTGGTGCCACATCCCCGTTCCCTGGCTGTATGGAAGGATGGGTGGGTGGTCTGACGCTTGCTACTTTCATCTTTTCCTTGACCTTTTGTTTGATTTGTTGAGATTGCACAGGTGAGTGAGATGATCTTTTTCCTCCTGATCTGGCTTAGTGTAAGCCCATCCAGCTCCATCCAAATGGCGTGAGCTTGTCTTATTTGATTGCTGAGTAATGTTCCACTGTGTAAGGACACCACAACTTTTTGATCCAGTCTTCTGTGTGGGGGAATCTGGGTTGTTTCCACCTTAGGCCGAGGTGATTTCCCCCTGGCCACCCTCCATCACAGCTTTGTTGCCGGTCGTTCTGCTGTACTCTGCCTGGGTCTCTCACTGAATTTTCACCTCGCATACATTGTTCCTGTGCCTTTCTCTTCCACTACATTGTGAACACCAAGAAAACAGCGTCTTGCCCGCTTTGTTGTCAATCTACAGCAGTGCGAACGTTCCTTGAGGACGCCATCACTGTACTAGATGCTTTCTTTGTGTCATTTACCGTTGCAGCAACCTCTGGCGCTAGGTCCCCTCACTGTCCCATTGTGTGGAACCTGACGTTAGAGATGCTGTTTCTGTGTATAAGGCACAGTACAGTGCAGGAGTCATTGGTAAAACCGGCATGTCGGTGTCCCCAGCTTGCAGTGAGGTGACATCACGGCTGTCCAAGAGACGCCTCCCAAGTCAGTGTGGGGACTGCTTAGAGAGAGCGTCTCGACTTGAGCTCGGCTCAGCCCACCCACGCTTCCTGAAGCAAGCCTCTTCACACTTAGGTTTAGAGTGGGCAGCCTAACTCTGACTCTGAAGCTCGAAGCACCTTCCTCTGTGGTCCTCTGGCCAAACCCATCAAAACTTAACGCGGGGCACCATAAGAGAGGACAGTCTTTGAGTTCTTACTGGAGCAATGATTTCCGTGTGCTGTTTCCTGTTAAACATTTTCTTGTTCACGCTCATTTTTCTCCAGGAGCTAATCAGCTCATCTGGGTCAGTGACCACACTGTGCTCTTCGTGGGTAGCTTGGCACTGGGGATGGAGACGAGAGTGGTAGAGAAGATGAGTGGGCGGCAGGCTTTGCAATTAGGCCTCTTGAGCTGTAAGTGATTGTGCAACCTTCATCATCTTTTGCAATTGTCTCTTTTTCCTTAAGATGTTAGCATCATATTTCTTTCTTTCTTTCTTTCTTTTTAAGTTACTGAGTGCGGTGAATAATTTCCTCCTCTGGAAATGTCTGTTGAGTTGCTGTTTAAAAATCTGCCATGAAATGATTTCAAATGGAGTACTTAAAAATGTTAAAATCCCTCCTTTCCTTCCTCCTCCTTCTCTGCCCAGTCCTCCCTCCCTCTATTCTTCCTTCCCCAAACTCTTACTGAGCACCTACTAAGTGCCACAGTGGAAAGGTTGCATGCGTCTGATGATGTCCAACGTCCCACACAACTGACTTCATAAAGAGTGTGTGTGTGTGTGTGTGTGTATGTGTGTGTGTGTGTGCGCATTGCTTGTGGGGTGGGTACCTAAGAAGAAAACAGGCAAAGAAACAATGAAACAATACAGTTTAAATATTGCGGTGAAGAGGAAACAGGGCTCTCTGACAGAGAGCAATTGACAGGTGAATTCCTTAGGCTAGATGGACTGAACAGGTCTTTTCATACAGTAAGCTGGGCATGCAAAGCACCACCAGCCATGCAAAGACATGATGGAAATCTGCAAAGTTTCTGAGGTGACAGTGAATGTGAGGGCCAGTACTGGGGTCACGGTGACTCACAGGGCTAAGGAAGACATGTAGGAGGACACCAGTGCAGATTGGCACCAAAAGGCACACAGGGCCTTGAATCCGGCGAAAGAGCTATTCATTGAGTCTAAATGCAATGACAGCAGCTGGATTTTTTTTTACATTTATTTATTAATGCATACAGAACTGAGGTATAGGCCAGAGGTGCAGGGGTGGTGAGAGGCTTCACCAGAGACAGAGTAGGGAGCAGAACGGGCCGATTGACGAAGACACTGCTGAGGGGAGCAGTGGGCGAGACTGGTCTGCTGTGCCATGTGGGTTCCCTTGGGGGCCGGGGATTGAACTCGTGCTGCAGAAGCTGCAGCTCACTTGCAGTGCTGTGCTAACCCACTGTGCCACCAGGGGGCCCCCCCAGCAGCTGGATGGCTTTAAGCAGAGAAATAACAATGATCTGACTCATTCTTATGAAAAAAGATTTTTCTCCTTGGAATTCTGAGATGGTTCATATTTTTTAAGACTCTTACACCATGTGCTAATGCAGTTGTTAGAGGGCAATCATGGAGGTAAAGAGATGAAATCAGGGAGCCACAGGCAAGGGCGGCTGACCTAGGTTAAGGAGAGAAGTAGGCAAGTGCAGAATGTGTGCTGAAGGCTGAGTTGGTAGAACTTACTGATGGGGAGCATGTGAGAAAAATTAGGCATCAAGGAAAGGGTATATTTTTGCTTGAGCAATTGGCTTTGAAGATGGCACCACTTACTCTGATTTGGGGGGGAAAAAAAAACTAGGTAGAAAGGCTTCTGGTGCAGGGCCCTCCCTGGTGGCAAAACAGGTTAGGACTCAGCACTGCAAGCTGGCTGCAGCCACTTCAGTGCGAGTTCGATCCCCGGCCCCAGGGGTGACCCACATGGCGCAGCAGACCTCTCCTATCTTGGCCACTGCCTCCTTTAGCAGTGTATTTTTGTCAGTCTGCCTGTTCTGCTCCCCACTCTGTCTCTGGTGAATCCTCTCACCCCCCACACCTGTGGCCTGCACCTCAGTTCTTAAAAAAAAACAAACAAACAAGAAACACACACACATACACAAAAGGTTTCAAGTTGGAGGGAAGAGCCACTTTATATGAAGTGACCGTTTTTAAAACATTGTTGCCCATTGTTCTCTTGGAGGCTGTGGAAGCCAAGGGGCAGCTTCTTGTAGAGGAAATTATTTTAAAATGTACACATACACTACACAGAATGCAACAGAAACCAATTATGTTGAAATGGAGTTGTCAAAATTATACGAAACCAAATTTGACAGAAACATGTTAACAGGTTATAACCAGATGTAGTGGTAAGTTAATAACTACTATAAGCTGTAAGGGTTGGGTAGAGGTATACTGACATTGCAGCACCGTCTTCCATGTAACATGAGATATGAGACTGTTTTACATATATACACACGCACAATGTATATGTAATGTGGTAGGAAAGTAACAAGTCGCAGGTACTGCTAATAATGCGGGTTAGTTAGCTATATTGAAAAGTCAAGGCGAGACTAAGTTTCAGTTAGCGATTTGTGAGCAAATTTCCAAACTTCTCAGCAGCACTGGCTTATTGTTCAAAGGGAAGTCTTAACAGAGGTACAAAATGGCACTCAGTGGTGTGGCTGCTTCTAATAGTGACTTCCTTTGCTACGCTTGTTTAATCTTGAGCAAAAACCCTTAGGCTTGCCAGCGTTCTAGCTCACTGTTAGAAAATGACATTAGAAGGGCATTGGAGCAAAGAGAGGACGTGGGTGGAGTGGGGACAGGAATGCTGAATATTCTTCGCTATAGTTACTTGTGTTGAAGAGCATTAATATTCATGAAGACGTCTAATATTAAAACAGATTTGGAGTTGAATTCATTAGGGCAGAAAACGTTTCCGTCTTCCTCTATTCCCATTATTTGAGATTGAGAATTCAGGAATGAGAATTGCTCTTATAGAGAGCTGGTTGCTTTGTTCTTCCTGTTGCCTCCTTTGAAGTTCTAGAATGTTGGTTGTATTCCTCTCCCCTCTAGCAACATTCTGGCACACAAAATATAAGTAACGTGGGGCTTTGAATAGATAATGCCCAAATGTGTGAGCATGCTGTTAACTTGGGAATTGCAAAGCTTAGGTGCTAAAAATACATTGGCTGACACCTTGGTGGAGCAAGGTTTCCTTATCGTTGCAGTCTACCATGCACCGCCTCATGAATGTAGTCTGATAAAGGTCTAAAGATTCCACCTGTGGCCAGCCTGACAACATAAAAGGGTGAACATGTTGGATGAATAGTCCTTCATATTCACTTGGCTTGCAGAGATTGCCAATGGTGGCGGGGGGGCGGGGGCTGTTTCTAGCAAGCAAACTAAGAATGCCTGTTAGATTTTTAAAGAGTGGTAGAGACAAAAAGAATGTTCAAGGGACACCTGATGCAGCCTGCAAAACCTACACTAGTTACTATTTGCTCCTTTGCAGAAAATGTCTGCTGCCGCATGCACAGTGGTTCTCCAGTGTGTGTGTGCACACGTGTGCGCCTAGGACATGTTTTCAGCCTCCTTTACATAACAGATTTCGTCCCTCTGACCACTCTGGTGGACACGTGATCAGACCTGGCGCATCCTAATATGTCGTCCCGTACACCTATAGTTATGGGTCAAGGGTGAGCATGTGAAACTAGCAGGCACCATCCGTCTGCCTCTGCAGAATTAACAGAGACACTGGGAAAGGCTCCTCCTCACTTCACTGGCATGACTGAGCTGAGGTAGCATAAGCCTGGTCGGGTTGGCAGACATCATGGAAGAGCCGCTGCAGCAGGGGAGACCTGGGCCTGATGGACTGAGAGCGAGAGGGCAGACTGAGGCCGGTGAGCACTGATGCTGAAGGCCAGTCTTCAGTCTCGACAACAGCTCAGCAATTTCCCTTTGTTGTGTCGGCTTTTCTGAGTTGTAATTCTAAAGCAGAGCGGAAGAACTTTGCATAAGATCTCACAACTAAGTAGGTGGCAAAACTGAGATCCACCTTTTTTTTTTTTTTAAATCTAGAGTATGTTTATTTTATATATAATTTCTTGAAGTTTAATGAACTAAGTCCACACACTGATGACTGCACACCAGGTATCCACATATCTAGCTAGGGAAGCAAGTGCCTCTAGCCCTTACTTATTTTTCAACTGTTTTGAAACATGCATGTTTTAATGAGGGAAGAAGAGGCAGTGAGAAAGAAAAGTATTCACTAAGATAAGGCTCTTATAAAGCCTCTGTAGACCCACAAATCTGGGAGTTACTATAAAAACACTTGCAATTTGAATGTTTTTTTTTTTAAAAGATTTATTTATTTGTGCATATACAGAACTGGGGTACAGGCCAGAGGCTCAGGGGCGGCGAGAGGATTCACCAGAGACAGAGTGGGGTGCTGAACAGGCAGATCGACGAAGTACACTGCTGAGGGGAGCAGCGGGCGGGTCAGGAGAGGTCTGCCAC
>NW_004567128.1:9626748-9649163 GCF_000260355.1 Condylura cristata
TTTTTTTTTTTTTTTTTTGACCCCCAAGTTCACGTAAATTTTAGCTGTGGTCGAAGCATGGAAGTGTTCTGACAAAACAGGATCTTGTGTTCTTCTCTCTGGATATAGTACAGCAAGCGATCAGTGTCTGTTTTCACAGTGATAATTATTTTAATTGAGGGAACACTGGTTAACAACACTGCATGTGATTTGAGGTGTAGGAGCCTCCTTCTGGTGTGTTAGCACACCATGCCCACCACCGAGGCCCCACAGTCCTCCACCCTAACCTACTGCTTCCCTCTTCACTTTCCTGCCTCACCTTCCCCCTCCTAATAGCCTCGATTCAGTTAGATTTCTAGGGTTTGTTACTGGTTTGAATTCATCTGAGCTCTTATTGGATTTCTCTATATTCCGCATATAAGTGACACCATCCAGTATTTGTCTTTCTCCTGATTTATTTGGCTTAGCATAATCCCCTTGGGTTTCATCCGTGTCGCAAAAGGCAAGAGTTCATCTTTCTTTACAGCTGCATAGTATTTCATCGCATATTTCCGCCACATCTTCCTCATGTGCTCGTCTGTCTCTCGGACTTATCCATATCTCTGCACTTAGGTTCTTTCCCCAGCGGGGCTACTGTTTAAATATTGCTGCAGTCCTCACTGACATTTCAGACTGTAAAATGGAGTGACATTAATTCGTTGTTGTGTACACATACAAAAAATTGAATGCCCATGGACAGCTTGATTGTTTTCACTTGTAGAAATGAAAACATCATCAGGACGTGCAAAGTATACTGCGCCCTCTTATTTGTGTCAGCAGTGCATGCACCTGGAAATGTGGGGGTGATTTCTACGTAGGTGTCTCAGCTCAGACTCTTGATAGCATGTGGCAAGAATGGCATGCTAACACTTCTGGCAAGGCACTGGCCCGGGGCAGTGAGAGGGAGGCAAAGGTGGCCAGGCCAGGTGGAGAAGCAGCTGGCACGGTGAGGTGTGCCCTTGCTTCCTAATGAGGAGAGGCAGGTGGCCTGGCAGCTGGGCCCACTTAGCCAGCATGTCCAGGGATGTCCGTGCCCCTGGGAGTTGATGGGTGGTGAGAGCATCTGTACCAGGCTCCCAACACCGTGGCTTCCCCTTGGTAAGAGTCTGGCCCCAAGTGGGTGGCCTCCTCACCCCTCGAGGTTGCAGCATCCCATGGTGTGCTGCGCCTTCCTAGGCCCCGTGGGCAGGGGGTTTCATCTTTCTCCCGTGAAAGAGGAGTGAGAAACACCCGCGAGTGCAGGCCCCCAGCTGCGTGGCAGAGGCCAAGGGGAAGCCTCGCGCAGGCCTGAGGCCAGTTGACAGAAGAAGCTGAGGACACAGGTGCAGCGGGACAGAGTCTGAAAACGGCATAAACACGGGAGTAACCGCTGCACATCACACATTTTCCAGTTGTGATATGTCAAAAGCTGGGGACTGCTGTCCTAGTTTTAAAAACAAAAGACCATGAAAGCCTTAGGAAAACAAGGGTGAGATCACTTTGCATATGCAACAAGATAAGCAACTCGAATTTGGTTTTGATTAAATATGAAAGAATTTTTCTTGGGTTCCAACAGAGGTGATTTAACTAAGTCTCATAATTTACTAAAGCTTAATTTAGGTGGATGCACCAGACTGGTTTTTTTTTTCATTTTTCATGTAGTGAGCTCTTACGGATTAGCTATTTCATCCGGGTAACAGCCACTTGCAATTCTTGAAGACAGCCAGCGAATGGTCCTTCAAGTAGTGGCTCATCTCTCAGGATAGCTTAGATTTAGGGCAGACACACACACACAATATTTTCATTCATTTCTCTACTGCTAACACGGCTGATAGTTAAAGAACCCTGCCATTTCTGGCTTCTCCTGAGGACGACCATAAACTGTCCAGTGTCACACTGGCTTGATTCGTTGTTTCTGGAAACTTGAAAAAGTCATTGACTATTTCAAGGAACAAAAGTGTATTCTTCCTCACAGTCTCAGAGGTGAAATCTGAAAGGCGAAACATTTCTAAAGGCGCAGTCTGATCTTTCACATGAAGGAGTTTGAAGTTGAGAATGCAGCATTGATGTTCTCATTTCCCCGTTCCTAAGCATTCTTCCAGCTCAGCTGTTCCGCGCATCCCCGGCACTCCCCGAGCAGGGACTTTAAATGACAGCACACCGCTTACTCTCAGACTGAACTGTGTGCAACGAATCTTGGGAATTGTAATTCATAGTGAATAAACGGTACTGGGAAGAAGACCCCATATTCTTTACAGAATATGTTCATTTCTCTTACTGATCAAGTTAGACCAAAGTGGTTTAAGGTTATTTTCTGAGAGAACATGCTTTTGTGGGCTTCTGGTCTATCGTCTCAATGATCTCTGCAGAGTCTGACATTTATAGCAGTATTTTGCTCAGGAAAAAAGCAGGCAGCGTTTAGTGTCTGGATCACTGAAAAATTCACAGCCATTTGTCCTAACAGGCTGTGGGGGCAGGGTGAGGCGGGCCAGAGGGCACTGAGATGTGGCACAAAGCCCTCTCTTAACATCACTTACCCTGCAAACATTTCTTTGAAGGTTTTTGAAAGGTTCAGCTGAGAAGTAATGCTACTAGTCACTCTCAAAGCAAAGCTGTCGCTGCTGCCCACCATAAACCTTGACAGAGGGAACTCGAATGCTGGGAATTGCTTTAGCCTGGACTTAGAAGATAAAGAGGGCAATGGGCAGGAAACCAATTGACATCAGGGATTTAGTTAATAAAACAACTTTCAGGGAATGGTCCTGGGTCAGATCCATTAACGCTGATTACTCACATTCCCCCCCCCCATTTCCATCTGAGGTATAGTCACCTTTGCAGGGGGGACTTCAAGGCACTAAACTGTCCAGGTGACAGAATGACTCAGATTTACTAAGGTGAGGAAAGAGGAACACTGGGTTTTAACAGTTGAGCTGCAAATGGTGAAATCAATTGGTTTTGGGGGTTAATTTTTAATTGTTTTCTCTAAATACTCCATTGCCAAAGCACTCTAGTTAATCAAAATTTTGTTATTAGCATTAATAACCATATGCTCTGTTTGCAGTATTCTACTTGTTAAAATTTTCCACTATGTCAGATGAGGTCAACCTTCTGGTTGGCAACACATTACCAATATTACTTTGTGGCCGTGTTGATGTTTGGGCTTCTAGAAGCTCTCTTCAGAACACATCTTTTAAGCCTGCTTTTAAGCCTTAAATTATGGCCAGCACTGCTATTAGCGAAGAAATGATGTTCTTGCTTATTTTCTCATGGAAAAATATACAGAACATGGGCAAAGGCAAGATACATTGTGTATTTTTGTAATTTATTATTTTGGGGGAGCTCAAAATAAAATGAATTTCTAGCTAGCCCTTGCCCTGCTGTGACAATCTTGTGCCACCATTAGATATCGACATTCATGAAGAGATATCTATAACTCTCTGGAGCCCAAGAGCAATCTCCCTTCCCATTCAGGTAATCCATCACTCTGAAGGGAGGGCAGATAATAGGAACGTATGTTTCATTTATCGCTCCCTGCCAGTAGAGGAAATGACAGTCATACGGAAACTCTTTAATATCTTGCTTGATGCATAGGAGTGGGCTGACTGTTTGCCCAGGTTCCCCTTCTGCTCAGGGCATGGTCCTCATCCACCTTTCCTGAGATGGAGAGCACAAGAATGGCAGTGTCCACTTGAGTGGTGTTGGTTTGGCATCAAAACAAATCTGTGTAGATCTGTGGTCACTGAGCGACACTTGTGTATGAGGTGGACATATGGGAACCTGCTTCTATGAGTATTTCTCATGTGGAGAATGATGTACATTGTGAAAACTCACCATCACTGAAGGTGAAAAGGACTAATTAAGTTTGGGCAGGTGGTCTTGCTGGAAAAGAATTTTCTCTACTGAAATCTTAGTCCTAAAAACATGGGACATTCAGGAATATCCTCCTTTCCCAAAAAGCAATTGATAACACTCTACTGCACACTAGATAGATTGTGTTTTTAGCCAATGACAAGCCGAGTCTAGAGTTTTAGGTACTGTAGGAGTTTGAAAGGTATATTCATGGAATAATGTAGTAGTTAGGAAGGTAATTTGTGGTCTCTGAATGATTGCAGTTTATGTCATATGATGAAATTTGCCAGTCTCTTATCAGTTCTTTGTATATGCCTCTTTTTTCTTTTCCTCACTCGCTTTTTGATACCTTCTGACTATTCTGTCATCACACTGGTAGAAACTTAACCATATGATAGTAGGATTCCTTGGCAGGTAAGGAAAATGGAGGCTGTGACATGACGTAGCCTACCTATCCAAGGTGAGTTAGTGTCACCTACGTTGTAGGTATTGCTTTTTCTGCTTCCCTATATACTGCTACTGGAGGTATTTGTATGACTTGTAATAGTCACGTTATCTGTAATTGAGGCATGCACTAATCCTGCCTTGAAGAGCTCTTGGTCGTATGCTAAGCACCGAGGATAAGGTGGCTTGGAAGGCCGTCTGCCACCTAGGGAGTGTTCACCACAACTAACACAGTGGTGTCACAGAGCTACAGGACCACGGAGGATGGGTGTCTGCCTGTGGCATCTGGGAGGTATCGCAGCGTAGGTAACATTTAAAACTGAACTTGTAAAATAGTTGTTTGTGGTGAAGCGAAGCTTTGCATTTAGCTACTTGATGTGACCCTGGGCACGCCAATTAAATTTTGATTCTTCGTTCCCTCTCTCTCAAGGTTGTTGTAAAGATGAGAGATTTAGAAGCACATTGAAAACTTTCATGTACTAGTCTAAGAAATATTTCCCAAAACTATGGCCCCCTATTACAGGAGGTAAGGCCTGATCCATTAGAAAAATAGGTTGTACACTTATTTCTAGAAAAACACCAGGCTTTGATGTTATTTGGAAAATTCATAGTCTCCAGTGCAGCTGATATGGGTAATTGCCAATTTTCTGTATCATCATAGATAGGCTTGAAGCCACACTCGGATAATTTCTAAGAAAATTTGCCTCGCAATCAGGGCTGGGCATCCAGACCAGCATGGAAGTAGGTAAGGGCACTTGCAAATGATGCCAGGTGTCAGCTACAGGCAAGGGCTTTGAGCCTAACTCCTAGAGTGGACATTTTTCTGAGTCACCTTACAGCTGCCATTTTCACCCCTCTATCATCCAGGATAATTGATAGGTAGTAAAAAAAAAAAATGTAAAAATGTCCCTAGGTCCCATGAGTGAGGGCTGTCATGGCTGAATGTCTTAATGGGAAAATGCAAAGATGGCTGAAGCAGGAGTGAGCTCCTTTGCAATCTAGATATAATTGCACATAATAATCTAACCTAGCCTTTTCTCAATTAGTGTCCTACCTCATCCTTTCCTATTTTGATTAAAAGAATAAAAGAATGCAGCATATCAGGTAGTTCATTCACACATAGTAAACAACATGGCTCTTTTTTCCCTAAGAGAACCCTCTTTTTGGGGGAAGTCTGCATGCTGCTAGCTTCTTCAGGCTGGACAAACCCCCCTATTAGCTATTGCCACGTACAAACTGCTCCACAACTTAGTGGGTTATAACAGCTATTTATTACTGTTGCTGCATCGACACACATATGAATATATTTTACATACATGAATCACTGTATAATTTTAAGGTGTACACTATAATGGGTTTAATTACTATTGAATGATTGCTTAACATTCATTATCTCATTAAAAATGAATCTTTGTGATAACTTTTAAAAGACTTATTTATGTATCCAAGAACTTGGGTACAGGCCAGAGGTATGTGTGTGTGGGGGGGTGAGGGAGTTCCCCAGAGACAGAATAGGCTGATGGACTGATAGGCACTGCTGAAGGGAACAGCAGGTGGGACAGGAGAGGTCTGTGTGCCATGTGGGTCAGCTCCCTGGCTGGGGCTAGAACTCGTGCTGCAGTGGCTGCCGAGAGCTTCATGGTGCTGCACTTTGACTGGCTGGGCCACCGGGGAGGCCCTGGATGAGAACTTAGTTAAGAGTGTAGACTGTCTCGGGTGGTGGTGCTAACTACAGTCAGCTACACATGTTATCTCTGGTGCTTATCTATGTTGTAACTGCAAGTGTGAGCTCGTTAGCTGCCTTCCTATTCCTGTCCTCCAACCCCCCAAGTCAGATCGAATTTCTTCTATTTTTCCTTTTTAAAATGGAGGTAGAACTGACATAGCAGTGTATTAGTTTAGGGTATACAAAGTTACGATTCGGTATTTATACATTACAACGTGACCATCGCAATGAATCCGTCACTATGTATAATTAATATGTCTTTTCTTGGGATGAGAAGTGTTAAGATTGACTCTTGGTAACCTTCCAATATGCAACACACTGTTAACTGTAGGCACCATGCTGCTCTTTCCATCTCTGTCACTATCACTGAACGTTTGTACCTTTTGACCCCTCTACCAATCTCCTTCACCCCCACACCATCCTCTGTAGGATATAAGTAACATTATGCAGTATTTTTCTGTCACATTTCATTTAGCAAAATGCCTTCGAGGTCCATCCATGTTGTTGCAAATGGCAGAATAGCCTCATTTTTTAATGATCAAATATTCCTCTGTGTCTTGATAAATAACTTGTGGTGGAAATTTTCTATTCAGGATGATGTTGCTGAACCAAGCTGGGTCCTGTGGCCAGCTGTATGCAGGCTAGGAGAAAGTTGGTTATTTTGAGAGTAAAATATATGTGTAGTAGGGTGTTTTCCCTTTGAGGAAGCAATTTCACATTGTGTAAGATAATGGTTAAATTCTTATGAAAGAGAGAGAGACAAGCGAGTGGCTGCTTTGTCGAACTGCTCCACCAGAGGGTTCGAGCCCAGCTTCATCCCGGTGAAAGTCCTGAGGTGACTGCACCGTCACTTCTTGGTTAAGCGGGGTTCTTCGGTCTCCTGGAAGAGGCAGTGCCTTTGAGAGTGCATCCAAGCTGAATGGGGACCCGTCTTCAGCTCCCTTAGATGAATACACCCTGGGAAACCTGGTGCGGAAAGAGGGAGGCACTGAACGGTGAAAGAAAGGAGAGAAGCAATTCAACCTGAAGGTTAGAGTGTGGCTTGGAGACCTAATGAGACAGATGAGGGCTTCAATAGGGCTCCCCGGGGGGGGGGGGGGAAGCAGAGGCCACTTAGTGCCAGGGTACAGTGCGAAGCCCGGGAGCATTTGCGACTCTTCTCTTCCTGGGAAGGGAACAGTATGTGTAATGAGAGAGGCTTGAGCATGTACAGGAACGAGGAAGTGGCTGTGGGTTTCTACCCTCCTACCGAACCCCTCTGATTGTAATTTGGTTTCATAATTATATTAAATCAGCTTGTAATCCCTTAAAAACTCAGCACCCTTTACCTACTAATAGTGCAATCAGTCTAAATGCCATTTATAGTTAGTTTAGAGCAGAAAACAATATTTAAAACCAATTTTCAGTCTCAATTCATGAAAAAAGAAAACATCACTCTATCTTATTTATAATAAACTCATTCGAGTAGATCCAGGCACAATATAAACAAGTGATGGAAAATCCCTAGGAGGCTTTGGCTCATACATTCTGAGCAGACATGCTCTGGAAAGCACAGGCATTCTCAGAAAAGTGCAGTCTGTTGAAAATGCCAGGAGATTTCAGGAAACGGGACTCTTCATTAGGACTTGGCATCTTGCATTGTTTTTGCATAGGGAAGGGGTGGACGTTTTTATCTGGTCGCCTTTCTGCCTGATTCTTTTTCTTCCTGAAGACAGACCAAGTCTGTGGGCCTAACTGAGGCTATGTGAGGACCAGGGTGCTGCAAGCCGCAGCCCACCAGCACTCACCCTCGGTGTGTTGAATGCAAAGGGAGGCCGGGCGGGATGGGGGTGTAGCTCAGTGTGATAGGGGAGCAGGAGGCAGCAGAGTGAGATAGACCCCCCCCCCCCACAAGGCTGCGTTTAGGACATTCTGCTTGGCTCTCCACTTTGACTACAGGGGACAGATGGTGGGCCTCCGAGTGGGGGCTTGTTCCCCTGTTGGTGGTAAAACCCAGACGGAGTGGTAGCTCTGTCTGATGGAAACTCACCGTTTCCACTCGCAATGCATGTACTCATGTCCTCCCTGCCAACCTCACAGGGTTGCTGTGGGGCTAAGTAGGACATGTAAAAGTGGCTATGGGGCATCACCCAAAACTTAGTCATCACCTGGAGATATTACGCGAACAGTCAGCAAGCAAGAGCTTTGAAAAAAGAAAGTACATCATGTCATTGTGTAGGACATGTTACATATTTTATAAGGCACTGCTTTAATTATTAACTTTAATGTTTTTATCCTTGCTGAATTCAACAAGCATGATTTGATAGGGTCAGTATAACATCCCAAGCTTTGTGTGGTTGAAGAGATCAGGCTGACGCATAAAATGGGCAATACAACAGATGACTGCAAGATAGAAAGGCATCTCAGAGTGCTAGTCCCCTGAAGCAGCCCGGCCACCCCCCCCCCCAGTGCCAGGGCATCTCTAACCACCTCCCATAACCCCAACTGCTGCCAAACAGTTGCCAATCCTCCTGTCTCCTCTGATCCTACAGAAAGATGCCCTTTGATGAACACCATAGTAGAGATGCAGGCTCGGCCCCTTGTGTAGGCATCCTAGTGGCTGCTGGGATTGCTTCTAGAAGCCAAAGCCCTGGGATGCTGCATTCTGGCCTTCCAGAATCATCTGTGGTGGCCACAGATGATTTTGATGGGTTAACCTAATGGGGGCATTCCCGGGAGGGACATAAGGGGCCTCTGAGATCCTAAAGCAAGGCATGCATGTAGCCTACCTGGGAACTAGAAGTCAGACCTGTCCTCATGTCTCTCTCTCTGGGACCACACAGTGTCTGATACCTGCTCTTCTTTGCTTTGGCTTCAGGCTTCTCCCTCCCTGACTGACTAAGCTTCTATATATATAGTGTTGCTATATGGTGGCCTTTGAGAGGTTAGCTTCAGTCAACTTCCCACCAGCTTCCAAAATGACGCCTCTAGTCAATTGGCTTGGCCTTCAGTGTCCTTGTTAATACCAACCAGTATAACAGGAGTTTTCTCCTGCTAATCTGGACTCTGAATTGGTTTCCCTGAGTCTGGTGGCCACTTTTGGTCCCATCAGCTGGGAGCAGTGAGTGGTGAGAGAATAGTGCTGATAAGGCTCCAGCATCTCACCTCAGGGAGAAGACTGTTGACTATTTACTACAGTGACTCAGATGTACTCCTGAGGTTGCTTGCTAAGTTTTTAACACCCACATCTATTTAGCTCTCAGGAAGGAAAAAAAAAAAAAAACAACAAAACACCACAAAAGAAGCAGCCATAGACAAGTCTGACAGAGCCATCTGTACTTCATGAAATTTGACATCATTCTGGCTTATCTTAAACCCATCTTTCTTTCAAAACCTACAGTCTTTTGACAGTTTGTTCCCAAGCAAGAAGACTATATTTATAGAGGAAAGGGAACTATTTAGGCCTTTGACTAATATAGAAATTGTGAGTATTCTGGGCATATTTTGCAAAGGGATCTAACAAATTTATAACATTAGCGTCTTGGAAAGGGTTATTATCCCCTGAATTCTGGTAGAGCCTCCATTTCAGTGAAGAGTGAAGCGGCCCACATTGCTGTCAGGTATTTCAATAGCACTGAAATTGGACTTCATTACAGCTGAGATGGACTTTAATTTCTATGATCGGATTCATGCTTTATGGCCATAGTAAAATAAGAGAAAGAAGAGGGAAAGTGAGAATTTGCTCTTGTGACTCAAACAGATCTTTCTAGCTTGTGATGCTCTGTAAAGCCCACTGGGCAGCGGGGAGACACTATTTCTTTCAAGCAAGTTGACACTTGTTGGAAGTCAGCCTTCATGGAAGGAAGCCTAGTGACACAGAACCCAGCCCACTGGGACAGTCTTAAGAGCCTTGGGGTGGGCTGCCATGTGAGTGGGTTATGGAAGACCATGGAATTTGACACGCAGATGACAGTACACTCAGGAGAGGAGAGACCGCCTTACTCTAAGCATACACAGTAAGATTTTAAAGCTCAAATACGATCGAGAAGCTTCTTTGTGGCTTCTAAGGGAACATGAAAGTCTGAGTTTGTCTTATGCATGGGGACGCTTCCTCTTCTGCAAGGGGCAGACCTGCGGGGCCCAGAGCTCTTCCTGCAGCCGCGCCAAGGGAGCTGGCATGCTTGCCAGTGAGCAGTCACGTGTCATCCCAGGTCTGTCTTCCTGCTCTTTCTCCGACCTGCACTGTTCCAGCGGGCTGGCCTCTGATGGACGGTCTCTCTGGGTTCCCTGGCCCTTTAGCTTCTAGTTGGTTTTGGCCAAGGGGAGGCGCTAGGGGTTTGGGAGGATGAATGACACCAGGGTTTTTGATTTCCCTAACCCCCTTTCTGTCTACTCATTGTGCTCTGCTGAAGGCTGTGACTCCTGCCAGGCGGCCTGGGTCCTTGCCCTTTAGGTGTCGGAGTGGTGATGCCCCCTGCTCTGCTGGCCCCAGACTACAGAATCCCCCCTTGTTGGGTTCCTTTAAAGTAGACCTTTGGTGAACTTACCCCAACTTGAGTGTGATTTTTCACTTTCCGGTGGGATCTGGACAGAGAAAGGAAGGGAGAGCCCTCCCATTTTCCACAGCTTCCTCTGCTCCCTGCAGTTCCAGCCCTCCAGTCAGCCTCATGGCCAGACCCCAAAACCAACAACAGCCCATTGGAGGGAATGCTGGGAGGAGGCTCTGCAAAAAGACTTTTCTGTCCCCTACTCTCTTTGTCATTTCTTTATTAGATGAAATCTTTCATTCTACTTAGAGATAAGGTTTTAATTTAAAAGATGCCTTGGAGAAGCACCACAGCAGTAATTTGAGAATAATCTAGAGGATTAGGGCTAGGGTTTCCTGATAAGCAAACACACAAACTGCCTCTGGTTGAGGAGTTTCTAGCACGGGTCAATAACTGACGCTAAGTTCCTCCTGATAGCCTGTTTCACAAGGCAAACACCAAGGCTCTGGACTTTTTGGGACAAAGACAAGTTTAGGAGAAGTGGAAAGAGTGGCATATTTGGGATTCTTTTTAGAAATTGAAGAAGCCTTGATTCCTTTTCTACTTTCCTTCTTAACAGATTGGGAGACGGAGGGCTTCAGTGGCTTCTCCAAATGGAACAGCTTGTACCCTTGACCTATCACTTTTTCAAAAGGTGTGAAAGTTTCACAGTATAGCTGTTGATGGAAGGAGGGAGACAGTCTGGCAAAGAGGGTTACAAAGAAAGGCACACATGGGCACCACTTTGGGCGAAGAGCACCTTTTATGGGAGCTTTCTGATCAGTGACTTCCTGAGTACATATCGTACCTTGTTGGAACCGGAAAATGTTTACTGTGGGATATTGAGAACTTGGTAGTTCCCCCAGAGCAGTCTTACTAACAGTCATACCGAAGGGACAGAGCTGACTTCACATCCTTGCCAGACAGCCCAGCCATGGTGACATGTGGCCACACTGGTGTGGGCTTCAGCAGTTCATTTGAATCCATTTGTAGCAGCTCCCATCTTCACCCACTCACCCCTCTTGTCTAGCTAACCTAAGTAGTCCTTATTGGGGACACACAAGGAAGAAGTCAGCAGCTGTGAGCTGGGACTTCTAGTGAAAGGCACAAGCTTGCAAAGGGAGCATTTCTTTGTGTTACAGTGAACAGGAGATTGGAAGACAGGCCGGGTGAGATACTGTCTTGGAACAAGCCCACAATGATAAGGAAAGATGAAACATGACTTCCAGGTGGGGTGTTTACTGCTTTTCCTGTAGAGAGGATGTCTGTCCAAGAGAAGTGAATTATGGGAAAGGCCTGAAATTTTCTGATTTTGCAGTGCTGAGATCACAACTATCTACTCAACAGATTTATACCACATATGTATGGGATGACACATTTGTATATGTCACAGATGATTACAGGTCACATTTGATGAAATGGCTCAGATGAGGGGACATAACTGCTACTTAAGTTTCCTCCCATTCTTTGGGAGGTTGCTGACGACACAGCAATAAACCTCTTTGTACTCAGTCACCACCTTGGGAAAGGCACCAGAGTGTGGTGACTGTAGAGGGTGACTTGGAAGAGGATCAAGGCGTCTCGGTACTGACATACTGGGATCTTCTTAGAGGGCACCCGTATGCAACTAGCAAGGGTTTGTGATGCTGCGTACTGCTGGCAGGCAGGCCGGCCTTCTGGGCTTTCCATCCTCTGGAGAGAACACTACTACTACTTCCAGGCCGTGACCTAGCCCGCACCCGGCTCGTTCCCAGCAGGACCCCAGGGTGGGAGACAGACCTACATTCTGCCCAAAGACCAACATGCAGCCATTTGAGTGGCCATGTGATACCTGGACAGCCGTAGAAATGCATAATTCTCAAGTCCTTGAAATGTGACAAGCTTTCAAAGGAAGGCACTCCCAAACCAATGGCTTGAAAACCGATGCTCTGGAGTGTTTACTCAGACCCATCAGTTCCCTAGCGGGCATGCCACAGGCCACTATCACACCCAGCCCCCACATTCATGGCACATGGGGAAGATTCAGGAAACCTTGTTCCAGGTAGGGCCTGGGATTCTTGTCTTTAAAACCAATTTGAGAAATGGATGCTAACGGAGACTTTTCCTTCTCTAGGTCGTTTCAGTTACTGCCATAGTTCTCTTGTCATGACTGTTCTGGGTTTCTGCTTTTAGCCAAGGGATTCCAGTGGCTCCCTGTTTACTTGCTGAAAACAAAGCTACGATTCTGGAAGCGTCCCCCCTCCCATGATTGCTGGAGGCCTCCTTTCCACTGCACTCAATTTCCTTTGTTCCCATTTGTCACTTCATTTACTCCCGCTGCCCATCTACCTTAGTTATTGCTATACCTTCTCCCTCCGTATCCTCACCTGTTTGAATTTCCTGCTCTGTCTCTGCAGAGCAAATGGCTTCTTACACCTATTTCACTCCTTTCTGCAAGATGACCGACCAAGGGGGCCTTCACCTAGTCTAGGGTACAGTGTTCAGACATGCACAAGGTTGGCCAGTGATACTTAATCTTTGAAATTATTGCTTGTGTTGAATTCTAGTCAGTGATCTGGACATTTCTTAGACCACTTAAAATGAGGCCAGCTCTTGGGGACCCGATCTTGGGATCGGGCTTTCCAAGGGCTAAGAGTTGTTTTTCTTGTCCAGTTGATTAATCTCTCCCATTGAGATCTCAGTGGGAGCTCAAGTCGCCTTCCCAAGCTGCCTCACGCTTCCTTATGACTCACTGCAACCTTGAGGAAGTCACTCCTGGAACATTCCCAAAGGCTGTAGCCCTGAAATCTGCAAAGTCACACAGCAGCCATCCACCTGCTCCCTACTCTCCCATGTTTCAGGGCAACATGGGGCCACACTGTCAATTTCTCTACAGAGGAGGAAGCCCTAGGGGTTGGGGTAGAGTCCTATGTTGCTGCTGAGCAGCTGGGGGAGCCTGATAATGTGCCTTTTTTTTCCTGCCCCTCAGCTTCCGCATGTATAAAGCCAAGTGGTTGGGTGAGCTGTATGTTCTGTACAGTTTGAAATTATTGCTCATAAATTTTTGCGTGGCATTAATTTTGATCTGTTACAAAACAGTTCATATTTCTAGATTTTGGGCCCTCACTTTGTTATTGTCCACTTTTTTTCCTATTAATTTTCCTAGGTTTTTTGAGTTTCCCCCCATTTAAATTTATTATTTATAAATGAGTTCTTAGTAGAGTAGCATTCAAATTTCCTTCACTTTTTGTGGATTTTTGAAAATCTAATTAGAGTTTACCCCGTGACCATAGAGCCTTCATTTACTTTTATGCTAATAAATTGTGATGCTAATAAACTGTTAGTGAAATGTAACATGTAGAAGAGTACACCGAGAATTAGCCAAGAACTCAACAAACTGTCACCAAATGAACCCCAATGCAAGCAGAACCCAGATCGAGAAATAAGTTCCTCCATTATGTCCCATTCCATTTACTCCCCTCCCACACCACAAGAATAAGCACTGTGCAAACTTCTAACCCTTTTTATTTGACCTGTACTTAAACATTCTATACATGAAACCATATGCACTGTTTGGATCTGATTTTTTTCACTCCTTGAGTTTTGCAATTCATGCATATTATATGGGCACTGCAGTTTGTGTATTCTTGTCGTACACTGCTTCCAATCTTAAACTAGCATAAAACTTCAGCTTGGTGTTCTTACCCCATATAGATGCTGGTGGCTGACATGTGTCTGTGAGGAGAGCTGTGTGCTGGAAATTACAACATAGGAATCATGTAAGATTTTCTAGCTTTATTTTCTGCCTGTGGCCATGGCAACCATTGGAAATGCTAGAGAGCTCGGAGCTACCGGACTGTTTTCTGGATGTTTTAGGGGGTTCCAAAGGCCCCTTGCAAGTGGAAAGTAGATTCCAGCAAACCTTAGTCCATTTCCCTGAACAAAGCATCTACAGCATACAAGGCCCATTGCACAGTGTGCTGTTACAGGCTGTTTGAAAATAGGGGAGAAAATAGGTAATGATCCATAGATCAGACAGTTCCTGGAACTGCAGGCTGGGCCAGTGGGGCAGCGAACAGGCAGCAGCTCGGGCTCACTGCGTGCACCCAGGGCTCTCCTGGCTTGTTTGCACGCCTCATGCTTGCAGGGAAAGGGATTTCCGCGTAAGCACTCCTGTTTGTCAAGAGTATATTATCTATTCTAATGGGAGGTGAGATGGCATTATGGAAGCGGGTGTTAAAAATACTCATTTTGAAAATTGTTCATGTGAAAAATGTGCAAATCCCAAGCAGGAGCACCAGCCCCAACTATTTCCACTACATGTCTAATTTTTCCTGGACCTGTTAATAAGGAGATGCCCTAGAATGTTAGTGCCTTTCCACCTTTCTGATAAGGAACCATCACTGTTACTTTAACAGTCTGCATAGTGAACCCAAAAGGCATATTTACTCCCTTTGGGTAAAAGTGCTAGGATTATTTCTTGGTTATGACAGAGTCTTCTTCTGCTTGTTTCCTTCGCCCCTCAGGATTTTAGATGGAGGCAGCATCTTTATCTGACATGGAGAACCCTTTGACAGTGTCCTATTTAAAAGTCAGTACTCCGTATCTCTCAAGGGCCACCGTTCTAGCACCTGAGGGGGGCGGTTAATGAGTCTGTTAAGGCAATGTGGGCTGGGTCCGCCGTGCCACATATAAACGATTGCCGTGAGCGTACATGGGGTTTCAATAAGATGATCTTCAAAATTTTTAACAAGCACACACTGGAAACATGATTGACTTTGGTATTTTGCAGTGGGACACGATCTGGGAATAACACAGACGGTATGGAGAGCATTAATTACTTGGCAAGAGAAAAATACGGAACAGAGAAAGGGATACAAAGATTCTGAAAGTTAGTGTTAGGTTCAGTTGAAAGACTAAGCAACTGCTGTGTCTGCGATTATAAATACTTCTAACCCGCCTTCATCCTAATTTTAATCACAAGGTTAGATACTTTCAGGTGATAGGCACTCTACTGTTATTACTAAATTGAATGCTTAGTATGGGTCATGTACTTTTAAGTGCTTCACACATTTAGTCTACAGTTCTTACAATAACCTGTAGATATTAACATCACGCCCAGTTTACAGATGAAGAAACTGAGGTTTGGAGTTTAGTAACTTTCCCAGTATAAATCAGCTTGTAAGTGGTAGAGACAGAGTTTGAACACTTAGCATTTACTACTGAGCTATCTTACACAAGAGTGACTTTTCGGGATTATTTGTAAGTGAATGACTACTTGATTTTAATTTTTAACCTCAAAATCACTCAGAAATACTATCTTGGATTCTGCTTACGCATTCATTGCTTTACATGTCACTGGAAAACTACATCCTAGCTCTCTCCCTCTAAGTCAAGAATCTAAGCAGCAGCATTCTGTGGGAAGCCCTTAATGGCCTCCACTGTCACTAAACAGAGGAAACAGATCTGTGCTCTGTTTACTAGAGAGTTTTGCCAGTGCAACAAATAACTCTCAACTCAGTGTGTTAAGTTCAACAAAATGCAAAGACAAAGAACTTATGGGAATGTAGAGAGAAGTAGCATTTAGGTTGAAAAGTGAGTATGGACAGGAATTTGAAATACAAAGAAACAGGGTACAGTTCATTATATAGGGAGGCATCCAAAATGGAAAAGCATATTCAGAGAGCTGTAATAAATTCATGTGATTGGAATGTGGGGGTGTCAGTGGTGTGCCTGAGCCAGATGGATCCCTACAGGCTTGGTAGAGCTGTTACTATTCAGGAATCTGTAAGCCTGTTTTAAATTTTTAGTAGTTTGAAATCGGTCATAGCAGAAGCATTAACAGTATGAAAATTGGCAAAAACTACTTATAATTGGTTTGCTTTTTAACTCTTAAGAGGTGGTTTTGAACATCATTGGTTTGTCTAAGATGTTGGGAAGGTGGTTGGTGTTTGTTTGAATTATCCTGAATTCCAGCCTATTCAGTTATGTGGAAGCTTACATAACAAGATATTAAAGCAGTTAGTGGTGGCAACTTGCTAACTCTCAGTCCAACTATGAAGGAAATTTAAATGGCCCAAATACGCATCTGATGTTAGAATTGTGCTCTGAAATTATGACTTCATTTTTCCTGACTTCCAAGTCCTCCAATTAGGTGTTTTTCTTTTCTTTAAACTTTCATTAAGTGAATATTGGTTGATAGCACTATAAATTTCAGGTGTACAGCATTATAACAAAACATCTATATACACCACATCGTGATCACTACAAAAGTCTAAATTTGTGTCACCAGAAAATTAGAGCTGACTATGTTTTCACTAATCACCCCCTCAACCTTTTCTAAGATTTTGTTTTTGTTCTCTTCTGCTTTCTTTATCTTCTATCAATGTGAGGGCATACTGAGCATAATGCCCTCAAAACCAAGTTTGCTGTGAAGGGCAAGTTTTCATTATTTTTATGGCTGGGTGTTGCCCATTGTATAATGTATCACATTGTATAATGTCCACTTGTTCATTGATGGATATTTAGGTTGTTTTCATATCCTGGCTATCTATTGCAAATGATTTTGGAATGAATGGATTTGATTTTCAAATATTTCAATCAATACCTGGATGTGCATGCATTTTCTCTGCATATAGGTATTTTTTTTCATAGGCCAGATATGAAAACTAAGTGTAAACATGGATTTTTAGCTAATCTTAAAGCAGTGAAGTATAACTGTCTGGTCCAGAGATTCTAGATGCCAAGGATTCAATGCAAGAAAACCAATCAAATCATTGATACTTAAAAATAACTTCTCTATTACAGAAATTGCCCTGGTATAATTGAAATGTTAACTTTAATTAGAAAAGGATGTTACCTATAATTTGTACAAAGCAAACAGTTAGATGTTTTGAGATACACTGCATTGGAAGCTCACCATTTTCCCACACCATGGGTCCTTACTATTACCTGTATGAAAATGAATCGCATGTAGAACAGTAACCGGAAGAGCTAGTTTTAGAAGCATGATTAGATCAGCCTTTTTCATATCTGTTACCCAAAGATTCCCATATGATTTAGAACAATTAACAAGAATTGTTAAGAAGTGTTAATCTAATGTTACATGGTATATTGAAAAGGCAGTGACAATTCCAACGTGAAAATCTTGAGTTTTTTGTCAGTTACTGGTTGTGTAACCTTAGTCTTAAATTTTGCCATTTGTGGAACTGGTATTAATGGTTATGCTTGTCTTGCTGACTAGTTGTGAAGATCAAACAAATGATGTATGAAGTATTTTTTTTAAAAAACTAAGTTTTAATTATAATAAACCAGGAAAGTAAATTATTTGGTAGATACCATTCCTGAAAAATGTGGGGTAGTAGATACATGACTGCCCTCAGCTTGTCTCTGCTTTATAGGTAGGAAGAACTTAGCTTTGTTCAGGGACTAAACCTTAACTACTAGCTTTGGGATCACAAGAATTTTGTCTGAAAAAGAAACTTATTTCCAGTAGCTGTATTCTACTCTGTTCCTGTATTTGTTAAGGTCATTATCAGTTATTTCTTTTTCATCTATCCAAATTTGTATGAGTGTCTGAGGGAAAAGTTATGAAAGCAAATGAGAGAAGGAAAGAACCAGAAGTGAATAGAGGTACGCACAGTGTCTCTATATTTCAGGTACTCAGTCACGACAAGGTGAAAGATGCACTAGGTTTAGTTTGACAGACCTCTAGCCTGTTAGATGAAATTTCTAAAATCTCTTCCACTTGCATTTTCTCAGCACAAAGATTATCTTGCCAAGTCTTCTTAAAGACTACTTTAGAGCTGATTTCTTTAAGCTGCTGGTTGAGAATGCACAGGGTTTTGTGAGCTGCTGAAATAGCACACCAGCAAGGCCAATGCTATGCTTTGAATTTCTCTGAAGCGTTATTCTAAATACCACCACCAGATTTTGGTCTCAATCTTGCACGTGTATTTCATTGCTATGGAATTAAGGCTAAGAAAAGGCAGAAAGGGCCAACTTGAAGAAGAAGAAGAAGAAGAAGAAAAAAAGCAAATCAGGGCCGTCAACCTGAGGTTTGCATTACAACTTAACTAGTACAGATCAAGAGTAACACGTGAAGAGGAATTAAAATAGACACAGAATTGATCTTCAAAAAAGCCAGTGTAGTAGCTTGATCCTACACTGGGAAACTGACAAAATGTCACAGTCACCTCAAGTAGATTTTCACTCATAGGGGAGGCTGAGAGGGTAGAAGATTTAAACCGAGAACATTCTCGGTTTTTGCATGAGATCAGAAAGGCTCAAAGGCTTACCCTCTGCTGGTCCCATTGGGGGTACTTTCCCAGTTTCAGGTCATGACTTTTGTAAAGGTGAGAATTGGTCTCCTCGGTGATTCTCACTCATCTGCTCCATCTTGGTGTCACCAGGCTAACTCCCCCCCCCCCCCCCCTTGATCAAAGCCACGTGGAGTTTATTTCACAACAGTTTATCAAAGGCCTTCGGTATGCTCAGTCCTGGGTTACTCACTGACAGGTGATACAATGCTGAGCAAGATACTATAATACAAACAATGTGCAATTATGACCAGTCGGAACGGACCGTTTCTCACTGAGTTTATTCAATTTATGTAAACTCACAGAAATCAAGTCTCGGGATTACAAAGTGATCCACTCATCTGCAATGCACCATTGTTCCAATTCAAATCATTCAAAGAGAAAAAGCATATTATGCTGCTCAAGATGGAGACAGTCCATTCTTTCCCTTTTTAATTTCGCACTGAGGTTCCCTCAGGGGCCAAGGCGATATTCAGTTTTCAATTTGGTGAATTTATGTCCTTGAGGTTTGGATGCAGAATGAATTCATTTTCTGTAGGACTTTCCCTGGAGACTTGGTTGGTTCAAGCTTATGTTCAAAATAGATTTGTTTAAAAATCTCAAAACATAATGCAACTGTCCTATTTATGGCCTTGCCACCTGCCTCCTCCATTCATGCCTGCCTAGGCCCCAACTAGAGCAAAACAAAAGGAGCCTGTCTTCTACCCCTAAGTAGCACTCTGAATGGGGTTTGCATATGTAAAGTGGAACTAATTTGCATATTCAGCCAAGCAGAGCCCTGACATACTTTTTGGGAGATTGTTGCACACCTAAAACTGCTTGCAATTCGATACTATTTGAAAATATGAGGTCTGAGAAAAGCAAAGCAAATGATGAAGACAAATTAAGTCTTCAAAAAAATAATCAACTTGCACTGGTTTTCAAGTAGGAAGGCTATTGCTTGAAATATTTTGAAAACCATTTAAGAATGTGCGTGATGTTGCAGTTATCAGTGGGACTCATTGTCCTGTTCAGTGGATCTATTTGCCAGGGGGCACTTCGAAAGAGCTGCTAACTAGTCGAGCAGCCTGAAGAGAAGGCTCTTTGGACGAGCCTCATGTGGTAACTGCATTTCAGGGAGAGTCTCAGATCAAAAGATGTTTCCTAGGCCTGCAGTATACAGACAGGGAAAGTGTAGAGGCCCTTGCTTAAGAACACAGCTCATGAGGTATTTTCTGAGTACAAGATACATGTGTCACTCAGTAACTGTACGAGAAGAATGATCTACCAGTCAAACGCAGATGTTCTCATTGTCCTGTATTGCCTTCTAGACATTCTCTAAGCAAATTCTTAAGTGAGCTTGTCCCGTAGGTCTAATTATATTGACTGTACTTCCATAAAACCATGAAAGCCCATTTCCTTATTCTTCACATAAACAATTTTAGTGGCTGCATAATTTATCTTACAGCTGTACCATAATTTAGGAAACTTCTTTCACTAGAAAGCACCAGATCTATGCATTAAAGTTTGCTTTTGTTGGGGTGAAACTGTGTACACATCTTAGCTCCTAAGGAGTTTTTTTGGCCCCAAAAGCTGGCCAGTGGTAGACAGTGAGGTAAGGCTGGGGGCATAGAAACACTGAACTTCTGGTGGGCTCTGCCCTCCCTCTACATTCAACTGAGAATGCTAACTCACCGAATTGGCCCCAAGTACCAATACATAAAGCTCTAGGCAATCATTTAGAATAAAATGGTAATATTGGATCAAGCACATACTGAATTTTCATTTGCTCTCTATTTTTGGAGGCAGCTTTTTGAGACCGTTCACCTTTCGGGCAGTTCAACAATGGTGGCGACCTAGCCACCATGGGTCTTCTCCTTAAGTGACATTCATCGCTTTCTCATTTTCATGTTTAAGATGTTTATTTTCCTAAGAGGGGATTTTGAAAAGAAGCGATTCTAAAAATACCTACCAGTGTGAAAGGCTGGTTATCATGTGGTACTCTAAAAATAGAATTAAATATTGTTTGGGCCACTTCTACACCTACTCGTAAGATTTGTATGAGTATGCTGAAGGCTGAGATGCTCTGGGAGGAGCTAAAGTCAACTTCCCAAGTATTTGGTGAATGAGAATCTGTTTGACTCACTTTTCCTTTTTTCTAATGGACCAGTTGGATATAACGTGGATAGCACATGTATCGGAGACTTTATTCTACTCTGTAGAGAGTATTTGTTTCATTTCTCTGCTGCCATATACCTTTCTGTTTACAAGCCAGCCAGGAAAGGAACTTGAAGCAGAAGTTCCATGCAATTTTTAATTGAAAAAATAAAGTGGTTTAACTGACATATAGAACATTATTAGTTTCAGGTTACAGTTCTGTGAAGTCTGTTAGCTTAATCCCAACTGGTCTCCAGAGCCAGAGGAGGTGAAGGTCTCCCTGGCAGTAGCTGCAAAAACCAGGGTACCAGACAAGTTCAACATTCTTTCTGTAAGACACCAGGGATCTTGAGCAAGATGCAGAGGGAGAAGACCTTCGCCTCTGATCTTTGAGTGAGAGGAATTTCCCCAACAGTATTTGTTGAAGAGACTTTCCTTTCTCCAATATATACTTGGGGCTCCTGTCATAAATTAACAGTGTGGGTTTTTTTTCCAGTGCCATCCTATTTGACTGTACTATAGTCTGAAGTGTGGGAGTGTGATGCCACCACCCTGATTCTTTTCCTGGTCAGGACTGCCGGAGGTCATTTTTGCCTCTGCCAGGAAGGGGAGTTGAGGGAGAGTCTGAATAAGATTGATGGTCTGTATAAATGTTGCTACCTTATGACGTAGCACTACAGTTGCTAAGATATTACTACTGGGAGACGCTGAAGGACACACAGGAACTCAGTATTTTTTTTTTTCTTCCAAAAATCAAATTCCTGGCCTAGGTAATGTACTTGAGAAGGACTGTTCCCTGTGGTGATTTTTAAAACTAGGTCTATACATTCTTGACACTTATGTCATCAAGGAGGGAGTCTAATTTCCTTGCCTTTCAATACAGATTGGACTTACTGCCACTGTATTCTGTTTATTCGTAACTATGGTAGGTAGAATGTTCATTCAAGCATACTACCCCATTCCATAGCCTCTGAGATCTTTGGGACACAACAAATGTAATCAAGGTCACAGACTTTAAAATAGAATATCCTGGATTATCTGGGTAAACCCAATATAATCACGAGAGCTTAAAAGCAGAGCACTTAGTCCAGCTGAAGGCAGAGGGAGATCAGAAAGTTTCAAACCATAAGGACTCAGCCTGCTGTTTACTGGCCTGGAAGATGAAGGGGCCACGAAAGCAGGTACGCAAGTAACCTCAAAAGCCGAGCTTAATCCCTTGCTGACAGCAGGCATGGAAACAGCATCCCTACCTCTCTGAGGAGCTGAGCTCTGCCCAAAGCCTGGAGGAGTAAGGAAACTCATTTTCCCACGCAGCCTCCAGGCCCCGGGCTGGCCAATACTCAGACGTCCATCTTGTGGGCCTTGAAGCAAAGGAATGAGCATGTGTAACTGAATAGCCACCCTACAAAACAATGGGATGTTTAACCACCAAGTTTGTGATGATTTGATATGGTCCCAATA
>NW_004567128.1:9653250-9666889 GCF_000260355.1 Condylura cristata
AGGAGGAGGAGGAGGAGGAGGAGGAGGAGGAGGAGGAGGATCCAGTGCTTTCTCAATTCTTCTGCATAGGATGTCAAGTGTGGCAGAAAGAACTAGATTTCACTACATGGCACTTCAGGATTGCATCCATTAAGAGCTCTGAGTCTTGGTTTCTGTGAGATGATGGGCTTATTAATATGTGCCTGCTCACTTAATGTGGATGGCCAAAGTTTTAAAAACACGTGCCAATTACACAGCACATTCCTGGCTCCCTCTTTTCTGATCTTCCTGCCACCCACCCCAGGTTCCCCAGAAAAAGATGCCATTTTCAAAGTCTTAGCTCTTTGTTCTACAGTTTGTTTTACTGAGAAATTAATTGTGGTGGCTGCTCATTCAATATGCTCTTGTCTGATGCCTCGCAGCAGTGATTTTTCTGGAAACAACATGCAAAAAACAGTGACCTCCAGTGGTGGAGATCGTGGGAGGTGGCCCAGGCCTGTGGAATGTCCCTTATATTCTAGGGGCCTTTTGAAGCCCTTTTACTCATTACTTGTCAAATAATTACAAGGACCTGCTCTCAGACACTATGCTCGATGCATCGTAGCACATGAGCCTGTGAAGGTGAGCCCCACTTGGTCCTTACCTGCTAAATGCAGGGGATACTCATGTCCCACTTCTGTGCCAACAAACTCCCACAAACATAGTGGCTTAAAAGGACACATTCTTTTACCTCTCAGTTAGGTGTCCTAGAAATCAGGAGCGGGGCTGTGGGCTGCTGCGAAGATTATTTCCTTGCGCTTCCCAGCTTCTAGAGAGGGCTTTCATGTTATACTCCCTTTCCTTTGTCTTCCAAGTTAGGATGTTAGCTTCATCACTGTCTGCCTGGTGCTCTTGCCTTCCTCTTTGAGGAACTCTGCCCTAGTGATTGCAGTGTGCCCCTCCCCCCTCAGCATCGTAACTGCTGTCTCAATCTCATCTGCAAAGTCCCCTTTCTCAGATAAAGCAACACAAGTTCTGGGAACAAGGACGTGTGCATCTCTTGGGGCTAGTCAGTCCACTTTCTGGCTCTCTGCGGTAACCTGTGGTAAACAGGTTACAAACATCTAAGACTGATCTCAGACTGCTTTGTGCCAGGAAGGACATGAATGGGGTGACAGGATAGAGCTGCTCTGTCCAGTGTTGTAGCCACATGCAGCCAGGAGGTTCTTAGAGGGGCTATTGTCATTGCAGAATTGAATTCTGAATTTGATTTTCATGTTAAATGATTTACAGGCAAGCTGTGACATGAGCCAGTATAGTAGCACAGCACCATCGCATGATTTCAGAGGCCACATAAGAAGATATTCTCTAACAGAGCTGAATAACATGGAAATTCATGAACGCTGTCAATCCCCACTGACCTTAGTGGCTGAAATGAGTAAGTAGACCTCTTATGCTCAATGACCAAGAGAAACACTCCCGATCACTATAGCAACCTTCCAGTTCCAACCAGAGAAATCCCTTCCATTTGGGAGACCGAGTACAATACTGCTCATAATACTTCCTCATCTAGCTGCAGAATTTCCCTGGCTTTGTAGTAGGCTTTTATTTCCTTATCTCTTGACTTTGGGCATAGTCATGTGACTTGCTTTGGCCAAAGAAGTATAAACAAATACGGCCTAAGCACATGCTTTAAGATTGCTTGCATGGCTGGGTTTAACCGCTTGTGTCCCTGTGATCGCCACGAGAACAGCTTGTTCCATGGAGAGTGGGAACAGACCTGCATCCAGCCTGGAAGCTGACACCGTGACACTGGCTACACCTCAGCCTGGCTAGCATGGAATCCCACTGGAGGTTTCAGCTACAGAATTTTAGGTTCATTTGTTACGCAGCTTTTTGCAGCATAGCCGACTCTGGTAAGGGGAAATTTAAGGAGTTACCCTTCCTTGGAAGACTTTGAACATTACTGAGTTAGACAGTCTCTAAGTTCTTCAGAGTTCCTGCTGGATTTCATAGTTAATATCAAGAAGACCAGATAGAGATTATTGGCTTTCCAGGCTATTTCTTGTAGGAATTGTAAGAACAGGGAGACCTTCAAAGGATTTGTATAACAGAAATTGCACAGCTCAGCGAGCAAACCAGCTGAGTGGAACCCTCCCCTTCAACGGGGTCTATTTTGATTTCAATGACGCAACTTTCTCCTTCCTGAACTTCCCGTCTCTTAAGCTTTGGTACCAGGAAGGCAAGGAAAATATCACTAACTAGCCTTCCTTCTTCCAAAGTGTGATGAAAAAACAAAAATGGCAAAGGCTTTAAAAAGCCTGCGGTACTTTAAATATGTGGCTTCATTTTCAGAAGCTAGAGTGCTAAAAGTGAACCTGCCCATGCTTCTCAAATGGACATTCTCTTTTTAGTGACAGGGGACGAGCTTAGTCACCTCTCCTGTTGTGTCTCTGCATGGCCAAAGTTGAGTGAATTTTTCTCTCTCTGATTTTTGCCTCCTGAGCATTAATGATGCGGGAACAGTATTGTGCTCTACCCCCAGGGGCATCGATTTTCCTGCTTGAATTGATGTAGTCCCACAAAGAGAACACCTCACTGTTATTATCCTGTTGGATGCTCTATTCGCTGGCTCAGCCACTCTACTCTGCTTAATCAAAAGTAGGCTGCGTCTATGGAAGAAAATACAGGTTTTTAGATGTATGAGCTTGAAGCAAGAGAACACACATCTACTCAAAGAGTAAGGGAACCAAATTTCAAAAATGTCATGTAGCAACTGATGAAATTATCAACAGAAAATTATGGACTGTAAGGTTTTCAACTCATATGTGCAGGAGAAATCATTTCCTGTATCTTTGAATCTGGCAACAGAGGCCAGAAAGCAAGACTATTGCCCAAGTTTTTCCTATTTTGGAGCATATACTTATTCTTTGGGGAGCCATTACATTAGGTCAGGCAATTATTGGCATTTCCATTTGTGGTGTGTTTCTAGTAACTTCTCCTTAGGCCAGTAATAAGTGAGCTGTTGCCATCTTTTGGGTTCAGATGCAATGGAGAAATTCTTTTGTCTAAAGCTTCACAAAGGGCTGAAACCAATAAGAATAGATAACTGAGTTGAAGAGGAAGTTGAGTCTGCTACGCCAGAGAAATCAAGCCAGATGGTTAAAGCCAAAGGGCCAGAAGCAGGGACTTGGTGCCAGGGAGAAGAGAAATCTACTTCAGAAAGTAGGGTATCACCTCAGGCACTTCTTGGAACAGACACTGGTGTCAGGAGTTGACACGCACATGCGTGTAAGAGTGAGTTAGCAGAAGCAGCCATGTGTCAAGTATGGAGCTGGGGCCTATTCTCCAAGTTTCTCTCAGGGCCACGAGCTCCTAACCTAATTCCTTAAGCACTAACTGAATTCCTCCTCATTCCTCTAGTGCAAAATAAAACAAATGTTGGCAGTATATAAAAGTAAGCGGCTACACGATATTTTTGTTAAGCCAACCATTCCATTTAAGATATGGAAAGAAACCATTATGGGAAGTGAGTAAATGTTCATTGATGTAATGGAAGAACAGAAAAGCCAGAATTAAGGTGAAATGCACCAGTTCTGAAGGAAAACGTGCTGGTGATAAGCCAGGATTTTTTGGTAGCAAGCTAAGGATGCATTTTCAAAAAGGCTACAGCTAATCTATGGAAGTAGCAAGAATTATGGCTCCTTGTGCTGTGAAAGACTGGACTTACAGTGGAACGTTTAGATTCATTTTAGAAGAAAGCACTTCGAAAGGAGAAAACACCATACAAGTCTTATTATCATCACTGCCACGAATACCTAGAAGCCGCAGAAAAAGATGTTCATAAATCTGCTTTGAGATGAGAGGGTGGAGAAAGTTCATTTGAGATATTCCGTGCACACCTCGTGCCATCTCCCTGAACTCCAAAATTGCTACTGTCACCACTGTGTGTAGTAAAACTTTCAGGTAAATAAAGTGCACAGCAGGAAGAAAATGTTAAATGCTTACACAGTGAACTAATAATAACAATCCTAAAGTATTATTTACTTTCTCAGTAAATCATAGTGTGAAAATAACAATATACATTCCCACTACTGACCACTGTCTCCAATCACTATGGAACACTGGCTCTTTTTATCTTCCCCTACAATTTCAGAAAGCCTCAAATCTTCTACAGATGAATGTCAATTCCATTTGGCCTCAAGGTTTTTTAGAATTTACTGAAGTCCTCATGCTGCTGTTCATACAAACATGCAAACACACACACAGCAGGTGTGGGTCAACTACAAGCCTGTGGCCCAAATGTAGTGCCCAAGTCCCCAATACCTATGGCCTGTTTGATACACTCTTTACCATTTTTATGACATTAACTAACTCTGCCTATTTTTGAAATTTTTACAGCTGGGTAATAGAGTATGTAGTATTTTGCTTGTTGTTTGGTATATGTTATTCACCAGTATGACCAGACTTCACTCATTTTATTGCATGAGGCAGTTACTTTGCTTCGTATTGTAATTTCTAAAGTCTATTTCTGTTGGATATTGGGTAGTTCTTGAACAATTTTGTAATGCTTTTTATTACATGTGTACATTTGCTTCTCTTGAATAAATGTCTAAAACAGAACTTCTGGGAAGCTGATTTTTTTTTTTAATGTGGCTGGTTCAAGATGGCAGTGTAAAAGGGTCCTGAATCACCTCACCCTATAAGCACAATGGAGCTGCAGACAATACAGGGAGCAATTTCTCTGAAACAAACATACAAATTAGCAAGCCCCATACCTATCAGGTGTACAAGGCAAGGCCCACATCAAAGTGGGTAGGAGGGGATGGGCCACAATTTTGCCATAACCCACTCCTGGCATAACAACCCACGGCCAGGAGGGTACTTAAAACCTAGACTGTCTCCTGGAGGAATGAAGGGATTGCCTCTCACCCTGGGTGTTTCAACTCTTAAGACCTGTACCTGTTTTGAAAGCCATTTGGGCTCATGATCTAAGAAACAACTTTGTAAGTCCTCACCTACCATAATCACCCCAAATGTAAATGGATAGACACACCAATGAAAAAGGCAGAGTTGGTAGATTAAAAAATAAATCTAGCAATGAACGCTGACCTGAAAATACAAAAAAAAAATTATTTAAAAAAGATACATGTATTCCTATGTAGTACAGCACTATATATAATAGCCGAAAGCTGGAGACAACCTAAGTGCCCAAGGACAGATGGGTGGATTAAGATGTGGTATATAGACACAGTGAACAACTAACACTTAGCTGTTAAAGATGAAAATTGCCACTTGTAACATCATAGATAGCTCTAGAGGGTATTGTACTTAGTGAAGTCAGAGGGTACTGTACTTAGTGAAATCAGATCATTTTATTTATATCTAGTAAATATACAAAACAAGCAAGCTGAACATTTAATTTGGTCTTAGAGTTTAAAAGTTTGACATTACCAGAGAGGAACAGGCACTTCAAAAGGTGTTCAACATCATTGATGAGCTGGGAAATACAAGTCAAAACCACAATGAGAACACGAATTTTGGAGAGTAAGTGGTGAAAGGGGAACCCCTTGTACACTGATAGTAGTGTGGAGGTTTTTTAAAAAGCAAAACAGAAATACTACATGTCTAGAAATCCTCTTCTGGATAGTTACCTGAAGAAAACACCACCATTTGAAGAGATACCACAATCCCCTGTTCATGGCAGCATTTTTTATTATAGCCAGACACAGAAATGACCTCAGTGGTACGGACAGATGAATGAATGAATAAAGACAATTTGGTATACAGTAAAATCCTACTTAGCAGTCAAAAAGATAAAACAAATAATTCAAAAGAAGAAAAATATTGAATGGTTTTACTTACAGGAGGAGTATTAGGAAACCAAAGAAGGAGTCAGGAAAGAAAGAAAAAACTAGGAGGCAAACTAGAAATCTGAGCTATAATCAGGGAGCAGGGGGTCACAATGGGGGAAGGGAGAGCACAAGAGGCTATGGTGATGGTTCATGGGTAATTTGGTGGAAATTGTACAGGTATATCTGAGTGGAGAAAACAAACATTAAACAAATGAACAATTATATAAAACAAATGAAAAAATTAAAGGAAAAACATGTGGCATAGACATACAGTGGACTATTTATTCATCCATTGAAAATAGGAAATTTGGCCATTTGCAGTATGTATGAAACTTGAGGACATTACGCTAAGTAAAGTAAGTAAGAGAAATTTGATGGAGACAAAAGGTACAAACTTTTGGCTGCAGGTCAGTTGTGGGGATGAATGTGTGGGCACATAGTCAATAATACTGTGTTGCATTTTTCAAAGTTGCTAAGGTAGTAAATTTCAAAGTTCTTATGACAAAACTTTTGTAGTTAAGTAGAGAACTAGATGTTGACTAGACTTATTTTGATCATTTTGCAATGTGTATTGCTTTTTAATCATGCCATTGTACACTGAAACTAATAAAATGTCATGTCAATTATACCTCAATAAAAAAATACTAAAAATAGTCCCTCTGACATAAAATACACTTAGTAGAACCTTTTAACAGGATGGAACAAAAATACTTTTTTTGTGGATATGCATATTGGAGTATTTAGGGATTCAATTCTGGGATGTTATTTAAGGCTATAACTAAGGAGAAGATAAAGAGAACTAGATTTTTTAAGTAACAAAATATTTGTGATTATTGAAATAATATGATCGTAGATTACAGTTCACTGTGTTTTCTATTCTTTAGTATATTTGGAAAATTCCCAGTAATACTGAGAAAAAGAAACCGACTGAAGTCAAACATTAAGCAGGCATTGAGAAAACTTTCAACATCTATAACTATGATTATAACTGCATTTTCTAGTATACAAAGAGAAAAAACTCCAAACTTATCTGTAATTATTTTCACAACAAATGTGACACCTAACATAAACGAGGGAGAAAAAGAGCTAAATCTGTGCAATTCTACATCTGGAAATTGCTAGGTATATTCTTAGACAATGTCTTTACCTTTGTCTGCAAAATAGAAATTGTTGTATCCAGTGTTACTATGAGGATAATGTGAAACAGAGCATGGATAAGCCTTTTACTTAGAAACAGTATATGTTCAAGCCTACGTTTAGTGTAGACAGACCTAGAGGAAATTCTAGCAATATACAAATTCTCTTACTGAGAACTAGGGCATTTAAATGGGATATTAATCCCTAGTTAAAGGCTTAACAGAGCTCACAAGGTATAAGATTCGATTGGCTGTACTAAGATCCTATACTGAAGAAAAATCAGAAATGAGCTGGACTTTGACTCTGCCTAACTCTGAAAGTAGTGGTTCAGAGGGTAGTTAAGACCAACACTTTCCACAGACTCACAGGGCTCCTGGTATGACAATAACCATTCAGGACCGACAAGAGGGATGAATCCTCACATGCATCATAGGATTTCTTACGGAATTCTCAAGGACTGCATTCTAATCATTCCATGGCAGAAGGTCCAGCTTGCAGAGACACCAAAGCCTCCTTTTGGATAATCTCACCCTATGGTTGAATTAAGTTGCTCTAGGATTTCGAGTGCCCTTAAAGTACCTGCCTGTGAGGCAAAGTAAATGCTTTCCAGAGATTACTTTACCTAGAATCCCAAACTATCTCTTCAGTTTTTTTCATATATAATGTTCAAGAGGCAGTTTTAAAATAACCAGGGATGCAAGACGGGCAGAAAACATGATGCCAAATCAACAGAGAAAGCAGACAATGAAAATAAACCCACAGGAGGTCCACAGAGAAGTTCCCATTCAAGAATTTCAGAATAACTACACTTACTAGGTTCTGGAAATTGAGCGGGAAGAAACCTGGCCTAACCCATATTTAATTGGATGCCTAGAAAGAAAAGAGGGTGAGAAGAGGCAGAGATTGTCAGAGAGGTAAAGGCTGAGCATATCCCCAAAACGGCAAATGACATCAGGCGGGAACTAAAGAGGCAGTTGAATGTCACACTGGACACAAGACAAGAACATCATACCTAAATGCTTCCTAACAAAACAACAGTTAACTAAAGGAAGTAGAAAGTAAAACATGATCTCATTGATACACATGTTAGAATAGATAAAATTCCAAACATTGACAACACCACAAAAAGCATACGAAGCAAAAAGAACTTATTCTTTGCTGGTAGAAATGTAAAAATGGCACAATCACTTTCTAAGATTGGGAAGTTTCTTGAAAGCTAAACATCATATTGCCACCTGATCCAACCCTGCTCCTGGCAGTTACCTAAATTAGCTGAAAATTTGTGTCCACACATAAACCCACATGTTTATGTTTACAGAAGTTTTGTTCATACTTGTTTAAACTTGGAAGGAACCGAGATGTCCTTCAATAGACTTTGATACCGTTGTACAGTGGAATAATACTCAGCGTTGAAGAGATGAGCTCTGTCCAACCATGAAAATACATGGAGGGACATCAAAGGCATATGGAGAAAAGAGCCAGTCTATTGAATTACACATTTCGTTTTAATTATGAGACATGTTTGGAAAGGCAACGGGAATGTTGTTGAGAGAAAAAGATAGTGAAGGTTTCATTGGTTACCAGGAGTTGAGGGCCAGGGGACAGTGTGAGGGATGAAAAGGGGGAACAAAAGGTTTCACTTCCCTAAAATTGCCCTAACAATAAATGAAAGAAAAAGCATGATATCGCATTAGCTAATGGAAAAACATTTGCTAATTCTAACATCCACTGTGGATTAACAAAAACCAAAAACAAAAAAAACAGTAAAATAGAAAGGAATTTTAACCTCATAAAAAAAAAAAAAAAAAACAACCTGGTAGTTGACTTCATCCTTACCAGCAAAAGCCTGACTGCTTTAGCCCAAGATCTGGAATAAGCCTGTGTGTGGTTTCACCACTTGTATTAAGTAATCCCTGCAACCTGGCAAGAAAAACAGAAGTCTTCCAGACTAGGAAGGAAAAAAGTAAACATAAATAACTCCCTTTAGTCATAGAAAATATGGTTGCTAGGACAGATATCCCCATGGAATTTAGAAATGAAAGCCACCAAGCCACCAGGAACTAAAATAAAGCTTATCAGGGTTGTAAGATAGAAGATCCATATAAAACAATCAAATGTTTCCCTACATGCCTATAATATCAGAAATTAAAATTATGTGATTCAAAATAGCATAAAATATGAAATACAGGCCCTCCCTGGTGGCTCAGCGGGTTAAAGCACTGCACTGAGAATCTAAAGCCGCTTCAGAATGAGTTCGATCCCTGCCTGCCCCGGAGGTGGCCACATGGCGTGGCAGACCTCTCCTGACCCGCCCGCTGCTCCCCTCAGCAGTGTACTTCATGATCTGCCTGTTCTGCTCCCCACTCTGTCTCTGGTGAAGCCTCTCGCCACCCCTGCACCTCTGGCCTGTACCCCAGTTCTTTACGTACAAATAAATAAATAAATGTTTAAAAAAAAATATGAAATACAACACAATTATTCTCACAAAATATATGGAAGAACTGTACACAGAACACTAGAAAATGCTGAGAGAAATGGAAGATTTAACGAATAAAGGCATATATTACTTTTATGGATCATAAGACTCAATGTTCTTAATATGGTAATTATTCTCCAAAGATTTAGAGATCTAACACAATCCCAACCAATACTCCCAGGAAGTCCTTTTTGTACAAATTAACAAGATGATTCTTAAAATCACACATAAATGCTCTTAAGGAGCCAAAAGAATTTTGAAAAATTAAAAAGCTAAGCGAAAATGACTTGGTTCAAGATTTATCATAAAGATACCAGTAGCCAGACCCTGGCATTGGCACAAAGACAAATGAGTAGAATACAATAGACAATGCAGGGCAGAGTCCTGCAGCTCTGTGAGCAGCTGATTTTTGACAAAGCTTCAAAAGGCAATTGCTTTTGTGACTGTTAGGACATGTGAATATCCACACACAAACATGAAATGTCTTGTATGCCTTTATATTTACTTGAAGAAAATCATACACCTAAAAAATTTCACAAGCCTAAGTGTAATAAAACCTGAAACTACAAGCCAGCTAAGACAACACAAAGACTAACAGATGCCTCACCCAAGCAGATATTCATCTAAGAAATAAACACATGAAAAGATGCTTTACATAACGAGTCAACAGGGAAATACAAATTAAAACAATGTGACTGTACTATACAACTATCAGACTGGCCCAAATCCAAAACCCTGACAACACTATGTACTTAGTATAGAGCAAGGATATGGGGGAGCATCAGGATTTTCATTCATCCCTTGTGGGAATGCAAAATAGCACACTCACTTAGAATACAGTTTGGCAGCTTCGTACAAAACTAAACATACTCTTACCCTAGCTCCAGCCATCACACACCTTGGTATTTACCCAGAGGAATTGAAAACTTATGTCCACACAAAAACCTGTGAGGCTCTACATCCACCTTATTCATAATTGCCAAGACTTGGAAGTAAATAGTATTTCCTTAGGTAGTTAAGTGGGTAAACTTTGCCATGTCTAGACAGGGACTGTTATTCAGAGCTACAAAGAAAGGCACTATCGAGGCACACACACAAAAAAAAATGCACTATGCGAGAAGGTTGCATACTGTATGCTTCCAACTATGGCATTCTGGTAAAGATGAATCTATGGAGACAGTAAAACAGTCCGTGGGCTATGACAGTGATTGATATATACCACCATATATTTTTCAAACCCATAGAATGTACAAGAAGAACGAACCGTAACATACAAGTATGTAATCTGGACAAATGTGCTGTCAGTGTAAAGATCATCAATTGTGCATGCATCTGCTTGGAGATGTTGGCAGTAGAGGACACGTGTGGGGTGGGGCTTGTATGGGAAAACTCTGAATTGTCTCCATTTTGCTGTGTAATTTATAATAACAGCAGATGGCATGGGGTTAAAGCTATCAGCCAGCACTGTGGCACAAGTTCAATCCCCAGCTCCAGAGGTGACCCACATGGCACAGCAGAACTCTCCTGTCTCACCAGAGGCTCCCATCAGCAGTGTGTTTCAGTCAGTCTGCCTGTTCTACTCCCCACTCTGTTTCGGGTAAACCCTCTCACCTCCCTTGCCCACATGACCTCTTGCCTACACCCCAGTTTTTGTATTTCTAAAAATATTTACTTATTTATACATACAACAGCAGATATATCAAACATCAAGGCATAAATCTAATGAGGTACAAAGCTAGTTCACAAAAAAGTCTAAAACAATGATGAAAACACTCAGTAACTAAAGTCTGTCATTCAGATTGAAAGACTAGATCACAAAAATGCTAATAATCTCAAAATTGACATAAATTAAATGTAATCCATGTGAACACCCTGGACTGTTTATGTTGCAATTGAATATTACACAAAAATTCAAAAGCCAAAAATAGCCAAGGCATTGTGGAACTACTATAAAATCAGAGGATCTGTCTTATAAAATCAATTACTCTGAAGCTACCTTAGTTAAGCTTAATGTTAGAGCCAGAATAATAGCCCTGGTGGTGCAACGGGTTAAGGCACAGCACTGTAAAGCTTGCCACAGCCACTGTAGCACGTGTTCGATCCCCTGCCAGGGAGGTGACCCACATGGTACAGCAAACCTCTCCTGTCTTACCTGTTGCTCCTCTCAGCAGTGTACTTTGTTGATCTATCTGTTCTGCGTCCTGCTCTGTCTCTGGTGAATCCTCTCACCACTACCCGCCCTCCCCCCTCCCCACACCTCTGGCCTGTACACCAGTTACGTATGCATAAATAAACCTTAAAAAAAAACAACAACAACAAAGATGGCAATTCAGAACAGTGGGAAAAGGATCATCCTATCTGGAAATGCAAAATCAACAGCTATCCATGTATCCAAACAGTATTATGTATATGATAAAACACTGTCCTTACTTCAGACTAAAAATTCCAGGTACATTAAAGGTCTGAAAATAAAAAGTAAATTAAAAGTTCTTAGGTGAAAACACAGGACATTATTTTCATGGTGTTTGAAACAAAGGCTTTCTAAACAAGAAAAAAAAAAATCACCGACCACAAAAGATAAATTGAACTACCTTAGAAACAAAAAGTTCTATTCATAAAAAGAAAAACATTGAGAGTAAAAAGACTAGCACTGAGAAAGAAATGTACAGTATCTTCAACAAAAGGCTTGTATCCAGGATACAAAGTGAACACCTCTACATTGTTATAAGATAACCTTACAGAAAAACAGGCAAGAGACTCAGATAACCTCCTAAGTGAAATAACCAAATGTGGACTGGCTTTAAAAAGGCAAACTAATTCTCCAAATACCGACCAGAATGCCTGAAATTGTAAAAATCCTGAAGAAATCACATGAACATTGGTAAGAACATGGAACATGGAAAATGTGTGTACACTAGTGGTGGGAGATTAAATGGACACTGCTGGTGGGAGGGTCAATATTTGTACCCTACTGATGGGCACACTGCCAGCGTCACCCAAGTTGCAGGCACACACGCACGTCCTGTAACACAGAAGCTCCACTCTGTCACAGAGCGGGTAGAAATGGATACATATCTATACCAGATGCATTCAGACATGTTTGTAGCAGCTTTATTTGAAATGACTATGAACTGGAACCCCACCAGCAACCCCTCCACCCTCCGCAAATGCGCAACAACTATGGACTAGATAAATAATATTGTCTGACAAAAGCCGGTCACTAAAGAAAATATTATGGTAGGATTGCATTTTCATAACATTAAGAACTAGAATGTCATCTGTGTTTTCGGAAATTAGGATGGTGCCAATGGTTGGGATTTAGAGGGGTCCTGGTTATGAGGAGTCATAACGGTAGCTTTTTGGAAGCTGATAATTTGCTTTCTCACTTCAGCGCTAAGCATTCGGGTATGCTCACTTTGTGATAATTCATTGAGCTGTATGTCTGATGATTTTGTGTATATATTATTCCTTAATAGAAGCTAAAAATAAGTTTAGTATAAAATGAAGGTCAACTACATTATGCATATTCTATCATGCTTTCTTTCTCTTATAATTACAGAGATAGTCACATTTTTCTATTCAGTCATGTATCACTTAAAGATGTTTCAGCCAACAAAGGCTTCATATATGATATGAACATATATACATATATGATTCGTATATACATACATGACGGTAGTCTCAATCGGACATATCCAGGTGTGTAATAGGCTACATTCCTTTAGGTTTGTGCAATTTATATGATGTGTGCAGACTGACCTCTGTGAAGCCAAGCAAAACAGTATTAATGTGCTAATAAATTGATATGCCCTAGAGATGGAATATCTCAGAATAGGTTGAAATATATAAAGACATTTGTGTGTGTGGTTTAAAAGAAATGCAGTACAGAATTTACATCTCAATTTTATTAAGTTTAAAGTTCAGTATTGTTTCACATATAGGACAATGTTGTAAGGTAGATGTCTACGGTTCCGTTGATCTCACATGACTGAAGCTTTATACCCATTGAACAGCTTTTCCCTACTTTCACGTTCACTAGCTCCTGGCAGTGAACATTCCATTTTACACTTTTATGAATTTAACTATTTTAGATACTTCATATGAATGGAATCATGGAGCACTTCTCTTTCTATGACTGGCTCACGACACTTTGCATGATCTGCAAAGTTCATGTATCAAGCTGCATCCGACAGTTCCTATTTAATGATGAAAA
>NW_004567128.1:9667314-9719664 GCF_000260355.1 Condylura cristata
TAAAAGGAATCCAAAGTGGGAAAGTAGTAGTAAAACTATAGCAACTTGTAGATAACATAATATAAAACCCTAAAAAGACTCTATTAAAAAAACTATCAGAAATAATATAGCCAGTCAGTATAGTAAAATAGCAGGCTACAAAATCAATTTTCAGAAATCAGTTGGGTTCCTATATGCTAACAATGAACTAGAGGATGAGACCTCAAGAAAACAGTCCCAGTTACCATGACATCCAAAAGAATGAGATACACAGGAATAAACTTCAAGGTGAAGAACCTATACATTGACGACTTTAATACATTGTTAAAAGAATTAAAAGACCCAAGGAAATGGAAAGATAGTTTTGATACAGATTCAGTGCAATCTGTATCAAAACCTTATGGCATTCTTTAAATAAATAGAACAAACATTACGGAAATTCTAATGAACAACAAAAGATCACAAATAGTCAAAGCAATCCTGAATTAAAAAAAAAAAAATGAGGTATGGAGGCATCACATTCCCCAACTTCAAGCTACACTACCAAGCTATGTTAATCCAAACAGTATAGTACTAGAATAAAAATAGAGATCAATGAAATAGAATTGAGAGATTCTTTGCTTTGCTTCTCTGTATTACTCATATAACTGAAATCATCCAGTATTTGCTTTTCTTTTTCTGAGTCATTTCACTTAAAGATCCCCTTCAGTTCCATCTATATTGTTACATAATACCAATATTTCACCCACCTTTTTTTTCTATATAACTGAGTTATTATTCCATTGTGTATCTGTAACACAAAGCAAAGATACAGAATAAAAACCAACCATAACAAACCCTAGAAATCTGAGTGCATAACTGAAGTGACCAAAGGTGGTGAGTAAAAAATAAAGAAGGGAGGGAGCAGAGAACTATGGATGTTTTGGTGGTAGATGTGATGTGACAACATACACCTGAAGAGGTGTGAGCCAAATATTTCTGAATCATGCACAGTATTGCAAACCATGTTACCTAAAAAAAAAAAAAAAAAAAAAAATCTTTAAGATCCTCATCTATATTCTTAGGATAAATACCCAGGAGTGGGACTGAAAGATAATTTGGCACGTATAATTTAGATTTTTTCATTTAGCTCCATACTGTTTTCCATAATGGTTGCACCATTTTACATTCCCACCAAAAGTACACAAGGTTTCCAATTTCTCTACATCCTTGCCAATAATACTTGTTGTTTTTTGGATAATGGCCAGCCTAGCAGATGTGAGGTGATATATCATTGTGGTTTTGCTTTGCATTTCCCTGATGATTAATGATGTTGAGCACATTTTCATATGCCCATTGGCCATTTGTATGTCTTCTTTGGAGAAATGTCTATTCACTTTCTTTACCCATTTTAAAATTATCTATTTATTGACTTTAATTTGCTATTAAGCTGTAGACATGTCTTACACATCTTGGCTATTAACCCCTTCTCACGTAGCTTGCAAGCATTGTTCCCATCCTGTGGGCTGCCTTTTTACTGTTTCCTTAATAATTAATATGTGAAAATGACAACACTAAATTCATTTAATTTGGGTTTCATTTTCTTGCAGTTAATACACAGACCCAATTTTCATTTTATGATTCATAGTTACTGGAAAGTTCTTTTCACAGAATGGTGTATAATTTACCTTTTCTATTTGCTATAGTCAAATGTTCTATCCAGGAGTTATACTCCATACTGCCTGGTTTTTCAGAAATGTGAAAAAGCTGATCTGTACTACTCATGTTGTCGTGTGAGACTTGGGCCAAATGACTGAACATTATCTGAACTTCAACTTTCCTATTTCTAATAAAGAATTATGATGGTTCCCATTATTTTTGGTATCTTCCAAGTGAAGCAGTTTCTTCTGGTTGGATTCAAATACCTTACCCTCTTTATTGCTGGAATTTGCACATTATTATATTTTCATGTTTGAATGTAGAGTTTTATAATAAATATTAAGTATTATTCATCTGGGGCTCACTAGAACCAGTCAAATGTTCCTGAGCCTGCAGAGTCACATCCTTGCTTGAATTCTTTATATATAATTATATCGCTCTTTAAGAAAAATAGGAGATGCAATTCATGAAGCTGTTAAAATGACTGTAATTAAAGTAATACATGAGAAAGGATCCAATTCTGTGGATAGTTGTTTATTCTGCATCTTACCTTTCAAAACAATTAAATTGGTGTTACACACTTGCATGTTCACAGGGAATATTTGCAATATAATCTAAAACTGAGGCAAATTAGTATTTTACATCAGCCCATTCGAGACACAAGCAAAGAACCTAATCTCCCTCCATTAGTTTGAGGCAAACACTGGTCTCAGGAGGTGGCTATCCTTTCACTTTTCTCTGATAGGAAATATGGGATAACTTCCTACTAACACTGTCAGGCTTCTAGGCTTGGTAGTCAAAGGACCATGATTTGACTTGAGCTTCTGTTTCCCCTTGAGGTACCTATTGATGATGGCTTAAGCTATACTTGTAATCCTGCTAAAGACTTAGCCTATTCCACATCCCTCTCCTTTAGGAAAACTGCCTTACCATGGAGCTATGTGTATTTGGGTGTTTGGTTAGAATGGATCCTTTTGTAGTCGTTCAATTCTATGAAAATCCACAATGAAATTACATTCTAAATGTCTTTTTAGAAGTTTGGATAATTATTCATTACTCTATTTGAGAAGCTCAGTAGCCTTTAGTTTTCATCTAATTGGTAATGACCTTCAGCCAACTTCCTTCTCTCTCAAATTCCCTAATCACATTTCACAGCAGCACCATCAGACAGCCCTGGAAAAGCCACACGAAGAGATGCCAAGGAAATCCATGCAAGCTTGAAACACTTAAAGAGAAATGGAGTGGACAAGAAAAATATCCAACTTCTAGTTTATAAAATGTATTATCTGGCAATGATTTCTTTAGATGGCCCAAAAGTCTTTCAAATTATTTTCTGAAAACAACACAAACTTTCTACTTCCAGAAGACTGAGGTTTAGCATGAGTTTGCATTGTTTAGTATCATTTTAGGATTATCACAAAACTGTTCAATTTTTCTGTCTTTAAATCAGCTTGGTATTATTTTCCCAATTAAAGATAAAGAAAAGTATAGACATGATATAGTCAAACTCTATACCAATCAAAATGAAATTGTTAGAAAAGGGTGTTTGAATAGGGTGTTGTTTCTTAGAAATAAATACAACATTTTGAGGGAATCAGTGGGGTTCCAGAGCTGTTAGTGCCACAAAGCTAAGTCACCAGACCAAAGGTATAAAAATGTAATGAAGTACATAGTGATATATCTGTACACTGGTTGCTTATTTTAATGGAGCTGGAACAAACTATTTAATTACCTGAGAGTTTCATATTTCATGAGTTGTTATGGGTTTATATAGACACTAATTATATGACTCAAAGATCTATTTTTTATTTATTTATGCATACAGAACTGGGGTACAAGCTGGAGGTGCAGGGGCAGTGAGAGGATTCAGCAGAAGATAGAGTGGGGAGCAGAACAGGCCAACTGATGAAGTACACTGCTGAGGGGAGCAGCAGGCGGGTCAGGAGAGGTCTGCCGCACCATGTGTATCACCTCTGGGGAGGGATCGAACTCATGCTGAAGTGGCTTTAGCTTCTTAGTTCTGTGCTTTAACCCACTGCACCACCAGGGAGGGCCCAATCTATTTTTATTCAATAGGAATTGTGCACAGCATTGTGCATGACTTGAATTTGTATTAACACTCTTTATATGGCATTGCACAAAAAGAGATGATTTAAAATGTGCCATTTAACTTGGATGTAAAAAGAGCTTCTCTAAAACGATACTGTTATTCAAAATACAGCAGCAGACACCTTGTTTGTGGGAAAGAAAAATGATTACAAAAGGCTGATCTAAAAGCCTTGTCCTACAAGAAAGTGTTCAGTTGTAAATATTTGTTCTTCATGTCAGGTCTTCCCCTTTCTTTTCTGGTACAGTTCCACCTATGGATCATTTAGACTTATTTAAGGAAGAATAAGAATATACAACACATAATGAGGCATCATCTTAGAACGTGTGACTTCGTTCTAAGACTTGGCCTAGACTGGTCCACTGAAAGTGAAAGGAAAGCAAAAGAGAAAACCATCCAGTAAAAAAGGTGAAGGAACACCTTTTATCTGACATCACAAGGAGAGGCAATGTAAGAATAATGGGTATCCCAGAGTGGGTAGAGAAAGAGAAAAGGGGAAAAACATTTTTAAAGAAAGAATGGAGGAAAGCTTCCTAAACGTAGAGAAGGGATGAAATATACAAATCCAGAAAGCAATGTTCTTCTTCAGAAATGAGGGAGAAATGAAGGCCTTATCAGACAAATAGAAACTGAAGGACCATGTAAACAGATCTCATCTCCAAGAAATATTGAAAGGAGCTCTCATATCTAAGCGGAAGAGAAAAACATACAAAGAAACAAAAAAATGAAGTAAACTACCAAAATTATGGACAAAATGACAGCAACAGACTTTCATAGATCAGTAATCTCTAAATGAAAATGAAACAAACTCACCAATCAAAAGACACTGAATAATACATGGTTGGATTAGGAAACAGAATCCAACTTTGTGCTGTTTCCAAGCAACTCACCGGAGTTCCAAAGATAAGCAAAGACTCAGATTAAGGGGCTAGAAAACAATTCTCCAAGTAAATGGGACTCAAAGGGAGGCAGAAGAAGCCATACTTATGTCAGACTAAATACATTTCCAGTTCAACAAAAGAATCAAGGGATAAGGGTGGACACTATATAATGATCAAGGGAACACCACAAAGACCTAACACTCATGAATGTACACTTGCCAAATGAAGGAGCAACAAGATATATTAGGCAGTTAGGATCAGCTCTGAAAACAGGCTTTGGGGACAAAAACATGCTTCTGATAGGGAACTTAAACATCCCACTGTCACCAATGGAAAGATCAACTACACAACAAATAAGGACACACAGCTTTTTTTTAGATAGATTTATTTATACATACAGAACTGGGGTACAAGCCAGAGGTGCTGGGGGTTAGAGACAGAGTGGGGAACAGAACAGGCAGATTGACTCAAATACACTGCTAAGGGGAGCAGTGGGTGGGTCAGGAGAGGTCTGCTGCACCATGTGGGTCACCTCCCTGGCTGGGGATTGAACTCATGCTGCGGTGGCTGTGATAGCATCATAGTGCCGTGCTTTAATCTGTTGTGCCACTAGGGAGGACCCGAGGACACAATAGCTTTAAACAAGAATTATACCATGTGGGCCTAATAGAAATTTATAGGCTACTGCACCCCCCCCAAAAAAAAAAAGAAATTGAATACACATTCTTCTCAAGTGCACATGGAACATTCTCCAGGAGTGAACATGTATTGGATCACAACACAAGTATCAATAAATTCATGAAGACTGAAATTATTCCATGCATCTTCCTTGATCTGAGTATTGACATAAAGATACCAAATGAGAAATGAACTATAAAAAGAAAACAAGAAAAATCTCCAATATTTGGAGACTGAGGAACACAGTACAAAATGACTATTGGGCTGATGAGGAAATCAAAGAAGAAATAAAAAAAAATTCCTTGAGACAAATGACATTGAGGACACAACCTTCCAGAACTTATGGGACACAGCAAAGGCAGTACTGTGAGGAAAATATATAGCAATATAGGCATATATCAAGAAAAAAGAAAGCTTAAATAACTAACCTGATCTCCCACCTCAAGGAACTAGAACAACAACAAACAAAACCAGAAGCCAGTAGAAGAAGTAACTGAAATAATTCAAAAAGGCAGTCCAAAAGACTAATAAAACCAAATGCTGGTTCTTTGAAAAAAAATAAACAAAATAGATAAATGTCTAGCTAGAATCACTAAGGGAATAAACTGAAATAGGATCAGAAATGGAGAAGTTATAACAGATGCTGAAGAAAATTAGAAGTTAATAAAGTCTACTATGACCATTTATAGGCTAATACATTCACTAATTTAGAAGAGATGGAGACTTAGATTATATAATCATATGCGACTAAATAGGGAAGAGATAGGAAACCTAAGCAAACCAATCACAAATAAGGAAATAGAAGCAGTCATCAAAAGGTTCCCAAAAACAAAAGTCCAGAGCAGATGGTGTCACAAGTGAGTTCTACCAAGCCTGCAAAGGTGAACAAATACTTTCTCTTCTCAAACTCTTCCATAAAAACAAGAACTAATGAATACTTCCAAACACATTTAATGAGGCCTACACTGCTCTACTACCAAAATTAAACAAAAACACAAAAGAAAACTACAGACCAATTGTCCTAATGAACACAGATGCAAAAATCAACAACATTGCTGTGGCTAACTAAATTCAATAATGCATTAAAAGAATTCCATAGCTTGACCAAGTGGAATTCATACCAGAGATACAAGGGATGTTTAACACCCAAAATTCAGTCAACTTAATGCACTTTGACAGAAATAGAAAAACCATATGATCAAATCAATAGATGCCAAGAAAGCATTTGATAAGATGAAAATGCTCAAAAAACTGGGGATAAATGGAACTTATGTTCACATAATAAAAGTTATGTATGACAAACCCATTGCTAATATCATCCTCAAAGGTGAAAACTGAGTTTTCCACTAAAATCTGCTAAAAGACAAAGTTGTCCACTCTTACCACTGATAGCCAGCACAACACTGGAAGCCCTACCCAGAGCAATTAGGTAAGAGAATGATAAAAATGGAATCCAAGGTGAGAAGGAATAAATAAAGCTATCATTATTTGCTGACAACACATAGAGAAACCTAAAGATTCCCCTGAAAAACTACCTGATATAATAAATCAGTAAAGTGACAGGTTATACAATATACAAAAGTCAGTTGCCTTCCTATATGCAAATAAGCTAGAAGATAATGATAATCACACCAAAATAATTCACCTAAGAGTAAATTTAACAAAGGAGGTAAAGGATCTGTACAAAGAAACTATAAGGCACTGGTAAAAGAACTGGAAGGCACACAAAAAATTGAAAAGTATTCTTACTCATGGATTAGAAGATTATACCGTTTCAATGAAATCCTTATCAAAACCTCAAAGGCATTTTTTAAAGAAATAGAACAAACATTACTGAAATTCATATGGGACCAAAAAAGAGCCCAAATAGCAAATCAGTTCTGACCATAAATAGGATAAAAATGGCAGTATTTCATTTCCAGACTTTAAAATAGAACACTGTAGTAATTACAACAGACTGGTACTCAAACGAAAACAGACACACAGACCAATGGAATAGAATTGGAATCCAGAAGTAAACCCACACCCACAGGGACAGTGAATATATGACAAAGGAGCTAAGAATATTCATTGGAGCAAGGAAAGACTCTTGGACAAATGGTGTTGGGAGAACTGGACAGACACATGCAAAATAATTTAAACTAGGCCACTATCTCATGTGACACACAAAAATGGATAAAAGACTTGGATGTGAGACCTGAAATCATAAAACACAGATGAAAATATAGGCAAAACATTACAGGAAATAAGTTCCAGTGATATCTGCGTGGCTACATCTGCGACAGCAAGGAAAACAGAAGAACACATCAACAATTGGGACTACATCCAACTTAAAAGCTTCTGCATAGCAAAAGAAACTCTGACCAAGACAAAAAGACATCCCACTGAATGGCCAAAAATGTGGACAACATGCAAAGAGCTGATAAAGAATACAAAGAACTCGTACAACTCAATAAAAAGAAAACAAAGGTCCCAATCAAAAAATGGACAGAAGATCTAAAAAGGTACTTTTCTAAAGAAGACATAAAGATGGACAACATGCCCATGAAAGAATATTCATCATCAACATGCACATCATCATTTATCAGAGAAATGCAAATCAAAACAAAGAGTCACCCCACACTTGTGAGAATGGCCCATATTTAAAAGACCAAAACCAAGAGCTGGGAGGATGTGAGAAAAAGGTTCTTCCTACCCTGCTGGTGGGAATGTAGACTGGTTCAACCTCTGTGGGAAACAGGAGGGAGATTTCTCAGAATATTAAAAATGGATCTACCATACGACACAGCAATTCCACTTCTAGACGTCTATCCAAAGAACACAAAAACACCAATTAGAAGAAAAACTTGCACTCCTGTGTTCCCTGAAGCGCTGCTTACAGTAGCCAAACTATGGAAACCACCTAAGGGACCAAATACAAATGACTGGTTCAGTAGATGTGGTATATACACACAATGGAATACTACTCCGTGATCAAAAAAGATAAACTCATGCCATTTCTGGCAACATGGATGGAGCTGGAAGGGATCATGCCCAGCAAAATACATCAGAAGGGAAAAGATGAATGCTGAATGGCATCACGTATATGTGGAATATACAGAAACCACAAAAAGGGTCCGATAAAACCCAAAACCTGGCCCTCCCTGGTGGCACAGCAGGTTAAAGCACAGCACTGAGAATCTAAAGCCGCTTCCGCATGAGTTTGATTCCCGCCTGCCCCGGAGGTGACCACATGGCGTGGCAGACCTCTCCTGACCCGCCCGCTGCTCCCCTCAGCAGTGTACTTCGTCGATCTGCCTGTTCTGTTCCCCACTCTGTCTCTGGTGAAGCCTCTCACCGCCCCTGAGCCTCTGGCCTGTACCCCAGTTCTGTATGCACAAATAAATAAATCTTTGAAAAAAAAAAAAAAAAACTCAAAACCTAACCCTTGAAGGCTGATTCTAGAACTGAAGCATTCCGATGAGGAAAAGGGGAGCTGGGAAGAGGCTTGCCCAAAGTGGGCAGGAGCACAACGGGCTATGGTGGTGGACTATGGGTGCTGTGGTAGTGGGTGTGTTATGGTGACCACCCCAAAAGGGGCAGAGCCTATATTTCCAGAATATAGTGGTGTCAACCAACATTACCTCAATAAAGTTTTTTTTTTTTTTTTAAAGAGTGACATGGGCCCTTCTTGGTGGCACAATGGGTTAAAGCACAGCACTACGAAGCTGGTTGAAGCCACTTCAGTGCAAGTTCAATCCCAGGCCAGGAAGGTGACCCACAGGGTGCAGCAGACCTTTCCTGACACACCTGCTGCTCCTCCTCTCAGCAGTGTATTCTAGTCCATCTGCCTGTTCTGCTCCCCAATTTGTCTCTGGTGAATCCTCTCACCGTTATTGCACCTCTGGCCTGTACCCCAGTTTTTTATGTATAAATAATCTTTAAAAAATGCAAGTGGAATTAATAATGTCATATAAAATGCAAATATGACTGAAAATGTAGGTGTGTTTTATCTTATTCTGTGCTTTAAGTGCCAGTTTTTTTTTTGTTTTTTTTGTTTTTTTTTTTTTTGTTCAGTTTTAAAAGAGCTACACATTTAAGATTCCCTCTACTTTTGAAACGGGGATCAAGGTTAGTTATTAAGGATAGCCATAAGCTATTCAGAGTAATAAGGTTTATCTTCTAGATGCACATAATATTTTCTTGCTAACATTTTTGTGGTTTCAGGGTAGAATGAACACTGTTGGCAGCAACTATTAAACAGTTCAAGTAACCATGGGTCCTCCTTCCCTTTTTTTTTTTTAAATTATGTGTACAGAACTGGGGAACAGGCCAGATGCAGGGGTGGTGAGAGGACTCACCAGAAACAGAGTGGGGAGCAGAACAGGCAGAGGGACAAAGTACACTGCTGAGGGGAGCAGCGGGCGAGACAGGAGAGGTCTGCAGTGCCCTGTGGGTCACCTCCGGGGCAGGGATGGAACTCACACTGAGGTGGCTGTGGCTAGCTTGCAGTGCTGTGTCCTAATCTATTATGCCACAGGAGGGTGAGGGGGTGGCTCCTCTACTTAACTGGGCTCTAATTAACATTTTAAAAATGGGCCTGAATAAGAATAGTCTGGTATTATTGCCTCTGCACATTTTGATCAGTTGCCAGCTGAGAAACCTTTGGGGTAAAACTTGGTAAGCTTGTCTTTTGGTTCATTAGGGTTAGTGGGGGAAGAAAAGACAGTTTTGGTGTTGTTGTTAATTAAGATGATTGCCAAGACTCCTCTCTATAGACCACTCTTTCAGCTTTAAAGTGCATGTGTAAATGAAGCGCTCCAGGCCATCAGCAAACTGACAAAAGCCAAGTCAGAACCAGTGAGGCTTTCTGTTTCAACTGAACTAGCATGCGATAAGGTCAGCCAGAAAAATGGTCCATAATTTACCTACAAGGTTGCTGTAGATTTTCTTGTATAAGTTGCTATTTTGAGGAACAATAGGAGAATATTGGTTTTTTCCTTTTTTTTTTCCTTAAGGGAAGTTATTTGAAATTGGCTTCAAATTCATGATCTACAACTCTGACCCACCATTTAGATTTTTCCTTTAGGGGGCTTCATGTTGGTATTTAGGAAATGACAGTGCTGTCCCAGTTTGCTGTTGTTGTCTTGCTCATGAACTCGGGGCCTCTTATTACCAGCACCTGTGTCCAGCCACATAGGCTTGCTCAAGTAGGAGTCCTGGTGTTACAGGGCCACCCAATTGGGTAGCCTGACTGTGGGTCTTCACCCGTGTGCTTAAGATTCAACTGTAGGCACATACACAAAAGGGTTAATAATGAGTTTATTTACAAGGGAAAGGGAAATGAATAACTTAGGGAAAGAAAGAGAGAAGTTAATAAATGTACCCTACCAGTTCTGCTGACTTGGAACCCCAATAGCACGCTGAAAATGGGTAAGAGCCAAGAGACAAGCCACCAGCCATGAGGCCAAGAGATCCCCAAAGTCCAGTTTTATATCCCAACCTGGCGGCTTAGCTCCACCCTCAGGTCCCAGGATGCTTCTCTTTGGTATTGATGGGATTTGTAGTTCCAGTGTCTGGGGTGAAGGTGGAGTCCATGAAACCTCATCTGCAGAATTCATTCAGGACATCCTTTCCCCCTTAAAGTGGCAGTCCCACTTTGGGAAGCTGTACCCAAGGAGTAGTCACCCATAAAGGGCCATAGAATTGGTAGAAAAATACCACAAACCTCTCCTTGGCTCTCGGTTGGGACAGTTCGAAGCATCTTCTCCACTGTCTTCTAGAAGTTTTCAGAGGGATTGTGCTCCAGTTGTCCTCAGTGGGACCCTGTTCATCCTGCAGCCTATACTGGCTATATTCTCTTTCTATTCTATTTCCTCATTTCCCTCTAAGTAATTGCACAGTTCACCTCCCAAATAAACTATTTGCACTTAAATCCATGCCTCAGAGCTTGCTCTTGTGAGAACCCAACCTGGGATAAGTGCTGTTGTTGAGAAAGAGGTTTAGAAATTGTCCAATTTGCGGAGCCAAATAAATCACCACTGATTTCATTTATCTCTTCACTGTCCCTAATCACAACCAAAAAAGAGTCCCTGTAGAATAATGAAAACTTTGGCAATAGCAAAAAAAAAAAAATACTCAGAATTATGTCATCTCTGATGCCTAATTATTCAGAAGTGTTCAGGAGCACTATTAAAGCAATCTGAATTTTGACATAAGTTACCTCTAAGTATCTCATCTCATTTGTGATATTTTGATAGTCACAAGAATTTCTGGGACATTATGCTAGATGCCTATTAATTGGAAGCATGATTAGCTCATTGGATATTAAATGCAGCTTGTCAATGTCTGACACATTTTAGTCGAAAATGGAAAACATGTAAAACCAGATTATTTATTATATTAACCCCTAAGTTTATATGTATAACTATTTGAGGCATCATCACCTTGTTTTTGTCTCAATCACATGTTTGACAAGGCATTTTCCATATTAGGCTTTGTATTGTCATTAAACAATATTTACAGGAAGATCTTCCCTCACCTCTTCTGAGTCTTAAACACACAAATGTTTTGTTGACAAGCATAAAAGAGTTGCTAAGAGACACGTACAAGGGTGCAAAATTAATTCACTTGTGCTCTTCCCTAATTTTGTTCTCATTATCTGGATACCAGAAGGAAATGTGGCCTTTAAACTCACACTGTTCAATTGTTCCAGTTACTTTACAATGTCACATGCAAACTAGTAAAGGAAATAGACTCAAGTCCATCAGCTGAGGGCTCATTGAGAATACTAGCAACCAGATGGGAAAAAGTTGTTAATGAAACCTGTACCACAGCGACTCAGTCGCCCAACATAAGATGCTTTTTCTCCACCATAATTGCCGATTTCACACTCAATTTAGCCAGACATCTTACAAACGCATTCTTTTCATCACCCAGAAACACCTTATAATCCTGACGCAATTCGGTCTACATTTCTCAGTACTTTATGGTCCACAGTAAGAGTTTTATGATGTTGCTTATCTGATTTTCTTCAAGACCCGTCACTCTCATTCTATCTGTAGTGCTGACCTTGAGAAGAACTGTTAGTCACCAGAGGGAAAATGAAAATCAGTCCAGTTGTTTTTTTCTGCTTGGCTTTTTCTGTGTGACTTGGAATGCTAGATTTAAAGAGATGGACTAAAAGGAAGCCAGAAAGAGATCAAATTGTACCCTCTTTTCCCCTGAAAGTATATTTGGCCACTGCTGAACTCCTAGAATCCAAATCAGGTTTTCACTGCAGCTAATGACTATGAACTATGAAGAAAGATCTCAAGCCTAATATCAACCATACATTTCACATTCTTCATTCATGTTGGCCAGAGTTGATTCGAATCATATTTTGTGTTCTGATGCTGCTCTTAAAGTATGCGCTTCCCAGAGCTGTTGCTGTACGATGCTACTGCTTACCTACTCATTAGCCTTTTCCTGCTTTCTCAGTCCTTACCTGCTGGCAAATCAGAATGCCACGAATTCGATGGAATCAATGCATTCTAATCTTGCAGAAACTGATACAGATATTTTGGGAAGCAGCATGTGATAGAGTATGCCATCTAGAATTGCAAATATTTCATTAATGTAGTGGAGGGAAGATGAATGAATTTTTTGGATTACATAAAGCTGAGAGGGATCCTGAATGCCTTAGAATTCAAGATTGAAACAAAAACAAGATGTGGATAAATCAGAGAAGTTATACTAGCTTCAAAAAAAAAAAACATAATTGATTAATATTACACAAAAAGATCCTTCTTTAGAAGTTGAGAAAACTTCTATGAAAGATTTGAAAAATCAGAAAAAGTAGAAAATACACGTGAAGAGTGCCACTCAACTTACATATAATAAACTATATTAAAGCAAAACAGAACATTAATTATTCAAGAATGACTGTACTAATGGCAGCAAAATCATTACCTTTGAAGTCAAAGGGTTCAAATTTTGGCTTCCCCATTTTCCTAACTGTATGACTGATCAATGATCCCTTTCTATATATATTTTCTGGGACAAGAAACCTGGGGTGAAACCATATATTTTGCAGGGTTTTGTAGGTTCTAATGTAGTGTTATCGTGACTGGAGGGTGCTACTGACATCTAATGTGATAGTCCAGGGGTGCTGCTAAACCCATCACTGTGCACAAGGTAATCTTCCACAAACTTGAGAAAAACAAGTCACAACCAGTTTTAACAGGGATAACCAGTAGGGGCTTCTGCAGGCCAAACTAAAAATCAAACACTTTTGATTTTATTCTTTACAATGAAAGGTAGAAGTTTAAGCAATTACAAAGTGTTGAGCCCATTAAAAAAGTCCCATTGCTAAGGTGATAAGAGACCCTTGGAATATTTTAACCTATACAAGCAAATGCAACTGGATGGAACACATTCCAGGGTATTAAAGCTATTATGATCATTAGACTGTGAAATATGCCGCCAAAGCAGTGCCAGCTGACCACCTCCTGAGACACTTAAAACTCAACTAACAACCATTACAAAGTTTATTTCTGGGAGAAAGGGAGCTAGCACTGACGGGGATCAAGCTACGAATCCAGGAGGTCCTTAATTTTAAACTTTGATGTTTGCATTCCAATAGCTACTTTAAAAATGCTTGGAGGCAAAATGTCAAACGGAAAGCAAGTTTCCTGGGATCAGACCACGAAATCTGTTACTTGATCAGTTTGGTCAAGACCATGCAAATTGGCAAAAACTTGTGGCTGTTAAAGAGAAAGACAGATCATAATCTATTCGATTAGTATTAACATCCACAGTGTTGACAGTCGACTTGACTGTGCAAAATGGAATTGTTTAGATAGTAGCGAAACCACCCATAAGTGGTTAGACAGAAGATAGTGATCAAATTCATTGCGATCATTTTTAAGCTGAATGCTTATCTCATTTCAGGTGCAGTTTCTTCACCTCACAAGTGAAACGAGAGTTCATAGGTCCTTGAGAATATTTAAGGAAATAATGTTTGAGAAGCACTGTAAGGTGCCATAGCATATGCAGATTTTATGTCTATAGTTTTAAACTGTTTCATTCTCTTTAACAGTGTCACTTGATAAGCATCATCTCAATTGATCAAAACAAGAGCAAAGGCATGCAAATCCACATGGTAGGCAGAACACAGGAATGAAGCAAGTCTAGCTCAGCAAGCTATCGAAGATCACTTGGTACATTTATAAGGTAGAACGGAATTGACAAAACTAGGTTTTGCCTCTTTGACAAGGGCATTAGTATTGTTTTTTCTGCCTTAACCACCCTTCTCTCCCATGGTCCCACTTTCAAATGCGCACTCGATGGAGCAATGCTTAAGGACTCTATTCTATAGACTTCTAAATGTTTCCCTAGATTTGAAGCCTCTATCTCACGATTATGTTCCTATAGGTAGCAGTTGGGCATTTAATAAAAATGGTACACTTTGAGCTTTACCAAGAGACTCAATAGATAGAGCATGAAGGCTTACATGAAATCAATATATTTTCATAAGAATACCCCTTGGTCTATATCATCATTGTTGCACATTAGCCTAAGTCTTTTTGATAGCAACTATGCATTATCAACTCAATTTCTAAATAAAGAAGTATAATAAGGGAAAGTGTTTGGCTAAAAAGAATTTCTAGTGATTTGTTCTAATTTCCTCACCATTAGGTAAGAGCCAGAATATGTTAAAAATATTTCTGTGAAAGTTATCATGTAAACAGACATGAGATTTACTTTTTGTGGTCCAAGAGCCAAGTGATGGATGATAACAGGGCATTTGTATGAGTAAGGGCTTTCCCACGGTGAGAAAGAAATGACCACCTCATTTATGGACGTGTCTAGCCAACCACTGTCTTTGAAAGTGTGCAAACAGGCGGACATGAAGAGGGCGGGCTTCATTAGAGAATTCTAATCCCAAGTTTCTATTATCATAAAGGACAAATGGATATAAATTTATGCAGCTGCTACAAATCTTTACCTCCAAAACTAGAGCCAGCCCACAACAGTTGTACTTCAAGAAAATAGTATGAACTATTAGCAACAGTGACACGCGTGCAGTGAAAGGCACTCATGTGCAGCCAGACTTCTCCTATTTGGGCACACTGTTTCTAATTGAAAGGAAGATAGATGGGGTACTGAAATCTAAACAGCGCCAGTAATGGCTTCTAATTGTTTTGTTGTAAAAACACAGGCATTCTTTCTTTTTTAATGGCTGTGCTTTCCTGCTGTTTGCAATTGCAGTAGCTTCTTTCAAAAACTGTGCAAAATATTTCCTAGGTAATCATTTGACTAGCCCCAAATGAGCAACTTATACAAATATGCTAAATAACATTACTAACACTCCATGGAAGGGCCCAGTTGCAAGGAGAGCAAGTGTCGAATATACTGCAATTGAACTCTCCGCAGGATCATGCGTGTAATCCTACTGCTGGTGAGCCCGTGGACTTCCCCAAACAGGCTTACAAATCATGCAGATAACCAAGAGAATGATAAATTCAATCAGTCAATTAAAATGGAACCACGAAGTGGGCGATACCAGGGAGGGTTAGAAATGAATTTTTTTCCAGGCTGCATCATTTATTTTTTTTATCCAAACGGTATGCATGTCAGAGTGGATTTGTTAAAACAGCCAGAGCTGGGTTCCACCCCAAATGTTCTAAGTCAGTGACTCTGGGATAGGGCGCAGAATCTGTATTTAACAAGCAATGCAGGGGAGTCCTGAGCAAGTGGCATGGAGCCTGTACGGTTTGAGAAATACAAGGGACTCTCCTGTATATCTCAGTTCTGATACTGTTTTCCATCCGAAAGAGTATTTATTTAGAATTATGCTCCTTAGGACATTTAAACTAACTCTACAACCATTCCTTTGGAGATAGTGATTTTTATATCTTTTTTTTTAAGAGGTGAAAACCGAGACACAAAGAATAAAGCATTGTTTTGCAGAGGGATCCAGAAGAACATGCAACTATCCTTGGCTAGCAAGTAAGTTTGACTTTTGTACTGCTAAGACTGGTGAAGTCCTGTCTAATCGAACATTCTGTAATGATGGGAATCTTTGCCACCCTGTGGGGTAGTCATGAGCTATATGTGGTTTGCAAGCACGTGCGATGTGGCTCACATGACAGAGACCTCAATTTCCAATGTTAGCTCATCAAAACTAAACTTATGTAAGTATACGTGGCTAGTGGTTTGGTTGGGTCATCACAGCTTTTGCTAGAGTTTCTGGGTGTAAAGTCAGACTGTTTGGAAGATAATGGGAAGAACAACAAATATACTTGGAAGATGCTGGGGCTGAATATAGCACATCTGGAAACATTTCTTTTTTTGCCCACCAGACACTGGCCATTTGCCTGTTTTTTTTTTTTTTGTTGGGCTACGCTACTGTGCTCACAACAACCTTATATAATAAAACAGATGCCTTAAGCTTCTCTCTGACTAAATTTAGTCTGTTTTCCCTTTTTACAGATGCTGACATTTTTGTAGTGAATTACCTTTCATGTATACTTACACTAAAAACTCATTCTCACAGCTGCAAAAATTAAAATATATTCCATTACACTTTTGGTGCCATCTCTCTTTAACAGTAGATCTTGCAAGTTCCACTTACTAAGCAATAATGCTTGTGATCACTTTCTCAGTTCTTCAAATGAAGTATTCGTTGATAATGAAATGTCTTAGTGAGGCAGAGTTAAGAGAAGAGGGAAAACAGATGCAGAAACAAAGATCTAATGGGGTAAAAGTAAAAAGAGCAGCGATGGGAAAAGGTAGTATGGGGTTTTAATTAACCTATGAAAATGTAACTGACGTTTACCCTTTTCCCTGCAAAGACTTTGGTCTTTATTCTCTCCTTTCCATTGCAGGTTTTTCAAGTCCCACTGTTAGCAGCCCTGGCTCAGCATTAGATCCAGCTGGGAACATTTACAAGCTATGGACATCCTAGTTCCACTCCTGGACAGTCGAATTTGTTCTGGGGAATGACCCTGGCAAAGAATCTTTCTGCGTTTTGGAAACTACAGGACTTTTAGGAGAGGAGGAGAATTAGAAACCAGTGAATCCTATCCTCTGGCTTGCACATGCGGTAAATGAGGCCGAGAGGAGGGAGGTGACAGTTGAAGGCCATGCAGCCGCCTGCGTGAGGGCCGGGGTCAGGGTCTGAGTCACTGAACAGTTCCTCTTGTAGAACAGCACACTCTCCCACTCACGTGCTACCAAGTCAGGAGTCCAACCTGCCTTTACCTTAACATGTCTCGGACTGGTCCTTCTCTCCCTATTACTCATCTGGATTTCTCTGTGGCATCTATTTCAGATACTCTTAGGTTGTTTTCTTAGGTTGTATGTACTAACTAGCCAGTTTGAAGAGAGTATTATATTTACCTTTGGGCAGCTTATCTCTGCTTAGAATATCACCAAATGTGGGCCCTCCCTGGTGGTGCAGCAGGTTAAAGCACAGCACTAAGAAGCTAAAGCAAGGCTTCCGCGTCAGTTCGATTCCCGCCTGCCCTGGAGGTGACCACATGGCGCAGCAGACCTCTCCTGACCCGCCTGCTGCTCCGCTCAGCCGTGTACTTCATCGATCTGCCTGCTCTGCTCCCCGCTCTGTCTCTGGTGAATCCTCTCACCCTCCGCATCTCTGGCCTGTACCCCAGTTCTATATGAATAAATAAAACTTTTTTAAAAAGAATAGTACCAAATGAAGGAGCAGGAGTTCTCAGTCCAAACTGCATATTAGGATAATCGAGGAATTAAAAAAAAAAAAAAAAGGCTGAGCTCAGGTTTTGTCTATAGTAAGCATAAAAAAAAAAAAAAAAAAAGGCTGAGCTCAGGTTTTGTCTATAGTAAGCATCTCTGTACATAACCCTTTTTCGTGGGTATTTGTAAAAGTCCTTCCAGGAGTTTCTATTGTGCACCCAAGTTTGAGAACGCCTGGAAGATGTCAAGGAAGGGCTCAGATCATAAAATACTGTAATGGAAGGCTAGGGGACAGCAACAGGTGTGCCAATTATAGCTCTCCTATTGTTTTCTCCAGCTAGATTAACATGAATTTACCATGATGCATTTATCAAAGCCTCACAACGTAAGCAGTTGCCATGGTTACCACAAATGCAAGGTCATGTTGGAAATACAGAAAAATCACTATTTCCTTCACAGCAGAATGTGAGCATTGCTGAAATCACAGTCAGCAATTTTTCCAGTCCAGTCAGATGCTTTTTCCAGTGACTTGAGGTCTGCCCAGGTACAGGTTTGTTCTAAAGATGTTGCTCAGACATAGGGGCTAAGCCTGACAGTAAGGCTTGCTTTATTAGAAAACTCACTTTTTAAGAATCATTCTGTAATGAGACCTTGATGAATGTGCTTTATGTAAAATGGGCTGGTTCATGATGGACAACAAGCAGGGGATGCTGAAGAAAGAATTGGGGAAGTTAAAAAAAAAAAAGAAGGATAGAGAACAAGAAGAAAGTCAGGCCATAAAAAGGGGCGAAGAGACAAAACAACTATGAGACTGACTATCACCAAGTACAGTTGCACTGAGCAACTCATAAGCGTTGCTGCACTCAGGCCTACAGTCATCACTGAGCTGGAGGCTTTCATTTGTCACTGCATAGTTAGGAGAGGTGTCTTCAGAAAAATCAAGTTGCCTAAAGTTGCCTGATTACTAAGCAGTAAAACTGACGTGGCTATCAGTCACCCTTGAGCTTTTTCTTATTTTAATTCCCTTCCACACCCTCTGGGTTGTTGACCCCTGAACTGAGTAGGAATTCTTTTCTGTGGGATGTTTCTCATGTGAATGACAGGCGTTGTGCTCAGAAAATGCAAGCAGTATATTCTTGTCTCTTCCTGTGTGCACACCCTTTGCAGTGTGACTTTGCAGCTACAGCCCCTGAAGAGCTGATTATAGTTCCTCACCCTTTGCCTTTGGCCATATGGCTGGCTCTGGTGGATGGAATGAGGAGTGGTGGGCCTGCTGCAACCCTCCAAAGACTTCTGTACCTTCCCCATGGTTACAGAGAGGTGACTGGAGTCAAATCACAGATGAGCCATGTGAAGCAGGGACCCCACTCACCACGGCCTTACACTGCAGCTGCCCTGCTGACCTCCAGACCCCAGAGACAGCACAGCTGAGTTCTGTGAGCCCACCCCTGCTGCCCCCAAGCACAGAGGGGCAATATGTGAGTGAACCCAGCTAGGGTCAGTAGAACAGCAGATCAAAAGTCGATCAAAAGTCAATCAAATGCGCACGGTGTCCATTCCGCTGAGGTTTTGTGATTCTTTTTTATACCCAGTGGCTCATACGACAGGACGTAAAGGCAGCCAGTGTGCTGTTGGGCCTGTGGACATGTGAACGTGCATAAGGGGCAGTCTCCAGGTGCGGAGACCCGCACCTCCACCTCATGACTGGTAGCGGGGAAAACACTATTTCTTTCTCCCGCTTCCACAAGTTTAAGGCACATTCAGCCACAGGGTATTGCTTTTCTCTCCACGGTCACAGAGAGACACCAAAAATGACCCTTTATAGCTGTGAGGATGACCTGTGGCTCCTAGAACAGGTTTCTGAAATATGTATCCTCTGGCCTGAAGGTGCAGAAATGACCAACAGGCTTCCCCATTTTGCGGGGGTAAAGATATTACATGTTGCTGAGTCTCTGGTCCCACTGACGCCATTCTAATAGGCAGTGGACACCTAGAAAGAGGGCTGTGACCAGGAGACCAGTGGTGGGGAAGAGCACTGAAGGGTGAAAGCTGCTTCCCTGCCTGGGTTGCTGTGGAGACAGGATGTGCCTATTTTGTAAAGTCCCCCACATAATGTGGTAGCCCCAATATGAGTTTCTATTTGAGAAAGGCTTCGCTAAGAGAAGTTTTAAACTTTTTGGTCTATGGTCTATCTTTATTACTTGTCACTTTCCAAAGGGAGGCGAATTCCATGATAACCAAGAATTGTAGGGCTAAATCAACAACTCGTAGCCAAACTGTCATTGTCAACAGCAGCTACTTCAATTTGTAGGAAAACAGATTTTAGACATGGTTTTTAAAGCTTCTGTACATTTGTGAAGTTTAGAAATTCAGCTGCTCAAAATAGGAAAGAACAACTACTTCATCTGTGGACTTCACTACGTACACTTCTTAATGTCTAGTTATTGGAAAATTACACATCAGAAATACTGTTGATACAAATATGTGTCCCTACTCACTGTAAAGTGAACAAACATTTCCAAGCTAAATTAATAATGATGAAGCTAAATTGACAGTCTTTATAATTAAAATGCAAGGATTAGAGTAATTGAAACCACAATCAAAAGAAGACAACACTGATGATAAACTCACTGATTACAAATTGCCCTTTCTGGAATTTGGTGGCACTCCAACTGCATATATACTTAGCCCCACGTATAACAGTCAGATTTATGGGTAGAGTAGGAGTGAAAATCTTCAGTGAACTCTGTCAAGTATACTAGGAAACATAAAATTCCATCTGGTCCATTTTGTTGTAAGAGGACAATGATGCTTTAAAAAGTTTGGAGACCTCCCTGGTGGTGCAGCGGCTTGGGACACAGCACTGCAAGCTGTCCACAGCCACTTCACTGCAAGTTCGATGCCCCTCCCTGGAGGTGTCCCACACAGTGCAGCAGACTTCTCTGGTCTCGCTCACTGCTCCCCTCAGCAGTGCACTTCCTCCATCTGCCTGTTCTGCTCCCCACTCTGTCTCTGGTGAATCCTCTCTCCGCCTCTGGCCTGTACCCTAGCTACATATGCATAAATAAATTTTTAAAAATTCTGGCATTCTAGTATTAAAGGAAGACAACTTAAAGGTGATCCCAGTGGTCAAATTGTGGTATTGGCACATGTAATTGTAGCCAGTAGTGTGTCTGAGTGTGAGCTCTAGAGTGAACAGAGAAATTCACACTAAGTATGAACCTAAGATTTCCTGTTGTACTGTAGCAGTCACCTATTGGGCACATGTTAATACATGAGATCATACTTTGTACACGATTACCAGCAGCTTGGGACAAGGCATTCAGTTCATGGCTACAAGAATAGATGAGGACGCTTCCTGGTGGCACAATGGGTTAAAGCACAGCACTATGAAGCTACCATAGCCACTGCAGCACGAGTTCGATTCCTGGCCAGGGAGCTGACCCACGTGGCACAGCAGACCTCTCCTGTCTCCCTGCTGCTCCCCTCAGCAGTGTATTTCTGTACATCTGCCTGTTCTGCTCCCCACTCTGTCTCTGGTGAATCCTCTCACTACCCCGGCATCTCTGGCCTGTACCCCAATTTGTGTGCATCAATCAATCTTTGTTTAAAAAAAAATAGATGAAAAGACAGTATTGGGCTACAGCCTGGAGACAGGATATACTTCAAGACTCAACAAAAAGGACATCACTACAGTTACAGTGAACAGGCCAGACCAAGCCTTCCTACCCACTGACCTAAGGACACAGGTCCATACTCTCCAGGTCAAAATGTTCCTTTCGCCAAGATGCCTGCTACATGCATTAAGGGGTCTTTGCTCTTAGCTTCAGGTACCATTTTCCAGTATCTAATATTCCAGTGAAAAATACATTTGCATTAATTTTCTAGTAGGATGCTCCCCATGGAGGTTAAAAAATAAGATCACAAGCACCCGATCCATAGGAAAAGCATGCTGCCTTGAACCCACGCTCAAAGCAACCAAAGAAAGGTCCAGATCTTAGAAGAAGTCCACTACCCTCGTACTGAAATGCCCCACGGTGTCTGTCAGCACAGCCTCATGCAGTCTTTCTCCTTACAATTAGCCCACTAAGACCAACTTTGTTGAACTATAGATGTGTTCCTGATGTTCTCTGGCTGGAGGGCATTGGTTATCACAAATAAGATTGGATTGAGAACACTTCAAAACAAAAACCAAGATTATGTCTTAAAAGTATAAGCCACAGTATCTTCTGTCGTGAGAGAAATGAAGTCATAACCACAAACGTAATTAAAGTTCAAAATTCATCCTGATAGTTACAGTGACTATATTGCACTTCCGGGATTTGCTAATATAATTAGTACCTTCAGTTCTTAGGTAAAAAGGGTTGCCATTCAGTTTATAGATAAATGTCAAAGAGAGGTTAACATCAAAATGATACACCTTTTCTGCTTAGTATTCATTATCCAACCGACTTTAAATACTGGGTGTGTACCCTTAATAATCAGAGCTCTAAATAAGAAGGAGCTTGAATTTAAAAAAAAAAAGTATACATTTCAAATGGTGCAGAAGATATTCACGGTTTGATATTTAAAGTGTGTAATCAAATTTAAAGCAAAACTAGGAGAAAGCAACAAGGCAGGTGATGGCTGGAAATGTTTCTTGTGAGGGGAAAAAAATGGAAGGAAATCTCTTACTAATAAGATAATCAACTTCAATTAGAGAGAGTACAAAACTCACAACTTTGACCTTAAATCCTGAACTTCAGTTATTCAGACAGATCTGCAAACAACTGACTATAAGAAGGGAATTTATAATCGGTGAACTAGCAAATAGCTTTGCTCCGGCAGCCTATCAGGATGAAGCAAACGTCTCACGTAAGTTTAGACTGTGCTGTTAACGGTCTTAATCAACAGATTTCTTTGTTGGGCTTTCCTTCTTTCTTTTGGAAAGATAATCTCTTCTTGCCAAATTGCTAAAGCAGCACCGTGTAGCCATCAAAACGGGTGAAATTTTTTTTAATATGTAATAATCTCACAAAATATAGCTGAGGTGGAAAAGAGTGGCAGTTAATAGTTGTTCATAACTTCAGTTACACTCAAACCTAGAATAAATGTACTGATTATATCGTAGTTTGCCCTGCTTCCATCCGAATTTTTTGTTTGAGTAACTATGAAATGAAATGACGGTGATTTCCATTGCTTGAACAGCTGTAGTTTCTCCCCACTGTAGGGGTTTAAAAGGTAAAAAAAAAAAAAAAAAAAAGAAAGAAACAGCTCCGTAAAGTTGTTCAATATGAGGTTTTGCTGCTGCTTCTATTTCCTCACAAACAAACCCAGGAAATCTTACATGTGCTGTGTATGCACAGACAACACCACAGCAGACATTCAGCATCTAGACTATGGAAAATTTTCTCTGGGAGGAATTAGTGATTGGAAGAGCCAAAAAAATTAAAATATGTCATAAAAATAAACCCAAATGGGCCCTCCCTGGTGGCGCAGCAGGTTAAAGCACAGCACTGAGAATCTAAAGCCACTTCTGCATGAGTTCAATTCCTGCCTGCCCCAGAGGTGACCACATGGTGTGGCAGACCTCTCCTGACCCACCCGCTGCTCCCCTCAGCAGTGTACTTCGTCGATCTGCCTGTTCTGCTCCCCATTCTGTCTCTGGTGAAGCCTCTCACCGCCCCTTAGCCTCTGGCCTGTACCCCAGTTCTGTATGCACAAATAAATAAATCTTTAAAAAAAATAAAAAAAAAATAAACCCAAATGCCCAAAATTAGATGATTGGATCAAGGTTATACATACATAATGGAATACTACTCAACAGTCAGAAAGATGAAGCCATACCATCCACAGCAACATGGATGGAGCTAGAAGGGATCATGCTCAGTGAAATAAGTCAGAAAGAAAAAGAAAAATATCGAATGGTTTCACTAATAGAAGGAATATAAAAAACCAAATAAGACGTAGGGAAATATTGTATTGTTATTACAATACACAACACAGCACAACAACAACAACAAAAAAGCACACAATTATAAACCAGAGATCCTACAGGGGAGGGGTCAGAGAGGGATGGGAAGGAGAGAGGGAGGGATGTGGGGACTGTGGTGATGATGGGGTAGGTGAAGTGGGGGAGGGGGAAGTAAACATTGTTTTAAAATGAACACTAAAGTAAATAGACTTATAAGTAAAAACAAGGAAAAATAAACTTTAAAAACTTGACCTCTGTAATCATTATACTTATGAACTTCTTCAGATCTGTACCGAAAGGTTTTGTTTTGTTTTGTTTTGAAGACAAGTTGGGCTTGTGTGTGAGAGCTTGGGAAAGGGTTATACTTCTTCATTTTTCTGACTAGGATCATAAAACCCTTTGTACCAAGTTCAATTTTTTTCTAAAATCAAAGTAGAAATGAATATCAAAACCAAAACCACACACACAACAATAGAAAAAATAACCTATACTTGTTCCAGACTTCTTAAGTAGGGAGGAGATGATTATTACTTTTCTATTTTAACCTCTCTGCTTAACTTGAAAAGGCTAAAGTTAATATTTCTAATTAATTCTTGATAACAAAATATAAGCTTTTGGCTCTGAGGATCCTCTTGTGTATAATTCTTGCTATTACTTATTGTTTTGTTCATGAATAAATCTCTCTCTCAAAAGTTCCCAAATAATCAGAATACTACATTACATCCAGTACCTCAGAAATACAAAAGAAAACAAGAGACTACTATCAACAAGTATAACCAACTGGACAATCTAGAAGAAATGGAAGAATTCATAGAAATATACAATATACCAAGACTAAATCAGAAAGAAATAGAAATATGAACAGACCATTTACTAATGAAAAGATTGACTTACCAATCAAAAATCTCTCAATGAAGAAAACTCAGGACCAGATTATTTCCTTGATAAATTTTACCAAACATTCAAACAACATTAAACCTTCCCCAAAACAAACGAGGAGGAGGGAATACTCCCAAACGCATTTTACAGACCAGAATAACTCTGATACCAAATCCAGTAAAGGACATGACCAGCAAGCAAAGTGACAGGCCAACACCCCCAATGAATATGAGGTAACAATTCTTAATAAAACGATCACAAACCAAATTCAACATCATATCAAAAAGTTCATTCACCATGATCAAGTGGGATTTATCCTCAGCATACCAGAATGGTTCAACATATGCAATCTAATTCATGATCCATCACATTAATAGAATTAAAGAAAATAACCATCTCAATACACATAAAAGTATTTCACAAAAATTCAACATCCATTCATGATAAAAACGCTTAAGAAATAATGTACAGAAGCACTTACTTCAACATAATGAAGGCCGGGTGTGTGAGTTCACAGCTAACACTATTTCAGTGATGAGAGGTTGAAGCCTTTTCTCCAAGATCAGGAGCGAAACAAGGCACCCCTCACTATCTCCATTCAGTGTGGTCCTGAATTCGTCCCAGAGCAACTGGACAGTAAAAAGAGATCGATTTACAGACTTTTTTCATTCTCATTTTTATTACTTCAGTTATAGCCTAAGCGTGCTTATTTCAGTTTCCAAGTATGTGAGTCAGTTTTGTGACTACCTTTTTATTGTTCATTTAAATTTTAGTGACTTATTTTCAGAGAATTTTGTTTTATATATTGTGGGACTTTAAGAACACTTGTCTCTTAATGTTCAATGGACATTTTAAATATTTTGTAATATTTTGTAATATTATATTTAGAATTTATAATATAGCTTTAGAACTCAATCAAAATATAGATCTACAATCTATGCAGCATTTTAGATATATAATTTAGAACAACTTTAAGTTTTTATTCAGTGTTTTGTGCATTTATTTTTTAATCTTCAGAAATCAGGTTTGGTTAGTTATGCTAAATATCCTAACATGGTCGTAAATTTATTTTGCTTCATATTCTATTCAGGATTTCTCTAGTGAACTGCAGGTAGGTAGTTTTTAGGAGATACTAACTCAATGCCATGATACTGAATCGATCATTTATTTTTTTTTTTTTCAGAAAATACAGAAATGGAAGCTTCAATCGACCCCATGGAAATCATGAATTTTATTTGGTAAAATGAAAGGTTAATAAACATTTGATCCTGGACCCTGATTCTTACAGTTGAAAAGACTCTTACAGATTTTAGATTTCCAATTGCATGATAATTTCTCTGTGCTGAAACATTGCTCCTTCTAACCAACAACTGATTCAAACCTTGCTCAATTATTTTACGCAGATATACTCTTCGAACTACAAAATGAGTGTTTTTGTTCATATAAAACTACCTAAAGAAACTTTTAAATAGAAGGAATGTTTATAATCTAATGATAGAAAGAAGCAAGGGAAGAAGAGTAAGATGAGATAATTTCAGAGATTTAGGGGACTGGAGGGCGTGGTGGGGAAGAGGAGGGGGAGAACAAGGGGGCAAGATTTCTGCCAATTTGAACCAGCCTTCTAGAACTATCTCCACTGTATGACAGCAGAACTGATCTTCTGAATGACCCTAGTGAAAATCCTAAATGATCTATGATTCAACTATGTTTCCTATATTCAGCCTACTATGGCTAGGAAACACTTCATTCCAAGAGACAGTTTGACAGCAAGGACTAGAGGAAAGGAATTAGAGTTAAATTTTAATTAGTAGAAAAATTAAGTAAATCTCCATTCTTGAAACACCTTAGTTAAATGAAATTTTACTGTAGTAAATAAAATTGAGACTGGATTTTTACTGAGTAGGAAATTTCTCCTTGTGCTTTAGATCACCACTTTGAATAAATTCTTTTAGACATCTTGAATGAATAACAGCCATGAAGACTACCTTCGTTTTATCTTTTTATTAAGTGAATTAGTCCAAGAAATTCCAGGTGTTTACTGTTCTTCTAGGCTATCACTATACACACACACAAACAAATTGTACCCCATGTCAAAGATGAAAGATTTGTTTGATTAGCACTCAGCATTAGCATTTGTGTATGTTACTTAAAACATTATTTTGCAGTAGAAGTTCTTGCTGCTAAAGGAGAATCAAGAAACAATGACAAAAGAAACATTTTGTAGACTCCATTGAAAAATTAAAATGCATTCTTTCATGATTTACCATCAAAATGTGTTTTTCAGAGCTACAGATGGTCTTTGCTATTCAGCATCATCATCCCTGTTAGAAAAAGCCAATATCATAACCCTATACTTCTAATCAAGACTGCCCTATTAGTGCTCTGTTGAATGAACTGTTGCTGATTAAATGAAAATTAGTCAGTGAAGCTAATGATTTTCTCTCCAGACCCTCTGGGCCCATAAAATGTTCGTCTGAATTAAGAACAGTTAATGACGGTGTATGATTTGCCAGTGAATTGAACTTACTGTGTCAATGTGAGGATCCTGGGAGGGGGTGGTTGATTTGATGCAGGCTGGCAGATCTCTCTTTCAATGTTCGCTATTTTCCTCATAGCTCGTGGCTCTTCTAGGCGTTTCCAGGAGATGGAGTCTGGCAACTCTTTCACTCAGCTCTCAAGAAGATCCTCCCAAGTGCATCACACAGAGAAGAGCAAAGATTCTCATTGCTGGGAATATGTTCTTTGGAAAGCAGTAGGATTTCTGAGGGTAGACAAAGATAATAAATTTAATATGCTTTTTAAAAAAGATTTATTTGTGCATCCAGAACTGGGGTACAGGCCAGAGGGGCAGGGGCGGTGAAAGGATTCACCATAGAGTGGGGAGCAGAACAGGCCAATTGACGAAGTACACTGCTGAAGGGAGCAGCGGGCGGGTCAGGAGAGGTCTGTCCCACCAAGTGGGTCACCTCTGTGGCAGGTGGGCATCAAACTCATGTTGAAGTGGCTTTAGTTTCTTAGTGCTGTGCTTTAACCCACTGAGCCACCAGGGAGGGCCCTAATTTTAATATACTTTTAAGCAGCTGAAACACATTGTGATCAATGTGGAGATGATGCGGACAAGTGGATGCCACCCAGGTTATTTGGCATCTATGATGATACGATGCCATCAGAAGATGCCCGTCTAGACTGTTGGCCCGTGAGTTTTTCAAGAAAAAGAAAGTTGAGGCCCACTTTTTGAGTAAAAACAGTAAGAAAGCTCTCCTGTTTCCTAAGGTAAAACAGTGGACATACAGTGAAATGTCAGAGGAAGAAAATATGAGTAAACAGAGATAGTAGAACCAAGGTTTCCTCTTTCCTTAGGTCAGGGCTCCAGCTTTATACATTTCTATAGTCATGGCATTTTGCTATGTCAGTTATGGAGTCTGTTGAGTAGTATTTAAGATGAATATGCCTTTTAATATAAGGTGTGAGGCATGGCATATATAACGTTATCTATTTTAAGGTCTAATTAACATAGACTATGTGGCATTTTTTCCTCATATGCAGGATAAAACAAGGGAAATAAGTCACCTAAGTCTAAAATCAATAACGTTTAAATACTATTTACTAAATCTGCCTTTTCTAGAGTTTTAAGACCTTCTTTTTTCAGTTTATAATTTTAACAATGTCTACAAAGAGACTGACTACTTGTTTTGAGCTGAGGAATTAATATTAAATAGAATTTATCTTCCTAAAAAGTCATTGGTAAGAGAAAAACTCAACAAATATTTGTGTGTGTGCATGTTTTTTTTTTTTAAAGTGGTCTTCAAGTGAGGAATATGAAAGCTCAGAATTGCTGCATGTATGAGCAAATCAAAAAAAAATTTCAAGAGTTAATGTTAATGCTATACCAAGATAGTCACTTAGATCAAGTAATAAACAAGAGGAACTCAGGATTAAAAAAAGAAAGAAATATGTTGAAATACATGCTTCAGTCTTTACCAGGGTACAATTTGTGAGGCATGAGTGAATTTAGGTGAAATAGTGAAGATTTCAATCAAACTAACTTGGCTTTATCACCAGTCATCTATGTGGTTTGGTTGAATCTTCACTGTCAGATGAAAGCACTGGGCACAATCTATCAGGTCTGGTGTGTCCAAATGGGCTTGCTAATAATCATGGTGGCAAAACACTGGACATCATGACTATCTAGCCTTTTACCCTCTCCCCAAAAGCTCAAACTATTTTATACCCCATCCTTGATCTTAGTCAACCAACCCCACCATAAATATGATCAGGCAACATTTATATCTCCAAATCTTCATGCAACTTTTTAGTAACAATTTTGTGCCAGGAACTGAACTTTCTAGAGATCAATAAGTTATATTTGACTACTACATTTTGACTAACAAGGTTTAAAATAAGACTTGAAAAAGAGAGAAAGGGGGCTTCATTTCACAGTATTGTCCCTCTCTAATCTCCTTCATGCGGCAACACCTATCTGGGTAGTTGCTTTAAGATAACTCTATCTCTTGTCTTACGTAGGAAGTTTATTTCAGAAGTGGGAGAGGTATGGCAACCACACCAGAGGGCCAGAGCCTATATTGTCAAAACAATAGCAAGGAGTTAAAACAATGATCCTGTAGTAGCAATAAATAAATAACGTTGAATGAAATACTCCAGAAAAAAAAAAAGTAGAAGAACATGATACAAGATTAGCACCACTATCATTGTAATTGTAATAATTATCATTGTTATAAAATGATCATTAGTAAAGGGTATGTGGCTTATTATACTGCATTATTACATGTTTAGTATTTTTCCTGATCATTATTTTTAAAATTTTGAAACTAAAACTATAAAAAGATCCAGAAAGGGACAACAAATATGACCAGGAATCTTCCAGAGTATACTGGAGTCAAGTAAAAGTCTTCTAAAAAAACATCAGCTCTTGAGATACCATCATAGATTGAGTGTTTAAAGCTTGCGTTTGTACTACAATGAGAGTTGGGTAGTGAGAGACTGTAGCCTAAAATAACTAGTAGCTGGTCTTATACAGAGAGAGTTTTCCAGCTTCAGATATGGATAATTCCATAAAGCCAGTCCCTGAAGAGTGACTGAAGAACACGCAACAAAGCAGGCCATACTCTCTGCGTCTAGCAATTTGATACACCTGGTGCTGTTCTGTCAGGGAGAAAGGCCATCTTTTGGTATTGAGGATACTGGAATAAGAGGGAATGCAAGAGGATTTGATGAAATTACACACATTATTCTAGAGAGAAATTGTATGTAGGAGAGTTATTCACCAGTCAATCGAAGGAACAAGAAGGAAAGTTACAAGACTAAAGTTGAGAATTGTGGTGGAACCTCTAAAATTCTACTTGCAGGTTGGTACCCATTATATCCTACCTATGAATGTACTAAAGTAAGTCACATCCCAAACTTGTTTAAGCCTAAAATCAGTTAAGGTATTAGCATCTATTTTGTTATTTTAGTAGGGAAAAAAAAGTAACCCAGGAGGTTTTCTTCATTACATGAATGAGTTCTGAGGCTCAGGCTGCAGGTTCACCTTAAGTAGAAGTTACTTTTGACCAGATTTAGCACACACTGCCATGCTGCAATTAAAAACAAACTTTTAATATCCCATATTTTGAGATTTATGGAGGTGACTTTCTTTTTCTTGGGAGATGATAAATGTGTGCCGACTGGCGCCGCTGTGAAATTATAGATGACTAGCTGTGAGGAATGTGGAAATGATCTCAGTCATTGAAGCCTTAAGGCTATCTCCTGATGTGACCTATAAAGTGTGCGTCTTATTTATATAGTGACTTTACCTACTCACCCAGATTTCTAGTGCACTTTGAAAGCCCCAAGTGAACATGTCTATGATTACTTTGTAAAGGGTCTGAAATCATAGCCCCTTTCTTCTCATCCCTTCACCCAGAAGATTTTTTGCTTAAAGCTACATTAGGAAATAGGGCATGGAAGGCATCACTTGGAATGGCAGGCTTCCGACTCAGGCACACGGTCAGGGAAGGCCCTTTGCTAGGTCACGTGTCCAGAGAACTGCAAAGGGCTCACTGTGTGGACAAGGTGAGCACACCTTGAGTGTGAAGCACAACGAGAGTGGACAGTGGCATGTGGGCCAAGGTGGCTGGGCAGGCGTTGGGCAGTGAGGGATGGTGTATGCTCAGTCAAGGAGGAGGGAAGTTCTCCAGGAAACTGGAGGGTCTGAAACCCTGAAGGGTCTTTAAAAAATAGAACACAGTCTAATTTACAATGCTGAAAAATACTCTAGCAGCAGGATAGATGAGCTGAAATTAGGAGATCGAAGAGTGGTAGAGACTTGAAGAACAGCATGAGAATTGAGTTTTTGAGGAATGATGAGGTCGAAGGCTGGAGGTATGTCTGTGAGTCGGGGACTGAGTTGTTTGCGAAATACTTGGGTGGCTTGATTGCTATAACTTACTGTTAATGGAGACAAGGGCGAGGAAAGGGTAGATTTAAGAACTGAATTGATTGAAAAAGGAAAATAAAGCAGAAAAAAAAAAGATAAATGTCTATCATACAGTTGCAGTCTCAAAATCCAGGCCATTCAAGCAGAGTGCTCCTGTGATTTGAGTCAGACAGTTGGATGAGATAAATAAAAAATACAAATAAAAAAAGAAAAATTGGGGTGATACCACAGATGAAGGCCAAGAGAGGGCGTACCTGTGAAGATTGCATGCAGACACAAATGCAATTCACAAGTGCTAGCAAGAACACAGGGAAGGTGTTGTCTGTCTCCAACTTTGCTACTTAGGGTTTCCTGTGTACAAAGAGCATCTGCGTGCACTCCCCAGAACTTAGATCCTCAGGCTAGTGTTTCACACACATCTAGGAGGCAATTCCAGCAGGAAAGAGGTGAGAAAGAAAAATGAAAGCAGCCTCTATAGAGTGGTTACCAGTGGGCACTGATGAGGGCTCACTCCCACTGAGGCCTTCTGGGAAGCAGTGTAATAACATTCCAGCATTGTCCTGCCTGAGCGGAAAGGTGGTCTTTACCCACCAATTCTAGTTTGTTGTTGGTCAAGAGGTGACAACGTCTTGCCCCTTCCAAGCAACCCTGTGCCTGACTAGGTACTCGTCCCTGTGCAGAGAAACCCCTGAAACAGAAAAGCTGTAATTACAGGAATTGAGGGCCAGAGAGCCAGGATGAAAGTTCTGGCAGCTCTGCCATCGTGGGCAGAGAACCCACTGCACCTGTGCCTTGAATACAAGGGGGCAGAATCTTGCTGACATTAGATAAGTTATTTCAATAAAGAAAACTTACTTCTCTTTTTGGGAACCCAGTGCAGAATGCAGATACACTGGGATTTAGAAGACTCAATCCTTAAAGCTATCTCAATGTATATTGATGATTTATAGCATTAGTAGATGGTGATCCGTGGTGTAATCTTTTGAGCAAATGCCAAAATCGTAGAGCTAGGTATGAAAACTCAAATGTAGCATTAAAATGGATTCAGCTGTATCTGCAGGAAGAAAACATTCTAGGTACCAAAGTATTATCATTTCCTAAAATGAAACTACTAAGATTTGTGACTTTATGCAATTACTTATTTTTTTTTTTTAAAGATTTATTTATTTATTCATACAGAACTGGGGTACAGGCCAGATGCTCAGGGACGGTGAGAGGCTTCACCAGAGACAGAGCGGGGAGCAGAACAGGCAGATTGACGAAGTACACTGCTGAGGGGAGCAGCGGGCGGGTCAGGAGAGGTCTGGCTCGCCATGTGGTCTCCTCCGGGGCAGGCGGCAGGCGGGAATCGAACTCATGCGGAAGTGGCTTCAGATTCTCAGTGCTGTGCTTTAACCCGCTGCGCCACCAGGGAGGGCCGCAATTACTTATTTTTGAAAACAAACAATACATGGAATACTTAAAACACAGTACAGCAGCACACCTTGCTCTGTTACTCTGGAACTGGATAGAAGGAATCTACACAGAAGTAAGAGTTGAGAGAACAAAGATATGAAGAGTCAGAAGTAAAACTGAAGAATCATGACCATTTTCCTGGTGCAAAGGAATCACAAGTTTATAAGAGTTTGTGTAAATGTGAGTTGAATAAGCCTTTGAAACAGGGCCCATGGATAACATCCTTTCCTGACACAATTTGAGAATCTATACTTTTCTGTGTAGGTTTCCAAACTTAAAAATTATGCCCTGGCATCTTGACTTGCAGTGTTCTATATAAAATCTCTCAGGTTTTTCTGATTACCATTTTGTATTACAATCTTGGAGATTTCTGTGAAAATAGTATTAGTGCCAACATATGTACTTTACTGTTACAAGTAATACAATCAGCCACAGAACTTTCCCTTCATCCAATTCCAAGAGAAAAATATATTTAAATAACATAGGCAGTGCTTAAAGAATTCTATATATCATATGTATAGGTGATACAAAATTAAACACATGGGCAGGAATATGTTGTTTTGAGATCACGGTCAAGTTACAATTTTCCTGTTAGTTCAGATTGAATGAGATGAGTTGCTATGACTCCTGGTCTGCTCCAATTGGGCTCTATTTGGCTACATTAATACCTGGACAGTTGTTTTTCCGTTACTCATGAGACACCACAAACCCTCAACGGGAACTGCACGTGCTCTGTGATGAGTACTCATCTCCCTGACAGGTTATGTATTTACATGTGTTCCAAGATACTTTTTATGATGCATCAGAGTTGGATAAAGCACAAGCTTTCAGTATCATTATTTGCTGAAATGTTCCTTTACCATTGCCCCCTCTCATGTTGCTTATATAGATGATTCACTGAAAATGATGCAGATATGCACATAACTCTGTGTGCGTGCATCACAGTTCCAAAGGTGGTGGGTTTTTAATTCAATCTCTTTATGACCCAAGGATTACCTTGCTGTCTTAATTTCTAATGCCAGAGTGGGATAGGGATCTGGTACAGGACCTTGGCTCACGGCTTGTACACAACCCATCCTGATGCAGTTAGCCTAGGAACCGAGGAATAGGAACTTAGCAGCGAAAAAATTTTATTCCATTTAAACAATGGTCAAAATCCCTGCTGCTTTAGCCAAATGATTCATAAGTTTAATTCTTTCTTAAAAATCTTAAAGATTGTGCTCCATTTATGTAATAACAGTTAATTCCTACTTGAATTTAGAACAACAATCTGTCCATTCATTGAATTTATTTGAGTAAGCAAATCTATTATCACCTATAAGAAATTAATTTTCATTCCCATAGAATACCATGTACAAAAATACTTAGGATGTAAATCACAAAGAAAAAATACTTTTCTTTCCTCTACACAGCACATCTGCTTTAATAATATCAGTGAAGGAGCAAAATATATGAAATCTTGTGCTGGTATCAAGTGAGCTTTTAAAATGCATACAACTGTGTATATGATAAATAGATGTTAATTTAATGAGTGTTTTAAAATATTGTATTTACATATATTTGTATTTCTGCAATTAGCATCTTAAGTAAAAATGCCTAGTGTCACAAAATTGTCAAAAAAAAAAAAAAAAACCTGTAGCAGTATTAGACTTCAACCTAACTGACTTGAAAATCCTAAGACTTAGACTTCATGCTGAATTTAGCAGAACAAAAGATAGTGAACATAGAAGTGGGTAGGCCCTTAAACATCTATTAAATGGCTACATCTGTGTAATAGTTAACAAACAAAAACTGAGATGGAAATTGGTTATTAATCATTATCTCTAGTTAGGACAAACTAGATCCTTCTGCTGACAATTTTGACTCAGTTCTTACTTTGGCATTCAAAGTATCCCAATGTCTCAGAATGGGAGGTGCAAAAAAAGAAAGCATTACTGTAAGAGCATGTAATTCATAGCCATACCCTGGACTCCATTACTCTAAAACTATAGCCCTGACTTGCTGCGGCCTTCTCCCAGTCATCACTGCCCTCAATGCTAGTTAACAGCAAAATGGCATTGGGTCACAATTATGTGTTGACTTTTCTCAGGAAGGATCGCAGGGATGTTCCAGCCTTGTATAACAGACCCTTTGTGAATGTATTTCACAGACTGCAATAATGAAACATACATGGCACATTTCTCAACCTGATTTCATTCTTTTGAGTTATTTTAGGTTGTTTCTACCACTTAACAAATATTTGGAAGTGTGAAGACTTCATTCAAAATCTTAGCTATTTGTGAATGGTTTCCATTTTAGTATATTTGAAAGGGAAGTAAGAGCAGCTTTGAAAAACTCCCCAATTATAGGTTCAGTCACTAACAATAAATAAAAGAAAATGGCTTCATCTGAGTAACAGATAATTCCACAACTTGACAAAGTGATGTTTCCACAGATTATGTCAATGTTTGGTGAAATCAAGTTATGATTGGAGATCTTATATTGAAGTCTTTGAAAATTCAACTCTAATGACAAAGGAAAAAAGCAAAGACAAACAGCATGGTATCAAGTCAAAAAAGTTTCTGTATAGTATAGAAATGTCCACCAAAATGAAAAGACAACCTACTGACTGGGAGAAGGTATCTGCAATTCACAATCTAACAAGAGATTAATATCCAAAATGAAAAAAGAACTTCAACAAGGAAAAAAATAACCAAATCAAAGGATACGACTAGATATTTCTCCAAAGAAGCCATCCCAGATGGCCAACAGAATGTTTATGAAAAAATCTTCATCATCACTTATTACTGATATGCAAAGCCAAACCACAATGAATTACCATCTCAAATCTGTGGGAATGGCTTATATCAAAATGACAAGAAATATGTGATGGCAAGAATTCAAAGAAATGTCATGTACTGTTGGTGAAAATGAAAATTGGCACACCTACTATGCCATGGAGAAGCCACAAAAATTAAAAATCGAATTCCTCTATGATCCAGCAGCTCCACATCTAAGTATCTGTCTTAACTCTATGAAAACACGAATGCAAAAAGATAAGCACCCATGTTCACTGCAGCACTGAATCAACCTAAGTGCCCATCGATAGGTAAATGTATAAAGAAGATGTAAATGCATAAAGAAGATGTAAATGCATAAAGAAGATGTAAATGCATAAAGAAGATGTAAATGCATAAAGAAGATGTAAATGCATAAAGAAGATGTAAATGTATAAATGTACTACAAAATGAAATCTTATTGTTCATGAGACTATGGACGACTTTGAAGTGATAATGCTTAGCAAAATAAGTCAAAGAGAGGAAGACAAATACCAGATGATTTCACACATAGGTAGATATAAAGAAATGTGAAGCACACAGGCAAGAACAATTCCTTAGATTAGAGTCCAATGACAGAATGACAGTTAATAGAGGGCAGGGAGTAGAGGTCAATTATAATGAGAACTTTGGTGGTAGCGTTGGTGTGGTATCACTGGATGAAGTGTGCGGTTGTACTTACTAAAATGTATTCAGGATGGTAAACCAATGTCAATGCAAAAACTAAATTTGTCAAAAAAAAAAAAAGTGTTATGAAAGGAAAAATCCCAAAACATTTTTGCCATTGAGTTTGGCTTCACCAACAAATACAAAACCATGGTGCACAGTGCCACCATTTTTGCTGCATAATAACTTTCACTCTCTTCTGTGTCAGATGAGGACCAGAAACACTGGTACAGCTCCAGGAAGCCTGGTATTAGAAATAATTTAAAACCTCAAAGTCAAAGTCACCTTAGCTATTTCCCCTACCTAACGACTTCCTGTTTTCTCATACAACCCAAGCAGCTCTGCATTTACATTACTAGTAAAAAACAATCTCCCCATTATTTACAAAATGAAGTAATTTTCCCCCGTAATTAACTAGCATGACTCAAATGTTCAGAAGTTTCTCTTCTGAAACCATGCTTCAATTGACATTTGGCTTTAAATCATTACTGACCTTAGGATGCAGGAAATCTTAAAGACATTTACAAAGAGAGAGGGGAAAAAAACACGACAATTTCATGCAGGGAAATCAAAAGCTATTTTTCACAAGCCTTGGTTATGATTTTCTTCTTACATTGTACATAGAGAATCCTAGAATTTGGAGCACTGTTTCACCATGTCTCTGGATAAAAACCCTACAAATGACCTTGAACATAAACATTCTCTCCCAATATCAAAATAGGACTCATTTATTTTTGTACTTTGAAAAATATGTATCCTTCCATTCGTCTAATAACCTGTATTTTCCTGTAGAAAAACAGTAGAATACTACATTTCAGAATATTCTTTTCAAAAGTGAAAAAAAAAATGAAATGAACACAAAAACAGGTAGTTTATATTGAAAATCAAAGGAGGTCCCCCTGGGAAATATTTTCAAGCCTCAGTTTTTCAGTGGAACTGATGTTTTCTTTAAGAAATGGTAACCCCTGCAAGATCAAGATAGAATATAGCCAAATCATAGAATGAGAAGAAAAGCTTTCATAAGGAATGCTTTCTATGATATGCATAGCTAGAAATCTAAGCCTATGATCTACAAAATTGTAGGGTGAATAGCTTCATCATCTACAAAACCCTATCACTGGCCATCTTCTTGGCCAAGGGTCTGTAGCTAATGCTCTTCTAGGAATAATCTCAAAAGGCCAAAGATGCACAAAGGTGCTGCCAAGGAAGTCCAGAGGTCCACTTGAAACTGTATGTTGGATTTACTTCTTGAATTCATACTGTGAATTCTACCTCTTTCTTCAGTGGCGGACTCCTGATTCTGTTCATTATTTTCTCTCAGTATCATCTTGGCTTTCTCCCTATATATATGTTATATGTTAACATGATCGTAGAATTTAAAATGTGACTGCTTTAACTTAAATGAAAGAGCACTAAGGTTGGAAAGTCCATCTAGCTCAACCTTTTTTTTTCTCCCAGAGAAAACACTGTACCTGAAAGACTGTTTCTTTTCCAAGGCCCCATAGATCGTTAGAGATACCGTTGGACGATTTTTAAAGAATACTTAAAATTGACAATTTTAGTTGCCTTGTTTAAAATTGAGGTAACTTTAGCTTACAGCACTATATATGATTTCAGAGTATAGGTTCATACCTCATCAGATCTATGTTACCAACCACACCCACCACTAAGACATCCATAGTCCACCATAGCCAACTGGGTTCTCTCTCCTGCCTTTGATTCCCATCCTCACCTTCCCTCTCACCCTCCTCCTCAACTGTCTCTTCTCCTTTTGACAGTCAGATTTCTAGGGTTTGTTTTGATTTAGTTGTGATTCTTTTTCTTGTTTGTTTTATTCTACACATGAGTGTAATCATTTGTCTTTCTCCTTCTGATTTATTTTGCTTAGCATAAAACCCTCCAGTTCTCAGCCCCTATGGAAAACAAGATAGAAGTTTCTCAAAATAATAAAAGTCAATCTTCTATTTGATCCAACAATCTTGCTCCTAGGTATCTACACAAAGAATGAAGAAACACCACTTTGGAGGGACATGTGCTTTCCCAGATTCACTGTGCACTTACAATAACTAAATTTTGGAGACAATTAGAATTTCTTATAATAAAATTTCCTCCATTGATGTCTCAGTTCTATTTTGGACCTTGTCTTGATGAATTTTAATTAACATTCAAATGAATTAATCCTATTGAGCTATTTAAAAATGGAAGTGAGAGCTTTTGCTCCACATACTTACTCTAAACTACATGACTTATAAAGCACACATCACTGGAATGGGTAAGTGGAAAGAAGCTAAGGAGGTGAAAATATCAGAAACATTCCCCCATGTGATCACCCGTAGATGTTACCAGACTGTATCAAGAAAAAATTAATTTCAGGGAAGACCAATGTAGGGGGCCAGATGAGTAGCGACCGATTTTAATCCAACGAGACTATACTACTTAGAGATCTGAAGGAGGCATTCACGAACAGCTTGCAGTATCAGCAAACTTCTCTATAAAATACCACTTGAAAATAATACCTAAACACTAATTTTTATGTGGAATAGGTTTTTAAACATGGGAATTTATTGCATCCTCTCCCACCTGCATTTTACTGAAGAGAAAACTATCTTGCTGACTGCACAAGCCATGACCAATTTTAGATATTTTATACATAGATCCTGAGACAAAGATTATAACCATAACTGCCAAAATGACATCTGCAGTTCCTAAATTTCTCACTATTTCAGAGAAGCAAATCAGAACCACAGTGAGACAACACCTCACAACTGTGTGTACAGCTATTATAAAAAAGACAAGAAACAAGTGATGGTGAGCTTCAGTGACAAGGCAATCATCATACACGACAGATAGGAATGTAAGCTGCTACAGCCACTATGGAAAATAGTATAGAGGTTCCTAAAAAAATTAGGACTAGGATGACTATATTCATGGAAACACCAAGTGGGAAGGGTTTTAGTCAACAACTGCATATATGACAGTGGCCCCAATGGGCCCACACAGCCAAGGTGTGGAGTGGGCAGCATGCTCTAGGTTTGTGCAAAATGCTTGGCATCTGCAAAACAATCACTTTTCAGGATGTCTCAAGGTTACTAAGTAACCATGCCTGTACATATGCAATGGAATATTACTCAGCTATAAAAAGAGAAAACTTTGTCATTTTCAACAACATAGCTGGATCTTGAGGGGATTATGCCAGATAGGAAAGACAAATATCATTAGTTTCACTCAAAAGTGTGATATAAAGAAAGTAAACACAACAAAAACAAATATACAGAAAACTGGTGGCTATCAGGGAGAAGAGGATGGCGGGAACAGGGAAGTGTGTAAAGGGGTGGTCAATTATGCAGTAATGGATAAAAACTGGACTTACAGTAGTGGTAATAATGTAGTGCAAAGAAATACCAGATTTGACACTATACATCTGAAACACATGTTATAAATCGATGCTCTATCAATACAATTCCTTAAAATACAAAAAAGAAAAGAACTTGAAGAACTTGTCTGGTATAAGCATGACAGACAAGTGGACCAGGTATGAGGCAAACCCACTCAGCCTACATCAGTCACACTTCAGCTGAATAATAGAGAAATCAATTGCTATTGTGAGCCAGTGAGACTCCCTGGTTGTTTGCAGTACCAGATGACTGACTTGTTACTACATATGTTATTCTATTTGTTGCTCTGTAAATATTTGCTGGTTTTCCATTTGTGTATATTTTGCCTCCCCAACCCATTCGGAAGACACTGTGGCAGTTTGATGTTTTTTTTTGAACTTTTTTTGGTATCCCCCATATGCACGCCATTGTAGCTACTCAATATATTCTGGTTCAGAAGTCAAAGCTCTCCTTGTACACTGGAGTAAATCTTTACTGTAGCTTGGATAGCTCTCAGCCACAAATGCTACATTTTAGTAGCAATCTCAGAATATGTTGTGGAGGCAGAGACTAAGCAACTCCTCAGGAGAAGAACAGGTAGAGAATCTTTCACTGAGGAGCACTGGTGGTACTTGAAGACACTATTCCATCCATGTCAGAACAACCACATGTAACTGAAAAGGCCAAATAGCAGATTTTAGTAGCACAAGGCCAGAAAAAACCCTTTATGGAGAGCACTGTTTTCCCAATGGGTTTCCCCCTGCTTCTGGTACTTAGAGTTACTCCATAGCAAAGGGCTGACATATTTGATATATTTACTATTACTGTAGAAATACGGCACAGATCAAGCAGGGAAGGTAGCAAGGTGACCTCTAAAGACCTGTGCCAATCCAGCCTTCCCCACATATTTACACTAAGACACGGAGTCCCGGCATTCATTCTGTCCTCCCTGGCATGGGGAGTCCAGGATCTGTGTCAGAGCGGAAGGACACTAAGGGTTTGGAGGGGCGAAGGGGCAGCGCGGAGCAAGTGAGGAACGCCACTGCATGCAGTAAGCTCTGTGGGCGCCCTCACACAGAGCAGGCTCATGACGTGCTGCACCGGCCGCATGTATGTCAACCGAAAAGGCCGGGCAGTGAAGCGCAGCCATGTATACTACTGAGTGCTACACAGTAAAAATCAGCCAGGTAGCTTACTGAGTTTTCTCTATGCATTTGACTGAGAAATGGTTAAATATTACCAAATAACACCACTTCTATGATGTGCTGATAGGCATTTAATGCATTAAAGATCATTAAAAGATGTATTAAGGGAGAGGGGGAAGATACTGCAGCAACTCTCAAATTGTATCTATCAGTGGCAGCAGATGAGTGCTTAGCCAGTCTATTGAAAGGATTTAATTACATCTCTTCCTTCCCTTGAATGTCTGAATCAATCTGACAGACTGCTTAAAGCAACGGTTGTCTAAAGAACAAACTCTTCCTGCGGCTGGAAGTGAGCCCCTTAACAGTAAGACTTATTAATAGCAAATTAATGATTGTCAAACCTGGGGCTCAACAATGACAATGCCCTGTTGGAACATTCCAGATTCTTTCTGTGTGACATTTTTAGCTTTAAATGTTTGCCTGTTTTGTTCCTTGATATTCTGACACGTCAAATCTGGGCATGTGTACACTCCTCGTTAAGATCTCTGCTTAAAGAGGGAAGAGAGACTGAGGAAGTAAATAGCCTCTTTTGCTTTGGGCAATATTCCTAACTCATCCAACATTAGCAAGATATTTTTCTTTTGCAGAAGAGCTAAATAAATTAGCACAGCTTCTCCAAGGCTTGAGAAAAATTAAAACAATTCCTAAGGAATTTACATTACAGAAAGACAGTTGGGTTTTAATAAAAAAGAAAGAAAGAAAGAAAGAAAGAAAGAAAGAAAGAAATACAAGAAAGAAAGCCTCTGGTATTTGACTTATTTCAGTTCCTGGATTCTGCAGTTGTTTTCACTCTTGCCTACAGACACTGTTTGGGTACAAATGTTTCAGCTTGTGTGCAAGCTCCCAGAAATACTGGCCTTCTCACAGATTTCTACAAAGTTTGCACAAGACTGGTGGAGAACATTGTTTCCTTTTCTAAAATCCTATTATTAGAATCACATTAGTCTTGTCATTCATCCCATGGGCACAGGGAATCAGTTTGTCGAGAAGAGAAGCACCACAGCTTCTCTTTCATTCGTTTTTGTTGTTGTTATTGTTATTGTTCAAGAAAGAAGGGAAGTCTAGAGAAATGTCCGACAGCTAGCCTGGAAAGCAATGGAAGGCCCTGGAAAGCAATGGAAGGCATGTTCTAGTTTTACAACAAATGAAGTCATACAGATTTGCTTTGGGTTTGAGAGTTAATCTACAAAGAAAGATAAACTTATGCCATTTGTAGCAACATGGATGAAGCTGGAAGAATTATGCTCAGGGAAATAAGCCAGAAGGAAAAAGAAAAATATCAGATGCATTCACATATAGGAGAAAGATAGGGGAACAAATACCAGATCAGGAAAACAATAGTAACAATAAATCAAACCCTGTGTTTTAATCCACGTGCTGGTTGTTCTGATTCCTGCCAGTAAAAACTTTAGAATTAGCTTCCGGATGTGCATCTCCACAGCAGTGACTTTTGAGTGGTCAAGTCAGAGAAGAAAAATAGCTTTATATATATATATATATATATATAGAGAGAGAGAGAGAGAGAGAGCAGCTGAACACAAGTAAACTGGGAGCATAAGCACCATCTGGAAATACAACTATATCCATGGAAGTGTATGTCTGGCATTAATAATTCAGAGAAACTGACAACCATCAAGTGTTTGAGAGCCAGAAATAAGCTTTGAAAGTATAAAAGATGAAAGTTAAGGTGTTGAAAATTTTCTTGTCCATTTAAAAATGAATATAAACAGCAGTCCAAATTCTAATGCTCCCATTTTTCTGCCAAATTCCACATAGCATTTGTATATAAAATTGGACTAGGCTGCAAATATTAGAAACAGATAAATTTGTGACTGTATTTTAAAAATCGAGGCAATAGCCCTCCAAATATAGCCATATACTTTTATAATACAATACCCCCTGCCAACAAAGAATAAGGAGTACTGATTTCTTCCAATTACTTTAAGTGGTACAGTGTTTCACAGCAAGATATGATCCTACCCAGAAATAAGGGAGAAGGGAAAGATCACAATAACTAAGATCAGGAGGAGGAAATGTCCTGTCATCTTTTGACAGCAGGAGAGAGGCGAGGTAAATTTCAAGTAGAGCTAGAGTCCCAAGTAATTTTATTTGACTCGGAAGTATATTACAGGCTGTTTGTAGGTTTAGATAGCTGTTGCCATTGCCTCAGTGGCAGATAATCCAAAATATATTTAGAAGTCGACTCATGTGATATGTACCCTAGTACAGTACAATTAAATAAGCAACCCCCTCACAGTATGAAGGAACATGACTTTCTGCGACTAAAAAACCTTATTCTAGAAAATGTTTTCTTTATAATACTGGTCAGGAATCACAGTCATAGAACAAATGATGGGTCGTGACTTATCTCAGAAGAATCCAGTGTTTAAATTACAGTGCTTGGGGGTGGGAGAAGGGACCTTAAGCTTAACATAAGAAATGTCCTTGGCAAGAGTCCTTCCTTGATCATTTTTTAAAGTAAAATAAGCCCATTTCAGAAATCCTCTCAAATAATGGGGTGTCTAAGCTTATATTTAAATATATTTTACTCATTTTTCATGCCTGCACAGGTATACAACTGACGTCAGCACTGGAAAAGGGCATTTCTAAAGTATCTGTGACTGAATTCTTTATTCTCCTTCTGATTTTTCCCAGCCCTGCCTCGTACCCGGTGGCGTCACAGTCAGCGTTTCTGGAGAACTATTGAACCCGGTATTCACATAAATTGTAATTTTGGCCAAAACATAAAACACTCTAACTCTCTACTCCGTGGCTTGTTGATTACATGCCACCATGCAAGGGTCTCTACAGGTCTGATATGTCCTGGTATAATGTCACCAGTTGTAATTCCAGCTATTATCTCTTAGAACAACACAACAATTGTCAGTTGTACATGTGTGCTTGGGTTTGAACTCATATTTAACCAGGATTATTTTAAGGACTTTTGTCATTTACAGATTCTTCTCTGACAGCACTAACAACCAAATACAGGCAGAAATACATGTTCAAGTGATTCACTGACAAAATCATGACTATAAAAAAAATGCAAATTTCTGGTAACTAAGTTCCTAACACTGAGCTACGCAAGAATTTCTAAGACTAATGGACAACTGATTGACTTATAGACCTGCTAACCCATGATGAAGCAAAGTAAGAATTGATTGCAGAAGATTGATGAAGATAATTATAACCTTTATGACTTCATTTACAATACTGCTGGTTGGGCCTCCCTGGTGGCACAAGGGGTTAAGTCTCAGCATATGGAGCTATTGGCAGCCACTGGGGCACGAGTTCGATCCCCAGCCAGGGAGCTGACCCACATGTCACAGCAGACCTCTCCTGCCCTGCCCACTATTCCCCTCAGCTGTGTATGTCAGTAAGTCGGCCTGCTCCGCTTCTCACTCTGTCTCTGGTGAATCCTCTCACCAGTCCCTGCACCTCTGGCCTGTACCCCAGCTCTTGTATGCATAAATAAAAACAAAATAAAAAACCACTATTGGTTCTTTAATGCTTCCTCCCACCCAGGTTTAAAGTGCCCTTTTCCTTTTTTCTTTTAAGTCATAATTTACAGTAATTAGGTAAAATATAGTTTTGTAAAGAAAACTTGAAACATTTTCCCCACAATCTGATCCCTCCAGATTTGGAAATTGTTTTCACAACCATGTATGTATTCCCACAAGTTCACTCTCCTTGTAACAAAACACAATAGGGCAAGTCATTGTCTTGGTTTCTTCGCTCAAAGAGACTTTACAGGTCTAATTTGAGAGTCTTCATTACCAGGTAATTTTAAAGAACTAATGTTGAATTTATGGTGCCAAAATGCCCCTTACATATGATCAAAATTTGGGGTGAAATATCGTATTTGTAAATAGGCATAGAATGTAGAGAACTAGTACTTTTGCTATATTTCTATAAAGTATTAAGTATTAATTATTAAGTATTAAAAGCCATTAACTAAGGTTATTTTACAACAAACTAGTTTTACTGTAAATACTAGTTTTACTGCTAAATATGTGATGACAAAAAGCTATTTCAGTAGAAACATTTTTTAATCTAATTATTTTAAGTATTTATTTTTAATTGAGGTAATATTGGGATACTCCCATCTGGCATGTGAAGCCACCACCCCTCAACCACAGTCCACCACCACAGACCATTGTGCTTCTTTGTTCTCACCCTCACCCCACCCCAAACCCTTGTTGCTTCAGTTCTGTAGTCAGATATCAAGGGTTAGTTTTTACACTGGTATTTATCCATTTACTTTGTATTCCACATATTAGTGACAACATCCAGCACTTAACTTTCTCAGAAGAAATCTTTAATATACCCATGATCAGATTCTAGTGCTGGTCAGTGTCGTTGAGCTTTTATCTATGGGTAAATGTCAGAGAAGCCACAACAAAGGACCATGTAAGGACAGCTTTCATACTTGATGCTGTACAGACCACTTGAGTAAATTCAAAGAACACCTAATGCTGTCAATCAAAGGTCATCAGGCTGCAAATCAGGAAAATCCATCACAAAGAAATTGCCATCCTCAGGCCAACTTTGAAAGACGCTTTGAACTCACATCTAAAAATGTTCTCAAAGGGCTGCTCTTCACACTCAGAAGTGAATTTACAATTTGCTTAAATTATTAAGCTTTGCTTTTCTTTTGCTTTCCATAAAATTTTCTCACATGTAAATTGCCTAATTGCTTATGTCATATATAAAGGCCTAATTTCAGTGGAAACTCACTTGAAACTCTGCTTTCTGAAATAAAACACCCTCCTGTCTAAGTAAACAAAGACATCTGACTGCTAACACATTGTGCTGTGTCTCCATAAATAACAAAAAATCTAAATGCAATTACACATTACCCCCCAAATCACAGACTGATTTAAAAAGGTAAAACCTGAGTCTCATTAGAACTCGTTTGACTTAATTGGTTCAACCTTGGCTCCTAGGAATCGCTGCTCTGGAGAGTTTTCCAATCCTTGGCTATTATTTTCCTTAGTCATCATATTAACCTCTCTAATGTTGGACACTTGTGGGTTTTAAATGCCTGTCAGCAGCCAGGCAAACGTCGAATGAGACCCATCAGGATAAAACAACAGAATGAAATCAACAATAACTACATAAAGGATGAGGGCACTCTGGTCTGGCAAGCAATAGACATGTGAATGTGATTCTGTTTGACTGCATAAGTAATGCTAACTGGGAGTCATGATACAGGTTGGGTATCGTGGCTGAGACAGTCACTAAAGGGGGAAACTCGAAAGGAGCCAGAATCAAAAGCAAATGGAGAGCAGACTGAAAATTCCTTGAGCAGACAAAACCAGGTAAGCTTCATTTAGGTTATTGGTAAGATTAACTTCACCTGAGTCATTTCTTGCTTCCGCCTCTGGCAAGCACGAGCCACGCATGCCTGGCTTTCCAAACACTGACAAGAGGTAACCAGGCAAACAGTTCCTGCCGTTTAAAACAATGCTCTCACCATACCGTCAACATGCAAATGGCCACTGCCTCACCTCTCTGAAGTTGCTTTCTTCCAGCATACCCCTGAACCTCATTCCATGTTTTGGTCCCAATGCCAGCAGTTTGCAAACTGTTCCCAGGTCGGGCACAACCTTCTAGTAAGTACCTTTTTGGTGATTCAATGGTTTTTACCTCTGCTACTTCTGAACTTTGCACACTGGATCACTGAACAAACTTTCAGGCACCTTCCCTCAACATGGGTGGCTCGGGGATCCACCAGTCACTAGTTTCTCTCCCCCAGGGAACGAACTTTTGGGTCACAGGCCTGTTTGCAAGCCCGGGGAGTGTAGCTCCTGGTACTCACCGTTATGATGGCCCTGGTCTGCCCGGGGCCCAGCTGGGCACCCCAACACTCGTGCAGTTCCAACGTGGCATCTGGCCACCGGATTCCTCTTGGCTGTGGAGCAGACAGCAGGTCAGACCACCTCCGGCTGCAGTTCTGGCCCATCTGCTCACTACCCAGCCTACCCTGCTGGAATTTATTGGTCCAGGGCAGGCCTCGTGACTGGAAACTGGCTCCTCTGATTTGCCATAGTTCCCTCCAGGTGTGTGCCGGGGAGGCCTTAACCGCACGGGGCTGGGTCCCACGCCTTTCTGCTGTCAGGCTGCCCATGCGGGCATTGTGCCCTGTGTAGCTGGGATGTTCTGCCCACCATCTGCTTGCTGCTTTGCCCTCCTTGTGCCTTGGGGTGCTTTTTGGGCCTCAAGCCTGCCCCCAACTAGAGAAGTGTGGTTCCTGTGGCCCACCACCTGAACCCCAACCCCAGCCCCTTGGAGAACTTTCCAGACACCAGTAGGAAGAAGTGCTGTGGCTCTGCTTATCTTCAAGCCACCTGCATTCCCATTTGTGACAGAAACGAGAGTGCTTGGCACCACCTTGCCAACCAAGTGCTGAGACCGCAGGGCCCATGTAGTCATGGCCCCTGGCATTGTCAGATCCTTTGTCTGAAAGACACTTTGCTGCTGGGAATCCATGGCTCCTGCTGTGCACCACAGCTTCCTCCAGGTGCTACCCTAGCGGTGCCTTCTGGGTGCCAGCACAGACCAGCTAGCTGCCCGGGGGCATCCCAGCCACCAGCTTTCCTGCTCACTGCACTTTGTCCAGGGCACTCCAGCTCACGGGTGCTCTTTTGTCTACTGGACTATCTACTTGGCAGTTGTGGGGCTACTGTAGGCATAAACCTGCCTGACTTTGGGGACTACATAGCTCTTCCTGGCCACCATGGTTCCTTGAGACTGTGCCTCGTGCAACTTTACCTATGCTGGGCTGCCCTAGCATTAGAGAATTCTGGAGGATTCTAGGCTGTCAGCCTCTTGCTGGGGAACTGAGAGAGAGCACTTTCAGTCACTGATTGCCTGTGATGGGGAGAGTAAAGCACGGGACACAGGGGCAGAGTGCTCTCTGGTTATTAGTCTGAGTTCCTGGATTCTTTGGGCCACAAGCCTACCATGCATGGGGAACTGTGTTTTGTTTCTTTTTAAAAAAATTTAAAAGATGTATTTATTGATGCATACAGAACTGCGGTACAGAACTGTGGTTTCTTTCACCCGTCTTAATCTCACCTTGGTCCCCCGGGGCAACGTCTGGACCATCAGCCTGCCGCTGCATCATTTCTAATTGCCCTTCCATCCATCAGCCTGCCCGCTCCCCCTCACTGGTGAACTGAGATTACTCTCCGCTACCTCCCCGACACACACACACGGCCCAAGTATCCATCTAGCCACGAGCCTGCCCACCTCTGGATTTTCTGCAGCACTCTGAATCCCAAGCCCGTTTGTATGATACAAAATTATAGTTCATTTTTCCCATAGCTGCAGCCTCACACTGAAGCCTTTATGGAAACCTCTGCACCACTGGCAGCCATTGCTGCCCTCCCGGAAGCACTCCAGTCACCTTCCCTGCACAGTGCTGGTGCCTGCCGGCCTAGCTGACTGGCCTGTCTGCCCCTGGGATCTCTGGACTCCCTAGGGACACGAGGGAGGTTGCCTGGGGCTGCTTTGTTTACATCATTTCCTGGTGATGGCACCCTGCGGGGACCCTCTGGTCACCCCCCTACCCTTCGACTGTGGTTCTTGTGGTCCTTCAATTGCACTGGTACTCTTGGGGTTTTCCCCCCTTCTTTGTGCCACGCGCTATGGTCCCCCTGTTGCTGTTGGCTATTGGGATTCCCTCTTGCTGGGGATGGAAAACACTTTCAGTCGTCTCTCCTTCAGCTAACCAGTGTTCTAGGGGAATGCAAAATTCTCCAGTGAAGTCACTGGCAAAAACAATTTGACAGTTCCTCAAAAATTAAGCATAGAGTAACTTTATGATTCAGTAATTCAAATCCGAGGTGTATACCCAGAACTGAAAGCTTGTCCATGCAAAAAACTTGTATACAATATTCACAGCAACTGTACGCAAAAGTGGAGATGACCCAAATGAAAGCAAATGATGACGGGATGACCAAAATGTGTGATGGGGCCATGGAATGGCTATTATTCAGCCATCGAAAGGAATAAAATAATGACAAATGCTGTAGCGCAGAAGGGTGTAGAAACTGTGCTAAGGGAACGAGCCCAGAGGTAGAGGGTCACACACTGTAGGATTCCTTTTATGACGAAGTCCAGAATGGACAAACTGTAGCTAGCAAGTGGAACAGTGATTGCCAGCAGATAAAGGGAGACGGGGGTTTGGAGGTATAAGGTTTCTTTTGGAAATTATGGAGATATTGTGGAATTGGAGAACAGTGATGGTGGTGACACTGTGAACAGCAGAAAGCCCTTCCCTGGTTGTATAGTTCAAAATGGCTAGTGATTTCTCAGTATTACGGATTTTTTCCCCTAAAAAATAAAAATACATATGTATTCTCGATATCGTTTGCTTTAAATACCTTTTATGTGATTTTAATGGAGCTATTTCATGACCTAGAGTTTGAGAATCAGCATGAAAATCAATACCCTTGAATAATAGTTTTGAACTTATTTTCTAAAAGTAAAAGTTGCAATTTACCAAGGGCAAACACGTCACTTTTCCAAAGAGGTGGGTAAAACACTATGGTTTTCACAGGAATATTCTGGAATTCCTTAACAGGATTTTACAGGGCTGGACTCCATACTGAGTTGGGGATCCCCATGGAATACAGCACAGTCCTGGGCGCTAGTTTGCTCCCACAAAATGCCTGGTGTGGAACTTAAATCAATCCCATGGGTGTTTCTTGACCAATGAAAAACTTAATGAAGCATTAATGGAATAGAGTAGAAAAAAGCCAAAGGAGGAGTAAAAAAACAGAGTTCACAAACACCTGGCAAATCCTTCCTGACCCTGGCTTAGGCCTGTGGCGAGCAGCTCGTTCTGAGGGATGAGTTCAAAGTCACAGCTGAAATCAGATAATGAGAGCATGCAACTGAAGTTCCCATGGTTTATGTCAACGAAAGAGATCTTATCCCTGCACCTTCAATTGCAAAAGGGACAACATTTGGTACAAAAAGACATTCTTGGACTCTTAGTATAAGAATGAACACTGTGCTCGCTGAATCCACTATCAGGAGTTCAAGTCACAGCACAGAGAATTATGTTTTTCCCATGTTACTTCATTTGATAGGACAAACTGTTGTTCTCCACTGATCTCCCTCCCTGCCACACTGGGTGCCAAGCCTCATTTTGTTGCTTTTTAGTACTCACGTACTACGGCACAAGTTTTCTGTTGGTTTATTCAGTTCTTGGCCCTGGGAGCATGCAGTGAAAAACAAAACCACCAGAAACCACAGCTCCTGTCTCCCCAAATCCCAGAACTAGGAGAACATGGAAGGTGCTGGGGAATGAAGAGATGGGCTTATACAGTTTTTCACTTCTAGAGAACTTTCTCAATCATGTTGGTTTTCTTTAACTTTAGGATTGAGATAGCAGTTTTCAAATGTCCTAAGGTTTAAAACCATTTCTTGCCACTATTCCCACCCTACCCAGATTGTAAGACAGGTGAATGCAGGTATTACAGAGAGGAGTTACTATTGGAAACACTGGCTTAATTTTGGGGGCTGAAGGGGTAGAAACCTATTTTAATGATTTTTACCAAATTTCCCATTTTTTTTAAAGTCAGAGCTTATTCTTGCCAGTCTATATAGTAAGCCTATACGCCTGTAGTGAGGGAAAAAATGGGGTAAGCATTGTTTTGTCCTTTGCTGTTTAATAAGGCCACCATCCCCCCCTTTTTCCATTGTCATTCTCTTTCAAGAATAGTTGTGGTGAATCCCTAAAATCAATAATGGATATTAACTAAGGCCTTAAAAAAGATACTAACACAGAGAATGTGGTAATATAAGACTAACTGCTACAATAAGGCAGAACTTATCTCAAGAATGCAGACATGACAGAATAAAAGGACATGCATTAATATAATTCTGTCAATAATGCAAAAGCAGGAGAAAGGCATAAGTTAAAACTGAAGATTTAAATGTATTTTTAAAAATAAATGGAAATTAGTATACAGAATTAATAGTTCTTATCAAAAACCTGTCATCATCATAGTCAATAGCTGATCTCCAGAGGAAAGCCCTGGAAACTCAGGGCCAGCAATAACAAATATCTGTTTCCATATTTTTAGGTAGTAGCATTTTGGAAATTTTTATGAATGCATTAAATCATGAGAAAGAAATAGGAGTAAAATAAAATACACAAAGATGTTTTGAGATGATGACTGTAATAGAAATCCAAGGCATTCAGCTAAGAATAATAATCCCTAGTACTGTTAGGTACTAATAATAGTACTAATCAAGGTAACAGTAAATGATAAATATTCACTAGTCTATAGCACTCTGTACTATTACAATAAAGAGACGTAAAACGTCATTTTAAAAAGATCCGTTCAGGGCCCTCCCTAGTGGCACAGTGGGCCGGAACTGCGCTGCAAAGCCAAGCCGGGGCCGCTTCAGTGTGCGATCCCCACCCTGGAGGTGCTCCACATGGCGCGGCAGACCTCTCCTGTCTCTCTTGCTGCTCCTCTCAGCAGTGTGCTTTGTCGATCTGCCTTTCCTGCTCCCCACTCTGTCTCCGGTGAATCTTCTCACTGCCCCTGAACCTCTGGCCTGTATCCCAGTTCTGTATGCATTAAATAAATAAAATCTTTTCAAAAAAGATCTGTTCACTTTTCTCTAGCAGCAAAGAAGCAAAAGGGAATATAAATAGTTGGGACTACATCAAACTATAAAGCTTTTGCACAGTGAAGGATCACTAAAATAAAAAGACACCCTACTGAATGGAAGAAAATATTTACACAAGAAAATATGCTGCAGCTAACAAGAGGCTGATATTCAAGATCTACAAAACCTCATACAACCCAACAAAAAGAAAACAAGTAACTCAATCAAAAATGGGCAGGAGAGCTAAGCAGAAGCTTTGCCAAAGAAGACATGCAGATGGCCAATAGGCACATAAAAAAATGCTCATCACCATTTCTCATCAGGGAAATGCAAATCAAAATCACAATGAGATACCATCTCACACCTGTGAGAATGGCCCATATGGAAAAGACCAGAAACAATAAGTGAGGTAAGGAGGTGGGAAAAAGGAACCCGTGTACCCTGGTGATGGGCACACAGACTGGTCCAGCCTCTATGGAAGGCAGTTTGGGGGTTTCTCAAATTATAAACAACAGAGCTACCCTATGACCAGCGACTCTACTCCCAGGTATCTGGCCAAAGAAGCAAAGGCACTAATTCAAAGGGGCATATGCACTGCTGTTCCTTGTAGCATCAGCTACAGTAGCCAAGCTATGGAAGCAAACCAAGTACTCGAAGGCAGACGTGGATCAGGGAGCTGTGGTGTGGACACACACAGAACACTCATCAGTTAAAGCAATGAAAGTGAACTTGACGTTTGTGACAATGTGGATGAAGTGGGGAGGATTATGCTCAGAGGAATCAGCCAGGAGCGGAAAGACAAATATCGTACTGGTATCGCTTATACATGTAGTAAGAGGGGGGGGGGGAAAACCCCAAAATATCAGGTAACAAACCCTAGAAATCTGTCTGTAGAAGCAGCGTGGGGAGTGGGTGCAGTGGACAGTGGTGGAGGGCGAGGGCTGTTTTGGCGGTGGTGTAGTGCGATCCT
>NW_004567128.1:9720694-9838050 GCF_000260355.1 Condylura cristata
GTCAGCTCCCTGGCTGGGGATTGAACTTGTGCTGCAGTCGCTGCAATAGCTTCACAGTGCTGTGCTTGAACCTGCTGAACCACCAGGGAGGGTTGCAGTAGCTCCATGTCTAGGTATATACCAAAAATAACAGAAAGCAGGAACTCAAATAATAGTTGCATACCAATGTTCACAGCTTCATTATACAGTATAATAAACCCTTATGCCTAATTAACCCTTATGCCTCCCTCATGGCATAAGGGTTAAAGAGAGCATTATCAAGCTGTCCCACTCCACTGAAGCACAGGTTCAATACCCTGCCAGGAAGCTGACCCACATGGCACAACAGAAATCTCCTTGCCTGCTGCCCCCCCTCAGCAGTGTATTTCAGTGCATCTGCCTATCCCACTCCCCACTTAGTCTCTGAGGAATCCTCTCACCTCCCACACCTGTGGCCTGCACCCCCGTACTTATATGCATAAATAAATAAATGTGAAAAAAAAAAAGAAAAGTCATGCAACCCTCATGTCCATCATCAGATGAGCAGATAAACAATAGGTGGTGTATTCTTACAGTGGATTGTCATTGAGTCTTAAAAAAAGAAACTGATACATGCTGCAACATGGATGAACCTTCAAAACAGGAAGCTACATGAAATAAGTCAACAATAAAAAAGGAGAACTATTGTATAGATCCTGTTTACATGAGGAATCTGTATCTTTGTTATATCTTCACTGAATTCTTCATTATATCTTCTTTGTAGGAAAGATTAGACAAATCCATAGACACAGAAAATGGCATAGTGAGTGTGGTGTTTAATGGTTAAAGAAAGAGGTTCAGTTTAGGATGATGAAAAGCTTCTGGAGCTAGATGAACTGCAGGTGAGTGGACCGAATGCTGCACTTAGGAACAGCTAAGATGGTAAGTGTGCTGTCATATTTATTTAACCACAATTAAAGATAATTAACTGACTTGGAAATAATTACATGTTGCAGAAATAAATGCGCACTCATACAAAGACCTAGAGAAATATAAATATAGAAAGATTTTTATAACACCCATGAGCTTATGTACAGTTCTACATGAATGGTGTACACTTGAAAGTGAACACAGAAATTTAAGCTTTATAGTATAAACTCTAAAGCAATCACTAAAATAAGAAAAAAGTGATATATTGATAATCCCACAAAGAAGATATAATGACAAATTCAATTAATCCACAAAACACTTTGCAGAAAAATAGGAAAAAGAGAAGAAAAAAATTAGAAAACAAATAGCAAGATGACAGGCTTCAACCTAATCATATAAATATTTCTATTAAACGTAAACGTTCTGACAGGCCAATAGAAAGGCATCTAGGGAAAAATTTTGCAACAAAAGTACCCGATGGTGAACATCTTTAATCTATCAAAGACCTAAATAAATGAATCAATTCTAAGATCAACAAATGAGGGGGGAAAGTATATGAACAGAAAATTCACATACGAGAAAATTTAACAAGCAAATGTTCAATGAGAAGTAGTAACAGGTTTCACCTACTTAATTGGTAAAGGCTTAAATATGAATGTGGGTGAAGTGTTGATTAAATCTGATACCCTTTTATATTATTGTTGTAATTGATATTAGTGTAAACTTTTTATAGAATCTAACAGCTTTAGTTTTTAAGAACTATAGTAATTTTCCTTCTGAGACTTTCACCTAAGGAAATAATCCAAATTCTGGAACATTCTTATTCATTAAGATATTTTTCAAAGAGCAATTAAAATAAAAAACATTCCAAATAGCTAAAATAGGAGACTTTCTAATTAAATTAGGTATAACTGCTCAATGGACTATTTCATCAGCACTGAACAAAACATAGCTATTATATAGAATTATGGAAAGGGAATATAATATATTGTGAGTTTTGAAAGCAGACTATTAAACTTTATGCGCTTAAGGTTAAAATAATGTAAATTTTTTTGTACCAATGGAAAAGTTAGATAGAAAACTGATGACAGTAGCTTGGTGGATGACTTGTTTCCGATTTTTTATTGTTCTCGTGTTAGCTTTATATTTAAAGATTTAAAAAGTTAATGACAAACATCTACAATAGGTGAGATACAAATGTCAGGAATCTTTGACTAATGCTTAGGGTTAAGTAGTAATATAAATATGAGGACTTTTGGTATGTAAGGTGAGTTTTTGGGTTCATTTTCTGGACTTGCTTTCTGGCTGGGTACACCAATCTCCAAATCTCACATGTTATGATTCTCAGTGTTCCATCAATGTTAATTATGTTAAGCTGAGTTGTGACTTTTTTGTTGTTATTGTCTATTTGAACACTACAAAATGTCAAACCAATCAATTTATACTATTGATTAATTCAATGAAAAAAGTCAAATAACTAATTGTGTATTGCAGAGCATTAAAAAAGAAAACTGAAAGGATCATGGTTCTTTAAGGGAATCTTTCATACTCGAGTTAAAGCTTGAGGTGAGGTAGGCACGGATGAAGATCTGACTGCACCTAACATGTTGAAAAATGAGCTCTAGATTTCCCAGTGCCCCTCCTCATGGTAAATAGCACTGATCACTAATCCTATTAGAACTTGGGAAGTCTCAGATGCAAAAACTTATGAGCTCTTTGCTTAGCACACTCTTTGTGGACCCTCAAAATGGCCCTCTTTGTCTAACCTTTCCCTAAAAACCCAACCCTCTGCGGTAACGCCATATCTCATAGCTTTTTTTTTTAATCTTCTCACTTATTTACTTATGTATTATGCACTTATTACTATCTAAAATTATTTTATTTGTTCACTCCTGTATCCATTTTTACTCATGAGAGCTTATCTCTCTTATTGACTGAAATTTTCCCTGAGTCAGGAATAATTTATGGCACATTAAAGGCATTCAATTCATAATTTGATACCACCAAGGGTAAGGAGACAGTCATAAATGGGCTGAAACCTATCTTCTAGGAAGAGATGAAGGTTGGGGGAGACTCAAGCAAGAGTAGTGTTATCTACTGAGGAGGGCAATCTTCACTGTGGAAAACTCTTGACATCAGAGTATTCAACGGGATGGTCTTGTGCAGAATGGGAAAGCTTTTGAATTTGGCAATTAAGGAGTAGAGTGAGACAGTGGATGGCACTTTGATAATCACAGTTCTTAGGTTCATTTTATTTTATTTTTTTTTGGGGGGGAAGCTCTCAGGGGCTAACAGTATTTAGAGTTAGGTAAGAATGGCATCTCCCCTACAACTTGGTAATAAAACAAAGTTTCAGACCAAACCCAGCTATACACATAAACTTTTACTAACAAGCAAGAGTCATATAATCCCAAACTAAAGAAATCCAAGAATTCCACCCTTTCTGGCATTCTATGTGTCACATTCATAAAATGTTCATATAAAGCAAATACAACATTATTGAATTGGTGTAACTGACTAATCCGCTATAAAGAGGTGATTGAGAATATTCCAGAAGAATGACTGGGTTCTGGGTTCCAGGTTAACATATGTCAAACCTAGATGCTCATTACTTGTTTGCTCAAAAATATGTAGTATCTTTAAGGTATTTGAGTTAATAACTACATCCTGAATACCACCAACTACACCCCCAAAAACCCATTTCTAACATCTTAGTCTAATTAGCAAGTTATAAATTGTACCAATAAAAATTCATTTCTACCATTGATTATGTTAGCTACAAAAATTTCCTGTTGATGGGAGATAAAAATAGTGAAGACATTTGTAGTAGTGACCCCTACAAAGGTCTTTCTTATTAATTACTCCCTCATCATTCCTGGGATATAGATCCCTGATTAGGATGACCAGTTGCTCCTAATGGTATATTGAAACTGATAACATTTATAGCATGTAGACTATGCTGAAGTAATTTTAAAGAAAGTTGAAGACATCCTAAAGGGTCTGTCTGTTTATAACCAAGACGGCTTTAGCCAGTGAGCCAGAGGTTTAATGAGGAAGTCTACTGACACTGAAAGATTTGAGATCACAACAACCAAGCAGGGATTCAAGGCAGGCAATAATTTCACATCTGGGCAGAAAGCCAACCTAGTTGCTGAACAATCCATAGAGAGACATGAATATGAGTGGGTTTGACCTAGGAAAGGGGAAAAGAGGCAGATATGTGATGAGATCAGGGAAAACATGGATAAGTTTTCTCCCTTGGGGCACAAAATCTTCGCTGTGATCTTGGTACTAGAGAGCCTGAAAAGTCCTAGAACTCAACAATTGTGTCAAATGATGATTTAATAAGAGTGAGTACTTTTGGGGGGATATGACAACCCAGATTCTTTGAGCTTACATGTATACATAAAGGAGAACCTAAGACCCCAAATAAACACCATAATTTTACTTAAGAAAAGGGAAGTATGAGGAGTCGAAAGTTAAATAAGCCCAAGACCTGTGGATGCTGGCGGAAGGCAGGGCACCGAAATGGTCACGTCTGAGGAGATACTGGGTGTGGTGTTGGTGGGGAGCTGCCTTACTTGATAAGTAACAAGGGCAACAACTACATCATGGGTGTCTGAAGTCAGATGAAGGGGCATTCAGCTTTTGTGTGTCCTCTCTCCTTGTCTCAGCTTTAGTAACAATTACCACAGGCTTTCTGCTCTGTGGTAAAGAGAAAGGAGCAGCAGAGAGACTCAACATTTTCTGCTGCAAAATGATCTTTGCAGCTGCCAGAGCCCGACAGTATGTCCTGGACTATCACCAGGAGTGAACATCGAGGCTGCACACGAAGACTGCAGTACTATTTGTCTTCATTACCGGGGGTAGAGGGAGTGGGATGAATGGAAGGTGCGGTGCAGGAGGCACCCAGAGAGTACCTCACCAGTCAGTGCAGGGACCTCTCTGCTCAGCTCCACGCTCACTGCTCTCCCTCCTCTTGGATGACTCAGGAAAATGGATCTTTTCAAAGGCATTAAAGGGGCCTGTGGAAGGAAAAATGGTTTTGAAAGCATGATGAAATCCAAAACAGAACAAGACTCCTGGCCTCTGTGAAACATCACCCAACCCCCATGACAAGTGCATCGAACCTAGCCTTCCATTTAGGAGTGCTGGGCCCTGGCGTTCTTCCCTCTCTGGAACTAAACCATCATCCGCTGCCCAGGTCAGTGCATGCTAAAGTTCACGTTGCTACTGGTGACCCTGATTTTGCCCTAGCCATGAAAGGCTGTGAGAGAGAACCACATTTCCAAGAGAAGCAACAAAGACTCAGACTTCAGAAGGCACAGCTTCTGTGTTTCCTGAATGATATTTTATTATTATTTCTTAAACTGTTGCTTTATGGACAAGCGTATGAAGCCTAGAGTACAATCTACAGCTGTGATCATAGGAGGCTATGCCACCCTAAATGTAATCCGATAAGCTTCTTGCCATAGCTGGGCCCCTAAAGGTTTCATCATACCACAGGAGAAGAATTGAACACATTATCATCTGACAATTGGGTTTGGAAGGTTTATTTTTTGTCTTAAATTTTATCTGTCTTTAAGATGATCTAGAGGCTAAGAACACATTGTGTTTCACAAGGAAGATTTTTTTGTGAATGTGTGTATCTAAGTGTTTCTTTTGACCCCTTTCCAGTTAAGAATCATAGCGGGAACAACTTATCTGCAAGTGGCAATAAAGATTCACAAATATATGGAGGGTATTTTCTCACTAAGTCATTGGGAATATTTTCATAGTGATCACTGAAAGTCTTTCAGATCCAGAGATCAGAGTTTACCTGCTATTATTTCTTAATCTAATGCTTCTCTGTAAGGAGCTACCTGACGTATTTTTTTTTTAAGATTTATTTATTTATGCATACAGAACTGGGGTACAGGCCAGAGGTGCAGGAGCGGTGAGAGGAGTCACCAGAAACAGAGTGGGGAGCAGAACAGGCAGATCGATGAAGTACACTGTTGAGGTGTGTCAGGAGACATCTGCTGCGCCATGTGGGTCACCTCCAGAGAGGGGATTGAACTCATGCAGAAGTGGCTTTAGCTTCTTAGTGCTATGCTTTAACCCGCTGCGCCACTAGGGAGGGCCTACCTGGTATTTTTAATGGTTTGTTGGGTTTGAAATGACAATGAGACTTGCCATTTTTGAGGACTAGAAATCCCTAATGCCTCATGGAGATTTGGTAGGTTTCATTTATATGGGTGGTGATGCTGAAATGGGAAGAGGGTATTAGATATATTGCATCCCAAATGGCCTTTGATAATGTTTAACTAATTATCTAGCTGTCTTTCTGGTGGGGAAGTTGAGAATTTCCCAATCCTTTTTCTGTTTTATTCTTGTTGAGGCTTTCATTTGGGTGTACTTCTGAGTGTACACACACACACACCGATATGTCTCAATTGAGAAGGTGGCTCAACATGGCTTTGGGGAAATCACTTGGTAGTCGAGAGGATATTTGCTTATCTGTAAAATGGCGGCTTCTCTGAGGTCCTTTTCTTAATTGTGGTCAGTTTTCCCTCTATAATGTGCACCTGGGGCCCTCCCTGGTAACACAATGGGTAAAGCAGCCACTGCAGCACTAGTTTGATTCCATGGCTGGGGGCTGGGGGTGTGACCCACATGTTGCAACAGCCCTCTCCTGTCTTGCCCGCTGCTCCCCTCAGCAGTGTACTTCGTCGATCTGCCTGTTCTGCTCCCCACTCTGTCTCTGGTGAATCCTCTCCCCCCCCCACACCTCTGGCCCGTCCCCTAGTTTTTGTATGCATAAATAAATCTTTTTTTAAAAGTGCACCTAGAAACCTAGTTGGATAAGTGAGTCATGGGAGGTGAGTGGAGGTGGGGAGGTTCTGAAAAGGAGGAACCAAAAGAAAAGTAAAAATGAGGAATATTTTCTTTCTTTCTTCTGGAAACAGTTTTGTTAGCTTAATTCTGATTTATAGTTAAAAAAAAAAAAAGAAGAAGGGCTAGTCTGTTAATTCATTGACACCAAAAGTGTCTGTGCAGACATCATTTCTCTGGCTCATAATGGAAAGGAAGAGAAAAATGTCTCTATTGCTATCGTATTTCCTTCAGTGGCTGAAACATTTCTGTCAGATTCCGGACCAGCATATGAACAGGAGGTTGACAGAAAGATGCATTTGGAGTGGGGCAGCAGCAACTTTGCCAGAGGCACTAGACCTGCAAGGGCACACATCTCCTTTCTCTTAATTTTTTCAGGAGTCAGAGTGCTGGGCAGTGAAGTCCATTACCAGTGGCTTACCTCACATGGGATGGATCTGTGATAGGACCAACACACACTTTTTTTTAGCAGACTACAAGGGTGCTTTTGGTTTTAGGAACCCTGCTTAATTTTTATTATTATTATTATCTCTATGCCAGAAGGTTCTAGCAAACACCCTTACATGAGTTGTATATAAACACAGAGCCTTCTTTAACCTGGATTTTTTTTTTACTTCTAAGTAAAATTTTGGCAGATAGAAATTTATAGACTGTTTTGGAAATGTTACATAAATGGAGTTGGACACGGTTGAGAGCTACTCACTATTTCAACAACAGAGGGAACTTTTATCATATTGCCGAAAACCCCCAGAGAAATGTAATTTTAAACATCGTGTCCTTAATGAAGACCAAGTTGTTCAATATTAAAACACAACAGCTGAAAATAGTACCCCACTAAGGTTTTAAAACTGTCAGTCTTGATTCTTTTTAATTTGAAATGTTTCCCTTTCAGTATGTTAGCTATATAATATGCAAACAATCTCATCATTAATATTCACTTGATCTCATGCCTCCGATATAGCCAGATGCTAACAGAACAGCAACTTTGCAGGACTCTAAAACCCTGAGTAAAGAAAACTACCCACACTGAATCTACATCTGCTGCAGAGAAAATGAAGCCCCATCTCAACGCCTCCTTAGCATTTACAGGAAAATTTATTAAATTATCCTCAGAAAGAATGGCAAAAGGGCACACTTCTCTACATTGATGGAAATTATAGATTACAAAAAAAAAAAAAAAACAGACTCTAAGAGCTGGGGATGGATGAGATCCCACTTTCTAAACGTCTATACATTGGGGACAGGATTGCTAGTCTTATTAGTCTGTCCTTTGTGTACTTAAAACATCCCAAGTCTCTGGTGCTAAAAGATTTATACATCATTTTATATTTATAACTCATTTCTATTCATTACTCTTCAGGGTGGCTGCGAGAAGGCTGTTCTGGTACTGCCTCCGGTTTCAGAGGACAACAGCTTTGGAGAGATTATGTGATGGGATGGAAGCTTGCGAATGGCAGAAATAGGATTATAAGTGAGTTTTTATTGTCTTTTAAAATATGTGACCAGAAGTGAAAGAGGGGTTCTGGAAATTCAGAGGATTTTGCTCCTATTAGAGATCTCCCCTCAGACCTTGGTTGCTAGCAACTTACCCACCATTGCTAGATCTTAGAAAGCTGCACTTGTCCTTAGCAGTCTCCCCAAGGCCACTGAGCAGAGGATGATGAGTGCTTTCTGCATGATCATTCTCTGGAACCAAATGTAACTCCCGCTCTCCACTAAGAGGAGACAAGCAGGTGCCACATTAGACTATTCGCCTAAAACTGTGTTGGGAATTTCACAGAAAATGAAAGTGAACCATCACCATTTCTTCATGTAAGAATGGTTTTGCTTCCATGTATGTGCTTTTGGGAGCAATACACCATGAAATTATCTTGGCGTTGTTTCTAAAAATATTTGTTCTGAGGCTACTGCTCCATGAAGTGGAAAAATATCTAACTATGGTAAAATACACATAACATAAAATCACTATCTTAACTACTTTAAGTGTGCCGTTTGGTAGTGGCAATTAAAGTCACATTGTGTGCAATTTATCTGCAGAACTCTTCTCACCTTGAAAAGCTGAAACTGTACACATTAAGCAATAACTCCTCATTCCCTTCTCCACCCAGCTCCCTAACACCTGCCATTCTATTTTCTGTAACTATGAACTCCAGGCACCTCTATGTACCATATGTAAGTGGAATCATACAGTATTTGTGATTTTGTGACTGATTTATTTCACTTAACATCAGGCCCTCAAGGTATATTTACACTGGCATAGAAATCAGAATTTCCTTCCTTTTTAAGAGTGAGTACTAATTATTGTATGCGATATCACATATTGCTTATCCACTGAGCCAGAGATGGATGGGTGGGTTGCTTCAACCTTTTGACTACTGGGGATAATTTCGCGTTGTATAAATATCTCTTCAAGATGATGAGTGGGGGAGGGAGTAAACACTGTTATAAAATGAACAATAATGCAGATAGATATATAAAAATACAAAAATAAAATAAAAAAGACCTTGCTTTCAGCTGGCTAGTATTTATATTCAGAAGCAGAATTTCTAGACTAAATGTCATTGTATTTTAAAAATGTTTGAGAAATGGCAATAACTGCTTTCCATGCTGGCTGGACTATTTCACATTCCTACTAGCAATTACGTGGGGTTCTGATTTCTCCATCCTGTCACCAGCGTTCACCATTTACTTTTTTTTTTTTTTTTGATAGGGGCCATTCTTAAGGGTATGAAGTGGTCTCTCATTGTAGTTTTGATTTGCATTTCTATAAGGTTTAGTGACACTGAACATGTCTTCATGTGCTTCTACTCTGTTCACGTATCTTTGGAGACATGCCTATTTCTAGTCTTTTGTCCATTTAAAAAGTAGTTTTATTTTTTCATTGTTGAGTTTTGTGGGGAAAAGGATTCTATGGTTAAAGAGCATGAGAAACCTTGACTGTTTCATCATCTTCTTGAAGATGGGCAGTTTATCTAGATCATGTTAAAAGATGGTGAGAATTACTAGGATAAAAAGTGACTAGCTCTTGGCACACAGTATTTTCCATAGATAGTTATAACGGAACCATTTTGCACTGAACACTGAGTCCCTTTAGTAACCAGTGGGTGCCACTGACTGCATCCATGGAAAGTTCTTCTCAGGGTTTAAAAAAAAAAACACAGTTCATGAAAAAATACTGCTGTAGCAGGCTTCATTGTGCCTGACTCCCACCCAGACAAACTTGTGTCTTTCATCACTCTGCAGATAGTCGTTGATTGCTGACTCGGCGCCAGGGGGAAAAAAGTTACAGTTGTGGACTTGAGTCTCCATGGAGAGATAAATAATTATACTAGAATTTGGTCAAGATGCTGTGATAATCATAAACCATATCATCTTAGGTTGTTTGGTTGCAAGTAACAGAAAACAAATCAAACTGGCATTAGCCAAGACAGGAAGGGATGAGAAGCACATGGCAGGATCCTGTGAGACTCAAGGGCAGGAAGGCAGCCAGCTGAGCGAAGCCTTGGCAGCAGCCAGGGTCCCCTTGTATTTTCCTCTCCTCTCTCTGAGGGTCCACATAAATTTTCTATTGTGTACAATATTCTTTTTATACGACTGCCACAAAAGCCCTCTCCACATTAGAGTATATACTCGCTGAGGATATTTTGGCTTTTTTTTTTTTCAGTTTCAATTTGAAATTCTAAGGAAGAAACTGACTGATTCAGCATGTGTCAAGCACTTCCATGATTTAGTAAAGTGTGGCTCAGGGGCTGGGTCATAGATCAAAACACTGCTGTGGGCTCAACATCTTCTTTAAGTTCCTGCCCTTTCCTGTACATATTCCATGTTTTACTGATACCACATGATTGTCTATTGAGGAAACTAAAAAGAGTCAACATGAAAGAGTATACTAGCGATAGGGTAATTTTTGATAAACATTAAAAACATTACCTATGCACCAACAATAAATACTTAAAATGTGTAATGGAAAAGAACAATCATAAGGAGCCAATGTAATTAAAGAATAGTCTCAACAAGAATGTGCAACTCTGAAAACTTTAATATTTAAGTGACAAGTCATTGATCTTGGCCCAGTTATCTAAATTGGATTTTCTAGAAGTTTGTATTCTGAAACTCAGTTACTGCCATTCTCTATGCCTCTCTCTTTTATTCCAAGGCAGGAAAAAGTGAGAGTAGTCATTGACGTGAACCACCAGCCTCCGCGAGACAGACAGAGGATATTCATTTGCTGACGTTTGCTGTCATCTGCCTTTATATATGTTAGCAACTTGAACTAATTGTTGAGGTAATGAATAAGTAAGAGAGGATTTAAGCAATCGCAGGAAAGACAGATTACCTCCCAGAAGCTAGAGAACAATAAATCAAAGTGGAATCCTGGCCTGAGAAGTTGGCAGAGAGCAATTCATTGCATACATAAAATATTTTAGTTAAATACTATTCACCTGAAGTTCTGTATTATCTTAATTTGCAACTTGAGAGGAAATTTGCAGATAGAAAGTGAGAAATGGCTAGGAATAATGTTTCATATATTTCACAGGGAAGCATCTTCATCTTATGGGCTTTTAGAAAATATAATCTCTGGATGATTTCCCCCTAAAATTGTGCTTATACCATAGGCATTAGACAGCCTTAACTTCATTAACAAAAATCTGAAATTGGTTATCTCATTCTTTAAACCTGGTTTATTATTTTTGTCCAAAATTTACATTTTTTGCTCACATAGTATTTCTTCAAATAGTTTAAATTCACGAGTTTATATACTGCTGTTTGCTCCTTTATAGCATGAAGCATGAACTCTTAACCCTGTGAAGACTTCCAGTTTTTAAAGATGCTGATTTCTTGGGGCCCTCCCTGGTGGTGAAACGGGTCAAAGCACAGCACTATGAAGCTATCCTCAGCTACTGCAGCACAAGTTCAATCCCCAGCCAGGGAGATGACCCACATGGCGCGGCAGACCTCTCCTGATCCACCCACTGCTCCCCCCAGCAGTGTATTTCAGTTGATCTGCTTGTTCTTCTCCCCACTCTGTCTCTGGGAAATCCTCTCACCCCCTGTACTGCTGTTCTGTACCCCAGTTCTTATATGCATAAGTAAATAAATCTTATAAAACAAAGATGCTGATTTCTTTCATCAAATCCTGTATGATTCCTAATTATATGATATTTCCGAAAAAGGCAAAATTGTATAGCCATTAGACTGTCCACTGGTTTTGAAGGTTGAAGACATGAAGCACAGGAGATTTCCTAGCAGGTGAACCTACTCTGTATGATATTATGAGTGGATTATTTGACACTGTGTGCTCATCAAAACCCATAGAAATTTATAGCACAGAGTGAAGCTTAATGTATCCAAATTAAAAACAAAATCATTTACGAGGTCCAAGAATCCCTGGAGAGAATGCATAATGTGACAGAATAATCTAACAGCACTACGAGTATATGAAACAACTTCACTAAAGAGTGAAGGAGAAGGTGGCGACCTATTTAACTCTGGACATGAGCACAATCTGTAAGACTAAAGGCAAAGGACAAAATAAAGAATTTGAGAAAAAAAAAAGTAAGGACAAAAGAATTTGTACACACTCATTGCACTGTAGTTGATCGTTTTTTTCCCCCATGGAGGTCTGGGTTAAGAATTCTGATGCCACTGCACACATAGTGGGAATAGAACCATTAAGTAAATAGTCACCTGGTTTCCCACTATTGGAGTGAGACTTTAGAGAGACAGAAGGGGACGAGGGTAGCGTGACTGTCATGGCACATCAGTACCATGAACTCATGTTAGCTAATATAGTTACAGATGATGACAAAAAGAAACAGTTATAGATATGTACAAATACACAGATTAGAACCTTATACCTACCCCCCTTACTCCATCAGATGAGAGGACATAAAAGCAGTGACACTCCAGTAGCAATGAGCATTCCTAGCTCCAGTTCCCGGTTTCTAATAGCATTTTCCATAAAAAAAAAGAAATGAAGGCTCCTTAGAAAAATTGTGGGTTCTAGGAATTGGGCAGGTAAAACAGAAGAAGAGGCTAGGACATCTTCTAATGCCAGAAAGTAAGCACGTACCGAAGGGAAAAGAAACAATCCACAATGAACAGGAGCTGAATATAAGAGCTTCAGATAGCCAAAGCTAAAACAATTTGCACAAATAAGCATAAATATTGGATTATAATTTAAGATACAATCTACATGTCTACAATTCCATGTAGAAATATGATTGGTATATAAGTAAATGGAGAAGAAACAAATCTTCCATGCAGAAGAAGTTGAAGTAATTTATATATTCTACCTTCAATTTGCATAGTATTACTCCCTACACTTTAGGTGTGGGGTGTATATATTGACTTCCAAAAACCATAATATAGAAAGATGGAATGAAGAATAGCTTTAGAGACTAACATAAATTCAATCAATGATCAAGGGGTTAACATCAACAGCAATAAGTTATATTGATAACGTGTAGTAGGCATGATATAATATGATGAAAATCGTATTTTACTTTTGTGACCTTCCCTCCAAAAACCCATTACCCTCATCCAATCATAAGAAAACATCAGGTCATCTCAGCAGATGGATGCTATATAAATATCTGATCATGGGTGTTTTGCTGGTGAGTGTGGGGTGTTAGCTAGTATACTCCTGAATCATAGACAGTGTCATAAATTAACATCTCAATAAGAGATAGTGAAATTTAAAAAACACAAAATAAATGATCAGTAAGTCTCAAAGTTCTCAAGGTCATCAAAGGCAAGGGAATCTGTCCAACTGTCACAAGTTAAAGAGTCCAAGGAGACAAGCTAACTAAACATGATGGGATCTGTGAACAGATAAAGGATATCAAGTACAAAATCTGAATAAAGCATGGGTTTGAGTGATTGATGGTAACAATGTACCAAGTTCAAGTATTATATTAAAACAGGGGAAAGTGGGTGTGGGGTAAATGGGAAGACTCTGTACTCTCCTAATTTTTCTGTAAATCTAAAATTGTTTTAAACCCAAAGTTTTCTCCCTGGTGGCGCAGGGGTTAAAGTCTCAGTTCTATCAAGTTATCACCAAGCTCCATTCGTGGCCAGGGAGCTGACCCACATGGTGAACAGACCTGTCCTGTCTTGCCCACTGCTCCCCTCAGCAGTATACTTCAGTACATCTGCCTGTTCTGCTCCCCACTCTGTCTCTGGTGAATCCTCTCAGCCCTCACACCTCTGTCCTCTACCCCAGTTCTTGTATGCATAAATAAATAATTCTTTAAAAAAATCAAAAGGTCAACACATTGCTGAGTCTACCTTAAGTGAAAAAAAAAAAATGCAAGTGATCAGTTTGTACACTTTTTTTTTTTTTTGGGAGGATGCAAATATCGTGAATTGGGTGAAAGAAGATAAGATGATTTCAGATTATCTCCAGTGATTGAAGAGTCGCATTAAGCCCTGCTTCCTCTCTGTGGGAAAATGAATGCTCTTTGGGCATGGGAAGACAGCATATTGCATGGCACAGCACATTGGAAAGAAATCTACAAAATATTATGATGTACACACCAAAACACTGCCGTGCAAATATCTGATAGGGAATTCATTCTATATATCTGTTACTTTAGAAAAATTGTAATTTTAAACCCCAATTTTTATTATATTTAAAGAAAAAACTCTTTATAGAAATTATTTCTTATCAAGAAATGGAATTAAATGTGAAGACAGAAACCTTCTGATAGAAGGGAAATAGTGGGAAAAAAATTATGGCATGAGGTAAAAGCAATGGAAAATTCATTGCCTTTTTTGAAGCAACCCCACAGAGTTAATTCCTCCATGGTGCTGAAGGCTTTTGCTTTGAAATTCATTTTATTGACCTAAAGCTTAAACTGCAGGGTGACTCCAGGATAATTGACAGGAGGGAGAGAGCATCATGCCAGCATTGTCAGGTATGCCCGCACTCATTCCCTTGGTAAAAGATGCATTATGTAAATTTTGCTAGCACATTTTTTGGTCACTGGTAAAGTATTACCTATGTTTGTCAAGGAGGAGGGGTAAACCACGCCCTTTTAAATGGTTCAGTCATTATGTTCCCACACTTTAATTTCTGCCTGCAACACACCCACACAAAAGGTTTTAAAACTTAAAAGTGGTTTTACTTTGTAGCTGATTTGTGTGTATAATGTGGGTTTAGAAAAAAATAAAGCATATTTAGGAGGAAATAGAGGTACTCAGACTCTGAACTATGTTTCCTTAGTGAAGTCCTTTTCCAAAGTTACTTTGTAAATATAAAATCAATCTCCATCATAACAGTCAAGAAAATGATTAATTATTATCTAGCTGTGTATCGGTCAACCAAACCTACATAAAGATCATGGCTAGAGATAGAAGTTGCAATGGTCTTGTAACTTTGATGAGTGGCTATAGCAATTCTTAATGAAACATATTATTACCATGAATGCTTTATATAGAACACCCAAGGAAGTATTGCTGCTGGAAAGAGAAGAGGAGTGGTCTTGTATGAAAAACAGATACAAATATTGAAAAATTATATATTTTTCCTATGATTTATGTTTGAGCTGGTGGTTATGCGAGCTTCCATATGTGTCTAATAATTTTGCTTTTACTAGCATAATTTGGTTTACATCATTTGTGTACTAGAAGTGTAAGACCTTGCACTTCGGGTGTTACTATGCCATATCCACCACCAAAGTCCCCACAATCCATCACCATAGTCTGTTTTGCTCCTTTCCCACCTGGTTTTCATCCCTTCCCCTTCCATTCTGGCAGCCTCAGTTCTATAGTCAAGTTTCTAGGGTTGTAGTTAGTTTGGTTTTGTCTGACACTTTGTTTGATTTCTCTGTATTCCACATATAAGTGACACCATCCAGTAAGTGTCTTTTACCTTCTGACCTATTTCCTTTAGCATAATTCCCTCTAACTACATTCATGCTGCTGCAAATGGAAGTTGTTTATTGTTTTTGATAGCTGAGTAGTATTCCATTATGTATATACACCACACCTTCCCTATCCCCTCATCTGTATTTGAGCACTTAGGTTTTATCCATAGTTTGGTGATTGTTAGTAGTACAGCAATGGATATAGGAGCATGCTTTCCTATGTGAATTAGTGTTTTTATATTCTTTAGGTTTTCATCTTTAAGAATGATGTCAGCTATGGGCTTGTGATATATAGTCTTTATTATGTTGAGGTAAGACCCTCTGCTCCCCAATTTTTCTAGGGTTTTCATCATAGATGTTAAATCTTATCAAAGCTTTTTTCTGCACCTATTGGTATCATTGTATGGTTTTATTTTGTTTTTTACTGATGTGGTGAATTACTTTACATTTATTGATTTTTGGATGTTGAAACATCCTTGCATCCCTGGTATAAATCCCACTTGCTTATTGCCTATGATCCTTTTAATAACTTGTTGAATTCAGTTTGCTAAGATTTTGTTGAAGATTTTTGCAACAGTGCTCATTGGGAAATTGGTCCATAGTTTTCTCTCTTTTCTTTTTTTTTTTTTTTTGCAGTTGTATTGAACGATTATAGGGTTAATGAGAAAACAGAAGAAATTAAGAAGCTACCTTAAGAGAGGGTACTGGTTAAGAATTTGACCTCATCAAATAGCTTGAGACAAATGACAATTAAGACATAACCTTTCAGAATTTATGGTATACAGCAAAAGCAGTGCTAAGAGGGAAATAAACAATAAAATCCCACATTAAAAACAAGAGCTCCAATAAGTAATCTTCCACCTTAAGGAATTAGAAAAAGAAAAAAACTTGAAACTAATAGAAGCAAGGAAATAATAAAAATTAGACTAGAAATAAATGAAAAAGATAAAAATGTTGAAAGAATAATCAAACTAAGACCTGGCTCCTTGGGGGAAAAAAAAAACAACTAAATAGACAAACTTCTAGCTAGGCTCACAAAGAAGAGAGAAAACTTGAATGAATAGGAACAGAAGCAAAAGGGAAGTTACAACAGACACCTCTGAAATTCAGAGGATTATAAGAGATTACTAATATGCTAGTGAACTCAATAACCTAGAAGAGATGGACAAATTCTTAGAAATAGACAATCATACAAAACGAATTGGGAAAAATAATCAAAAGCCTGAACACACTAATGACAAGGAAAGAAATTGAAACAGTAATCAAAATAGTCCCACGAAACAAAAGTCCAGGGTCAGATGGCTTCGCCAGCGGGTTCCACGAAACCTTTGAAGAGGAACTAATACCTATTCTGCTTAAACTTTTAGAAAAAACTGAGAAAGAGGGAATGCTTCTGAACCATTTGGATGACACCAATATCACCTTGATGCCTCTGAGAATTTATTTCTGTTTCTAACCACAGAGAGAACCCAATTAATACAGAGGGACACATAAAAACTCATTTGGAAAACTGAATTATGTCCTTGGGCTTGGAGATAAAAAGATTAGATTTTGGTTCTTTATTTGTGATGCATTTTCTAGCATTAAGAAAAAATAGAATATTGCTTTGTAGTCTAAAAGTCTCCCTATTTTGCTTTTTTAGTGTCCATGTATTTAAAGGGAATTTAAGTTGAGCAAAATAAACTAGATAGCCTTGAACTACCTGGAAACTGTTTCCCCAGAATTCAGAGCTACTCTATAAGCCTGTTTTCTTTTAAACCTAAGCAAGCACCACATAAAACAGATCTTTACAAATGAATCACATTTGTGTATCATGCCAGGATGTACACATTTTGGGGGAGGAACTTGGAAATTTAAATACTGAACAAAACTTTTACCAGTTTCATTTATATTTGAGCAGCAATTTGAAATGCTTTCTTATAGCAAACGAGTATTTAAGCTTCTTTATATTCACCTTTAAAAAGGGGAGTGAGGGCCCTCCCTGGTGGCGCAGAGGGTTAAAGCACAGCACTAAGAAGCTTAAGCCACTTCCGCATGAGTTCGAGCCCTGCCTGCCCCGGAGGTGACCACATGGCGTGGCAGACCTCTCCTGACCCGCCCGCTGCTCCCCTCAGCAGTGTACTTCGTCGATCTGCCTGTTCTGCTCCCCACTCTGTCTCTGGTGAAGCCTCTCACCGCCCCTGAGCCTCTGGCCTGTACCCCAATTCTGTATGAATAAATAAATAAATCTTTAAAAAAAAAAAAAAAGGGGGAGTGAGCTTCCTAACTGTAGGTACAAGCTTAGTGTCATAACTGTGCCATGCAAGGAGGGGGGTGCTGATTAACCAGGGGTAATGGATACTGGCATTAGTGTCACCCAGCTGTGGAGTTAGCTCATTAGTATGCAGCTGGAAAATGCCAGCATCAGCCATGCCAAGGCAGACAAAGAGACAACTCAAGGGAGATTTCAACTCCATGACTATACATAGCTCCATAAAGTTTAAAGAACGTAACTACTCACAGCAGGGCAAAGCCTCGCAGTTTTCTTTCAATGAAGCAATCCACATTACCCCTGTGGCTAGAATGATGAGAAAATGAATTTGGAAATATCTGCAGAATGCTGCTGCTATCTTTGGTCAAGAAATAATAGCAGAAATTCCTTTTATTTCCCCAGATCTCTACCTCATTCCTGATACAAGGTGGCTTGTGTGGTTGTATCAAAGTGGCTATTCCCCTAACATGAGACTGGAGAGTTCTGGGCTATAGGCTTATTGCCACATTTCTTAACCTCAGCTGTTTCTCTGCAGTTTTCCACAGTAAAGGGCCTGTGGAAGATGGTCACCGTAATCAGAACATTGAAATTCACAGCCAATTTTGCCTCTTAAGAAAACATTTTAAAATAATTCATACTGCCAATAATTGCAGTCATCATGTACTGAGTGTTACTATGTGCCAGGCTGTGCCCTGCCAGGCTGAGTGTGGGAACGTTATTCATCTAATCCTCATACAATGAAGAGGAAGCTATTGTGATGGGCATTTGACAGACAAGGAAGCAGGTTCACAGAGTTTAAAATTCTTTGTCACATCTTTCACAGTGAGTAAGCAGTAGAATCTTATCAAGTTCTGGGTTTATGCGCCTGCAGCCAAAACCCTTTATTTTACAGACTCAACTTGGAGTCTAAATTATTTACATTTTCCTGAATACACGGACATCTGTGCAATGGGAGGAAAGGTATGCAGTGTGGCTTAGGTGAGTTAAAACATTGAGGCCTACACAACTCAGTTATGGTTGCTTGCTAGTGGTAACACTGCAATTAATATCTAGATATACTGATAGAAATAACTGGAAATAAACCCTGGCAGAGTCATCCAACTGACTTTTGCGATACCATGCTCTCATTTTTCAAAATCATTTGCATTGACCTTTTACTCACTGATCTCATCCAGAAAGTAGCTCATATTGCTGAAACTAAACGAAGAACACAGCACTAGATTCTCTTCTCTAGCTCCTTGGAAGAACACTAGATTTGTTCCTCCCCCTGGATTACAAAGAGAAAGAGAGGAGACATTTTTGTTGAAGACCAACTCAGTTACATTTAGAAGTAAGTGGATGGTACAAATATGAATCAATAAGGGTTGAGGGCTTTATTGAAGTAATACACAAATTATTTCCAGTGAAATCAGATAGATAACTTGGCATCAGTTATCCCAGTTCATCCCTAGCTTATTTTGATCAAATTCGTCATATAATGACTTAATCTCTGTTTTGCTGGTAGCATTATTAGGGTAGCTATCACTAAAAAATTTGGTGAAGCCACGAACTTGTATTGAAATATCACAGGTTAATGTGGAGACATTCATTGACTTATTCTGCAAATATACTTTAGTGCTTTCTGTGTGGCACACACTGTTTTAAATGCTGTGAACACACTAGAAAATGAAACAGAAAAATCCCTATCCGTATGGAACTTACATTCTGATGTGAGAAATCACATTATAGTATATTGGGTAATAGTAAGTATTCTAAAAAAGTAAGTCAGAAAAGAGTGATCAGGAATGTCAAAGGTAGGAGTAATTTTACATAGAGTAGGTTGGTAGTTTTAAAGAATGCAAATTCTTTGCTATATTTCTGATGGAAAGGTCTAGATGCCATATCCCTTTGAATCTGGGATGGTCTTTGTGACATCCTTGGAACTAACCACATTTCATAAAAGTAAAGTTGTATGATTTTTGAGGTGAGACCATAAAATATAACGTGGCTCACAATGGAGTCACAAGAGTTTTCGCAAATGCACCCTAGGAAGTGGTAGAGTCCATCCTAACTTTGAGAATCAGTGGTCAAGAACTTCAATTAGCCTGAATATACCATAGGTGATGTCTTCTCAACGACAATGGGATCAGCTGGTTCTCACCCACTAAGAGCAATGGCACGATAGCAACATGCTCCTGTTCATTTTCGTAGCTGGCAGTTCTGGGCGTGGAGGACCAGAACTTAGGTAGAATTGGCTATGGTTAGTTCTTGGGGGAAACTTGGGTGCTCTACTTTCTTAATCATACTTTGTTAAATACGTATCTGTCCAGTGTTCTTCTTTACTCCTTGGGGTTGACTCATTGTCCAGACAGGTGTATTGACCAACATCAAGCTGAGTGCTACTTTCTTCTTTCTATTCACAGTCAAGATAAACATAACTGGCTTACGTAGGTCAAGTAAGAAAGGCTTTAACGAAGGAAGTAAGAAACTCATATAAACTATGGGTAGCTGAGGGGGAGCAAAGTTCAGGACGTGGACAATAAAACGTTGGCATGAAGCATCCAAGCAGGAGGTCCTTCGGAACTGACATGGAAACGGCTGCAACACAACGACTTCAGAAGATGCTAACCACCATCTAACTCTGCAATGTGTAGAAATTTCTTAAGGGAGTCCTAGAAGCTCTGTATACTTTGTGTTTGTTCACATGACTCTACACATCTCCCCCCAGGTGCCATTTTTTGGCAGAATGCGCTCCAGATACAAACACAGAGCATTCTGAGAAATGTAGCTTGGTGTCCACCATTTGCAAGGCACAAGAAGTTAGAAGTGGGTGGCAAGGAAATCAATGGACAATAGAAATGCAGCCCCCTTGCTCAAGAGAACCTCTGTGGTGATCACATGGCGAGATGTTCATAAAATGATGGGGAAAATACTTGAAAATAAATGCTATCTATTATTTGCATTAGTACATCATTACTGGCATTTGTATTCCTGAAGAGAAAGATGGAGATGATTCTGATATACAACCTTACCCTTACTTGGAAGTAGAAATATTGGCCCAAAACTCATATTCCTTCTCTCTTAGAATTAGACCTTTCCCTTTAGCCAGGATTGAGCTTCCTTTCCAGAAGAGGATTAGGAGGTACATATATATATGAATGAAAAGTACCTCTTATAGGAAATTAAAATACCATCATTCAAATCCTAAACTGACATAGCTTAGGATTTTGCATACTAATTCAAAGATATGGAAAGCTTTCAAGAGACTACACAAAAGAGAGGCAATTGGAAAATTATAACATTTCTTTTACTGATACAGGAAATACTTCACAACATCTTTTTCAAATTGGCAAATACAAATGTAATATAAAGTATTAAAACTGTCTTAAGAGTTTACATTTTTTTAAGCTGGAAAATAAAATTCAAGAAACAAACAAATGTTACTTTTCAGTTGTAAAGGAGAAGATAACACAAAGATTGAATAGGTAACTTATCTGAAACTGGACATTTTGTATGCTTAAGACTATATTTTGTATTTGTCGATTCCTCTGAAGTAAGCACTAACTGAGTTTAATTGGAGCTTTCAAAATGCTTCAGTGAACACTGTGCATAATTTAAAGGCATTCACGTAATCAAGCTTTGTCCCACAATTGTTCTCTCTTGGTGCTAACACAGGCACCATCTGACATTTGGTTTGGGGAACATGACCTAAATGGTCAGTGTGATGCAGTCATTTCTGCTCATCTGAATCACTTTATTTTCAAAGTAGTCAAAGCAATTATAAAATAAAATAAAATAAAATGAACACAGTTTGGTAATTACAGGAAATTCAACCACTTCAGTTAAAAAAAAAAAAAAAAAGGCAGATGATATTTTTCCTCCAGGTGGACTCTTGCAGAAATATACTATGTTTAAAGGATGAAAAGTCTGGACTAGATTTCATCAGTCTCCCGGATTAAAAAACAAAAAACAAAAAACCTTCATGGCCCTCCCTGGTGGCTCAGTGGGTTAAAGCACAACACTACAAGCATGCCAGCACCTCAGTGCGAGTTCAATCCCTGGCCCCGGAGGTGGCCAGGCAGACCTCTCCTGACCCGCCCACTGCTCCCCTCAGCAGTGGACTTTGTCAGTCTGCCTGTTCTGCTCCCGACTCTGTTTCTGGTGAATCTTCTCATTGCCCCATGCCTCTGGCCTGCACTGCAGTTCTGTATGCATAAATAAAAACTTTAACGGTTTTACTCCTTTGACTGTATCGAGATAGTTGCAAAGATGATTTTATAAGTTGATCAAAGAGTGATTCTCCATCTTGAAAACATATCTGTATTTGATAAGCTATACAACAAAAGACCCTGCAAAATTTAACACCCTGGCCCCCTTGAAAATATTTGAATTTAACACTCTTCACATGCAAAAACACTGCTTTAAGGGAATGATAGTCTATAGCTGCTAATTTTTGGTTCAGCTGCTTTCATAAATAAGACCTTTTTCAAGTTGGTGGTTGCTTTTAAAGAAAGAAAGGGGATGTCTGGGGAAGCACATGTTTACAAGGAACTTCACTGAAAAGACATATTTACGTAGAGTCATGAGTACAGGTTGTTTAATATGATAATTTTACTATATGCATATGCATGTACTTTTCTATGTTTGAAATATTTTAATGATAATTTTTTTTGGCTACTGGTTATAGACATATTTCAACTTAATAGATACCATGAAACTCTTTGTAAATGCTATAATGCCAATTATACTTAAAGGAGTAGAGTACAAATGTTCCAATTGTTTCACATTTTCACCAAAAATGTGACTAATCAAACTAAAATTTTGGTGCCATTTTGGAGGACAGGAAATTGTATCTCCTGCTAAAATAGTGGATTGAGCATATATCCTTACATTGAATTTATCCCAATGTCAATTTAAAGAGCAGTAAAGGAATGTTAAAGGTACAGAACAGTGAAGAATGGAAGAGAGAGAAGAAAACAAAAACGAAATTTTGGAACCATCGTACCAGATAGATGAGTAGAATCTTTCTAAGCAGACCCAGGAAAGCTGAATTCTATGCTGTAGTACAAAAAGCTAAGAATCAACAGATCTATACTAAGCAATCAATTATGCTGATATTTATGGAACCAAGAGTGTAGGTGAGGCAGGAAACAGTAGGGTTTGTTGAAATGTAAAGTCTTTATATTTCTTAGACGTTTATTCCAGTCATTAGGGCCATTAGGGCTAGAAATGAACTCCTTAGCATTGTGAGAGAAAATGAAAGGCCTGGCCATCTAGGATCTATACAAGGTAAAACAGAGAACCTCAAAGAAACTAGGCACAACTGAGGGCAAAGATCATCCAGATGTATAATCTAGATCTCAATCTAATGCTGAGAATGGGGACTTCTGCTTTAGTCAGTTGCCCAAAATCTGGCATCAAAGGCTATTTCCTCAATTCAATAGATTAAAGAACTATTTTTGAGGTTCTAAACCAGGAAGAGCAGAAAGGGCATTAAGACCATAATATCAAGGGTTCCTGCTAAGGCGGGGCACCACTCAGACATACCTACATTGAGACTCATAGTCAATAATTGCTACCTCATCAGAACTTTTGGTTAGTTCATATGAGTGAGAAACACAAACAAGGATTATGGAATATTTAAGAACAACTCTGATCATGAAAGAGAAACAAAATGAATAACCAAAGATGCCTTATAAGAATTTAGAATATGCAAGGAGAATGAAAATCAAATAGATAACCGTATTTTTGTATATAGGAAACAAAAGCAGGATGCTACTTTAAAAATGAAAGAATGCTCAGAAACTAAAGGTGAAATTTTGGAAACTACAAATAGGGTAGCAGACATGAAAAATCAATTGAAGAGTTGACTCAGGGGTTGTATAAAAGTTTCCTTTCATATCTGAATACATTTATAAATATATAATCTTATATAGACCAAGGAGACAACATCTCAACATATTTTTATCCTTATGGATGACTTCTGTATTATATGTTTCTATAGCAGTATTTCTGTATATGTTTTAACAAAAAATCACATTTAAAGCTATCAACACATGGAACAAAATAAGAGGGTGACTAGAGACTACAACCTTGAATTCTAGAGTGCATTGACTTGAATTTAAACCCTAGATTTGTCACTAATAGCTATATAAACCTAGGAAAATTACTCAACCTCTCTGAAACTAAGAGATCTGAGATGTTTACACATTTCTTAGGTCATCAGTTTAAAAATAAAGTGCAACTTTAAGGTAAGTCCTTAATTTTCTTGAATACAGTCCATGACAAGTTACCTCACTATTTTTCACCATACAGAGAAGATTAACATTAGCAGGAGAGAAGATAATTTTCACTTTGTCCTTAAAGATGAATTATCAAAAAACATGATAGATAAGTCTATATTGTTTATACTGTTGCTATAATTTGTACATGAATCATATATATGACTTTTTCTGTTTGTCAATACCTCTGATTTTATCTACTTAGATTTTTCCCTCTAAGAGTCAATCATGAAGTACCTGCCTACCTTCTCAAGCTGATTTGCAGCCCAAGTGGTATGTCTCCTAGCGCCATACGCTTGGCCAAGAAAGCTCTGGTATTACAACTTAAACAACAGGATTCCCTTCCTGATGAGACTCTTTTCGCTAGCTCAACAGCCAGCATTTTCTAAGTTTGCAAACTTTTTGTAACTAAGCAGAGGCTGTGTGGCAGCTTCTATTATTTGCCCAATAACAGCCCTCACAGGCCCTTCCTTCCTAGGAGTTGTGCCAATGTTTGATCACAGCTGTGAGCAATTTGAGTCAAAAAGATGATTAATTGGGGGAACCAAGTCATGGAGCACTAGCTGTCTGCCAGGAAATTGATGGAGGAACTGAGTTAATACCTGGGAATCATAGCTTTCTCTAATAGTTATAAAACGTAAGGCAAAAAAATATGCAAACTATGATATGTTCCATGATGGTGATGATGCCTCCCAGGAAAAAAGTGGCAGCCATTTGATGCAGCAGGAGGCCATCCCCCTGATACTAATGCTGGGGGAAACTGGATTTGGACCTTATTTGATGCTACCTACTAACTGAATTTTTAGTTTGCAAATAGATAACCTTTCTGAAAAAAAATTACTGAAGATACCCTTCTACAAGAATGAAGGGAATGCTACTAAAAATTTCCAAAATTCTCAAGGCATTTGACAGGGTAAGTTCTAGCCTGATAACAGTGATTATTTATTCAAATCTTATTATTCCCCCCAACAATCGTCCCATATGACATCATCAAGTTAAAAATGGTCAGATCACATTTTGGTCCCATCCAGGTATCAGCTATAGCCTAGAGGTTTATTTAGATCTAAATTTCAAGTCTTATAGAACATTCCATGTTATCTTCTGAAGTTCTGAATATTCTCAGAGAGATCAGACTTTCATGGCCACCTCTGCTTTCACTCTTCTGTTTATTTTGAATTACTGCAGTTTATAAAGTGTTTTTACGATCTTGTATATTCTGAGTAACAACGTTCATTTTCTCATTTACCAGTTACTTGTTGAGGACCTATTATTTGTTTGGTCACATTCTATGTGAGGCATGGAGCTGGATTTAGGGAAAACAATAGGTCTGAGTGGGGAAGAAACTTGTTAAATAACACACTTATAAATAGAACATTGTGAATGGTAAGTGCTTTGATGGACAAGAGTACATTTACAAGCACACTAGATTTTATCTAAGCTAGGAGGTTAGCTTCCCTGAAAAAAAAAAAATGTCCATTAACATGTGATCTAAAAGAATAGTAGGAGTTGACTAAGCTAAAGAAGAGATAAGAGAGTACATTGCTTCATTTTCTGGTGAGGATTTAAGCCCTAATGTGAAGACTTCTGTTCTATGAGACAATTTGGAACAAAAGAGTGATGAAGGATAAAATAAAATGTATACTTCAAGAGGTAGAAGGACTCCCATTATATAGAACTTTTTTTCACAGAAGAAAAGGTGGGTCCCCCACAGTTAAAGGTCCTTTGATTGGTATATTAGCAGGGAGAAGAGAAGGGACTTACCAGCTCATGCGAGCATAGAGCTTCATAATCGAAGGTCCTGAGGGGAATGGAATCATGAAGTCATTAAGGCTGAGGTATACAAATCAGGAGGGGTGGCAGGAAATGATGCTGGAAAAAACTGGTAGTGTCATAGAAGAAATCATTGACCATGTTACAGATTGTGGTCATCGTTCAAATAACGAGAAGCCCTGTTGTAATGCAGGTGTGATGGGATCAGGTTTGCTTTTCAAAACAGTACTTTGGTGGCTCCAAGCAGGAATACGAGTGGGTGGAGAGGCTAAAATAAAAGTGGGAATCTAATAGGATATTGCAGTCATCTACTTGAGGGCTGAAATAGCTTAGGCCAGGGTAGCAGCACTAGTGTGGAATGACCTGGGAAATTTTGCATATATTTAGAAGGCAATATTGTCAGCTTTGTGAGGAACTGCATGCGATCACTGACATTTAAGGCAGAATCATGGATTATGCTTAAGTCTCTTCCTTATACAAGGAGTCAAACAGTGGTAGCATTCAGTCTTCAATGAAAGATGACCCAAGTAGGAAGAACATGAATTTGATTTTTGACATGGATTTAAAGTATCTATTCGGAAATGTCAAACAGGCATTTGGAATCTAGAGTTCCAAAGAGTTGTTTTGCAGAAATGAAATTGTGAATCACCAGACAGTGGGTGTTCACTGAAACCCCCACTGAGAATAAGATCACTTAATCAGAGAACACTGATCAAGAAGAAAAGAGAACTTAAGTTTTAGTTTGGAGGAACAACAACATTAGTTGTCCAGGGAGCAGGAGAGTATGAAACTGCAAATAATGTGGTCAGTGAGGATTTAGAGCTGAGGGGGAACAAAGGGAGGATAAAGACGATAAAAACTTCAACTAAAAGGATTCAATTCTTCCAGGAAGGGAGTGGTCAGTGTCAATGCCGATATCTTACATAAGGCCAGTATTGTACTTTTCTGCTGGATTCGGGGACATGGCAGCGATGGGAACAGTCTAGATTAGGGTTCGTTGAGGAGTAAGGGGAGAATGAGGAAACGAAGACAATTTTGCCAACTATGTTTTCAAGAAGCGAATGAAGGAGAGAAGAGAGAGTGAACCTTATGGGGCAGAGGAAGGTTTTTGTTTTTGTTTTTGTTTTAAATGGTAGTGACTTAAGTCCTCATGTGAAGGCTTCAGTTCAAGAGAGTTTGTAATATGGGAGTGAGAAAGGATAACAGAAAATGTGGAGTCCCTGAGGAGGAGAGGCATACTCTCCAAGAAGGAAGGATTCTGCAGGGCCCTCCCTGGTGGTGCAACTGGGTCGCCTCAGTGTGAGTTTGATACTCGGCCCCAGATCACATGGTGCGGCAGACCTCTCCTGCCCCACCCACTGCTCCCCTCAGCAGTGTACTTCATCAGTCAGCCTGTTCTGCTGACCACTCTGTCTCTGGTGAATTCTCTCACTGTCCCTGCACCTCTGACCTGTACCCATGTTCTGTATGCATAAATAAATAAATCTTCAAAAAAAAAGGGGGGCCCTCCCTGGTGGCGCAGCGGGTTAAAGCACTGCACTAAGAAGCTTAAGCCACTTCTGCATGAGTTCGATCCCCACCTGCACTGGAGGAGATCCATATGGCAAGGCAGACCTCTCCTGACCCGCCCACTGCTCCCCTCAGCAGTGTACTTCATCTATCTGCCCGTTCTGCTCCCCGCTCTGTCTCTGGTGAATCCTCTCACCCTCCGCATCTCTGGCCTGTACCCCAGTCTGTATGCGTAAATAAATAAATCTTTTAAAAAAAGGAAGGATTCTGCAGAGTTAAAGGGTTCCATGATATATGGGAGTAGAGGAATTACCATCTGATACACTCTTGTGCACTCGAGCGCTCCTTCTCTCTCTTTCCCCTTTTCTCTCTCGCCCCCACCCCCACCCCTTCACCTAAAACATCAGGTTATCTTCTTGTGACTGGAGAGATGGATGGAGGCAGAGGCCTGATCCTCTGAGCAGGTGGTTTGCAGTAGATGCTGCGCACAGTTGGGGCATTGCTGGGAGCCCTTTTGAGACTGGAGGATTTTTTTTTTTTTAATTTAGAACTGGACCAATCTTCCCTGTTAATAGGACTTTCTCTGGTAGTGTTTAGCTACAGAAATACAGAAAACAGATGGTTGAGCTATAGAAGGTTGGGATTTAATTAAATGTCACACACATAAAAAGAATTGGTCCGGACAAAAACTCAGCTTCCTCACTGAATTCCTCCTACTCCCCCTCCACACCCTCAAAGGCCCATTCAAAAAAGGTCTTGGATGCCCTATCAGCATTAACTTAATTTTTGAGGGCAACAGAAGGTTTGCATTGCAGCAAGGCAGCCCATTAACAACTGGATAGCCAGCTGTTTCCTAAAATGCCATCTTCTATCACTGTGTTCTCTTGATTAGCTTGTCCCTCTTTCCTTTTCTCTACCTTCCTGTTTCCTCTAATTTCTGGTCATTTCTCAGCTGGAGCCAGTGAATCATCCCATGGGTTTCACTGCTTCCTACTAAACTCAGGCCTGGGGGTGTCACCTTCCCCTAAAAATAGCTTATGAACATGTTTTCCTAAACAAATACAATTTCCTCTTTACAATAAATGCAGGTGCCAATTAAATGGGTATTTTTTTTATCCACAACACATTATTTATTTAAGTCAGTCCCTTATCTGTGATAATCTGATCTACAGAAGTCTTTGAAGTTTTCAATGGCTGAGGAAACTCTGACCGCTCTTCTGTCTTCAGCCAGCAAATGTGTGACCTTGGGGAAGTTAATTCTTGTTCTGGATTAGGGACAGGCAGAGCACAGCTGAAGCTACAGAGATTACCTACTACTTCCTCTCTAAATAAAGTTTTATTAGAACACAGTCAGTCTGTTTACTCATTATAAAGAGAACTTTTAGTGCGACAATAGTCTAGTTATAGAGATTGACTAACCAACAAAATCAAAATATTTACTACTTGGTTCTTTAAAGAAAAATGTTTGCCAAATCCTGTTCTATTTATTCTTAATCTTATATTTCAATTGACATGTATTTGACATTGTATACATTTAAGGTATGCGACATAGCAATTTGTTAGTTATATATTATGATTGCCATTGTAGTGATAATTACCATCTCTAGCACATTACATAATTATCCTTTCATGTAGTGGTTAGATTAATTAAGTTTAAGTCTCAGCAACTCTGCTGATTTTAATATACTAGACGTTCGATTTTGAGGGTTTATTTGCTATTCACTGTAAGTTTGTACCCCTAATCAACACCTGTTATATCCCACCACCCTTCCTATCCTGGTAGCCACCATTTTCCCATTGTTTTCACAAGTTTCACTATTTTTCTCTTTTCGCTTTTATTTTCATTTATTTTTTGTTGAAGTTACTCCTGGGCCGGTAGTTTTTGTTTCTTCAGTTACCTCTGGGATATCTTCTGTGCAACCTCCTCTTCTGGTTTCAGGACAACCTGCTCTTCACAGTAAGGGTCGACACTCCCCTCTGATTTGTGAGCACGCTCATTAACAACTCCCCTCTTTTTGAGCCTCTGACTCTGCATCTGTCCAGGTTTGGCCTGGGCCCATTTGCCGCCAGCACTGTAGCCACGGACGGCAGGCCTGGCTTCTGTAATGTGGTCACCTTTAGACAAGGGTGGCTTTTCCCATAGGCACCCCCTTGAAGGTCTGGGCAGGTTCCCCAGTGTTTTTAAAATGAACAAGATTTGAACCTCTTGATTTGCATGACTTTGTAGGGTTTTCTGGGTCAACTCTAGTAGTGAGCCATTTTCAGAGTTCACAGGAGCCTTAAGACTGCTACATCCAAGGTTGGGGTGGCACTGATGGCCAGAGAATCGAGAACTAGAAAACAGACCCGAAAAAGGTTGGTTTCACTTTAACTATTTTAGATTCCATATATGTGATATCATATAATAGTTATTGTCTGTCTAACATATCACTTAACACGAAAGGCTCAATGTCTGTTTCATGTAGTTGCAAATGATAGGATGTCCTCCCTTCTCATAGCCAGGTAATCCACTGTGTGCACCCAACACACATGATGTATAAATGTAAATGTGTATACATGGTGACATAAACGAAGATGGATATATGACACTTCTTTATGCTTTTATCTACTGATGACAACTTAGATTGTTTTTGTATCTTGGCTGTTCTGAACGGTGCTTCAATAAACATGGGAGTGTACATATCTCTTTGAAGTCCTATCTTCATTTCCTTTGGGTATATACCCAGAAGTGGAATTGCTAGATCATATGGTAGGCATGTTTTTATTAAGGAAACTCTACATTGTTCCATAGTGGTTGAACCAATTTGCATTTCCACAAATAAAGGCTCCTTTTTCTCCATATCCTCCCCCAAACATGTCTTGTTTTCTTGCTAATTATTTTAATAGATATGAGGCTCAATGTGGTTTTGATTTGCATTTCCCTTATGATTTTTGATCTTGAGCATCTTTTCAGTAGCTGTTAGCCATCTGTAAGTCTTCTTTGGAAAAATGTCTATTTGGTTCTGTGCATTGTTAAATTGATTTTTTGTTATTAAGTTGTATGAGTTTTTTTAAATATGTTTGGAATATTAACCATTGTCCAATATATGGTTTGCAAAAATCTGCTCCTATTCTGCAGGCTGCCTTTCTTAAGTTTTCTTAAATTTTTTCTTTGCTGTGCAGAGTATTTTACTTTTGTAATTTTGATGTAATTGCATTTGTTAATTTTTGCTTTTGTTGTTTGTGCTGTTGGAAACATGCCCAAAAAATCACTGCCAAGAACAACATCCAGGAGCTTTCACCCTGTGTTTCTTCTAGGAGCTTTATAGTATCATGTCTTATGTGTAAGTCCTTTGTTAATTTCATGTTCATTTTATGAGTGTGTTAGATAGGGAGACTAATTCCATATTCTGGATTTGTTGAAGGGACTGTCCCTTCTGCACTGTGTGTTCTTAGCTACCTTGTCAAATATTACTTTACCTTATTTGCAGAGTTTAATTCTGCTTTCTTTTCTGCTCCATAAAATATGGAACTTTTTTTTTGGTGCTATTACTATTGTTTTTATAATTGTAACTTTGTAGTATAGTTTGAAGTCAGGAAGTTTGATATCTCTGTCTTTATTAATTTTCCTTGGGATTGCTTTGTCTAGTCAGGGTCTTTTGTGTCTCCATAAAAGTTATAATATCTTTTTTTCCTGGGAAGAATGTCATTGGTAATATGATGGGGACTGCATTGAAACTATAGATGGCTTTGGGGAATATAGATGTTTTAACATATTAATTCATGCAGTCCATGAAAACAGGTTGTCTTCTTTGATTTCTTTTAGCTAAGTCTTGTAGTTCTGATTATATATGAATTTCACTTCCTTGTTTAAATTTATTGCTAAGTATTTTATTATTTTTGATGCTACTGTGAATGATAGTCTCTTTTTTTAATGTTTCATCATTCATGTATAGAAATAAAGCTGATTTCCTTATGTTGATTTTGCATTCTGTAGTTGTACTGAACTCACTGATTAGTGCTAACAGTTTTTGGTTGAATTTTTATGTCAGCCTTGTTTTAGATCCCAGTTTATATTCCTGTAAAATGAAGGAATATGGGAATGTGCTCTCTTAATATCATCTCAATTTCTATATTTCAAAATGTCAAAGTTATAAATATTAGGTATCTGTATAAAAGAACCTCATTTGAAATAATTTATTTGAATATCATTGAAAGGTAGTAATTCTGGCCCTGTCATTCTGTATACTTTTATCATACTTTATTTTGATTAATAGAAACATTATTCCTGTATGAGGTATGTGTGTGTGTATATATGTATGTATATATATATACTTATATATACACACACACACATATATATACTCCTCTTTCCCTCTGTAAGAAAATTAATTTGATTAAGAAATGTGTTCATTGCTGCACTTTAGTGCTTATAAATAATCAGGTATATATTCAATAAATATGTGTTAAATAAGCAAATAAATATATAAAAATAGTGCATAACTGTAAAATGGTGGCTAAGCATGAGAGCAATGATGTCAGACTACTTGGTTTGAATGGAGTTAAGATCTATACAGTTAATTGTGTCAGGAAGGACAAATTACTCATCCTCACTGTGTTCCTTTGAAAGTTGAAGGCAACAGAAATGATACTCATTTGCATCATTCAGAATGGACCAGGAAGTAATAAATAACCTTCAAAATCTCAATGATTTAATATAAAATTGGTCTCTCACTCCCTATACATTTCTATTGCAAGGCAACCAAAAACTGTCATCCAGCGATTCTCACTCTAAGACACGGGCAAAGACAGCGCCACTTGTTGGGACGCTGCTAGTTGTAAACATAGAGGAGAGATCCCTATGATATGCATCTTAGCTCTTAAAGCAAATTTCCCGTGGCTCTTGACACCTCTGTTTACCTTTCAAAGGCTAAAAGCAAGACATCTGAGCACCCGTAATTCCAAGGTTAGAGAGAAGAGCATTTGAACAAAAGTATATTTGTAACCAGTTATAGTAATTTCTTGTCATCTATTGGGTTTTTACAAAAAATTAAATAAAAAACATTCAAAGCACAAGTGTAGTTCCTGATACAGAAACAAAACAAAACAAAACAAAACAAAACAAAACAAAACAAAACAAAAACAAAAGCAAAAAAACACGTGCTAAATGCTAGTTATTGCTAAACACTCTGATTGGGAAAAATGGCAAACTATTTTTAGCCTTTCAAGGAAACTTTGACCCCAGTAAATGTAAGAGAATACAGATGGGGTTAATAGAAAACCTTCTTTCTTTCTCTAACTACCTTTGCAACTCCCCAGATGAGAACTCAATCACTTGGTTACAAAAAATACTTCATTGTCCTTCCCTCCAATTGATTTCTTAGAGAACATTATAAACAGAATACAATGGAGAAACATTATTCTCTTATCTGATTTTGATAAGGTGCTCTGCCTTTTTTTTTTCTTTTTCTGGTAAGCCTAATATTTTGTTTGTTTCTAGCCGCATGGATTACTGCTTTGTTGTTAGGCTATATTAATATGTATATTCAGGTCCTTTAACCCCATAACTCTCATTTATTATATTATTTACCAATCTTGGCTTGCTGGGGAATTTTGTTTCTATCAGTTCTCTGAAGTAGCTAGTAAAGTAAGTGAACTAGTGATGTGAGCATTATTCTAAAGAAAAATGTAAAACTAGAGGGTTGTATAGTGGCACAAGAGTTAAGCCAAACTGGTTCTAACTCTTTAATTTTTTATACTATCTTGATTATGTCACTTAATATATTCCCAACTGAGATTCTTCATCTGAAGAATTAAGGGAGTTAGTTTAATCTCCCTTCCTTCCGCCATACTATCTGGAGCGACACGAGATGATCTCTGAGCTCTTCTCTAACTTAAAATATTAGTCCATGATGCTAAATCCATGGTCTGTGCTTATATTAGCACATACTATGAAGAAATCAAATTAGATTCCTCACTGTCATTTCAAGTTGATTTTCTAGAAGCTCAGTTTATTAGAATGAATTGTTTGACTTTTCTTATCGAAGTGAAACCAAATTTCATAATCTGTGCAATTCACTCATCAATAATTATTAGCAACATCATTTGAAATATATTCACTCTGCAATTAAAAAGAAAATGCCCTGTAAATAACAAAGTCAGTGAATGAGAATGATTCATTCAAACAGTTGAAGCTTAATTAATTGTCAGAGGCATTCTCATTAGAAATCTAATGATTATAGATTCCAATGATGTCCATTTAATTTCTCAAATCACTACTGCATTGTTTTTAAAACAATGACATTAGTCTTTTTTATCTTGAACATGTTGAGGAGTTTATGCAGCTGATATTTTTAAAGTTAAAAACAAACCAGTTCCAATAATTCTCTCAAAATCTCTTCTCAGCATTTAAATTACTTTTTCTCTCTAGTAGATTGACTGACATCAGTAATGTCAGTAATTAAGTGTAATAAGTCAATTTTGATTCTGATATATTTTTCCCGATTATGTAACCCAAGGATTCATTAACAGATTAGTTTATCATGATAAACTAATGGGAAGTTTTCTCCTGTAATGCCTATTTTTATGAATTCATCTTTCAGAGTTACATAACGATCCTTGCTGGAGACAAGAATCCAAAATCCAACAAGTTTAGTTTGTAGGGCAGATACTCTTGATTGTCTAGCCCAGTAGCCATCCTGACTCTACTACTTTCTTTTTATCTTACAATAAATGATAAAAAGCACAGAAAATCAGTCAACAACTTTCCTGAACATATGAAAGGGGCCTCAGAGGTCAATCCCACTGTCCTAAGAAAATTTTGTTTTTCTCATAAAGGGACATGTAGGATCGTACCAGCCATTTTCCCTTATGAACCTTATGATGGAGCTGTGGAACCGCCATTGCCACTGCAATGTCATGTGTGGAGAACAAAGGTAAACGCACCCTAGACGGTAGGTCACAAAAAAAGAAAAAAAATCTCTCAATCCTTTATGACTACGAGAGGCCTACCATTATCACTCTGAATATCTTTGGTAAAATTTCCATTTCGTTCTGTCAAAATCATCTCTTGCCAATTGAGCTGGCATGTTCATTTGTTTTGATTTGCATGCTATTAAAATTTTGATGCCCTATCTTTCACCTGCTAAATTTAACATTCTCTTTATTGTAACATTTTAATTAAAACGTTTGCATGATCATTGGAACAAAAGGTCTTTAAAAAGGTTACTTCATATGTATGTTAAATATTCCAAGACATGATATCTCGGGGTGAGATTCAAAAACAAAATATTCTACATAGGTCCTTTATCATTAATCCCTTTTGGTGTTCAACTAAAATATGGAAGAGGAAGTAGGGGAATAGCCTGGAAAAATCTTCAAGTGGCTTCTGGCACTTGCTGTAAACCCTAAGAGAATGGTATAAAATCAGGCAGTGTGAATTTAATCGCATCTCTAGGCATCTTGGGAATCTCCCACAGTGTTACAATATGGCAGGCAGTTATGTTGCTAGTGCCCCGTATGCCTCCATTTATTTTTACTAGACATTCTTTTTTTTTTCTCCAAAGTTGTTTCTCCCTCCTTTCATGAGACATACGCTATAATGGGAAATTAGATGGCTAAAAGTCAATGGGTGAGTCAATACATTTACAATGAAGAAAAGTGAGAAAGGAAAAGGACAATATTCAAGGTCACCTCCATCATGTTTCCCATTCAGTTCCACACATAATCTAATCAGGTATTCGTATATCTGATCCAATAAATTGTATGGGAGAACAGAATACCTCCAACTCTATGGATGCAAAACCTATATGAGAAGTGTACTCTATTCCGAGCTAAATGCCCAAGATCTTCTATAATTTGTTCCCTCACCTCAAAGTCACAAGGGAAAACTGACAGTGAAGTCTTTGATTACATGTAAAAGAATAATTTGGGAACAAGGTGCCACTGTCAGAAAACTGGGGTTAGAGATCTAAAGACAACCATCCGCTATACACATACACAACCAGCCATACACATATTTTGTTAATGTGGAAAGGAACCATATATGTGTTTTCACAACATCTCATTGATATTAAAAGTATGAAAAGAGCACGAATTATGATTTTTGATATTGTAATTCCCTAATCTATTATTGTGTGGTAAAGTCCTACTCAATCTCTGTCTAGGAAAATATATTTTAATCTTTTCCCTCAGAGCCACCATCGTGACTATGCTGTGGGATATGCATCTAAGAAGATGTAAGCCTATGTCTGTGAATCACAATGTCATCAACCAATGTTACTGCTATACATTTTTTAAAATAGAAAATGAAAAAAAATGTCTCACAATAACAAAGTATACCTAATTCTTCCCTCTCATCTCCTGTATCATTGCAATTATTCATTTTATCCATAAAGTATAATTATTGAATATATTGTTGGTATCATTGTGATAAATTATAGTCTGTAAGATCAATTATGAAAAATAATTTTTTTCACTGATTTCTGTACATTGAAGCTTCTGATGTATATAATTTTCTATGTATGTATGTATTTATTATATTATATTTATGAATGAATGCATGCATGCATACAAGAACTGGGGTGTAGGCCAGACATGCAGGGAGTTCTGAGGCTTCACCAGAGACAGAGTGGGGAGCAGAACAGGGGCATTTACTGAGATACACTGCTGAGGGAAGAAGTAGGTGATAAAGGAGAGGTCTGCTGTGCAATGTGGGTCACTCCCTGGCCAGGGATCAAGCTCATGCCATAGAGGATGATGATAGCCTGATAGCGTTGAAACTTAAACCCCTGAACCACCAAGGAGGACCTATTTTTCATTTCTTTGAATAACTTTGTGAAACATTTCTGGAGAGGCAGAGAGGCAGAGTCATCAACAATTCTCTCAATTTTTGTCTGACAAAGTCTTTCTCCTTCACTTGTGAAGGATAATTTCACAGGGTAGAGAATTCCAGATTGTGGGTGGCTTTAAATTCCAATCACCAAATACTTTACTTTACTCCCTTATTGCGTACATGGTTTCTGAGGAAAAGTCAGATATATTTCTTATTTTTGTTCTCCTGTAGGCATATTTTTATATGTCTTCTTTCAGGCTTTCTTATGTATTTTTGTTTTTCAGTAGGTGCAGTTATTCCTTCTTTAAAAGGTATTTATTCTGGCCCTCCCTGGTGGCGCAGCGGGTTAAAGCACAGCACTGAGAATCTAAAGCCGCTTCCGCATGAGTTCGATTCCCGCCTGCCCCGGAGGTGACCACATGGCGTGGCAGACCTCTCCTGGCCCGCCCGCTGCTCCCCTCAGCAGTGTACTTCGTCGATCTGCCTGTTCTGCTCCCCACTCTGTCTCTGGTGAATCCTCTCACCCTCCACATCTCTGGCCTGTACCCCAGTTCTGTATGAATAAATAAATCTTTAAAAAAAAAAAGGTATTTATTCTTCTTGGTTTTCTGTGAACTTCTTTGATCTGTGATTTTTGCACCTGACAGAAATTTGAGGAACTCTCAGTCACTATTGTTTGAAATAGTTCTGTTTCTTTTTTTTCTCTTTTCTCTTCTAGTATTTTCTTTATGTATATATTAAAACTTTCAGTTGTTTCATATTTATTTGCATATTCTGTTGCACATTTTTCAATACTTTTTCTCTTTGATTTTCAGTTTCGGAAGTTTCCATTCATATATTCTCAAAATCAACAGTTCTTTCTTTAACTGCACCCGGTCTACCACTAGTTTATAATATCCATTATACATTTTTGTAATGGCATTTTTTATTACAATCATATGCTAAGAATTCTAATGGGAGTAGTAGACAAGTTTCAAGAACAGGTGGGTAATATGAGAAGATAAATATCAATTCTAAGAATCAAAAAGTAATGCTAGAACTACCTAATTTTGATACTGTAGCAGTTTTAATTCTCTATACATTAATATAAATTCAGTAGGATATCAGTTAATAGAGTTTTCTAAAATGACAAAAATCATTCTAAACTTCATTGCAATAACTTGGACTTCTTGGGTCAGAAAACATAAACCAGTCAAATATTACACATTATAGAAAAAAGAGGAAATGTTATGATTTCTGCTTTGTTACAGATGGACTCATACTTTTCTCTGTATTTCTTCCACTGATTTTAGACTCAACAAAAACACAGGGCACATAATTTGAAGTCTGCATGTACTATGAAGAGTTTATAAGCTTAGAGCACAAATCAGGTATTTAACAGTAAACAGATTTTAAATGCCATGGCCCAAAGTAATCATCCTGTACCATACTGGTACCAAGAGTTTATTATATTCCAACTAAAATTTTTATATTATTATCTTAAATAATTAGTTTCACTAGTTTTCATTGCACCCACAGTTCATGATTTTGTGCTTCCCTTAATTTCTACCTCATGAGTTAAAATCTGACTCTGAATTATATCACCTTCATTTAACTCTGTTTTTATTATATTGGAGTTGGGTTTATTACTTTTTAATTGTTTCACTGAATGGAAGTATTTAACATGGTGATACTAAAATGCATTTGTTTATTAAGGAATTCACAATTTAAAATTTTACTTTCCTAAACTACAAGTAAGGGATATTTAAGCTGTGGTCTCCTTCTAATTGTTCATGGATCGATCATTTGATGCATGTGCACTTTATTGATAAAGAAACATTGGCTCTAGTGAAGATACATATTTTGTGCTCACACAATTATTCCCTTTCATTCTAGTTAAAGTGCTATAGAAGGATGTATTGCAGAATAAAGAACAAAAGACAGAAATAGAAAATATGGTCAAAAGGAAAAGAAAAAGACCAATGATGCAGGAAGCCCAACATTCTAGTAATGAGAATTTCAGACACTGCTAGTTAATGTTATGGAGAGAAGGAAATAAATGGGGAAGGAGAAATTTTTTCCTACTTTAATACATTTTTCAATTGAAAGTGTCCTCTGATTGCAGAGAGGAATGAAGCAGATAACTTATACCCAGAGCCTGTTCTTGTGATATATTTAAACAATAATGAACAGCAAGTCTAAATGTTTTCAAGGACAGAATGAAGAAGAATCACACATGTGTGTATCTCTGTATACACACACGTGTCTGAGAGGGAGAAGGTGGTGGAGAGATAAACTACATTCAGATGACTCTGATACTAATAATATTTTACATAAGCAGTACCATTAGCTGTTACAAAACAAGTGTTTCAGCATCCTAAGAGATAAAATAAATTTACAATTTATTTCTAAGAAACTTGCAAGAACTAAGAAATTTTGATGACCATGCACTCTGTATGAAAAAAAGGACTGTTATTTCCTTTGGAAGAAAAAAGGCTCAAAAGCCTTAACAATTCACAGAAATAAGAAAAATAAATGTTGAATATCTATTCACTAGTTGGAAAGAAAATAAATACTCCTTAGATTTGAGGAACTAAATGAAAGGTAGAATTCGAAGAAGTAGAGCACTGTTGCCCTAAGACCATTTTGACCGGTTGAGGTGATTTCAGGCATATTCACAGCCACTGGTAAACTGAGAGAGGATGCGGAGCAGAGCTGCCTTCAGAGAATAAACAATTACAAGTTGGCCCTCAGTTGTGAGAGGCAGGGGAAAAGCAGGAAAGAGAAAAAAGATTGAGAGCAATGGAGATGTTCTACAGAGGACAAATCATGACATGGGGTTACCATACTGAAGTCATAAAAGCCAAAAAGATCATCAGAGTGAGTCTTTTGATAGCCATTTCTTCAGGGGAGGGCTAAGAATCGAAAGAGGGGGAAGGAGACATATTTTATTTGGGGCTCATTTGCCTACTGGACATATTGCCTTCATAAACATCCATGTTTCTTATAACATTTAACCAAAACAAAGAAACAAAAACAAGTAGGAAACATACACAATGAAACCTGGAAGTATGGTTTTGTGCTTATTTGGAAATACATACTAGATAAACTGAATGGGAAACGGTAACAAAGTAAAAGTACCATAATAAATATTAACTGGAATTCTGTCCTACACACACACCCCAGATCTTGAAATTACAGTTCTCAGTTTTGTATTCATTTGTTCAAAAAACATTATGCCCCTGTTCTCAGAAGTCCTTCTTTAAAGTTGGGGATCATATGGTGTGGTAACAGACCTCTGAAGAGTATAAAGTTATACCTCTGATTCATACACAATGCTGTAAACCAATGTCATCTCAACAAAAAGGAAGCCTTAAAATTGGGGATCGCAGATGCTAGACATTTTGCAATAGGAAGGAGAGTCTAAAAAACAAGCAGCTGCCCACCCAAAATGCCCACAACACCCACCTGAAGCACTGGTTTAAGCTGGGGAGAAACGCTTGTGGGTTTCTATGCTTATGTTGTACCTGTCTTTCCGCCTAGTGAGACTGGTTTTCAAGTTTTCTAAACCCTACATACCAGATAATTTTTCAAGAAATTCATACACTTACTATATTTACCATATCTTTTTCATGTTTAAAATCTCTCTTATTTCATGACTGAATGGGTCTAGAATTTGAGATTCAGAATCCTTTGCCCTCATACTTCTGGGGACATTTTGACATTGCCAAGTAGCATACCCTTTTGGGGAAAATTAAGAGTCCAATTTTTCTTTCTTTATCATGCAATGGCTCTTTTCCTAGGATGCTCTCTTTTGGGTTTTGAACTCTGTCGCTCAGTGCAGTGCTTATTTCATCGTTTCTTTTTTTGGCATTTAGAATCTGTATCCTCAAACTTTTTTCATTTCTATTAGAAAGAACAAATAAAGCAAGGGAGCATAAAAAAAAATCTTAGTCTTGCCAATGCTACAGTGATAGGAAAAGAATTGATCAGGAAAGTAAATAGATAAGATTAAAGGCTATTTTTTTTTAAAAAAAAGTTTAGACCAGCGATACTTGGTCTTTTACAGGTAAGACTTTTATGCCTCTCAGAATGAGTCTCCGGAAGTAATGGACTATTTTCATTTTGCAATTTATTTAATTGCCTAGAGATGTAATTGAGAAAATTATCTGACAGGACCAGCAGGCTTGGTTTCATATAGGAATAGGGAATCTGCTGCAAATTAGCCTACTTGTGCAAAAGAATTAATAGACATTTGAAGACTTCTATAATAACACTTTTAATTCAGTCCAGCTATCTTTACCAAACCAATTTGGAGATAATTTCAGAAATTTTATTCAAAGAAATGAAGGTTCAACTGGTTATCATTTTTATGATAAATCCCATCATCAGAATGCCACACATTTCTCCTTGCTTCTGATAAGCACGTACTACTTTATTAATATTCCTCCATTCATTTGTCACATTTTGGGGAGGAGGAAATAAATCCTCACCTCCCCCCATTTGATAGAGGATAGGATTGAAGTCCAATGGAAAATAGCTGACTTACTAGTTTTTGTTCATTTATTTATTTATTCAATCAGTCAACATGCGTAAGCTCTTGCTAAGGCTAGGTATTAACGACACAAAAATGACCAAGGAAGTTTCTGTCTTCTACATAAGATGAGCATCTAAAGAAATCATGGTAATCTAATGTTTACAGAGTATTTTCATGTTAAAAAGAAATTTCACTAGCATCAAAATCTTTGGTATCCCAGTCCATGCGTCTTTCTCTTACTTTTCAGTCTCCATACTTTTCATTTGTCACCAAGTTCCTCCTTCTACCCATCTTCCACAGTGATGCTTCCAAAGCTCAAGTCTAATGAAATTCTTGAATGATAGAAACACTCAAAGTCACTTTCTCAGCCCCAAGAAAAGGATGTGTTAGATCACAGACAAGTCCCTATCTCACTATCTGTTTAAACATATTTCTTTAATAGCTCTTTTAACAGGTGTGCCTCAGTCAACACATAAACCAAAATCCTACCAATTCCCTACACCTTCCCAAACATTGTATTTCTATGGCTTGAACACCTTTCTGTTTGCCTAGAATGTGCCTCCTGTACCTTCTTCAATGACTCTTTAATTGCTACCTCCACTTAAAAGAGCCTGATGCAACTCTAGGAAGGCAAGTTACCACCTTATCTTCTTTTATCCATTAGGCCTGTGAAGTTGCTCCCCCCAAAAGGCCTCCAGAGAACTAACATTACTTTTGGAATACAGACAGCCTTAAGTTGACAGCAGAGAGGGCCTCAATGGGAAAGGAGAAGCTTTCCCTTTTCCTAATCCAAGAAGCAATAACTGCTCCCCTTTCTGTGACCTAGAAGAATGTAGTTTGAGGGAGTATAATCCAGTTGTAGGTTTATCAGTGAAAATGTCCTCTCTGAGAATTTCATCATCACTTTCAGAGTAAACTCAGAGGGGTAAGGGATGATTCTCTTTGTATCTAACAGGACTTGCCATACTCTACTGCATTTATTAATGTGTATACTTGTGAATTCCTCAAAATCATGGATAATGCTTTGTCTTTTATACACACTATCAATGTGCTGACACATGGTAGGTGATTAAAAAAGTAGCCAACACCTGGGTTCTCAGCAGATGGTAGATTACTTTTCTTCTTTCATCTCAGTGTAGGTCAGTAGTTTTCAAAGTGTGGTGTCTGGGCTGTAGTATAAATATCTGGGAATGTGTTAGAAAAGCAAAGTCCCCAGGCCTACTGTACTCTGCCCCAGGGCCTGGGGATGGGAGTCAGCATGCTGTGTTTACAAGTCTTCTAGGTGTTTTTCATACAAGCTGAAGTATAAACAAGTATCCTCCTGTGGCTAGCATCCTGGTGGTCACTGTACTTCTTCCCAAATGAAAGAGGTGGAGTAGATAAAATTAAGGAAGTCCTTAATATTTTACAAGATTAATTATAGATAGGTTTTAAGCATTAGCCCCTAGAACAAAAGGCATATTTTCATGGGTGTGAATGGCATAGGAAAATCACATGAAACCAGATAATGTACCAAGCAAGAAATAATAGAAATGGAGCACAGCATACCAGGGAGCTGTGAGCAGAATATGAAGATAAATCATCAGAAGAGACGAACTACAGAACAGAAAGAAGAGCGTGTGCACAGGGGCAGGAGTTGGTAGCAAAGTTCAAATGATCGTAAAAGGAATAGAGACTAGCTACTTGCCGAAGGAATGGTCAAGCCTTTGCTGTACCAAGAAGGTGGCGGGATAACAGCAACACAAAAGAGAGACTCAAGCACTCTTGGTTGGAGGTAATTCATTAACTTCCTACATGAAGAAGGATTGGAAGTCAATAGTAGACTCATATCTTACAGAGTATCTACAACATTCTAATTGTGCGGTATAGCCTAGTTGTCAAGACGATGGACTTTGGTGTTCAACACAATGAGATTCTAATCCTGGTTTCTCTGATGATCAGCTGTGTGATCTGAATTTCAATAGTCTTATCTACAAAATAGGAATAAACAATATGTCCATCAAAAAAAGATTGATTTTAGTGATAAATGATAAAACAGCAGGTAAGTACCTTGTTCTAGTGGATACATATAAGTTACTCAATACATGATAGTGGTTGTTTGGGTCAAGAATTTGGTCATAAGTTCCACATATAATAGTTATATCACCTGCATAGAATTTTCTTTGAGATGATAAAGTGATTCTCATATAAATTCCCTTGTGTCATGAGTGCCAATTACAACCTTGTGTACTGTGTGGGCGTGCGTGCATGCATGTGTGTGTGCAGGCAAACTTTGCATTCTCACGATGCCCTCTCAGTTCTCTGCTACTTATCATTAGGTTTATATAGCTCCCTATTCCCCCAAAGGGAAGGTTACTTGACTGCAATAGTGAAACAATAGAGTCCAGAATATCAGAAATACATTCTGTGGTATGATGCTATGAATTGGGTCAAAAAACATATGTCATATATTGTGCCCTACTCAAAAACGAGATAATTTTTACTGAAAGGATGGGATGAAAGGCCCCATATTAATTCTACCAACTTTTATTAAGAGGCTTCAAGGAATAAAGTGGGAGTGGGTTTGCTTTATTCACCATCTGCTCACATTGATTTGATTAAACCCAGAGAAATTCTAGCAAAACTCTCATCTGTAGGACTTTAATCATGGTGTAGTATGAAGAGCACTAGCTAGGATCTGAGTTTAAACTACCAGTTTATTAGGTGGTAGATCTTAGTGAAGTCCCTTCATCTTTCTGAACTTCAATATTGCTCACCTGTGAAATGAGGAGGCGGCGGCAATGGACCCACTCTGCCTCCATCTCCTTATTTTGAGGTGAAAATGCATGTGGATGCACTGTTTACAATGTGCAAACATTAGTATTCTCTATTTAGACAGATTTCCTCACATTTTACCAAAGGCTTCATATAAACCTGCCTGAAGCCTGACTGTTTTTAACGTGCTCGAAAATATCTGTAGCTGTTTCTTGGTTTAGATCTGTAATCAATTCATGCACAGAACAAACACTGTAACCATCACCTTGCTTTGTTATGTAATCAGACATTTCTGCCCTGTTAGATAAAGAAAAATTTCTTATGCTTTCAAATTGTCTACTGATGAGTGAATTGCACTTCCCACTCGCCCCCCCCCAATTTCAGTCTTTAAAAAATGGAGACACCAAGTATAGTGTTTATTACAAGAGACATTAATAGCAGCCTACTGAATAAATGCTGTCTGTGACATGTCAAGTAGGACTAGAGTACTGTGCCTCACAGTTCAGAAAATAAAGCTAACCTGCAAAGCAGGTGGTGAATCCTAATTCAAGGAAAGGTGTTTGTTGTTAACAGGTGGTTCTTGGAGCTAAGGAAAGACTTTACCATCTGTGTGAGCATAAGGTGTTCTGGTATTCGGGAAATGGGTAAATAAAGAACTACTATGTAAGTTGTAGAGGGATGGCCAAAAATAGAATGTCGGATATGAATTTGCCCTAAACTTGCAGAGAGGCAGCATTGGGTAGAAGATGGGTTTAAAATATCATATAGATAGGTTAGATTCCTATTCCTACTTCTCTGCTTCATGGTGCAGGTTACAAAAAGAGTCTAAACCTCTATTTTCTTTTCCATTAAAGGAGGCTTAGAAGCTCTACCCTGACAAACCATTGCTGATATAATGAGAAGTTGCACGTGAAGACATTTATGCTGGTGCCTCATCCAGAGAAAATGTTTTCTATGGCTTTTCTTGGTTTTCTTTCTGTTTGTTTTCTTCTTCTTCCTGTTTTAGTCTTTATCTTCCCTTGCATCCAACTCATACTTTATGGGGAGACTTAGAGGCATTTTAGGAGCTTATAGACTGACTTCAAGCTACCTTAGCAAGTTATCTTTATGACTCTAATGACTGCAGAAATGACTGTATGATAGTGGTGTCTGGATATTAGAATACCTGCACAACCCATACTTACAGATGCAGGAATATAAGAACTGATAAGAGGCCAGAAAGAAAAGTTAAGAACAAAGAGGTGGACTCTATGATGGGGGTGGGGGAGAGGGCTAAGGTGAACCCGGAATATTCTGAAGTGCCAGAAGGTAAAGAGATGCTCAGAGAATGATAGATAGCCCCATGTTCATAAAACAAAGGAACAAGCTTAAAGAGCATCCCTTTGGTCAAATCTGGAGGAACTGGAGAAGAGAATTAAATTATGATAGCAACAAATTATAATGCATTGAATAAAAGACATGTGTATGATTCCACATAAATATGAATAATAAGATGAAAATAAGGAGGAAGGGAAATCTCTTCATTACAGTAGAATGTTAGTGAAAAAATGTACATAAAATGATGGTATGGAAAATTACTGTTTGTAACCATAATAGTAAAAGTGAGTTCAGGCAAGAATAATCATGTTAAAATGAGTGGGTGGATACTTTACAGTGGGGAAATCTGGTGGCACCATCTTCAAGTAATCACAGTTAACATCGTCCATCATCAAACAAACTGCCATCAAGGCCTCCTGACATGGCATGCTTGAGACCATGGGCTCTCCCCTGTGCAATCTGGGCAAACACGTACACCCTAAGTCCAACCCTGAAGAACCAGCATCATCAGACAAACACAAATAGAAGGACAGTCCTCAGAAATAACTGGTCTGCGTTCTTCAAAAATGTCACTCATGAAAGACAAAGAAAGGTCAAGGAACTTTTCCAAATTAAAGGAGAACAAAGTAGCATGGCAGTCAAATAAAATACAGGATTCTAGATTAATTGGCTCAAAGAAGAGAAAGATTTTTTTTTTTACTATGAAGCATTATGAAGCATGTTATTGGACAATCACCATAACTCTAAGAAGGCCTGTTGGGTAATTGTGTCAATGTTAATGTCCTGATTTGGGTGGCTGTAATCTGATTACATAGGAGAGTCCCTGACATTTTGGAAACAAACCCTGAAGTATTTAGAGATTATCTCAGTGCAGGCTGCTGTAACAAAAGACCATATATTGGATGGTTTTAACAATAGCTATTTGTCGCACTGCAGGAGGTGGGGTCTCCGAGACAAAGGTGCCAGCTGATTTGGGGCCTGGTGAGAAGCTCAGATCTTAACACATGCTCAGTCATCTTCTCATTGTGTCCTCTCCTGGCTGAAGGGGTCACTAAGAGAGGACGTGCTCTCAGATGACAAAAGAAAAGAAAGGGTCACTGAGCTCTTTGGGGTATCTTGCAAAAGAGCAATAATCCCATCCACAAGGACTGTATCCTTATGACCTCACCACTTCCCAAAGGACCCACCTCCTAACACTATCACAGTGGGGTTAAAATTTAACATGACGTTTGGGGTGAGGGCATTAAAGATCGATTCTATAGCAAAGATAATGTGGCATCATGCCTGGACCTTAACGCCAATCAATTCAGCGGGAATATTTCATATCTATCTATCTACTGAGAAGGGGAAGAGAATGGTAATGAAATACGATAAAATATTAGCAATCAGGAAACCCAGATAAGGATAGACAAGGCTTTTTATTGAACTACTCTTGCCATGTATTTTAAGAGTAAAATTACTTAATAATAAAAAGTTTTAAAAATTAAGAAAGAATATCCTGATAATGAACAGATTGTGACCCAAGTCATGGCTTCACTGATTAGCTATGTAACAGTGAGAACCTTATTTAAATTTTCCATGTTCAAGTTGTCTCATATTTAAATGGAAGAAACAGTAATAAAAATCTTCTGGATCATTAAAAGGATTGAATAAGATGAATCATACTAGGTGTTTAGTACTCTGTCTGAAATGTATTAAGCACTCAATATACTGAAGCTATTTTTATTGTTACATTACAGACCTAAACAAACAGCCTGTCATTTTCTTTTAGTACCTTTATTTGAAATTTTCCCACGTGCTCATAGGACCTTATATCTAACTTCATTTTACTACCAGCTACTACTTTGTCATAATTATCCATTCGCATATCTGCCTTTCTCATTGCACAGATAATTCCTTGGGGGTGGCAAGCCTGTTTTTCATTTTTGTGGGCCTAGTACTGAGCATACAGCAAGTCGCATCCACACCAAGGTATCCTACAACTACATGCAGGTGCCTATGACTGTGGTTGACTAAGTGATGGCAGGGGGGTCTGGAAGAGCACAGAAGGAGTCCTATCCATTAAAACATGGCAAAAGATGCCAGTTCCTTTGTACCAAGCAAATGTTTCCTATGTTCTGTAAAGCTATGCATCACCTACAGTTGAAATTGAATGCGAGACTCCTCAAGTTCACTGGGTTGACCAGCCACAGCAAGTGATGATTTGTGAAAGAGAAAAGAAAGGAGTTAAGTGAATGGCTGTATTACAAGGACTGTCCCTTGGAATTAGGCAGCTTGAACCCAGAAAATGATTCACCAACATGACTCAAGTTTTTCACGATCAGTTGTAATTAAAGACCAATGAGAACAAAGAGTGTTTGCCTACTGTTCAGGAGCAACTTCAATTCCTTAGCTGCTTCTCAGTTCAACATACAAAATTTTGTGCCAGGTTATGGGGTGGTCAGCAAAGCAGACAGAACGGTTCATCACAAAATCATTTATTTAGAATTCTGACTTCAGCCAATACACCCATTTCCACACTAATATTTTATTACTGGAATTCTTTAATTTGCCTTTCTTTTTTCCCTGTAATTATTGTGTCTGCCTCTCTCTTTACCCATTTAAAGTACCACATGATGCTGGAATTGAAAGGGATTTTTTTTTTTTTTTGCTAGCAGATGATTTTTCTTCCTTCTTAGATTATATGAAAGATTTTTCAGTATTTGCTCGAGTTGCGCTGCCCTTCAAATACCCTTTTTCATTTTGAGACACATCCACTGAAAACATTCCCCATAACAATTATTCTGTGGTCTTTAGAAGGAATTTGTCATTCAACTTGAAGGATGACTAAAAACGGTCAAATGTTTGTGCATCTAAATACAGTAAATGCCTCTACAAATAAATATTAGCATCATTTTTACTTGACATATTTACATAACTGCTTCAAATTGTTTTGCCTCTCTTTTCAAAATGTACAAAGAGCCATTAAGGGAGATATTTGTAAGGATATATTTACTGTCAGATACCAAAGGTCTTTGGGTGTGTTTGTGTGAGTTGCTTCTTACATATATAAAAAAAAACACATTGTGCATACATATATGAGAACACAGCTAGAAAAAGTGGCATGTTTATAATTTATTTTAATGCAGAGTGCAATCAGAAGATGAAAATACGATTGAAAAATATTGAGGAAGTTAAAATTCTTTTAGGTGAACATACACTGATAGAAAAAATGCATAAATCTCTAAAGAACCAAAAATCTTGAAGTATTAATTTGGTTGTATATTAGAGAAATAACCCATTGCTACTTCGGGATCTTCAATTCGTTAGTGTAATTAGTATTTCCCTGCCAGGATTTAAAAGAATCAACACATTGGCTATCTCCCAGTAGGGAGTCCTCTGAGGAATCTTCTAAAAGACAAGCAAAAAACACCAAACAAAGTTGGTCTCACTCAGGGCCTTTAAAATAAATATTTTGAATAAAAGGAGAGGCTAAGAAATCCTAAATTACTTCCCTGTGAGGTATAAGTAACCACCAACAAATCTTTAAGAAACTCAGTAAGTGGAGTGACCATAAGAAAGAGCTCAGCCAGACATCTATGCAAAAATACAAAAACATGAATTCAAAGGACAGAGACTTGCCGTGTTCACCACAGCACTACTTATAGTGACCAAGCTATGGAAACAGCCTAAGCGAACGACAGACGAATGGACAAAGGATATGGTGTATACACACAACGGAATACTACTCAGCTATAAAAAAGATGAAGCACTGTCATTCATGTCATTCATGACAGAGTTTTACTTATGATACAATTGTGTTTACAGGACCAGAGTGTGACATCCAAAGGCATCATATTCCATAAAGCATCTTGCATCTAGATGTAAGTTGAAAGCATAGATGCTTCATCAGAGTAGACTTAGGGATTTTGGGGGGGCATCAGAGTAGACTTAGGGATTTTGGGGGATAGCTTCACTGAATCTCTACCACTGTGGTATTTCATCATCATGTAAGTTGGAGTTGAAATATGGTAGGGGAGTCAAAACAACTTTCTTCTGCAAAGTAATTGCTACTTAATATTATAGGCCGTTTTAGCCCGGATAGAAGTCCAAATTTCTTTGTAGTTAAATATAGACCTTAATATAATTGAAATTTGAAAGAGTTAACTTAAGGAAGTAAGAAGTAACTCACAAATACTATACCTGTAATCCTTGAAAGTACAAGAATATCCCAAGATCACTGGTACTTTGAGAAATTTATGAGAACCGGAGCACAACCTATGTAAAGGGATAACTTATAAAGTTGAAATATATCAATAAACTCAAATAGCTTCTGAGAAGTATGGCATTCTTTTTAATTGAGTGGTTCTGTTTTGCATTGCAGATAATTTTTCTGGGCAATGCCTACCAGGCTTTCTACTCTATCTTCCTTTCAAATGCCAATTTCTCAGTTCACAACTCAGCTTAAATATCACACACACAAATAAAGGGTTAGGGCAGAGAAATGCAAAGTCAGCATCAGGCAAAGAATATAGTTACTTGATCAGAAGAAGATGGTTTCAAAGGAAAGAAGAAACCAAAAACAGGGTTCAACCAGACGAGGTCATTCACTAACTCATTCTCCTCAATCATTATTGACATTGTCATTAAGCCTCTGGGCATTCTTGGTAGGTATTGGGAATAAGACAGGAAAAAAAGGTGTGCCTAAGAAGCATTATCTAAGTATTTTCCAATGAAGAATAACAGAGTTCCCAGGGAAGTAAATGCTAACTCTTGCCTATCTGGCAGGAGTATCCCTGCTATGGACCATCTGAGGCTGATGTAGGACATTTCTGAATCACTTTGTTCCTTGCTCTGATTCCTTATCACAGAGAAGCTTGATTACAACAATATGTTTTCAAATGTAATATGACAACAGGAGAAAATGCCTTTGCTCTGAGCCCACGGTAAGGTATCCATAGGGGGAGGAAAGGGAAGTGATACTTCATACTGCAATTTAACAGTCCAGCACTTCAGGTTATGGACTCCAGCCTCAGTGTCCTGTCACTGCAACAAGTCTCACCAAATGCTCTGCATCTTCAAGACAGAGGACACTAACCTAGAGGTGGCTCTGTGTCAGCAACATCTTGCTTGTGCCTTTCATTTAAATTTCTATGCACAACACTACTTCTTCTCTAGGTTATTTGACCGTCTTTATACTATTTCATGTAGATGCAACAAAATGGAATAATATGAGTTTTCCACCATTTTTTTTCTGTTCAATATTCTAATTTTAAAAATTTACGCCTGCCTCAGGTTCTTACCAATTCCTAGCAATTGTTCCTTTTTTTTCTGGAATGTCCTGATGTCTTCGCATCACTCTGGCCTCAGTTCAACTGCTGCAACTAAGCCATCAATCTAAGGCAGCTGTCTTTGCCATCACTTACTGTATTAATCATGCTTATATTTCATGAATTTATGTCTCCTCTTAGTAAAATGTAAGGAGCCTGGAGGCAGAGACCTTGTTTGTTTTGACCTTCCAAGACCTCAAACAGTAATTGCTGGATAAATACTTGCTTTATGAATGAATGAGTGAATGAAGATGGCTCATCAATGTGGCTGGGGAATCTAAACCAAATTCATTGAGGAGGGAGCTATTCTGAGCTCATTTCTTCATCTGCAAAATGGGCATGTTATCACCTTTTGGAGAGGATTGATTTAGATTATGAATGCGAAAGTGTTTGCATCAAGATATTTGTCAATAAATAGTTCTGTTTGCCTTTCTATCCCCTTTGAATACACTTTTAGAAAGCAAAGAGTTACTTTTAATTTATCTAATTAGTAACTAAGAAAAGCACTTTGTGGTTTTCTCTTACACATTTTGAATATCTGCACTCAAATCTCACTCTTCTTACTTTATACTTCTTTTTTGACTCAAATACAATATTCTCATGTCACAGGAAGTAAGCCTAAAACAGTGACATTTTAAAAATCATTGTTCCATTTTCTACCTTTTTATTCTGAGCAAGATACAATGGTACAATAGTGCAACTTTCTTTAAGATTTATTTATTTTAGACATACAAAACTGGGGTACAGGCCAGAGGTGTGAGGGGAAGGGGCAGTGGTGGAAGGATTCACCAGAAATAGAGTGGGGAGCAGAACAGGCAGATATACTGCTGAGGGGAGCAGCGGGTGGGTCACCTCCCTGGCTGAGGATCAAACTCATGCTGTAGTGGCTGCAACAGCTTCATAGTGCTGTGCTTTAACCTGTTGCACCACCAGGGAGGGCCCCAATAGTGCAACTTTCTTTCCTCAAACATTTATTGTCAGTAATAAAAATAGCTGCAATTACTAAATATTACTCTGTACTCGGCAATGTACATTTTGCATATATTATTTGCAATAATCTATGTGGTAAATATTATGAGGGTTATCACATTTATGTCAGTATTGCAATAATTACTGTAGATGATCAAATTATAATTCAAAGGGACCTGAAGATGGTTACACGATTAATGAGTAGAAGAGAAGGGCTATGAAGCCAGTGCTCTGATTCCAGATTTGTTGCTTTTAACTACTGTCCTATATTGCCTTCTCTGGCACTTATTGGGTCTTTAGGATCCAAACACAGTCCTTATCCTTGACGAGCATGAAGTCCACTATTGCAAGCAGAAAGGAAGATGAACATTAACACAGGTGGGATAAATATTTTAGTAAATATACTAGCTGTTGCAGAGCGTGAATGACTGTATATGGGTATTTGGGGAAAGCTTTAAAGAAAAGCAGGAGCTTTCATATCAAAAATGGATGAGGGGAGGGGAGCTTTCCAGATCACTGGAATAGTGTGTGCAAAGCTTAGAGGCAAAGAACAGCACAGTCTTCTGAGAAAAGACTGAGTTTCCCTGAAGCTGAAATCTAGAGTGAATTTGCGTGGGTGTGGGGGACGGAAATGTGGCAGAATGCAGGGAACAAGGGATGAACCGAGAATAAAGTTTTGGGGTGGATTGTTAAAGGGTTCGGACATTAACCAATTTTACTGTGAACAGGAACATCATCAGATCAGCATTTCAGCAATATCATTCTAATTCTGACCTCCCTCATGCTTACCGGAAAAAGAGCGCAGCTTCATAATGTCATCACCACTCAAAATGCAAATCTAGCCCCTTTTCAAAAGTGTGTTTTGTCGTTGTTTTCAGGCCTGATTGAATCAAACCATCCCATTTTTCTCTTCCTCTTCCTCTGAAACTCCTAATCACAATAGGTGATTACTCGTTCGGAAGGACAAAACATATCGCTAATATTCACAAACAGTAGATTTTGAACCACGGGTGCCTTTAAATCTGTAATTATCCCTCTATGTACGTATTTGTGATTTTCCTGCTTTATCCCCATGGCCTCCCTCCTCTGCTAACTGCAGAATAAATGCTGAGGTTTTGGATGCCTCTAACAAATGCTTCTAAAAGGATTTTCCTTTCAATTAAAAAGAACTACCCCACCCCACTCCTCAATTTATCCCAAATAATGACTTTTTAAATTCTTCTCAACCTGGTGCATACACTAGATTGGAAACATCATGTCCTGAGCCCGTCTGTTTGCCGCATGACATGTCTATCGACCTGGCAAGCACTCTGTGTCCTTGATTAGATTGTTGCTAATCAGGAGAGGAGAACATTCCAACTGTGCTCTCTGGTGACACTGAGATTTGTGTTTGGGAAGAAGCTTATGTTTTTTGCCTCCCTCTGTCTCTTTAGTGATCACATTCAAGTGATTTTCCAACTTTTGTTGCTGTCTGCCACCTATACTAAATGAATACTAATAGTGTTTATTAAAACCTTTGTACCCATCTAAGCTGTTAGCTTATTAAAGCCATTTTCTTTGGAAACTCTTCTTTCAGGTTTATATTTTCTTTGCATCATTCTGCCCTTGTCTCTATTGAAAATGGAGCACTTTTTTTTTTTGGCATGTTTAAAGGCAATGAAATCTTTTTATTGGATGGATGTGGTCACTATAAGCATCGATGGAATCCTTGGCAGCAAGGTCATCATTAAGGATTTTGAAAAACATCTTAAAAATTAATAGATTCTTGGCTTGGGAATTTAAGCAAAGCAGTAACACAAAGCCCCCAGATTAACTGCACTGAGAGAAGGCTAGAGATGTTTCTCCTTGAGAAAACTCTTGATCAATTCCCAAGATGTCCAAGATGATTAATTTCAATGATTAACTTGGTGAACTTTTATAATACAAATAACCACATGACCTACAACCAACCATCCGGTACCCCTCACAAACATGAACTAAGAATCCTTTCTGTGTGCAAAATCCTGCAAAAGCTCACTTGTTCCTGAAGGATGCATTCTTAGGAACTGCTGTGTCCATTGTGGAAAGGTAACTTGTTGCTTCACAAGTTGTCATCATCAGGACACAAGCCAAGTACATGCTAGAAAGTCCCAACTGTTGATCGATGCAAGTACATCAGCTTGTTTAAAATACCATGGCGTTCTCCAGGCATTTCATTTCCTAATTGTGAACAATTATTTGCATTTAATTTAGATCTCATCTTGCTGACTGGAAGTCAGATGGCAACACCACCAGAGCCAGAGGAAGTAATTACATAATCTCCAATATCTTTCCATCAATTAATTTATTTGGATGAGTTTAAATGGTAACATAAGGAAGTGCTTGATAGCGTTAGCTACAGGCAGGCAAAAGTGGGGGAGATGATTGTAAAATGAATCAAACATATTCTACAGCTCAGCCATGTTATAGTTAGCTCCTACTAATTCAAGTAACACTGTAATCTTGAATTTGTTTTTCAGCAAAGATTAAGAGAAGTTCCAATAGAGTTTGGGAATGTATCAAACATTTTTTCCTGAGAGTTTACTAACATTTTCATTCAGTTTATCTATATTCTGAAAGTCATAAGTTAGGGGTAGTAATAATCCTTTTAAAAGTTGTTTTATGTATAAAATGAGATTATATATGAAAAATCACTTCAGCTACTGGGCAATGGCTAGACTTTCTCAATGTATGAAAGACACTGTTTTTCTTACTATTAATCTCAAATTATTTCTAGAGAAATACAAGGCAACAACTTTGAGATCAAACCGCTCAGTCAAAAAATCTTTTACTAGCAATTGAGCTAGGAGAGGGGGAAGAGGTATCCCCTATCACTTTCCAATGCCAAGAGGAAGAAAAGAGACCCAATGACTGACCTCGGTTTTGGTAGTTTACTACACAGTTCCAGGAATTGTGGTTCTGGAACTTTCTGTGTCTGATCCCTGCTTTGTTGAAACAAAAGACTACACACACACACACACACACATGTATCTTCAACCTATTCCAGATGCCAAGCCCAAATAAACCCACGCAATACACCAGAGATTAAAAACAGTGATAAAGTAATAAGAAAAAAGGAAGCTCATCTCCAGTTGTGGCTCAACTATGCTTGGAGTTAGCCAGGCCCTCAGTATGCATTCAAGGACGGACATTGAGATTCATCTGAATTTCTGCTTCTAAGTGTATCATCTTTGTCCTGTTATTTGTGCTGTTAACTCCTGTGCACTAAGGTGGGTAAGGAAGACAGGGGGCAAGTTTGGAAGAAGACAGAGGCAATAAAAGTGGTAAAGCCAGACTCTCAGAGGAGGTCCTCTCCGAGGCCTCTTGCCGTCCCTCCTGGCTCCACACAGGCTTGGGGGTCTCTCTCTACAGTTATCCTGAGATGATGGAAATAAACTGCATTGCTGTTCAGCGCCACCGGAGCAGCAGTGCAGTGCCTGTCCAGACCTTCCAGGCTGCACTTGTGAATTTCCAGTCACAAAGCAATTCAGATTAAAGGGACTTCCTCTTTTATCTTCACTCTCCTTTCTCCCTCTGCTGAGGGAACATCATTCTGATACCGTAGGCACATTATCTCATCTGCTTTTCAGAAGGAAAACCTTTATAGCTTACTGAGGATTATAAGGCAATCACATTAATTCCATCCTTCTTAAGTGGTTTATCTGTATTGATATGGGGTAGCAGATGGGCTGCACCCCTCCATGCACACCCCCCCCCACACACACTGGGTGAGAGCATAGAGGTGTCACAAAATGGCAGCAGAAGAGGCAGTGACCTCTGAATGCAGCCCAAGGATATGTATAAAAGGAATACTTCAGGATTATCTATTACTTTGAATTATTAATCTCTTATCTTTCCCTCTAGAAAGAAAAACATTTACAGATTGACTTTCTTTAAGCCTTCATTAAGGAAGAATGATCTTCAGCTATTACCCACATTTTCTTCATGAAAATTAGAAATAGTTGAGCATGTCCCTTTAAAAAATCAACCTTTATGTCTTTTTTAATTTCTACATGGAATTCCTTCCCTTCTGCCTCTGTTTCTGGTCTCTTTTATCTCTCCCCTATTCAACATCACCTCTTCTTTCTAAGCTTCTTCTTTATTCAGTATTATATTAAACTAAAAGACTCCTTAACACTTTAGAGATTTCCACATAGACTAGATAGTCCTGTCTTTTTCTGGTTCATTAAAAGTCATCTTTGTCGGCCCTCCCTTGTGGCGCAGCGGGTTAAAGCACAGCCCTGAGAAGCTAAAGCCACTTCTGCATGAGTTTGATTCCCGCCTGCGCAGGAGGTGACCACATGGTGTGGCAGACCTCTCCTGACCCGCCCTGTGGCAGACCTCTCCTGACCCGCCCACTGCTCCCCTCAGCAGTGTACTTCGTCAATCTGTCTGTTCTGCTCCCCACTCTGTCTCTGGTGAAACCTCTCGCCACCCCTGAGCCTCTGGCCTGTACCCCAGTTCTATATGTACAAATAAATAAATCTTTAAAAAAAAAAAGTCATCTTTGTAAACAAAAATATCCAGCCTCAGAAGGCATTGTGAAAGTATTTGGCGTCCAAGCAAAAAAGTGAAACCCTTAACATGTTTAGAAGTGCAAATGATGACTTTCAAAACTTTAGGATGTTTGTCTGACCCTCTCCATCTTTTGAATTTCATCAATGGCTAATAAACATGTCCTCTGAAAACTCTAGGAGTGACAGTCACACACCAAGCTCCACGTGCAATTTGAAATAGCTGAACAGCCACATGCTACCACCTTCATCTTCAGGCATTCAAAATCCTCACCCATAAAAATGGTAGTAGACTCTCAAATTCAACACAGACACAAGCAGCTCATGGGTTTGCCCACAGCTCTGAATGATTCCAAGGGCTGTGGCTGTACAAGACTGAGCCTGTTTTCAGACTTTTCTCCTTATTTTCTATGTAGAGTTTCTTTTCCAGACTGTGATGATAATGTGACTCTCACAAGCAAGTAACCATAATGCAGGATTTTCCAGCTCACACCATTTGCGTAAACCCAATCTCTATGGAAGTGTAAGAATAATGAAAATGTGGAAAATGGGGCAGGGAAACTCTGGAATCTTCTCAACTACTACACCCAGTAAGAATTACTTCCTAATCAACTGACTTGTTTCTGGAATCTTTAAAACTGAATTAAACATAGACCACTATCTTAAACACCACACGCACAAAATACCTAAATGGATCAAAGACTTGGAAGTAAGATCTGAAACTATAAAGTACACCGAAGAAAACAGGCAAAATACTCATGACACTGGCTTCAGTGATGTCTTTCTCAACTTGACTCCAATGCAAAGAGTTGGAGTAAACAAACAAATGGGACCACATCAAACTAAAAAGCTTCTGCACAGAGAAAGAAACTACTGTTACAATGAAATCCTACTGCATGAGAGAAAATATGTCACATCATATATTCAACATGGGACTAATAATATCCAAGAGGTGCCAAGATTACATCCAGCTCAACAACATGGAAACAAATAACCCAGCCCAAAGTAGGTAGAAGAGCTAAGTGGACACTTCTCCAAAAAAGAGACATACAGATGGTCAACAGGCACATGAAAAAGTGCTCATCATCACTCATTATCAGGGAAACACAAATCAAACCTACAGTGAGATACCACCTTATACCCATGAGAACGACAACAGATTACATTCATAGTATCTATCCAAAGAAAGTCAAAACACTAAGTTGAAGGTATCCATGCACCCCTATGTTCAATGAACCACTATTTACAATAGTCAAGGGGCTTCCTCGTAGCTTAGGGGTTAAGTCTCAGTGCGACCACTTCAAAGGCCCACCACAATGGCCTGAGGCCGCCAAGTGGCATAGCAGACCTCTCTTGTCTTGCCTGCTGCTCTCCTCAGCAGTGTATTTCAGTGGGTCTGCCTAGTCTTCTCCCCACTCTTGTCTATGGTAAATTCATGAACTTTGGAGAAAAGAACCTTGTTCTAGAACCTTCATTAAGTTTCTTCTCATATCTAGAACTTCAGTTTGTCATAGATAGATGATGGTAATTAAATGTTCCTCTGTTCATAGGGTTGCTATGAACAACTCAGTAAATATTTTGAAAAGTTATTTAACACATTGCCAGGCCAAGTAGTAAAGGCTCAATCAATGGTATTTGCTGTTCTTTTGATAGAGTTTCATCTGGTATTGTCTTTCAACCTCATAAAAATGGCTGGACCTTTGCAAATATACAACTAAAAAGAAACAAACAAATTTCAAAGCAACATCCTGCATTTCCTGACATTTTATTAGATGACCTATGATGATAACAATGGTCAGGATAGGTGAGGGTAAGTTGATATGACAAACAACTCTAAATCTAAGTGAGTTGCTAGAAAAGTTATGTCTCAGTTATTTTACAGAGCAGTGTCAGCTGGACAACTCATTCTCCTTAGCAGCTCTTCTTCCAGGGCAGCTCTGGGAGCCAGTTCCCTTTATCTGACACCATGACTCTGAGGACTTTCATGGAGGAGTTTGTGCAGAGCTTTGGAGAGGAAGATAGTATTTCTGTCCACTTACTGGACACCTGACACCCAAATAACTATGAACCCCAGACAAAGAAGTAGAATGGTGAGCATGGAGGCCACCTATGCTGCCAGGAAGGACACGGCCAGGAGAGGTTATTGCCAGGTTCAGATGAGGCAAACGTTAGTCTTCCTTTTCATCTAGACACAACATGAATCCATCTCAGAGATCCAGGTGTTTCGACTTGAATCCTTCAGAACTGAGAAGGGAACACAGTTGTTAACATTCATTTCCTATGGATTGTAAATGTTTTCAAATTAGTTTCAGATTTTCTTGCTTTTGTCTTTTGTTCAATCACTTTCCTGTGTGGAAACTTCTGAGGCCAGTGGGCATGCAGCATTTGTTCCTATGAATTTAATTAATTGGAATAAGAGCTGTGTAAAAGTGGGGGGGGGCAAGAGCTACAGCTCCAATTACCAAGGCTGCATCTCAAAAGCATACACTTGAGCAGAAGAAAACAAACAGCAAGAAAGTGTATTCTGTACATTGCTTTGCCTATACCTGGGAGATTCGGTGAGAGACTGTTGAAAAGAGGTTGTGAGCTATCAAATTACCCAGAGAAGTAAAGGAAGAAAAGTTCACATTTTGGCAGAGAAGTTGTCGTTGGAAAGAGCAAAAGTTTCTTTCAGAAGAGAAACTTGGGAGAGGGGGCTTCAGAAGCTCTAGTTATGCTCCATCTTTGGAGCATGTAAGTACACAGATAAGTACACGAGTAATCATTTTCTTGTCAGTTCTTAAACTAGACAGATTCTATTTTCTATACATATTTAACAAAAACAATTACGAGGCAAAATTAGAGCTGTAAGGAAGGCAATACATTTGTTCCTTGGTAATTTATTCTTCACCAAATTATGTTATTTTGCAAGTTCATATTTGGATAGGCGGTACTCAGATTGTAATTGAATTTTAGATAGCTAATTCAATAGCTGCTGCCTAATTTCAAATTCAAAACAAGGTAAGTGGACCCCTCACACTCCAAATTTATTACTTCTGATCTAAATTCCAGTGTGCTCCATTTATCTTTTGTTGTGGAACAAATCATCCCAACACTCAGTGGCTTAGAAGAGCAACAGTGTGTTCTAGCTCATGATTTCTGTGGCTCAGGATTCCAGGAAACACATGTGAGTGGACATTTCTGACTCAGATCTCTATGGAGCTTAGTCCTGTGATAATTAGCGCTCTGGATGCGTGGGGACAGGCCGGGCAGCTGTCTCCTTTCACCCTCCACGACAGTTTAGGGCTCCGTTAGGGGATCTTGCCTCTTGGGCTAGTGGGTCATCTCATGATCTGGTGGCTTTGGGGCAGTCAGATAGCTTACACAGGGGCCAGGATTCAATGTGGATTTTTTTTTTTTTGCTGACTTTCACTGCAGCAGAATTGCTTTTTTGTCTTAAGCCGGGAAGTTAGACACTGTCACGTCTGTTGTAGTTTCTTGGTTACAAGTGTATCACCGCCCCTCCTGGACACCAAGGGAAAGAAATTAGACTCCATCTCTTGATGGGAGACTGGCATGTTGACAGGCACTATTGCTGCTACCCCAGCAGAAAATATCATCTGCCACACAGAGGTGGTTGGGATGCTGACCATATAATTTATCACCCAAATGGGACTGTTTTTTACACTAAAGGGGGATGTTATCAATAATTACATAGAAATAGCAGGTGCAAATCTAGATTTGTGCAGGGCATACCATGACATCCGGTCACCCTGGTAACTAAGCTTGAGAATTGGATTGGGCATTTCCTACCTGAAGATATTATTAAAAATACATCACCTTTGGGATCTGCCTCATCAGAATTCAGAACCTTTATCTCACACAGACAAAATGCACAGACATCAGAAGATTTTTTTAAAAGAGTAATCAGAATGGAAAAATGCTTTGTAATTGTTCTGTGTCCCTCCCTCATTTTATCATGGCTAGGTCACCCTTCCCTCCCGCAGAGTCAAATATTTAAAATTGCAAGTTGAGAATATTATCAGTGGCACACACACAACAGAAAATTCAATGTCCCTAAACAACAGGCACTTTAAGCTCTATGTAGATATTCCTTTTGTTACAAGTAATCCTACTCTTGTGGGGATTTAACCCTGAGTTCCCCATATCGCATTCCATGGAACACTACTACCACTCTGTCACTGACAAAAATATTTTCCATGGTGAAAGAGTATGTAATCCCTGAAAATTATATCCCTCCCCTTGAGGTTTGCAATTCACAGTATTAAAGGTTCTAAGAAGTCCCCACAATAAACAACTTGTTAAACTTTGTTCTTAGTCTAATCAAGCATTTCCAGAATTCATTTGACCATGGAAACAGTTTTTCTTCCCCCCCTGAACATCACCAATTAACACTTGTAGGATTAGTATTCTGTGAAATGCACTTTGGGGAACACTGCTTTAACTTAAGCCAGAACATGAATCTTTTCAACATTTATCAAGAAACTTGGAATGATCAAATAGAAATAAATCAACCAATTTAAATAGAGAAGAACTGAGAAGGAGGTATTTGAACTGTTATTAACAGATGGATTAAGTATTTTAAAAAGTTTGTTGCTTCCAAGTATAAGGGCTTAGATTAATAAACTTGCCCTGGGCTAATTTCTAATGAACATGTTCATCAAATAAAACTTATTGTTCTGAAAAAAGGTATACTCATGAGCACCAAGTACGAATGAGGACACAGAAGACTGTTATTCACATTCTATATTGTCATAAGGAAAATAGGTCACAGGTTTAACAGACTGCCCTTTTTCTGCACATTTTAAGATGTACTAAATACAGATGGGGCACAATGGGTTAAAAGTGCAGCACTGATGGCCCTCCCTGGTGGCTCAGCGGGTTAAAGCACAGCACTAAGAAACTAAAGCCACTTCCGCATGAGCATGAGTTCGATCCCCGCCTGCCCTGGAGGTGACCACATGGCGTGGCAGACCTCTCCTGACCCGCCCGCTGCTCCCCTCAGCAGTGTACTTCGTCGATCTGCCTGTTCTGCTCCCCGCTCTGTCTCTGGTGAATCCTCTCTCTCACCCTCCGCATCTCTGGCCTGTACCCCAGTTCTGTATGAATGAATAAATAAATCTTTAAAAAAAAAAAGTGCAGCACTGAAGCACAATGGGTTAAAGTGCAGCACTGAGGAGTTAGCTGCAGTCCCTTCAGCGTGAGTTCAATCCCTGGCCAGGGAGGTGACCCGCTGCTCCCCTCAGCAGTGTACTTCCTCAATTTGCCTGTTCTGCTCCCCACTCTTTCTCTGGAAAATCCTCTCACTGCCCCTGCACTTCTGGCCTGTACGCAAGTTCTATATGCATAAATAAATACATCTTTAAAAAAATAATATAGCTAGCCTTCCCGAGTCAGTGTGAGCTTTCTAGATTGGGGAGCATATCGAGAGTATCTAGCGTGTGGAAGAGCACGAAGGGGATAGATATTTAAACACATAATGAAGTTTTTTTTTTTTTAATTCAGCGAGATGGGACATTAAATACTTTCTAGAGATCTAAAAATAGATTCTTTGAAGACTGGAATTGAGCAATCTATTTTTACACATCTATAAATACATCCATGCAAACACCATGGTAGAGAGTCCAAATTAATTTCAACTAGTCCATTCCATTAAGTGTCACAGGATGCTAAGAAGGAATTAATGCCAGGAAACTCTGTACGACACTCAATATAAAAGAGAACACATGGTGAAATAAAATGTGAATGGTATGTTCTTAGTAAAATATATTTATTGCATCTATTAAACATACACTCTATGGCAGTGTGTTTACTACATATAGAAAATTAAACTGTATTGAGAAATTCTCAGTGGTAAGATAAATCAGATAATGGCACATTTTCAATAATTCCAAAGGATAAATTTTACTTCTGAACAAAAAAAAAAAAAATCTACACCTCACTATCTTCTGTTTTTCATTGGTTATTTAAAATTATCTAGAAATTGTTGAACCCTGGTTACTTCACAGAGCATTAATCATGGATAAACATACTGAAAATCTAACCATTTAAGAAATATTCTAGAAGTTCTGAGAGGTACGCCAGTTACAGTATTGTCTCTAGAATCAGATCATCTGACATTTATTAGTTCATTCCACGAATATTCGTTGTGGCTCAAAAATAGTATCAGTTGCTGTTGTTGGTACTGTGACTGCAACAGTGAGGAAAAGGTGCCAGAAAATGCCTGCCTTTGTTTCATGTAGTTCGCCTTAAATGATAAAGACAAAAAGGAAACAAAACACAAAACTCTTAAGAAAGTGAAATGCAAAGTATCTGTATTCATGTCACCTACATTCACTAACTTATCCAGGAGGTGGTAGGTGACAGAGTACATTTTGGGGTAGGTGTCAGATCAGAGGATCAATATAGACCTAGAAGATCTGGATTACCTTGCCTTGGTCAAGTGATTTCATTTCTTATCCTATAAGGTGTTAACAGCAATAGCTACATAGCTGCGATTGTCATGAGAAATAAACGGGTGACCTATGGACCTTGACTGAGGTGAGGAATAAGACAAATACAGCTTTCCTATTCTTCCATGTAGCTTATGTCTAACTAGACTGTAAGATTCTGAAGATCAGTGATTATATATGGGTTCTATTTATTTCTATCTATCTATCTGAGGAATTAGCACAATGGTTTTAAACCTATTTTGATGATATCATAATAAGGAAGATGAATTTCTATCATGTCTTGGGCCAGTCACCCATCTCATGCACATATCATTTACATACATACACACATACACACACATTAATGGATCTCTATCTATAAATATGTGCTGCATTTTATTTTCTTTCACTCAAGTCTATTATTTTTTTATTTATTTTATGCCATTAAAAATCCAATTGCTACCCACAAAATTGTTTGCAGAAGCCACCAATGGCTTTGTCTGATCATAACATGAAAACCACTGGAATATCACAGTAGACACCACTCAGTTGCTGAAGGAAGACATGTAACGGGACATTTTCTTGCTAGTCCCTTTCTGTACCCTCTCCAGCAGAAAGGATGAGGTAAATGAGATGTGCACTTGCCTTTGGTGACTTGGACGTTGGTTCATTCTGTATTTGCGCTATGTCCTTTTCTATAAGTCATGCAGCAGAAATATGCTATGGACTCTGACATCCCACTTACAATTTCAGCAGGTGTCATTACACGCCGCCCGCCGCTGGCGTGACACCAGGCCAATGCAGCAGAGACACTGAGCCCTCAGAACTCTGGGCCAGTGCTGGACACCGAGTTCTCTGTATATGCTTTTGCTTTTCTCTTGTTTTCCTGGGGCCATCTCTGACTCCCCACTGCTCCCTTGGTCTGTTTTAGAGGCTATCACTGGCCTGGAACAAATTGTCCTTTTTATTTTTAACTCCAGCTCAAATTAAGAATGGATATTCCCCCCAAACAGGTGGAGTGGGGAATGGGATCAAAGACGGGGTAGGGGGAAGGAAATGCACGGGATTATGGTGATGGCACATGGGTGACTTGGTGATGGGAAACCCGCGGGGATTACAATTGAGATGGAAAAAAAATGTACAAAATGATGTAAAAATAAACTTTAAAAAAAAAATAGAAAGGAGTCCGACAGCAGAAATCAGGATACACAGAACTGCCAAGGTCAAACAATGACCCAGGGAGGAATTACTAGTTCTCACGTAGTAATAAGTTCTCCCCATCCCTTCCACGAATTTCCAGAAAAGCCTGTGGCCTAGAGAAAAAGCAGTAGTCAGTAGAACAGCTTTGGAATTTTAAATATTGTGCCTGTGTGACATTCGTACAAAACCCCTCTGCACCTCAATTCCTCATCTGTTTAATGGAACTAATAATTCCTACCTCAGAGGGCTGTAAGCATTAAGTGAGATAATGTATGGAAAGCAGTTAATACCCGGGGCATCATACCAGCTCAGAAGATGCTGGCTCTTTTATTATTATTGCTATTGTTGCGTTGTTATTACCATCATTAATATTACCATTCTCAAAGGAACACAAGTATTTCACAGGAAGACTGTGATAGCCGAGAGATGCTTCAGTGAGATGTTCATGGCTACTCCTGTGAATTACAAGCTTACAAGCTGGACAGTTTGTTCTGTGGGGTTTCTAATGACACAGGTGTTGCTGATTGAATTAGTGAACAAGGAAAAAGAAATAAATAAAGCAGCAATTTGGTGTCCTAACAAAAAAAAAAAAAAGAATGGATATTCCCCCCAAACAATAACAAGAAGGAAGCAGAAAAAACACACTTCCTCTAAGGGGGTTTTCTCTTCTGCATACCATCCTCGCAGGCACATGAGATTCCTGCCCAATTCCAGCAGAACTCCAAGGAAAATCTGAGTTTTTCTCCAGAGCTCATCCACAGTCAACCAGAGACTGCAAAGAAAGCCACCTCCTAAAGCATCCGCCAGAGGCTCTGTATGGCATCCAGAGTACATTCAGACACATCCACTAGTTTCTCCCACACATTTTTAAGAGTTCTACTCTTATAAAATTACAGCCACTGGCAGGAGGACCCTAGCAATATACTAAAAAAAAAAAAAAAAATGACTGGACTAAGTAAATGTAAACAATCTGTGCCTGAGAATTAACTGCTTCCTGCTATATAGAAAGTTATTACCCACCTGGCCTGTTCCTGGTGAGGTATATCAGCTGAAAGAAGCTTGGGCACAAACTATGAGTAAGATTTTCATGTGTATTTGAAGTAGGTTCATTTTGACACCAGAAATGAACAGTCTCACAAAATGCAGAACATTAGAACGAGGAACGCCGACATAGCCCCAGCTTGTATAAAACAAATTAAACAGATTTCATCATTTACATCTTCCGAGGCATTTTATCACACATGAGTAAAATGAGATTAAAAGGAAAGACTGCTTTTTCTCAACATTCACAAGACTTACAAAATTTAATCAAACCTGAGTTGACTGAGTAGAAATATTTGGAAAAGAGATAAACAAGCTCACACAGAACTGTGCCTCTGAGCAGCTTCTCTCCTTTCATTTCTGTATCTAATTCTTGCTGAACGCATGATATAAACGATAAATATTCACTGCCTTGAATGGGCAAACTACTCTCCATTGTAGCCTCAATAAGAAACCCCAGGCATTGATATTTTATCAACACGAAAAGAGGGTCTTCTTCTGTCAAGTCTTTTCTTAGGGAAGAATACAAAAGTGAAGAGACCAGTGTTCTCCACATCCCAAGAAACTCTCATCAGAAAAGGAGAGTCCAAATCAACAACTAATGGCAATGGGGTGTGATGATTATTTCTGTAAAACTGTGATGACCTACAGCCCATGGCCAAGTTCTACTGTCAATGGCAATATATACCAGGGGGCAAGGGGGAGAATCAGGAGTGCTTCCTAGAGGGGGAGACGCATAGGTCAATTTTGGTCACAGATGACACAGTTCTCGCTGCCTTTGCCTCATGTGGTAGTGTTGCACTTAACAACCAGTCAGTTATGCCATGGACATCAGGCTTCAATCTCAATTTTACACTTTACAAATACAATTGTCTTCAATTTTTTCATCTGTTTAATAGACAGAAATAGTTCCCACCTCATAGGTGTGTTGTGAGGGTTGACAGATAATTCCTGTGTGGTGATCTTTTGCTACCTTACCCACATCCCCTCACCATCACCACTTCAGTGTTGACCTTGAAGATGTGGGTTTTTTGTGTGTTTGTTTACTTTTCTGGAGCACTCTGTCTTCTCTGGCCACGAGGGCTTAACTTTCTCTGCCCACAAATGGACCAGAATGAGCACCTCAAAGGAGTGCCCAAAGGCAATGATGGGAGTTTTGCCATAAATATCCTAGTTCCCTTGACCTTGAGGTGAGAGTCCCGACACACATGTTTTAGGTAGTTTCCCACTTGGATTAAGCTTCAGTCATCCACAGTGACCACGCCTTTTATCGCCTCTCCTTTAGCTGCTGTATTGGCTCCGTCTACTTCCTTCCCTACTAATATTCCCTGTATCTTCCAAATAAAATCCTAGCATATGAACACGTCTTGCAGCCTCTATGTCTAGAAAACACAAGCACTGATGACAGCACATTGCTAATAAAACAATGAAGAATGAACATTGGAGCAGCCAGCCCTGTGTCCCTATGGCCAGGTACTCACACAGCTGTTCACTGTATCTACAATGGGACTGGATGAGAAATCAGGCAGCGCACATGCTCGGCCCTTTCAGGTTTCTGTACCTCACCAAATTGCTATGGGTCCATTTTGTACATCCCCAAATTATATGTGTACAAGGCTACTTGTGCATAATGCAAACTGCTAGCTCACTAGTTTGCCTTTCCTCATTTCTCATTTTGAAGACTCTTTTGTGGATTACATGCTCAAACACAAAAATCTCATTACCATTTTTTGGTTTTCTAGCTAATAGTCAGGAAAACAGAAAGTGAATGGGTTTTATTGCTCACCTTTGTGACCACGACCCTGGGAATATGTAAGAAATGGAATCAATGAATGACAGTGTCCTAAACCTGAAAAGAATCTAGAGATCATAGTCCCAATTCATCACTCACAAATAAGAGAACTTTGATTTAGAAAAGCAAATGACCTGTCCATGGTAGCATGGCCAGTAAATTACTGTTCTGTGACCCCTTCCTGAGGAGGAAGTCAGGCATGCGCTGACAACGGTCCCCATTCCCTTCCATCTCTGTCACTGTCGCCATTTTTCTACCTTTTCCCATTTGAGACAACCATGGGTGCTTCTCTTTTCTCTATCAGTTCTGTTTTTAGAAAGGGACCTAAAATCACTCAGTGAAAATGACTGGAAGCACCTTCCACTGTGACACATATCAAGGATATTTTTATTTTAGCAAAAATCAAACTGCTCAAGTTTCATAAACTTGGAAGGGAAAGGAGTGAATAACATTCTCTTTGCATGCCTGAAATCTCTTCATTTACTACATTATTTTCTGAATATGTTACTCACTATTAGGCATCATAGACTGAAATGTTAATGCCATGAGATACAGCAGGTAAGAAGACCTTGCATAGAATGACCCACGAGCGCTGGGCGGGCATCCATTCCTATAAGTTAATCTCCCAAGTGGGAGTTGACCTTTCCACAAAGTAGATTTTAAATGTTCTTATTATTACCACAGACCAGAAAACTGGGATCCTGAAGAACAAAATCCACTAAGTAGAACACAATTTAATATATAATAGAACTGCTGGATAACAGGAAGAAGTAGAATATGGTAGAAAAGTGCACAGACACGAAAGGCTCACTTACCTCACTACCTCACGGGCACGTTGCAGGGATGACAACGTGATTAGAGGATGAGCGTGTAAAGGTTATAAGCATATAGAGGCATATAGTGTGAGTACGCTTAGACTCATATAGCATAAATATTTGTCCTGTTTTTCTAGAAACAGTTGTTCGTGGGCTTTTCTTTTTTTCTTTTAAGTATGCATTTATTTATGCATACAAGAACTGGGGTACAGGCAAGAGGTGCAGGGGTGAGATTTACCAGAGACAGAGTGGGGAGCAGAACAGGCAGATGTACTGAGATCCACTCCTGAGGGGAGCAGCGGGAGGGTGAGGAAAGGTCTGCTATGACATGTTGGTCAGCTCCCTGGCTGGGGATCGAACTCACGCTGCAGTGACTGTGGATAGTCTCACAGTGCTGCTCTTTAACCCCTTGTACCACCATGGAGGGCACTGTTCATGGGCTTTTCAAAGTTTGAATGGTTTCTGTTAAGGTTCAACTTTGCTATCAGACAATGCAGGGACTTGAAGCTGGAGCCATACACTGGGGAGCATGTACAATGTAATTACCATTACTACCACTTTTCATGGCATTGTCTAAATGGAGACTCTCTCCTATTGTCTGCAGTTTGGAAAGGTGTTAAGAAAACTACAAATCAATTACCATCACCAGTTATAAATTTCAGATACCCTTTCCCAAGAACAGATGAGAAGCAGGGGGAAAATTAAAATCTGAGAATTTGCTAATTAGAAGTAAGTCTTGTTAAATGTTGTCATTTATTATATGAGACAGTAAGTGGGTGGCTAGCCTTCCTAAGGCCAATAACTATGCTATTTTAGGTTCCCCCTCCCAGAAGCAACGGAGAGTCAAGGAGGCACCAGGGAAAGGAGACGCGGGACGGTGGGAAGTCAACACAGGATGCATTATCAATGCAATTGCCACTGTGGGACAGTGGGGCTTAATCCTGTTGGGAAAACTCCAGAAGCTAGGGCCTCTGAGACTTCCCATTTAATGCAAAGCAAGGGGGCTGGAGTATTTGCCTCATAGTTTGAGGGTGAGGTTGCACCTGAAAGGCAGTACCACTTTCAACACTTGCAGACTGTTACTCTGACAGTGAGATGAGCTCCAGCCATTTCCTTCTTGAATGTTCTCAAATAAAGTAGACAGAAGTCAGGGATCGGTGCACTGAGGTAGTGAGAGCTAGGAGACAAGGGCCAAGTTCAGAGAGTACCCACTGCACACCATGAAGCAGCTGAGCCAAAACTGCAATAGAGACTTTAGATGCCGAGTCAGGCAGAATCCTCTCCAGCTGCCTTTACGATCCCTCATGAATGCTTTCTAACCATGTTAGGTTCTGAATTGCTTTATTGGAAGAATGCAGAAAATACATAAATATTTGCCCATCCAGTGGATACTGAAAATATGATTATGCATTGGGATTATGTTGGTGTTTTATTTTAAAGATTTATTTTTATTTATTTATGTATACAAGAGCTGGGGTATATGCCAGAGGTGTGGGGGGCGAGAGGATTCACTAGAGACAAATTGAGCAGAATAGGTAGATCTACTGAAAGGCGTGGCTGAGGGGAGCAGAGGGCGGAACAGGAGAGGTCTGCTGCACCATGTGGATCTCCTCTCAGGTGTCGCTCAATTCCCCCTGCACCATCACCAGAGTCCCTTGTGCTCATTTCTCCCCTGTTTTGATCCCTCTCCCTCCCTCTCCCCTACAGAATGTCTCTAATTTATAGTTGTCTGCTAATTTTGTTTTTTATAATTATTATTTTTCCTGCGCCCTTATTTGGTTACCCTATATTCCTCCTCTAAGTGAAACCATACAATATTTTTCTTTTTCTCTATGAGTTATTTTACTGAGTATCATCCTTCCAGCTCCACCCAAGCTGCTGCGAATGGCATGTATTTATCGTTTTTGATTGCTGAGCAGAATTCCACAGTGTATTGACTTACACTAAGATTTAACCACCCTGGTACCAGGACATCCTCTCTGGCTCCTCCCCAACTAATGCAGAGAGAAGGGAAGGCAACTCCAGGGTAGAAGCCCTATTCATAGGTCATGGTGTCCCAAGCACATTCTGGATTTGCCACTTTAGGATGAACCCAAGAAGCCACATGGAAGCAATTTATGTGACAACTGACTCAATCTCTCCTCTAAAACTGCTCCCCACCCTCGCCCCACCCTCGCCCCACCACTCTCCATAAGTTCTCTTCCCTGAAGACAGCAGGCACTGCTACTTTATCCTTACTCCAAGAGTATAGGACACTAGGGGTTATTTGGCTAAGAAAATAATGTCTATCTCAATGAGATGTTGAATGTTAATGATGCAAAATCCTGAAGTAGACAGTACAAAGGGTGATTCCATTGTTTTAATATAAAACTAATCCAATTTCATAGGCATGTTATAGAGTATTGTATCCCTTTAGAATATTCCGTCTTAATGCTGCTCTACATTAAATTAGCACTTTCTTTAAAAAATAGATAACTTCTCTGTCAACCAGGAATCCCATTATCCTAAGTTCGCATCTTTTACTTTGAACTGTTGATTCTATTTCAAGTGATACTGAAAGCTGAAGAGAGAGTTCATATAAAGGAAGTCCTGTCATCCAAAATGTAGGTAACTTTCTTTTTAGCTTCTGACAGCACCAGTAGTTAAGAGTATGCATTCCACAGAAGAAGAGAGCACCAAACTTCTGCCCTGTGGAATGTTTTCTTCTTAACAAGATGCTTTGAAATTGGCAAAAGAATAAAATGCAGCATTTTCAGTTCTGGGCTGTTTTGATGTGGGCAAAGTGAAGGTATGAGGTGGTACAATTACATGGATAATCCAGATTAGGTAATTATAGCTTGCTTAGCTGCTAGCTTTTGGGCACTATTTAGTGGAATATTAGGATCTGTTTCTGGAACCCCCTAAAATCCAACATATCTATTGTTTTTTTCTCCCCAATTCAGATGTGTTAAAATCCCTACTATCAGCATCTTGCCACATTTTTAAAAATGTATTCTCTCCTGTGTATTTTATTACCAAGGCAGTTAGTTCACCCATGAAAAGGGGCAAGAGGTTTCTCATCTGCTCTGCATTCTCTTGGTTCCCACCATTAGGTGGAAAGGAGATCCTGAACGAACTCTACAGATACAAGGTTTTGTGGACTCCACCCCCTACTCCAGACACTGAAACTATAACTCCCAGCAACACCAAAGGGAGGACTGCTGGGATCCAAGGGTGGAGTAAAGCAGCCATTTTGAGACTTTTGGGCTATCAAAGGCAGACATATTGAGCGGAGGCTCTCTCCCTTAGCTTCGTGGCTGGTGGCTGGTCACTTGGCTCTTGATCAGCTTTCAGTGTGGTATTGGGGTTCCAAGTCAGCAGAACTGGTAGGATGCACTAGCTAACTTGTATCTCTCTCTATCTCTCTCTCTCTCCCCCTGGGTTGTTCCTTTTCTTTTCTCCTTGTAAATAAACCCATTATTGACCTTTTCTGAGTGTGTCTGCAGTGCAGTTGAATATTAAGCGCATGGGTGAGGACCCACAAACAGGCAATCCAGTTCACTCTGGGTTGCCCTGTAACACCACCACTGTCTGTTTCTCGTTATAGTTTGTGTATTTTGGCACTAAATTCCCATCTATAGGTCTCTTTCCATTCCTACTCTCACTTTGCAGTATTGCATGGCCAATTTTTTTAAGACATTCTTTGCCTTGCAGTTATCTCCTTCCTTAAAAACCTACTGCCTACCACATTCAATGCAAATTTCTTTGATTTTAAATGTTATTCAAAACAGTGCCTGTATCTGGCCAATCTCATCTCATCCACTGCATACAGTACTGAGTTTTCCCATTTAGCATTTCCCGTTCACCTATCCATCCCAAACGAGATTGCTAGGTAGCCAAGATACAGAAATGAGGTAGAGAAATAAGCTGGGGCAAGATAATATACAGGTCTTGTGGACAATATTAAGGTATTTTTTCACCCAAAAAGGAATGAGAAACTTCTGAAGAGTGTTAAGCAGGAGAGAGATATCATCAGATATTTTTATAGGAAGATCTGAGTGCATTTTAGAGAATAGAATTGAAATGTAGAATGGATTATCTGTTGACAACTGAATATCACTGCAACCATTTCTAAATTCTCTCTTCCACCCCTACATTTCTCAGTACTTTTCTACCACTGCATTTATACGGATTGTTTTACATTACAGTTTGTTAATGACAGGCAGTCGAGCAAGATTTGGAAGGCAGCAAAGGAGACAAGGCAATTGTTCTCCTGAAGCAGTTGCAATCAGACCAGAAAGAAAATGTAACATTCACAGCAGCTTCCTGTGAGCTACTGAGAAAACACCAACTTCAGTGCTTTAGGTTGAGTCTTTAGCTGTCAGTTTCCCTGATCTTTAACTTCAACTTCCTTGTCTTTGGCTCCAGCAGTTCTTCCAATAGTTATGTACTATTTTCTGCAGCAAGCTCTTTTTACTGGCATATCTGTTAGGAGTCTGCATTTGTGACCCACACGGGAAGAGAGAAGGGAGTCTGAATTAGTTTAATGGCAACAGGACTGGCAGGGGCAGTGAAGGGTGATTGGGGAATAAATGACTGTGCTTGCTGGTGAAAGACATGGAAGGGGAAAGAAGAAATTTCCTATGATCATCCAGCTTCTGACTTTAGCCATTAGACAGCCAATAAAGCCATTCACTGTGAAGGTAACAAATGAGGAGAAGCAGGTTTGAAAGAGAGTTGATGGTAATTTCACTATACTCATTTGGGGTTGCCCATGGACCACCCAAGTACAGATGTCTGGTGCATGGTAGTTTATACTGGTCTGAAGGTAATAAAAATAATTATGGCCCTCCCTGGTGGCACAGTGGGTTAAAGCACAGCACTGAGAATCTAAAGCCGCTTCCGCATGAGTTCGATTGCCGCCTGCCCCGGAGGTGACCACATGGTGTGGCAGACCTCTCCTGACCCACCCGCTGCTCCCCTCAGCAGTGTACTTCGTGGATCTGCCTGTTCTGTTCCCCTCTCTGTCTCTGGTGAAGCCTCTCACCGCCCCTGAGCCTCTGGCCTGTACCCCAGTTCTGTATGCACAAATAAATAAATCTTTAAAAAAAAATAGAGTTATGGACTTTATCAGCATGGGATGATAAAGCAGTGATTGAGTGAACTTACCCATGGGGAATAAGGAAGAACACCAAAATAGAGGTCAGAGAGCAGCCTTGAAAAGATCAACAAATCTAAATAATAAATAAAATAGTCCATAAAGGAAACTGAGAAACAACAGCCACAGAAGTCATTTCCCGGAAGCCCCACAGGGTGGGATGTGGTTAGGGCCCACAACCACGCAGGACAGACACATCTTACAAAAGGATGGGAGAAGGAAAGAACCAGAGGGAATATAAGGCTAATGGCCAGATGCTGAGGTAATTCCTGTCTGATGTCTACATATTCTGTGAGGCAGGGGCTAACTCAGCACCAGGAGGGGAAAAGAAGCAGGTGATGAGGTCAAAGATCTGATGAGAAAAGTCTTTACGGGACAGAAAATTTATTGGTGAGAAAGAGAGGACTGCAATTTCTCTCCCCACTGTACCATAAACCTGGTGGGAGCTCTTGCAGATTCCTTTATTCCCTTCTAAAGCTTCTGTCCCCACAGCCAGATAGCTGAGGAAGCTAGGCTACGTGTTCTTCTACCTTGGAAGCCCGTGGTGACATTTGTAATTTCCTTTCATCTATCCAGATGCCAGCCACTGGTCCAGACCCACTGAAAGTTCCATATGCTCTGAGAAGAATTCTTACCAGTCTCGGGCTTAGGGATCATCGGCAGCTTACTTATCTTATTACGACTATGCAAATATTGGTCACTGCTCAACTAGTGAGAGGACACGATGATTCAGGTTCTGCACTAGAAGGTAGGAAAAAACAGAGACAAAGGGATTTATGATAGTGGACAGGATTTCTGGAAAATTCCCTCTCCAAAACATCTCCAACCTTCTGTCTCTGACACCTGGACTTCTGGCACTGGCCGCCTACTTCTCACTGTTATGGGTAGACTTTCCTCCTGATCATCTTTGGGGAAAAAAATCAATGTCCATGGAGAGGTGACACTTTTGTGCCATAATTCCTCAGGGGACTTTCTTTCCCAGTACACAAATTGAGTGAGTAGTTACAAAAACGGAGAAACAGGTATAGAAAGAAGAGAGATCAGAAAATAAACATTTCCATTTGTGCTTACTAGAGAGGGAGGGATAGCCCGAGAGGGAGCTGCAGACACTACATGGGACTCGTGCACATCAGAGCTGCCTAACCACACACTTTCAGTGGCAGGGAGTTCTCACAGGGAAAAGCAACAGATGAGAAAACGGAGGCCAAAGGCAGCCCCATGCCAAGTAACTGGTGATGGCAGACTTCATTCCAGAACCTGGGTTTCATTCCCCTTGTCTGCTTCTGCCCAGCCCTCCTACCAAAGTGCCCTGCCTTTAATGACTGGCACCCATTCTTCGTGCGAAATCCATCCCTCCTCACAGGTCCCAGCCAAAGACATCCTGCAGGGAGCCAGCTTTCTTCTGACTTTCATTCTAAAGGGACGAGAAGATGTCAACTTGCAAATATGGCACTGCCTATGTCCTAGGATGATGTTCTTCCCCCACCAACTGCAAATCCTGAGCTACTTGGTAAGTGAGACAGCTATCATTATCCAGCCAATAGATGAATCATTGCCAATAAATAATGGTCTTTCCCACAGTCAGTTCCTCAGCTTGCATCAACTGACAGTGATTTCTGTCCATCATTCTTGGTTTGCAGCCCTGTAATTGCTCTCAAGCCATTTATTTAATGTCATGTAAATGTGTACATGATTGTCATCACATATTAATCTTTTGGGTGGAATGGCATTAAGCTTTTAGGGGAAATAAATGAGGTCCCTTAATTTGCTTTTATCTTGCTTCTTGCATTGTACTTATTAAAATAACACATGCTTATCAAGTTGGGATTTCTTTTTATAAGTCAGTAATGATTTGTTAACCATTATGCATTTCTAATGCTGCATAATCCTTTCCCCGAACACTCTTCCACAGCTCTTCATGGTTGAAGATGGATCGTCTGATCTCTAAACTTCCTGAATCTGCTTTTGACCTTTCATTAATGTGATAAATTCTAGTCCTTTCTGATAATGTGTTATTCTATCATGCATTGTTTGAACGTGTCTCAGATTTGCAGTCCAGACACACGTCTGACCTCTTGCGGGGCAAAATGAAGGAGGCACCAGGCAGCCCGGGGAGGGGCTGCACCAGGAAGAAACAAGGCCCAGGCACTAAATAACTTCCAGGATACATCCCAGAGCAGCCAAACTGTGAGATTAGAGGGCCAAGGTCAAAGTAAGCTAGAAGGAACCCGGGCTAGCTTCAGAAGGCTGCTTGTCTGCCTGTGGTCTTAGTACAGCAGCTTTTTTTTTTTTTTATAGACAGAAGAATAGTAGAGAGAGCCACAGAATTCATAGCCAGGAGGAAAAGGTGACTCAGCAAAGGACTCTAGAATCCGCTAGGAAACAATGAGCAGGAAACACAACAGAGCCAACACATCAGATGACAAACCCAGCAATTATTAATTAGAGAACAGTCCAAAGCCAAGATTCTTCAACTCTGATCCAAGGTCACAGTGGCACGGAGGGCAAAGAGCAACGCACCTCCAAACTCCTGATCTGGGAACCGTTGTCCCTGACTGGAGAGCGTTTTTGCCCTCCAAGTGCCCAGGCTTGGCTGAGCCTGTAGGTGAAGGCTAGGAGTCTCCAGCTGGGAGAGCTGGAAGACTGCTGGAAAGAGAGCAGGACTGGCTGGGATTCCGAGCTAGGGAAGGATGCTCAGCCAGGTGCTCTTTAGTCTTCTTCAGCGTGTTCTTCAAGTTTCACGGAGGTAGTGCACCTGAATTCCATGGTTTACTGGCCCTGACTTGTTCCATAGGTTAACTATATTCTCTAAAGTAACTAAAAAGCTTTTAACATCTTTTGCAGAAAAAAAAAAAAACGTGATATTCAAGTCTCAGGGATGGTCTTCAGATTTTTAGATTTCTCTCTCTCTCTCGTAAGTCTAAAGCAAACTTCCTCAATGACACAGACTCTCTGTAGTAGAAAGTCTGAATTTTATAATCTCTTAGTAACCAGGACAGCTTTAATTGAAAGCCTCTGAAACAATATCCAGTTCTGTAAGCAACTTGTCGTACAAATGTGCACCCCACTTCTGTTTAAGTTCTATCTTCTAGAACATTATTAATGTTTGATTATTTCATGTTTACTTCTCTTGGTTTCATACTCAGAGAAATATCTGAATTATTAGAGGTGGAAGAATTCAGAGATTAGAGAGGCTTCATGAGAGATTTTAGCTTTATATGGATCAGCAAATATCTTTAGAATGTGAACCTTTCTCATCTAAAAATGCACATGTAGACATTTTCAGAAGCTTCACACGATCCCTGAGAACTATCCACAGACACCATGTCAAGGATCTCTGCAGGCAAATGGAGGTAGGAAGCTGGAATCTACAAGGTGGATGGTCTGCAAACCTGGAGCAGCCCAACTGGTGAGCCACTCCCTCTCTGGCTCATGTCACCCTCAGCACAGAGCTCTTTAGCTTCACAGAACATTGGCCCTTTCCTGCACTGAACTGAGATATCTTGAAGCCAAAACCCACATCTTGACTATTTTTATAGCCCTAGCACACAAGGCCCGGCACACAGGAAACGTGATCAATGTTTGAAAAGCAAGCCCATATTGAAAGATCCAAAACTGAAAATGCAGTGGTCTGGACTCTGCCACTGGGGTTATCACTTCCTTATGTGTCCAATGACTGACTACCTCACAACCTCAAAATCCTGGTGTAAATTACTTAACGTTCTGATTTTCTGTGTCTTCATCTTATAACTAGGGATAATACCACATCCTTGCATGTACAACCCTATATGTGTGCTGATTATCTTTCTGATCTAGCATGTAGGCATTTGGGACACAGTCTGTGTCTGAGAGACTACTGTGTGGTCTGAGAGCCCCAGTTTCAAGGCCCTGTGGAAATAAACAGCAATGAGATTAGAGAAAAAGAAAGAAAATCGATCTCGCAGGTTTCTGAGACAAGCGTCAAAACCAAGCTAAGATTAGAATTGGGTCCCAGAGGACCTCATACCCCTGTCTCTCTGTTGGCGAGAAAGCTGGAGCTTTTTGTCATGACTGTCTGTCTTGGTCCTGCTGCGTGGAGCTTTCACCTCTCTGATGTAAGCAGGAGACAAACAATAAAAACAGGAGACATTTATGGAGCATTCAAAAGTTTCCTGTGGACTAAACTACTTCTCCAAAGGCATCCTCTCTCTAACAAGCAGTGAGGAAATAAAGCAGCAGGAAGAGCTTTTGGGTGAGCAATGTGGGAGAAGGTAGCTCCCCTCACCCCGGCTCATCACATTAATTGATCCAAATGATAGCTTTGCTGCCTCTGCACCATTCATCACAGACCTGGTGGCAGGGAAGGCTGAGAGCAGTGACAGCCAATCAGATACCTCTGCCCATGGACTTCAGCAGCTGTGACTCATCCGCAGCCAATTAGATGCCTTCAGTCAGGGAAAACTCTCCTCACCAGGGTAGAAACAAGCTCTGCACGCTGCTGACCTTTACATCAGCAACGCGTGTTTCTGATCACGATGGTGAAAGGCCAGCGTGGGCCTGGAAGCCCACCCCTGCCTCAGGAGAATGCCTTAGCCCCGCTTTTACGCAAGGCTGGTGCGCTATTTGGTGCTCTTCCTGCTTCCCTCTTTGCCTCGCAGGCAGCTCTCAGCTGTCTCAGAAACCCTAATTGCTCTTTGCGGGGTAGATTTGTTGGCTGCCTTTTTCTCTGGGGAGTCCACAGCTACGCCACAGCGTTTAAAGCTTGGACTCACTGTGCCTTTCAAGAGAGGTTGTTCTACTCATACTGTTAGAGACTGCACAGCCCCCACCACTCAGTGGCCTGGGCTGAACAAGGTAGCCGAGACGTTTGTATAAAGCACTGGCAATTCAGCCTCTACCTCAGCATCTGTGGATCTGAGCTGAACTTTAGTATTCTTGTAGGTTTTTCTCCTTGCTTTCATTTGTGTGTGTGTGTGTGTGTGTGTGCATGTGTTGAGAGAGAAAGGCTCTTAGGCTGCAGAATTTAATTCCTCCAGAGATTTCTTTTTACCTATTTCTTGACCTACAGCTTCTGTTTCAGCAACCATATGTTTCTTTTAGGCCTAAAATAATTGAGAACATTCAAAGTCAAGGGTGATTCACAGAGTCCTAGAAAGTTTTACTGATGCTGTGCAACCTGCCTCATCCTGAGCTTTTTTGACTCAAAAAGATCCATTTCCAGAGCAGACTCAAAGAATTTACAGGAAAATGTCTCCCCTTGCAGTATTTCATGGTGTCTCCCACGCAGTTACCGCTTATCACCGCCATAGGCCGGTTGTTGTGAAAAAAAGACAGCGACTGTATTCTATTTTCTGTACTTTATGACATCAACCAAAGCACAAGTAGGCCCTCAAGCTTTCCTTTGTTTATTAACTTAATGGTACAATGTAAAATTAATGAACTTTTCCTCATTAATCAATTGTAGTAGTCAGGGTTCTCCTGAGAAATAGAACCAACAGGGCTTGTGTGTACAATTTTTTTTAAGAACTTGGATCATGTAATTGTGAAGATTTAGCAAGTTCAAAATATGGTGGGAGAAACTTGGAGGTTGCTACCTGGGAAGGCTGGACACTCCAGATTAAACTGAAATGATGCACTGAAAGGCTTAAACCGGCTTAAAGGCTATTTGCTCTAGAATTTCTCATGCCTGGGGGGAGGTCACTTTTTTTCCTGGTCTTCAGATGATTGGATGAGGTCTACTCATTAAGAGAGAGATTAACTTTATTCAAAGATCAATAATTTACCTGTTAAGTCTCATCCCAAACCACCCCCTACAGAAGCATCTAGAATGCTGACCTCATATCTGGGCATTATGATTCAGCCAACCTGACACATATAATTGGAAATCAACAATTATGAAAATTTCCACAAATGAGGGCTTAGCCTGGCCCTATATACCTAGATATTCCATGCATTTTGCCCTTTTTACTAGGTCTATATCCTTGTGAATGGAAAGATGAGGTAAAGAAAAAAAAATAGGGGAAAAAAAGATAAGGAATAGAGATCGAGGTAGGCCTGTTTTCCACCTCAAAACACCCTCAGCTACAACCTGCCTTAAAATTTTGTTTCCCAATGTATGATGATTCCAGATAGTATGTGAACAAACTGTTGCATATTTAAGGGGCAGTAGAAAAATATTACCAGCTTGCCCAAATTGGGCAAAATAGATACTGTTTCTGAGAAGGAAGCTAAGTATAAAAAGGCCTGTTGAAACATATTATGCAGATAATAATACAAGGTGATCCCGAAAAACAACCCAAAAAATATTGTTCAAAAAGAAAATCAGGACGTCAGGACCAAAGAGTAAGCACTGAGTATTTCTGCCTAGAGGTTTTCCTGTCTAGCAGGGAACCGAATCAAGCACAGGGTTTATGCTCTGGGGGACGTGGCTTGGAGGAGAAAATTCTGGGTAGATTAAAACAACACTGAAAATATAGTCTCTGCGGCTATCTCATTGGCCGGCATCATGGGGGTGGATCTGTCAGGCTGAGCTGGTTGTCAGTGGGTTTGCCACGGAGCGGCCTTCGCCGTGGCTGATTTAAGAGCATGGTGCTCATGTCGATCTCACTATACACTCGTGACTTCTGATTTAGGATCAGGCTGATTCAGTTACTTTAGGGTCTACTGTCTTCACTGCCCTAAGTATATTCCTTTACCAGATGTTTCTTTTCAGCGGTCTCTGCCCACCTAGGCTTCTCCTTAAGACTCTTGCTGAATGTTATCAGGTGATGAGGCTATACCAAAGCTTTCTTTGCTACCTGGGATATAGCAAGAAATGCATCTGGAAAAAATGTGGGCAACAGAGTCAAGAATGATTGTCTTTAGGCCAGGATCTCTGTGCTGGGCCATATACACAGCACATTGATAGTTGAGCCAATTTTGTTCATTTTTTTTTTTTTTGAATGCTAACCTTTCAATGTTCTCTGGCATGGGTAGCAGGAGAAAAGTGATACTCACACACATTAAGTGTGCAAATGGAGTCATTCTCCTGTAATTTACAAAAGTTCATTTTATCTTGAAATTACTGTAGCTAGTGCAAAACTTTAGTATTAGACATTCAGAATAACTGAGTCTCTCCAATATTTTTTAGCTAATTCAGAGTTCTGCCCCCCTATCTGCTCTCCCCCTGAAATGACAACAGTTTTGGAAAGGGGGGAGGGTGTTCATATGGCTTTCAGGCATTAAGTGAAGTGGGTGTTTGTTTTCTGTCATCTCCTGTCTGTTGCTAAGCTGTAACTCATCTCCTCTGACTTTGGACATCAGTCTTTAAATCCTGCTTCCTTTGCAGAAATTTATGTAGCTTTGCTGGGTTCTGATTCTTAATCTGAATTGTCCACACCTTTATGCCTCCCTCCCTCTCTCCCACCTCTATAATTCTGTCTCTGTCACTGCTAATCTGTGCACTCTGGAAGGAAGGACATAGGAAGTGTTCACATGTTTTTCACGCCCACAGTCATGAAACCAAGCAGAGGGGCCACCCTCCCAGACCACTGCCATGTAGACCTGGTCTGGCATCTTCTCTCCTCTTGAGATATCTCAGAGTGGAGGGTCTTCCCCACGGGGTTACCATGCCTTCACCCCCATAACCCCTACTTGGAGAATTCAAGGTAGATGATGTGTACACATACAGGGACCCCTCTGATCACAACTGTCTGGGGTTTCTGTAGTCCAGCCCCTGCGATGGCATTGAGCTTAGACTGCTGAGGGCACTTGGCCTCCATTCAGGCACATTAGAAAGTGAGATTCCAGGAAAAAGTGCATTTGGAAAAAGGATTGCTGGATTTGTATGCACACTCATGGCTCCAGAGTGCCGTATTTCCATTCCCAATGGTTTTGCCACAGGGCAGAAAAACGAAATGGAAGTCAAAAGTGGCACTCCAAAAGCTACAGGGAGTAATAGAGTAATGTGGTATCTTCTCTGCAATAACCATAAACGATTAAAAAAAAAAAAACCAGGAAAACCACCTCCCAAAAGTAAAGACTAAGAATTCTGAAGCCCCCCCCCCCAAAAAAAAATAACTGAAAGATATTGCTGTCTGTGCCTATGTAGCAGAACCGGCCTGTGGTTTTTCAACTACTTGATGATAACTGAGAAATTGAACTTTCCCTTTAACCTCGAGGAGACGCTCAAGTGAGCAGTAAAGTGGTTAAACATAATGAGAAAAGTTCCTAATGTTCAACATTTAAAAAATCCTATTCTATATTGTGCTGTGATATTTAAGCCCATTTAATATTTTGATACAGTTGCATTTTTGATTGAAAAGATGACTGTGAATTTAGCATACCAACTGCAATTATTTATTGATACTTGCGGATGGCAACCTTTGGCCAAGAAGACACATGTAACCTACCACCAGCTGTTGGGAATCAAGCGGTATGGAACAAAACCATCTCCTTTTGCTGACAGACTTCCTATGGCTGTGGTCAGAGAGTAGTGGCAAGAGAGCCAGAGTAGCCCGCAAAGTTCAAATATTTACTATCCTGCCCTTCACAGCAGTCTGCTGGCCCCTGCTTGACACGAGAGGCCTGGAAGCACCATCCATCTAGTGCAAATTATAGCAATCGTTGGCACAGTGTTTATGAAAATTAGGGAGGTTCCACAGACTTGGCCTAATACAATCACATTTCTAATTGATAAACAATGCAATTTATCACAAAAGAAACCATCGTTCACCATCTTGTCTCAGCACTAAAGAAACACGCTAATTAATAAGAAAATCAGTTTCCTTTTCCTTAGTTACTGATCAGATTGAAAAGATGAATCTTTAAAATTGTCCAAGTAAGCTCTATGAAAAATAGGTAAATCCTTATTTCTCTTAATGAGCACTTGCTCTGCGAACTCTTACTTTTTGTAGTTCCTACCATCTTTTTTTTTTGAAAATTTTATCGGGGCAGCATTGGGTTTCCAGCACTGAATGTGATTCAGAGGCTCCTGCCTCTTGCGATGTATGTCACCCCACCCTCACCAAAGCACCCACACCACGGTTTTCTTTGTACTTTCCCATTGCCATCAGTAGTAATGACACGGTACGAATTGTTCATGCCTAACATTGCATTCCTTGCTTATACACATGATTTACGTGCTGTCTTTTGAAAATGTCCCACACCTAAACCACTGCTTCTCAAACCTGGTGGTGCATCACAATCCTTTGCAGAGTTTTTCAAAAGGGCCAAAGCCCTGGTACCACCCACCGTAATAAAATCACCATTTATTGAGGAGGAGATCAGGCATCAGCACGAACTCCTGTCGGGTCTGAGCTGAGAATCAGAAGTGGAAATATGTCTAATCTGTGTTAATGACATGCATTTCATGAATTACAATGTAACCTCTGGAATTTTCCAGAAAAGGTAAAACAACATCAAGTCTGGGAATTCACAGAACCCATCTCTAGCCCTCCCCTTAGCAAACGAGATGAGTATCCAGACATATGAATATAAACACATAAACATCTAGGAAAAGAAACTGGGTCACTATTAATTAGAAGTGAACGAGAACAAAACATCTCTCTGAATAAAAAATTACTTTCCTGGAAAATGGAGGCTGACGAGGTTGTGTGATTTCATCTGATATTTTGCAACATGGAAAGGAAACAAGCACCCAGGTTTGAGGAGCAGCCTCTGTTTCGTCCCAGACACGACTTGCCCTCAGCCAAGCCGTTAGTCCTCCTGCTCCAAGTGCTCCTCTCAGGCTCCTTGGGCACCTGAAGGAGTTGTGAGAGATCTGCCTCCAGCCTTGCCGTAAGCTACGATTGTGGAAACAGGGACGTTTCTGACGTGATTCAAGAGTTCTCAAAAGCTCTTGCGCCACGGCTACCTAAAGCTTCCCTTTACGTGTTTTCCTTTCCTATCTTTGCACTTGAGTGCTTCCATCCCACTGCTTCTCCACCCGTGTCTCTCCTTCCCTAGACCTCATTCAAATTCACTCAGGGCTCATGCTGCCAGCCTCCTGGCTCACAGGCCTATTTCCCCTGCTCCTCTCCCTCCCAGCTCCTTCTGAGATCTCCAAGTGGTAAGTAGTTTTCTTCAGATTGTCAGACAGATCAGAGTTTAGGTTTCACTTCTTTCGTTCTCAAACTAGCACTTTTCTATCCTGTGTCTACCTGGCTACTATATTTTTTCAAATTTCCTCGAAGTGCCCCAAGCTCATCTTCAGTCTAAAGAACTGTGTCTCTAATTGATAGCGACATCTGGGCAAGAAACATCTTAATTGCTTTCTATTATTTGCATAAATCTTCCACAAAATACAAAGTGGGTTTTTAAACTTACTGATGAATAAACATGTTAGCCCATACAGGTGAAGTGTTAATTGCTTTTCTCAGTTAACATTTTGAATGACAGCCTGATACAGGTGAGCTGTCAACTTTGGGCGTGTCTCTGAATTTGGCTTCTTTACCCATTCAATCCCTCATTTTGCAAATGATCTAACTTGTCACAACAGCAGCTTTGAGAATTTCCATTCTTAAGGACAGAATATTTTCCAGAGTTGAGTTAAATTTATTCAAGAATTTTAATAAATCAAACATGTGTCTTTTCTCATTCAGCCCAGCATAGCCAGCTCTGAAGGCCTTGGTTAAAAGCTCAGGAATTGTTCCGTACCATTACTCACCTCTGCCTCTACTAGCATAAATTACAGATCCATGTATGCACACATATAAGTTTCAAGCAGCTACTTCTGAAGTTATTATATCATTTGACTGAGGCATATTCTTTGCGTTACGTGTTTAGCTCAGAATATTTTAAACTAATAAATGATCTCACCACACACAAAGGCTGACAGTGGAGGAAAGCACACTACAACATAATGAGGGACACATGTGTTTCTGGAAGTTCATCCACAAAATAGGTTAGGGATGTAGATAATAAGTTGGAATGTTTTCCTGTTTAGAACAAGTGAAGCCTGTCATGACTATCATCACTGGAGAGTCTTAGAGTTGGAACTGAAACATTTACACTCATCAGCCAACACAATGTGTCACTCCAGGTACATTACCCGCACATCTCCCATCACATATTTTAGTGGTCATGTTGAATTACACTCTACCTGAAGTAAACCAACACACATGAAATATTTCTTCACTTCTACTTCCCCTTACAATTTTTGTGTGGTGGTTGGGTGGTCCTAGGTGCAATCTTCCTTTTATTCTTAACAAGCATCATTATTGGCCTCTAGGGGGAGCTCTTCTACCCTACACCCTTGCTATTTAACAGGTGATCTGGAAAACAACAGCATCAGCATCAACTGACCACTTCCTAGAAGTGCAAAACAACTGCCCCCCTCCCCCCCGCACCGTCTGCAGTCCACAGAAGAGGATTTGCATTTAACAAGCTCCCCAGTTGACTCACGTTCATAGGAAAGTTGGAGAAACACTGCAGTCCACACACCCTTTCCCCTCCCTCCTTCCACTCTTCCTAAAGAAAGCTTGGACTGGGTACTCCATCACCAGACAGGACTTTTTAACACAAGAGCCAACAGCTGAAGAGTAACATCCCACATGATAAAATCTCTTCTGGGATGAACTGCCCACAAAGGCACAGGACGTTGGACAGCTTAACTAAGTGACAATTAGATTCTGAGTGTCAGTTCCACTCCTTCCACATGCTTACTATAAAATTTGGGGCAGCGGAACTTTGTTATAGTCGTGTGACAGAAAATAAAAACATGAGATAATGTAGTTTATGAAGTCAAATTCTTTTTTGTTGAGAAACAATACAGCATGATAGTTAAGAGCATGAGCTCTGAAGGAAAGACTCCTGAACTTAAATCCTGGCTTCAACAGTCTAGCTGTGTGACTTTTTGGCAAATCTTAACCTTTCTATGTACAACAGGGATGATAATAATAGTTCTCACTTCACAGGATGGTTACAGGAATAAAGGGGTTGATACATAAAGCACATAGAACCGGTCTCTAACACATGCTAATTAATAATAATAATAAAAACTATTACTATTCCTGGGCATTGGAATACCTCTATTTTGGTATTTCCAAGAGTGCAAATAAAAATGGTAAAACACTCTTTGGAAACCTTTATGTTACTTATTAGTCAGGTTCCCTGGGAAATGAGGTACTGATGGGCTAAATAAAAAAAGAATTAATAAAATTTGAGGGCAATTTCCAACATGTAAGAATGGAGACCCAGAGCATGATATCACAAATTACCTATGTTCAATAGATCAGATATCAAATCAAAGGCTTCGAAAGTATGATTTGAGTCATGTCAGTGTATTGCTATCAACCGCCTGTCCCGTAGGGTTGAGCTTAAGTGTATGATATAATCACCTTCAGATAAAATGGGTTACATGTGTTCCACCCTAAGATCACCCACAAAGTCTAAACCCCAAGCAGTCATCTTGAAAGTGTGTGCTGCGTCTCATATTGGGCAGGACGGCACTGCCCTACCTTTAATGGAAGCAAGAGCTCAGAGTGCAGGCCTCAGTGGGCTCTCCCACATGCTTGTGCCCTGCCACCAACATATGGCTTTTTCAAACTATAAAGGAGAAACTACATTCACTCCATTGTCCTTAGCTTTCTGCCATCCAAACACATCCTCTGTTCCCTTCCAGGGATAGCAGCTTCTCGTTCATGAGGAAGGGCAGCCTGTTCACTGAGGACGGGACTGAGGACGGGAGTCCCGCTGTGTCTGCACTGCTAAAGGCCTCCAATTTTGTATAGAGTATCTCAGTCTTCATCTTTTTTTTTTTTTGCACATACCAGAACTGGGGTACAGGTTGGAGGTGCGTGGAGTGAGAGGATCCACTAGAGACAGAGCGGGGAGCAGAGGGGAACAGCAGGCAGGTCAGGAGAGGTCTGCCGCACTATGTGGGTCAGTCCCTTGGCCCGGACTGAACTCAGGCTGCAGTGGTGAGACTTAACCCCTAGGCCACCAGGGAGACTCTCTTAATATTCTTAATAAGACTCACTCTTCTTAATTGACATTATCATTCAAGCCTTGAATGTAGAAACAGCCTTTATGTTTCTTGAGCTCAAAGTCAGCAGACTATTTTGTGGATCTACCTGTTTGCCAAAGTCGTCAAACACTGCCGGAAGACAGTCACACTGACACGCTAAATTCATGTGACTTAATTTAAAATCACGTCAGCTGTTTACCAGCAAAAATGGCTCTTCAGTGATGCAGTTTCCAGAGCTCTCGTGAGGCTTCCAAAGGAGATTTCCTTTGTCAACTTGTAACTGAGGTCAGTGTGCATGCTCCATACTCAGTTGCCTACTTCCCGTTCAGTTTTCTCCCCAGCTTCTCCTGTCATTTGTGAATTTAAATGAACTGAAGACTGGCTGAAGACTTTATCAGTGGAAAGCCAACAGCCTCAAGCTGGGAGGAGCATGGGCAAGCGGGGCAGGTGGACCTGTGAGATCAGAACGCAGCCCTGAAACTCACCGCCTTGGGGACTGCTTCAGTCTCACAGAAGCCTGCAGGGCCCACTCACGGCTCACTCACTGCGCACTCAGCTGACTCAGCAGAACTGGGCCTCCTGGCAGCAATGGGCTCAGCTCAACAGCTAAGAGCTAGCTCTCCTATAGAACAAGTGCACATGCCCTGATGAGTCCCCCTGGCTGAGTGACTTCTGACTTTTCATGATGGAAATCGTCCCTCCACTTGTAATAATTGCAAGTGACTGGTGTGACTAACTTCACTGAATGCAGAGCCGGGAACTGAAGCTCACGGCAGCTGGAGAAACCGACTCCAGCTCTCCACTGCATGGTGGCCCGTATCCAAACACTGAAGAGGTGGGAGGGAAAGGCCTGGCTAAGGCAGGACAAGTCAGACGGGATTGGCTGAGGCTGTTGTCAGGGTAGCTTAACCTTTCTATCTACCCAGTGCAGTTTCCTCTCACCCCCTCGCAGGATTAGTCCCAAGGACACTCCTTAATAAGCACCCTGCATCTGAAATTCTGTCTGCTTCCTGGGAAACCCAACCTGTGACGATACTGTTTTTTCATCTCTGTGTGCTGCCTTACATTCCCTTCTGTTCTAAAGAAGAAAATGCACATGTTGTTCTCCTTTCTATAAAACAGAACCCGGCTGAAATATTAATGGCCACAGATTTGTAAGGAAGACAACTGGAATGGCGATTACAGGCTTTTCATAAGCTAATAGAGACCTTCGTAAGACACAGGGATACTCTCTCAAGTCTGTTTTTTAAGATTACTGAGTCAAAATTAACACAGCATACTTTAATGCAAGCCCTGTCTGCCTTTTCGCAACTACAGGAAAGAAGAAACAACCTTCTCCTTCCATTGTGATGAAATTAATTTCATCAGTGTGTGTTAAGCTGAAGGGCTTGCTCTGTCTAGGCTGAGCACCAGAGTGACATGTACTAACTAACATTGTGGGGGGAAAGATCAGGCTGGTGTAGCCCAAAGCTTTCATTATGAAAAGAGAGGACAGGAAAGGGATTTTAGCAAAGGCAGTGCTTCGCACTTATACTCTGCTCCTGTTTGCAAGATTCTTCTGGAGCTGGTACTGATTCCCTTCATGCCCATGTCCCCACTGGAGGCGCAGATCCTTCCACTCCAAGGAAACTGCTGGAAATCGGCAGTCTCTCTACTCAGCCTTATCTCCAGCCACTGTGCTGCCATGCCTCTCTTGAGCATATAGTAGCTCTCCTGAAATGCGCAGCTGTGGCCACACCACACGAATCACACCCCAAATCTCGAGATGCAATGCACAGTCACTGTATTATTGTGTTTTGTTGCTTCACTGGGATCCTCAGACACAGATCCTGCCAGGTGCAGGGATCCTCTCAGGCTGGTTCACAATCCCACTCACTCTCTACTCCCTTCAACCATGCTGTGAGAAGTGGTGTCATCTGTAGAACACGAGGACATAAAACGGTCTAAGGGAAAGAATGCTGATAGCGGCGGTGCCTCTGTTGAAACACAGAGAGGAATACAAGTTACCCCCTAAAATTTTGTTTATAATGACTTACTGTTTGTACAGAACCCACTGGGTGTCTGGAACTGTCCCTCCGGAACAAATGTCCTCAGGGGCACATCAGTTGACTGTAAACTCTGGCACACACAAAGGTGTTATTTGCTCCAGAGGCACGTGTGTGAGAACTGTGGGACCTAAAACTAAAGTTAAGAATAAATCACGGGTGAAAGCAGCAAGGGAAATGCTTGATAACTCTTTATTTGCTGTGCTGACTGAAGTACGTTCCCCTCCACATCAAACTCTAAGGCCACTTTCCCCGGGACTTCCTAGCTAGCTGCTACCTAGTCCCTCTGGAAATGAACTTCCCTCCATTTATACTTCTCTTCAGCCAGGCATGTTGCTGTAAGATCCAATGATTATGGCGTTACACCGTTCGGCTCTGACTGCTACGCTTTCTAAGGGCAGGATTCATTTCGGGAAGTGGGAGACTGAGTATGATCACAATGGAGCCATTGGGAGCAGCAGCAGAGGGGACCTCAGAACTGGGGTCAAAGCAATTTTGTGACGTGAGACCTAAGCATGGAGCGCAAAGCCTCGGTACTCTGTTAGAGTGGACGTGTCCATGACAAGTGAGCCACGCAGGTGGGAGTGAGTAAGGGGGAAGGTGAGCCAATGGTATGTGGTGGAGGATGTGGGTGTTCTGGTGGGTGTGACGGGGTGATGGATGTCTGAGGACGTAGGAACCAATTCCTCTGAGTCATATACAGCAGTGCTGTACACCATGCTACCTCCAGTAAAAACAAAGAACCAAGCCAGTGGCAAAGTCCTATGTCAGATATCGTTACTGAGTTTTCACAGGGCTTTCATTATTTACCCGGTTAACAAAGATGGAAGATAAAAGAAAGACTTGCAAATGATAGAAATGGATAAAGGGTGCCTTCAATGTGATGATGGTCCGTTCCCAACAGGAAAAAGGACCGTGCTGCAGATAGTGAACTCTTGCAATATGCTAGACAATTTATACATTAGTAAATTCAGTTTCAAAAAAATTAAAATAATTCATCAAGTAATACAAACTTTGCATGATAGGTAAGACGTCTCGGTTATAAGAGAAGAGTGTGACACAAGAAAGGGGGTCCTGACTGCCAATAAAAGTCTCCTGCTGCCCTTCCTTTAGACAGGGGTTTGCCTGTAACAAGCCTGCCTTGTGTACATGACTTTCACTCGTCAGCTGCAATACAAGTCCCACAATGAGGGAAATTTCACCTTAATAACTGGTATGAATTCATTCTGTACAAATAAAATAGACACAGTAGGGCTATATGTGGATAGCTGAGGGGGGGGCTATAACCCTTCATACATATGCTTATATTTTATTTCGATCAAAATGAATAAATTAATTTGCATTCAGCTTATAAGCCCGAGTATGTTAATAGGACTATAATAGCTAATTGGAAAGGTGACAATTCTCCAAGTACAATGAACATACCTTGTTATTAACTATTTTATACCACCTTCTAGTTATCCTTTATCTTTATTTCATGCACAGTTGGGCTCCAATTTGGTTTTATTCAGCCTTGGTCCCACGGCTTCTCCTCTTACGCTGCTCTTTGAAATGTTAGCTCTTATCACTCATTTCACACACTTCTATTTATTTCCTTGATGCTAAAGCAATTCTTCATTTTTCTTCCCTTGACCAATTCTGAATCCTAATATCAAAACTATTTTCGAGGTCCCCTGATTTTCTTTCTCTTCCTACAATAGCTGCGGGAAGGTGATCACGACACAAATAATGTGTTGAGTCACCGTGGAAGCTCAGTGAGGTGCATGTGACTGGCACCGAGGCGTTCACCACATGTTAACTCCCCTCCCACACGCTCATTTCCCAGTTAGATGAGTTAGAGTTATTATCACAGTATCTGGCCCTGGCTAATCTCTTTTCACTCCTTCAGAACAAAATTCTTTAGATGAACAAAGTATCCCTGCAGAACTGGTCACACCCGTCAAACAGAGCAAGGTCAAAACCAGCAGGTTTGTAGTGTCTAGATTACATAATTTTCTTACGCCGCATTCATTTGCACCTCAGAACAACCCTATGAGATAGGTAATAATGGTAAAAGAAATTGGGGTACAGAGGCATCCATGGCTTGCTTAGGGTCAGTCACCCACCTAATTAGAGGAAGACGTAGGATATGCTGTTTCCTCATTTTTCGTCTGTTCTTTGCATCACTACGCTGCGATGTTTCTTGAACAATCCTTTGAAAGTTTATGTATACGTAATATATGCAAAAGCACCTACCGTCCCAAGTCTGCATTGGGCATAGGGATCCCTATTCTCAGTGGAAAAGACTCCATTTTGCCAGGGGAGACTGGCGAGGCATTTAGTATAAATCTAATTTTATAAAACAATACATCTACATAGTTCTCAGTCAGAGACAACCAGGCAACAGCCCACTTGACCCAAAGCCAATTTCAAGAGCCAATTTTTTCCCAAACCACAGCAAGGCAGGATAGAGCAGCCATAATTATTTCTATGAGCTAATCCTACCACCTCAGGTCGGCTAAGGTGCAAGTGAATGCACTTAATTGCTCAGCTGTGTATTTGCTTGAATGTAATCAACCACTTACTGGGAGTTGCTGTCTAACTATTAGGATATTGGCACAAGAAAGCTAAATAAATTAGAGCGAATTCACTCTTTATAAAGCCGCTTTGGAAGGAAAGCATCTTCCATGTTCAGAGCCACGGGAGCTGGAAGGGAAAGAGATTGGAAGTCAGGCTAGAGTCATCACCAAATACTGACTCCTCCCGGCATCACCTCTTCCTGTGAACAGAGGGTAGGGCCCTAGCCTCAAAGTCGCTGACCTCTGGAGACTGTGCACCTGTCAGCTAGACCAATGGCCAGTTGATCGAATGCACCTATTACCCACAGAGCCAGCACCAGCGTGAAATGAGTTGTGTCTGATGAGCAAGGGAGACAGAGGCTTGCTTTTATAGCCTGAATAACATCTGTTCCCTCAAGCATGAATACGACGACAAGGGGAGGAGAAGGCCAGACAAGGCAGAAAAACAAACATCACAATGTTCATCTCCGGGGTAATTATGTTGATATCTGGCTGTTTCTTTTTGGTCTGCATCACCTCGAGGAGCATGGCCTAACCACTTTCTGCCAAGGGCTGCAGCAAGGAGAAAAGTTTCAAGCCACGGGTTGTAGCAGTAAAGGGCTATGTGCTCATTTAAAAAGTACTGAAAGGATAAACTATGCCTTTTCTCCCAGGAACACATTACTGGGAAAGACTCGGAGAGGTCACCTCAGGTAATAGCCACCTTTAAAGGAAGCACTCTAAATGGGAAAGGATGGGTCTTCTAAGATTAAAGGACCCACTGCTGAGGTTTTATTCTTAGAACTTAAGTGGCTCTTTAATATTTTGAAGGCTGGAGCAAATGCAACCTTCTCTCACCTATTGTCACCGCTCTCTATTATGCCCTGCCCACCACTCTGGAACTGAAAGTGCTATTTTGTTGGCTCTCTGCTGGCTTGTTTACTTGACTGTTTATTGGCTTGTTTACTTGTTCATTTGCATTTTGACTAATATAATCATTTTAAACGAAACTATTTGCATATATTATAATACAGAGCAAAAGTACATCCTTGCTCAACAATGAGCTGTTTCTCATGCTTTTGAAATCAACTGTATTCTTTCAATCCATGCCAAGAGTTCTCCACTCATGAGCTCACACCCTCTTCTCTCCAACAAAATCATTTATTTCCTGATCTGTTGCAGCCAAGAAACTCACTTCTATGTTTTCTGCTGTTTTCTACCCTCAAGTGGCGGCACCTCCAGGTTGTGGGGCCCAGTGAAAAATGAAAATGTCCAAAAGGAAAAATGAAAATTGCCCCTAAAGCAGAAAACAGCACCATCAAACTTACTTAAATACAAAGTCTTTCCTTTCTTCAGTCTCTCAGCTCGCTCTGGAGTTTGGAATCTGCGATTTAATAGCATTCTAAGTAAAGCAAAATTAACAATTTCCATCATCAGCATATATTTTACTGTTCATCTTTATATGGTACAATGTCGATGTTCAAATGCAGATTCACAAACACTTGTTTACAGAATCACTGAAATCACACCATTCATTTCCAGAGCTTGTACATGTTTTACCAGGACTGTAGACACTGCACAACATCAACTCAACAGGTTGGCTTCACTTCAGGATTATGAGCACGTTTACCAACATATCCTGCCTCCAACTTACTGAAGGACAAGGATGAACTAAAAGGCAAAGGAGCATGGACCATCCTGTCTTTCCCGTTCCTCTGGTGTCCTGAGTCTCAGTGTAAAGCTTTGGCTAGTACAGGGACGTAAAAGATAAGAAAGGATAGGACTGGATTCCTGGACACCCGCGCGTTACCTTTTCCCTGCATGTCCAAGCCAGTTTCTGTTGAAACAGAAAGCACAGCCTCTCCAGCCTGCCAGCACGTCCTCCTCGCCAGCTTACTCAGCAGCCTGATGTGACACACTTATCTTATACTTGTTTAAATCTCACTGAACTCCACACATCATGGGTCCACAGGAATTCAGTGTCTTTGTTCTAAGTGAACAGGGAACAAGCAACAGTGGACACACATAATACGACACATGTCCCCTTGACATTCACTTATAAGACCCAAGTACAAGGAGAATATTATTAGTGACACCAGAGCACTAAACCAAAGGAGAGAACCTCCAGAGCGTAAGACTATGGATGAGCACACGCGGCTCAAACTCACGACACCAGGCAGATATTACAGATACTATCATGACATCAAAGTGCCCAAGTTAGGTCATCTCAGGAAATGTTTACTGTTCAGTGAGAGCAAGGAAAGGTAGTTGAGATCAATGACAGGGAAGTTTCAAGAAGGTAAGGGCCCCACATACCCTCACACAACTAAAGTGCAAATACTCCATAAATAATGGTTTAATAAATAGAGATGGCTATAGCTTGACTGGGGAAAAAAAAAAAACAATGACAGAAAAACAGAACTATGACAAAAAGCAGTGGAGTGATGAAGAGCACTGATTCAGAAGCCATGTCTCAAATCTCTATTCTGCCACATACGAGTGGTGTGATCTTGGGTAAACGACATACCTTCTCTTGGTTTCAGTTCACTTATCTGTAAAATGGGGACAGTGATAGTAATATCTGCTGGGTAGGGCTGTTGGGGGTAGTCAATAAGTTGATGCATATGAAGTCCTTAGAAGAGTGTCTGCCATACATTCGGATTATGGAACTATTAGGGACAACTGTAATTGAGCTGCGCCACGTCACTAAGTCACATGAGTTGCAGAAGTTTCTCACTGGCTGCTCACAAGCAAGGCCACAAGGCATGAGTCTGAATATCTCTTTTACAGCTGTGGAACATGAGGCTCAGAGAAATTCTCATTTATTATTTCTACTCAGATGGTAAGAGGGAATACAAGTGTTTCATTGTTGACTATATCCTCAGCAACATCAGTGTCACCTCTTAATGTTCTTATGTTCCTCCTTTCCCAAAATGCTGCTTTTTTTTTTTCAAAAACCTACAGTTCTACAGCATATATTAGTTTATATAACACATGTGTTTGAGAAAAAAGCAAAAAATCTTTGCTATTACGCTCTATTAAAATACGAAGTAAACTACTATTTAGAATCAAATGGTGAATGATCTTATTGATTAAAGGATCACCCCACTAAAATGATTCAACTGCAGTTCTTTATTAGAATTCATCAGAAAGGGAACTCACCTCCATCTGTAAATTGTTGGAGAATGTACAGTTTAGGAATTCTCCATCTCCTTGTTTCTCCAAAGAAACATGGTAAGCAAAACCAGAGACTTCACCTCACCAGGAATAACCCAGTAAGTCCTAACCCTTTTATTTAGAAAGACTATCAGCTGAGGGGCCTTGAATTTTCAACCAGTGCTGCCTTAGATGTCTAGCCAGTCAGACTCACCCCCGCAGCCTGATGTGAGTGAGAGTTCCATCCAAGATCATGGTGTCCCAAGGATAGAATAAGATGCCTATTTTCACAATAAGCTCACTGCTTTATTGTGATAACCATAGCAATGTTGTTCAAGTTTCAGAACTTCCTCCCAACTTTTATGGCCAACCCTTTTGCAACACAGCCCTTCCCCTGAGTATTTTCCTTCCACGGGGTGTGGGTATCAAGCTCTAACCTGGCCATTGGGCAGCAATTGATGGGCACGTTCAGGTAAAGATCATTACAAATAAAAAACAGATACCAAACAGGTCCAGCATAAGCTAATTCTGATAAGGAGTTGCTATAGAAACACAGTAGAGCCTAATCTGAAGGATATGCAATAAAAGGTTAATAGTAATAATTTAGTTTATATAGGGAAAATGTCTTCATTTTCTTGTTTTTGCTTTTCTGCGTTCTTTCTATGGTACTCACATGCTGCTTTTGTAATGACAAATGCATTTTTATATTTATTTTTAAAGATTTATGTATTTATGCATACAAGAGCTGGGGTGCAGACCAGAGTGGTGAGAGGGGTGAGAGGATTCACCAGAGACTCAGTGGAGAGCAAAACGGGCAGATCAATCAAAATCCACTGCTGAGGGGGGCGGCGGGGAGACAGGAGAGGTCTGCTGTGCCATGTGGGTGGGTCAGCTCCCTGGTCGGGGATCCAACTTGTGCTGCAGTGGCTGCAGAGAGCTTCATAGCGTTGTGTTGTCTCAATCCCTTGTTCCACCAGGGAGGACCCCAATAAATGTTATTTTCAAATAGAGTATTTGCTAAGGTAACATTTTCGAAGAGAATTTTGGGGAAAGTATGCTCTAAGAAGAGGAAATACAAATGATTTGATACTGTGTCTTTATCTGAAGGTGCTTTCCTAGATCTCAGAGCACATGCCCTTTACCTTATCGTTTATTCGACACTCCTTTAGGCCTCTGCCCCTGCAGGCAGCCCAGGAGACCTTGAATCCCCATCTGTTCCTGCGTGGATTTCTCCTAGCCTGGGCCGACCTGCTGCCAGCCCACACAGCTCCTGCCAACACTCAGCCCCTCAGCTTAACTGCTTCTGGGGATTCAGGTTTCCAGTCCACAGGGTATTGCTTGTTCCAGGAGGGCTTTGGTGTTGCTAATACCTCTCTGTACCTCTAAATCAGCCCAGCTCAAGGCCTGGAAGGAAGCGTCCCTGTGTATGCACACCCACACACCTGCACATCAGTTGGTGATCTGCTGCAGAACAGAAAATAAAATGCGTAGAGACAGAAAGGAGAGCAGTGCCCACCCAGGGCTGGAGGAGGGACGTGGGGAGGGGAATGGGGCGTGACTTGTGTTGGCCGTGGCCATCTTGATGGAGTGATGGAAATGGTCTAAGACTGCTTGGGGCTGATGGCTATGGAGCTCTGTGACTACGCTGGCCATACTGAATTGCACACTGTACATTGAACTAGATGTTATATGAAATGTATCTTAATAAAGTTTTAGAAATATTACATGGCTTTTTTTTTAAAGTGACAGAACAACTTTTATTCAAATCAACACACTTATTATCAACCCTTGACCCTGTTGGGAACTCTGAGAATACATGCTGAGGTTGGCCTAGTGCTCTTTATAAATTTTTCTGTTTCTAAAATGTGTAAGATTAGCTGAAAAGAAGGCTTGCTTCTCAGAGTATCCCAGAATATTTTCTAAAGTGAAGACATGTATATCGGGCTATCTACTGTTCTCTGGTGAAAAGAAAAAGGACAAAATATCAGGAGTTCTGTTTCCCAACTTCTTCCTACAATTTGGTGAATTGTGGCATGTTATGACCCACCCTGGACTGTGGTGTTCCACGTGGACTTGGGTGGAGTGGCACACATCACACTGCTTTCAATGTTATAGCAGTCAACGATTTAACTAGTTTGGGGAATGAGATTAATCTTCTAGAACAAAATAAGTTTTGCAAAGTCTAGATCGATTTTCAAGCCTTAAGTAACTTTGCATACATCCTGGTATGTGAAATGCCTGAAATGTGATGAAGTACAAACTTGGGGGTGCAGGAGTAATCACAAACAAAGGTGTGTGTGTGTGTGCATTCTCGGTTTCAAGCAAGGAAGCTCCGGAATCTCTCCAGAAAGCTTCCATCTGTCTCTCGCTTACGTGGTGGCAAGGACTTTCTAAGCAAACTGCATTTTTCACGGCTTCCCTCTTAAAGACAGGGAGAAGCAGCTGGCTGCGCAGCACTAACCCCCATTGACCAGCGCCGCTGGTTGTGATCACGCCTGAAAGCGAAGGCTGCCAAAGCCGCAGGGCATGTCAGTGCTGACACGTGGGTCCCTGTGGTGCCCAGAGAGTGCCCTGGCTGGCACCGGCCAGCAGGTTCCCTGAGTTCTGAAGGCAGAAGTGGACACTCAGCAGCAGTCTGTTTCCCTCCCCTCCCTCTGGGATTACGGAAGCAGGGATCTGAATGCTGCTATCAACATAGGTCAGAAAGAAAAGATCAGCAGGGGAGAGCTCAGGCTGACCTGCAGTGAACATGGCACCTAGGAGACACCAGCACTGTCACAGCCAGTGCTCTTTAGGGTTTGTTTGTTACTAGACCTAACCTAGTTAGTCATGACTGATGCATCACCCCTGGCCTTGAGATTTTTTGAAAAGATTTATTAATTTATGCACACAAGAACTGGGGTCCAGGCCAGAGGTACAGGGATGGGATGAGACAGAGACAGAGTGGGGAGAAGAACAGGCAGATCTACTGAAATACACTGCTGAGGGGAGCAGTGGGAAGACAGGAGAAGTCTGCCGTGCCATATGGGTCAGCTTCCTGGCCGGCTGGGATCAAACCCTTGCTGCAGTGGCTGCCAACAACTTGACTGTGCTGTCTATAACTCCTGCACCACCAGAAAGGCCTCTGTCCTTGAGATTTTTTAACCTATGTTCAGAAAATCCTTCAATAGTATTTCATTCAAGTTCTTGTCATCATGTTGATGTGGGAAAAATCCAGGTCAATACTGAATGAAACAATATTATTCCAGGACCTGTTTTTTTTTTTTTTTGGTTTGCAAGAACCTAACAACCAAGGACTGTGTCATAATAGGAAGGATGTATGCACGTGCTAAAGTAAATAGTGCAGAAGGCTTAAAACTACTGAATCTGAATTCAGTGATGCCGATGAAATTATGAAGAAGGAGACGTGTAGATGATCTAAAGGTAAGTGCGGCTACTCAAAAAATCTTGGAAATGAATATTAAAAAAAGATCTGAGGGAAAGACGTAAAGTGAGTCACGGGGCACTGTGCTCCAAAGAGGTGAGAGGGTATAGGGAAAAGCAGAAATAACAGTGAGGCCTGCAAAAACTTCCTCACCAAGCTACTCTATTCCCATCCTCCCTCCCTAGCCCTGTACGGCTCAGGATTCTGTGTTTGTCTCTAGTGGCCGTGTTTAAGAGTGGCCCAATTGACGCTGGCATTCAACCTCATCCTGATCACTAGCCTATAAACAAGTAAATCTTGTGCAAACTTAAGGACAGGTGCTCACCTGGTTAGCAAACTTGTGCATTCCTAGGAATACCCTAGGGAGGAAAACCTAAAGGTGACTTTCATCAGGAAGGGCAAAGGCAATGATGCCTACTGATGGCTTCACTTTGGAAGCTGGTTTTTGCACTCCAATGCTGGAAGTTTCTCTCCCTATGTTGTTCTATCACGTTTCCTCATCTATATTCCAGAAACTTTCATTTCAATCTATTATTCCCTTCAGCCCTAATTTATTTTCTCACTTTTAAATTCACCATCAAAATGAAAAGCAAAGGCATGCGTATTCGCCAGGCATTTTCTCCGAGGTTCTTAGAGCCCTAATTATGATATGAAAACATGATTTCCAACTTTGCAGATGATGCTAAATTGAGAGAGAATAAAAACAAATGAGGAATAATTAGGTGGTGCAGCCAGATATAAAAGGATTTACATCATTTATGTTTCTGGACTAATAGATGGCAAATGCAGGGCTGCACAGATAAATGGAAGATAATTAGCCCCCGCAAAGTATCAGAAATGGGGATCTCTGCTAAATAGGAAGGTGCTGACGAAATGTGGCGTGAGTGAGGAGACACACAGTGGGATGCAAGGGTCAGCGAGGGTGATTACAGCCTGGGGATGATTACATCATGGAAAACTCCAGAGATCTGGCACCTTCTCTGCTACCCTATCGGTCGGCATCCCTCTCACTGTCACAGAGTGGCGTTCTGTTGCTAACAGTGTGCTTCTCTAGAGCCTTAGATAGAGCCTGGCTCTGTGCAGTCTTTGCATTGCAGGCAGAACCTGCAAGACGGAGAACTCCACAGGGAGAACATTTCCTTTATCCAGGAAATTTTACCTGGCGGGGCACACCTGGCACAAAACTTATAGTTTTGAATGATGTATGCTGGTGGAGTGCCACGCTGACTGCTTCGGAGACGTAGAACGGGATTGTACACACTTACTGAATGCACGTGCCAGCAACCCCTTTTGTTCCCCAGTGGTCCCTGGTACTTTCTAAGGGTGATTGCACTTGAAGCTTAAGTTTCTATCCCACAACCTAGAGGGAAGCCCCAGTCACTGTCTTATATCTGTTCACTAGCAAGCACTGTAATGTCGGGGTTCCAGTGAGAATCATACACTACTGCCCAAGACTCCAGAACAGTAACAGTGGTACACCTAACAGCAGAACCATGTGTATGGTCAATGGCTGGCCAGTCTCAGAGAAGTCCTCCCTCCTCACTGTTCTTGAGCTTTCTGCTACGGGCATTTGTCCCCTCCATCTATGTCCAGCTAACTCAGAAGCTCCTCGAAGCTTCTTTGACTTCCCTTTTTCAATGCCATTGCTGGTAGCTCTTATCATCAGCAACATTCCTGCTCTTACTCACTCCAAGAGGAGGTAAGACATCTGCTCTGCTTAATATTTCAGGAAAATGCTGACACACACTTCATCCCAGGCTCACTAGCAACCCAATCCCAAATGAGAGATCCTAGACATACGGGGAAACCATCGCCTCATCCATGCACAACCCCTCAGGTTGTTGATAAAATAAGGTACTCCTTGTGTTGTAAAAATTCTGTGGTCTGGTCTTGAAGGTGGTGGGGAAGCTAATGGGCAGTTCAGCTCTCAGCACAACACAGCAAATGCTTTGTTGCAAAGCAATTTGCAGCACCATCGATCTGGGGACTGCGTGGGGTCTACTATAGACTTTGGACAACTATTTGGTAGATTATTTTCAAAGACTAAAGCATGGTCTATTTTCTTACAGAAACTGCCCAAAGCAGGAAAGGACCTGCCCTTGCTGCCAGTCATTCATGACTTGGAGTGACGGGCTCCCACAGGCTTGCTGAGGACCAGAGCACTCACAGGAAAAGTGCACGTGAATTTCTGGGTTCCTTTAATCATATGACACTAAGGATGTGGCATCAAAATACTGTGCGGAGGTGACCACATGGCGTGGCAGACCTCTCCTGGCCCGCCCGCTGCTCCCCTCAGCAGTGTACTTTGTCGATCTGCCTGTTCTGCTCCCCACTCTGTCTCTGATGAAGCCTCTCACCGCCCCTGAGCCTCTGGCCTGTACCCCAGTTCTGTATGTACAAATAAATAAATCTTAAAAAAATAAAAAATAAATAAATAAATAAAATAAAAATAAATAAAGAAATAAATAAAAATAAAAATAAAAAAATAAAATAAATAAAAAAAATTAAAAAAAATAAGTCTTCCCCGTGTGTATGCTACAACCCAGTATCTAAAGCATCTTTTAAGCATATTTTAGATTTTAAAGAATTTCTTGTTTAATTTTGTTTTAAAGCAATAAAATCTATTTACTAACAAAATTAAAACTATTTAAATAGTTTCAAAGAATTATAGATTATCATTTTCTCTTCTAAGGTGTATCCTCCCTTCTCTCCTATAGGCAACCATTTTCATTAGTTGTTGTATTTTTCCATTGGCTCTTTTTAAAAATATAAATTACTCATATGTATGAATGAAGTAAACCATACAGAGTATTCTATACGTTGCCTTTAACAGTATGTCCTGGACAGACTGCTCCACAGGAGAGATCTTCCTCTCTCATTGCCCTCTGTGTGTGAAAATCTTTTTTTCTCTTTTTTTAGTTTATTTTAAATTATTTATTTTTTACATTATTCTTCACTTTGTGCATCTTATCATCTCAATTGTAATCTCTGTGCACTTTCCATCACCAATTCACCTGTATGCTATCAACATAGTCCAGTGCACTCTTTCCACCCCAATTATGATCCCATTTCTCTCTTCATCCTGTAAAATGTCTCTGGTTTATAGTTTGTTGTTTTTCATTTTTTTCTTTATTACAATTGCTTCCCCCCCCCCTAATACCTTATGCTCCTGCTATGAGTGAAACCACCCCATATTTTTCTTTTTCTCTCTGGCTTATTTCACTAAGCATGATCTCTTCAGGCTCCATCCATTTTGCAGGAAAAGGCATGAGTTTATCTTTTATGATTGTTGAGTAATATTCCACTGTGTATATGTACCACATTTTTTAAATCCAGTCATGTATTTTTGGCATTTGAATTGATTCCACATCTTCCGTATTGTAAATAGAGCAGCAATAAACATGGGAGTGCAGGTGTTCTTTTGAATCAGTGTTTTTGTGTCCTTTGGGTAGATACCTAGGGGTGGGATTGCTGGGTCATAGGGAAGCTCCATTTTTAGCAGTTTGAGGAACCTCCAAACAGCTTCCTGTAGTGGTTGTACCAGTTTGCATTCCCACCAGCAGTGCAGGAGAGTTCCTTTTTCTCCACATCCTCGCCAACATTTGTTGTTGTTAGTTGTTTTAATATGTGCCATTCTCACTGGGGTGAGGTGGTATCTCATTGTGGTTTTAATTTGCATCTCCATTGTTACAAGTGATGTTGAATATTTTTTTATATGCCTGTTGATCATCTGCATTTCCTCTTTGAGGAAGTGTTTTTTTAGCTCTTCTGCCCAGTTTTTGATGGGATTGTTCACTTTATTTTCAGTTTCATCAGCTTTTGAATATCTTTGTGATCAGTCCTTTGTCATTAGTATTATGTGCAAAATTTTTCTCCCAATCAGTAGGGTGTCTCTTAGTTTTGTGTACCGTCTCTTTTGCTGTCCAGAAGCTCATTAACTTGATGCAGTCCCAGTTGTTCATCCTTTTCTTCACTATCCTTGTTTTGGGTGTTGTATCTTTAAAGATGTTACTGAGGTGTATATCGTGTAATATTGTGCTCACTTTTCTTCCAGATATTTTATGGTTTCAGGTCTTATGTCTAGTAGAAGACAGCAAATAATAAAAGTCAAAGCAGAAATAAATTAAATAGAAGCTAGGAAAACAATCCAAAAAAATCAATGAAACTAAAAGTTGGTTCTTTGAAAAAAAAAAAAAAACAGAAAGCACAAATAAACAGGATCATAAATGAAAGAGAAGAAATCACAACAGATCCAGCAGAAATAAAAAAAATAATCAGAGAATACCAGAGTACCATGAACAATTATATGCAAACAAGCTCAACAATCTAGAAGAGATGGACAAATTCCTACAACTCTACAATTATCCAAAGTTAGGTAAAGAAGAAACAGAACAACTAAACAGACCAGTTACAAGCAGCAAATTGAAGCAGTAATTAAAAATCTCCCCAAGAATAAAAGCCCAGAACCAGATGAGTTTTACTAAATGTTCAGAAATGAACTAGTGCCTATTCTGCACAAACTCATTCAAAAAGTTGAGAAAAAGGAAAACTACCAAATACTTTCTACGAAGCCAACATTACACTAATACCAAAACCTAACAAAGACAACACAAAAGAAGAAAATTTCAGTCCAATCTCCTTAATGAACACTGATGTGAAAATCCTCAATAAAATCTTAGCAAACAAAATCAAACAATGCATTAAAAGAATGATGCACCATGACCACACTGGTTTTATTCCATGGGCACAAGGATGGTTAAACATCCAAAAATCAATTAATAAAATTCATCACATCAAACAACAGAAAAATAAAAACTACATAATCATATCAATATATACAGAGAAGGCATTTGACAAAGTTCAACATCCATTTTTATTTAAGGACTTTGAAATCCTCGGAATAGAAGGAATATACCTCAATATGATAAAAGCCACATATGACAAGCCCACAGCCAATATTATCCTCAATGGAGAAAAGCCGAAATTGATCAAACATAATTTTAGACTATGAATAGTCTAGAATTGTTCCCAGCACCTGGAAACAATCCTGCTAGAGTCTTTGCCTATTAGCTCCAAACTGGACTGGTTATTCTCCTGCCCAACTGTAGTCATGGCATGACGTCACATTAGGTCTATTGATGCTCTTGAGCTGGATCCAATCTCCCAGTTCCCACAGATCCCTCCTTCCTTTACCCTTATGAAGTGTTCTTAGAGTTTATACTCAGTGAACTTCTTAGAAAAACTCTTTGATCAATAAAATTTATGAATCCTTGCATGCTTTTCTTCTTGCCTTACATTTGACATTTTTTTCCCTCAATATAGGAATATAGGTTATAATTTTCAAGAAGCTGCTCCATTATCTGCTAATTCGCATGTAATGTTGCTCCGAAAACTTAACTCTATTCTGATTACTTGTATCCCAGTTAGGAAACCTTCATAAATACTCCTTTAATTCTTTCCCATTGGGTTAAAGCCCATCATGAAGAAACTTTTTAAGATCTCTCATTTGTTCATGATCTAACCTCCAATTTTCTTTACTCTCACAGGTTTATCCCTTTTGAATAACTTTTATTTTGGGAAGAAATCTAGAGGCATGTGGTGAATATAAAATTACTAATTTATCATCACAAATTTTCAATATATCATGATACAACATGGTGTTAATTCTGTGCATTTTTGTATTTTACCTTTTTGGTAATATTTTAAAAACTGCATCATCTTTTTGATTGCACTAATGCTGGTTTACAATGCTGTAGGTGACTCAGAGGCACACCTCTTCAGATATATTCATTTTGTCAAATGCTGAAACTTCTTTTTGGAACAATCAGGATGAAATATTTATGCAGTCATTCAATAAGTTTCTAGGAGCTGAGGTGCAGATAAGATGTTCTTCTAATTCAGAGTTATACATTTTTAATTCTATAATCTTGGAAACTATCACAGTATTGATTCTTTGGGCTAGCTAAGAACAGATTCACACTCCAGAGACACTAACAGGTCAAAAGCTCTAAATCCAGAGGGATGAGTGGGGTAAAATAGTTTGAAGCAATGGAAACTCTAAAAGGCACCAAGACAGTGTTGAAGTGTTGAAGAGATTCACCGATGGAATGATTTCTGGTAAATAAAGTTGTGAATTATTTTGCCCAAGGCTGTTCTTGGACTGATAGAACTTTTCTTGCCTGAGGCAAACAGATAATTAGCAATGGCTAGAAATGCTTGTGCAACAACCTTTGGTGAAGGGAAGCTGGGAACACACAAAGGAAATAAAAAGGCCCATTAAAAGTTTCTGCTTTACGAAATACAAGTTACATGGCTTCACATATCTAATTAGCTCCCAGAGTGATAGACCTCATTAATCCTACATCCTATCTGAGGTTATCATAGTTGGCATTCAAATAATGGTTCAAAATGCAAAGATGGTTTGCTTTCCTTCATTACCTGTGGCATCCTGGAAGGCTTCCACAGAGACATACCATTTCAGATTCCCACAGAGGGTTGTCCTCCTTGACTTCCTGCATAGTCTAAGTAGCTATCAATCATGGACTTTGAACATGCCCAGCAATCACTCTCAGTTTGCTTATTTCAGGTGAGGAAGACATCTTGCCTAGGTGATGGGCAGGTCTGTGGGAATAGAAAGAATGAGTGGTCTCAGTCTTGTTTCTTTTACCGAATATTTATTGAATGCCTGTTAAATGTCAGGCTGTGGATAAGCACTGGGGATAAGAGAGTGAAGATATGGATAGTTCATGAGACCCTGTCCTTTGTATACTTTGTATACAAGTATTGTGTGCAATTAGTAACTTGGCCTCCTAAGCACTTCCCCCAACAAATGAACATAGCTTCATTTAAGAAAATCCTTAGCATCCCATCCAGTCCTCTAAAACTGGACTCCTGTGATCCCTCTTGCAGAATCAACATAGTTGTCCTTTCACTTCAGTTCCTGATAATTACTAGGAAATGGCCAATCTTGGCAAAAGATACAACAATTTTCCTGCAGCACCACTTGGGGAGGTAAGAAGAAAGACAAGAGTCGTCTATACTAAAATATACAGATAGAGCTGATTCAAAGTAATTCACTCATTTGGCAAATGCTTAGTGAGATCCCACTTCATATCAACACTGTCCTAAACATACAGATCTAGAAGCGAACACAACAGATCAAAGTCTCCACCTTCACAGAACTTGCATTCAAGTTGGTGAGAGGCAGGTTATATAAAGGTAGGAGTGTGCATGTGTGTGCATGCGTGTGCGTGGTGTGTGTGTGTAGTCTGAAAAAAAAAACAGTGATAAAGTCTAAAAAGAAAAATAAATCAAGAAAGATGAAGTTTTGAGAAGGAGGCACAATTTTTGATGTGTGCAGAAAAATCTTCCAACAGATGACATTTGAGTTAAAGGGTAGGGACTGAAGGTGCATGCATGTGAGAGCTGGGAGTAAAGTGTTCTAGGTAGTTCGATGAGACAAGTGCAAAAGCTTGGAGTGGCAGGGGCATGCCTAGTGTTTTAATGGAGATATTGATCCCAGTGAACAACATCAGAGTGAGAGAGGGTGAGAGAAATGGATGACGGAGTCAGAGAGGACATGCAAAGCTAGATCATGGAGGTCTCACAGGTCCTCTAAACACTCTTACTTTGAGAGAAATGGGAGTCATTGGATTGGAGGCATGCCATGATGTGATTTACGTTTTAAAGGATTACTCTGTAAGAGTGGCAAGGCAATTGTAAGTGAATGCAGTGGTAACTCCCACAGAAAGAAGAGCAGAACAACAAGAAACATATTTCATAATTAAAAATAGTGGTCTCCATGCATTGTCAAGAGAACTGTAAAATTCTGACATCACTTATAAATCTTTGATGTGGCCAGAGACTACTATTCCAAAGAAATATAAAAGTCGATGGTCAATGAACTCAAAATGGCTGGAATGTGGACCCACAATAACCTTTCCCAAAAAGCCACATCATCTTGTACCTCAAATTTAATTTGCTCCTTCAGCAAATGATGAGGCACAATTTTAATAGGGTGTGAAAACTGACAAGAGAGTTAAGTTGATGCAAATTAAAACTTTAACAATAACATTATATGGAACTTAAAATCCTGTGCACTTTTGACACTGAATTTATAATCACTGCTAAAAAAAAAAAAAAAAAAACCAAACTAGAATAAGGGGTTCTTACAGAACACCAACCAAGGACAATACCTTGTGTTTAAGAAAACAACACAGAAAATGTTAGAATGGTTTATAAACAGGGTGGATAAACTGAGAATAGAGGTGTCATATGCCTTTAATCAAACCACTGCATACATTTCCAAATTGCCAATCCTTAGTCAGAAAGAGAGCAATTCTGAGTGAATGAGAAACAGAACACAGAGATAGAAGATGGGGAAAACAAAGGTCACTCCTGTGACTACCTTGTCTAGGGATTAATATGCTATAGCACCAAATCGTTCCACAGTAACATATAGGCCCATGTAAATCCACAGCTATGGAAACAGGATTTCATGTGTCGGTCTGCCACTTTGACCTCTCGTGTGCTTTCGACCTGATCATAATCTTTATGCCCTTTTCTTCTTTATAAATAATGTGGCATTGACCCTATTTGCTCTACCACTTCAGTATACACATCTTCTGAGATACTACAAAGCCAGGATTATTTCTGAATCTCTCCCCAAATTCTGTTTTCCTTGCCTCTGTGCTCTATCTAGATTAAAAATTTGAACAGTCAATTATATTTCAAAGGGCTTGATAACCTCTTCCATATTCTCTGTGTTATCCTTTCTAGCCATCACCACCTCTACAATATATGCTGCCTGCTCTGTAGGTAACTTCTGCAAGTCACGTTAATATGACAAGACTACATATTTTAGTGTTTCACACTATCCACAGTACTTCAATGGGCACTGCTCCAGTACCTTTACTCTGTAATATCAAGACTACATGCTTCAGGCCCTCCGTGATGGCACAACAGGTTGGGGTGCAGCACTGCAAGCTAGCTGCAGCCGATTCAGTGCCAGTTTGATCCCCGGCCCCAGAGGTAACCCATATGGCGTGGCAGACCTCTCCTGTCTCACCTGCTTCTCCCCTCAGCAGTGTACTTTGTTGATTTGCCTGTTTTCACTCCACTCTGTCTCTGGTGAATACTCTCACCACACCTGCATCTCTGGCCTGTACTCCAATTTTGTACGCATAAATAAAATAAATCTTCAAAAATAAAAATAAAATGCTTCACTCCTCCTTAACCTCTTTCTACATGTTCTTAAAAGAGAAATCCCAACTCCATAATAAAGCTTCCCTAAAGTCTGCAGCCCACCCTCATTCTCTCTTTTCCCTTCTTAGGGAATCAACTCAGAGAGCATTTACTAGTTCTCCTATAGCACTTACCATATGCATTTTGCCGTTATATTGCTTTTATCTTATTATCTAATATTATAATATTACCTAAGTTTCATGTGTGGGCATGACTTGCCATTTCAATAAGACTGTACGAGCCTTAAGTTCCTGGATCAACTTGCTTGTTGTACATTTTAAAAGAAAACTAGTATGATACCACCTCCACTACATACTTCTTGGATATAGAAAGACACAAATGGTTCACTCACTCATTTAGTGGCTATTTCTTTAATAAGAACTACTTGAAAAAAATAAAGGATGAGACAAGCCTGCTCTTCCTTGGTGCATAAAGAGAACAGATGATGTCATATTTGAGATGGAAATAGGACACATATTCATAACTTGAAGGGCTTTTGAAGTATCAGTAATGTTCCCCATTACCTTCCTATCCCTGGTACAATCAAGAGCATTATTGTAAATCTCTGAGACATGGAAACATCTTAAGTGTTTGTTGATGAATAGATGAAGAAAACACAATCATGTGTTGATGAGCAATGGAGTTATGCTCTAAAAAATGCATAGTAAAGATGATTTTGCCACAGTGCAAAGGTCATAAGTTGTAATGACCCAAACCTAAATGGTATAGATGACAACATGATTGGGCTATATGGTATAACCTACTGGGACCAACACGGTCTACACAATCTGTTGTTGACCAAAACAGAGTTAAATGATACAAGAGTACATATGCATTGGAATATGATTTAGTCATCAAAAAAGAAGTCTGCCGTTGGTAACATGGATGAATCTTGAGGATATTATGCTAAGTGAAAGTAATCAGAGAACAAGAAATATTAATTATTTCACTTAGATGTCAAATCTAAACACACAAAAATAGAGAGAAGACTGATGGTTGTCAGGAGGAACCTGGAGGAAATCGGAGGCTGTTGGTTAAAAGGGTACAAACCTTTGGTGATAAGGTAATATGTTCTGGATATCTAATGCACACAGTAATGACTGTAACAATAAATACTCCATGGTATCCCCTATGTTTTACTCAGAAAGTAGAAGTGACATGTCCTCACCACACACAGAAAGCTATGTAAGGTGACAGATGTGTTAACTAATCTGATCCTGGTGATCATTTCTGTATCGTGGTAATCATATATCACTCCATGTACACCTTAAGTTATGCACTATTATTCATTAATTTAGTTGGAAAAGAATAGAGTTGCCTTTCCTGTGTTTTCCACGCAGGATTTTGAGTTCATCGTCAAAACAGAACAATAAAATAAACAACTGGTCCCAGGAGATGCAATGTGGCATTCCTTCCCTTCCTGTTTCATTTCTGCAGTAATATTCCTGCAGATGTTGCCATATTTGAGTCAGCACTGTACTTTTCAATTACATTTCCTTACTTTTGAAAGTGACACTAAATGTTTCCTTATGTCTATCATCAATCTATAAAGCAAAATGCAGGCTGAAACAGACATCAAAGCGCTAAGATGAGAGCTATTATACTTTGGGCTACATACTACTTCTGAGCATCTAAAGGATACTTCCAAGTACAATTCTCACGATTTATACAACCTATGAACACATGCACAAGTCCCAGAGCCCCAGTTATTGGAATTACCATTCTCAAACATTAAAATTATCATCTCCATTTTACCCTCACAACTAATAAGCCATTAAGTTCCTTCTATTCTATCTTAAGAATATCTTTCAAATTCCTGCTATAATGTTTTTATGTCCCTATCCATATTCCAGAGTTGTCTTTTATTATCACACATTTGATAATGTTATTCTGTCACCCAGAAACAGTCAGTGCGTGCTTATTGCCTTTATAATAGAATCTGTGTCCCTTCATCTTGGGTTCCACTCTCTCTTTCTAGAGCTGGACCCCAAAGACTTTTCCATCTGTTATGCCTCTACTTGGTAAATAATACCAATACCCTCATTTTGTTCTGGACTAGTTTTTCAGGATTCTCAACCTTCTTGACTCTGAATCTTCTTTAAAAATTTATCTCAGTAAAGGATTGAACAGCAAATATGTTATGCTTATTGGGTCATGTGATCTCTGTAGTAAATGCTTGCACAGTGGCATAAAAAAGCCAAAGATCATACATAAACAGAATGGCATCATGGCTGTGTTCCAATACAACTTTATTACAAAAACAGGGATGGGCTGGATGAGGTCTGTGAGTGTGAGTGACAGTGCTGCCCACTAACTTAGATCATTATACAAAGGGACAATATTTATCAAACAAGCATCAAATGAGCATTATATTGCTTACACAGCATGAGCAGTTATAACATGTTTAATAATTTGAAAATTTCAAACAACTTTAGAATGTATACATTCTTATTAACAGAAACATGAAGACAAGAAGGCAAAGATATCTAATACTCTCAGTAACTATGGATACAGAAATTCCTTGTCCCCAAAGTACATAATAAACCTATCTTTCAGAAATATTTCACAATATGTAATGTAGGTTAAGAGAATAACTTACCAGAACACCTATTAAAATTACATTGGGGATCCAATTATAGTGGTTGTAGTCCCTGAGATATTCTGTTACCTTTAATATACCTCTGCATGTGTATGTACATACTGAAATAAGTATATACACTTTCACATACAATTCCCTAAATGTCATCTCTGATATCCTCTTAATTGGATTATTTGGTTTAATGATACACAAATTTATATGTACAAATATATTTGCCATTTGTTTGTATTGCTCTTAATTTTCATGGGCTGTATACTATTTAATTTTAACTTTATTATTTGAAAATAACACGTGGAAAAATCAACAAAAAGAACACAATTTATAAGTTGGGGGATTTATACTATCAGGTTTCAAGATTTAATATACATTTATAGCAATTGAGTGATATGGTATAGGTGTAAGTTTAGACATATAGATCAATGGATAGTCCAAAAACAGACCCACACATATATGATGAATTGATTTTCAAAGACACAAACATAATTCAGTGGATAAGTGACAGTGGTTTAAAAAATGAACAAATGGTTTTGGCACAAGTGGACACGCCAAGACAAAACAAGCATAGGAGAAAAGAGGAAAAGGGAAAAAAAGAACTTCATTTTTTTTTCAGATAATATACAAAAATTAACTTGAAATAGATCATAGACCTAAATGCAACATTTCAAAGCATGACACTTTTATTAAAAAAAAAAAACATAGAAGACATTTTTGTGGACCCTTGGGTTTGGAAAAGATTTATGTAGAGGATGAAGAACCCACAAAACATAAAGCCCAAAACTGACAATTGAATTTTACAAAATTAAAAATTGTCTTTTCTTTCAAAGACAGTTCTTAGCTTTTAAAAGAATTAAGAAAATGAATAGAAAAGTTATTGAGAGCAAACATTTGCAAACACCAATTTAATGAAAAAAAGACCCGTATGTACAATATATAAAGAACGATTGCAACTCAGTAGTCAGAAAACAAATAACTTGACTTAAAGTGGCCAAAAATTTGGACCTCGCTGGTGGCGCAGGGGTTAAAGTCTCAGTGCTATCAAATATTGCCAGTCAGTGAGACATTAATTTGGTCCCTGGCCAGGGAGGTGACCCACGTGGCACAGTAGACTTCTCCTGACCTGCCTACTGCTCCCCTCAGCAGTGTATTTCAGTAGATCCACCTGTTCTGCTTCCCACTCTGTCTCTAGTGAATCTTCTCACCCCCCTGCATCTCAGTTCTTGTAAGCATAAATACGTAAAAGAAATAATGAAGTGGTCAACAATGTGAATGTGAATGAAGAGATATGGATAACAAATAAGCACATACAAACATGGTCAACATTTGAATCACTAGGGAAATGCAAAACACAAGTATAATCGGATTCCATTACAGTCTTATTATAATGGCTCAAATTAAAACAAACAAATAAAGAAAACAAAAAGGGCAACAAAACCTAACAATGCTAAGGGCTTACAAGGATGTGGCACAACTAGAATCCTTACACTTTTGCTGACAGGAGTGTACAACAGCGCAACTACTATAGAAAACAGTTTAGCAGCTTTATTTAAAGTTAAAAGCAAATTCATTATACAACACATTGATTCCACTCCTAGTTATACACCCAGAAAAATTAAAAAATGTCTACACAAAAATTCTTATAGAAATGTTAAGAGCAGCTTCATTCATAATCTCAAAATACTGGTGCTTCAACTCAAGCGAACTCTATTCGTTTGCTAGCGGGTACATCCATACAACTGAATTCTACTCAGCCATACAGAGGAATGAATTACTGATACCCACAACTAAAAGAGCGGATCTCAAAAAAATTTTATGAAGTAAAAATGAAAAAGACTATATGACTGAGTTAGGATGATAATTTGGTAAAGGGGAAGCTGCAAGGAGGGAAACCAGGTAAGTAAGTGACTGCGTGGGGCTGTGGGCAGGAGGAAGCTGAGTATAAAAGAAGCTTAGAGCACCACCTGGCGTGAGAAAAAATTCTGTATCTGCAAAGTGGAGGTGGTCACACAACTGGGTATGTTTGTCAAAACTTAAACTATATATCTTAAAAATGATGAGATTTTGTGTGTGCAAATTATACCTCAATAACCTAACTAGAAACATGATATTGCTTTCAGGAAAGCTCTTGCCCTAAGCCTTTATGAATTTCCTCTGAATTTTTATACGTTCAAGGGTCTCTTACTTGAGTACCTAATCTATGCATGGTTTCATTCTAAGTCCATGCTTCAGTGATCAGACATAATTTCCCTCCATTAATTTTTCTTTTATGGCAGTATCCTGAATCATCTTCTGAAATTTCCTCCCATGAGTGAACTCAAGAATTTACATATTTATTTCCTGGTAAGTTCTAAATTCAGAGTTTGCTGAGATGCTGCTTCCCCAATCTGTACCTGAGCATTAAATTAAATGATTCATGCCATAAAAATCCCTAACCCTCATATGTCCTGAAGCCTTACTGCAGAATTGCATTCTTCAACCATGCCCCCATATGAAAAAGAAGTGCTTTGGGCATGGGTAAGGGGAGAATTAAGATAGACTCTGTTGATACTTGAAATTCTACTTTATACTGAATAAACCACACTCACCACTATTGTTGACCATTGGAAAATTACAAGCTAATGTGAAGACCAAAATATGGCATATCTCTCCTTACTGAAGAAGTCTAAATGACATTTATAGGCAGAAGGGTTTACAACGTGTCACATCTCCTTTAGAGCAAAGCATTGTTAACAGGAACATTAGTTCAGAAATAAAGGCGACAAATCTTGTTATTGTACATTGAAAATATTTGCATTCCATTCATGTTACAGTTCAGGACTAAGAACTTTGGCAATGACATTACACCATTGCAAGTCTGAACCTCATTTAACAAGCAGTTAGAGTGACAAAGTAGAAAGGACAGGATTCGTAGTTCATTTGCTCTGTCAACAGATCTAGGCTTCTATGTAAAGTTGGCAAAATTAAAAGCACAATTAAAGTAGATGTTTAAAGTGTAATGGTGCATGTGATATCTCTGAGATGCAGCATAAAATCAAAGCCCTTGGGAAAGTTGAGTTGTTAAGTAAGGAGTGTAGATATAAATTACTTAACAATATCAAGGGTACACAAAATTTTGCATCACAGATATTATTTTTTCTTTTAAAATAAAAATCTAATTTGCCAATAGATATATTCATTCTACAATTTAAACACCAACAATAGCAACAGCATAAATATGAATGTAATAGATCTTTCAGAAAGTAAATATTTCCAAAAAAATTTGACATACACTTTTTTGAACAGTTGTGAGCTGCTTGATTTTTTCTGTATATACAACCATTTCTGGACCCCCTGAAAAAGATTAGTAGCAACACTAAGATACTTCTTTCATAAAATAAACATAACAAAAAACAAAGAGTGCACATTTGCAACATTATTTAATTTCAGTTATGTATACAATGAACATTATATCATAATTGAAAAAATGCAATAAATCATGTAGATGCACAATGAGATATAGCAATTTATCTATGAATTAATTCTACCAATACTTCTTGAATATATTCAACATGCCAGGCAGTGTTTAGTGTTTGAGATACTGCAGTTTTAGCAAGAAACAACATTTTCTGTCTTCATGGAGTGTACAGTAACCTTTGACATTTTGCTCCAGAGCTTCCAAGAATATGTAACATGCATACACAGACACACATTTGTACACAGAGGATGATGTTCTTCTACAGATTATTTATCTGCTTCATACATTTATTCTACTGTGATTTTTTTTTTTATTATTGAAATGTTGGGGCACCACCAGGTATTTCCCTGCTACAATCTGAAATCGGCCTCCTCATCCAGAAGGCAGGAAGAGACAGGTAAGACATTCTGGGTGTGTAGGTAGCAGTGTTAAAGAACAAGGCAATTTAAGAGGTATGGCTTGGGCTACCTAAAGACCAAGTTTTCTGCAGCTGCCTCCCTACCCCATTGAATCTCAAAAGCCTATTAAGGCTTCAACTCAGTTGAGCCATGTCTGTAGTTCAGAGTCTCAATAACACATTACACTTGGAAGACTATCTCCTAATGTGGTTTTTAGAAACAAAAATTCCCAGGGGAGGGGAATAAGAAGCTTCCGAATCTCTGGGTCTAGCTGTAGGTCAACACGTTCCATTGACTGTCTTCCCCAACAGGTTAAGGACAGAATATGAGATCTATACTCTTAATATCTTTTTTTTAAGATTTATTTTTGCATATAGAACTAGGGTACAAGCCAGAGGTACAGTGGCAGTGAGAGGATTCACCAGGGACAGAATGGGGAGCAGAACAGGCAGATCCAAGGAAGTACACTGCTGAGGGGAGCAGAGGATTAGACAGGAGAGGTCTGCTTCACCATGTTGGTCACCTCTGGGGCTGGGGATCAAATTCACACTGAGGAGGCTACAGCTGGCTTGCAGTGCTGTGCTCTAATCTGTTGCACCACCAGGGAGGGCCCAACCTTCTTAATATCTGTATGAATACAACACAACACAACACAACACAACACAACACAACACAACACAACACAACACAACACAGTATTGTCATTTAAACTTGGGCCCTCCCTGGTGGTACAACGGGTTAAAGCACGGCACTATGAAGCTATACACAGTCACTGAAGCATGAGTTTGACCTCCAGATAGGGATGTGACCCAGATGGTGTGGAAGACCTCTCCTGACCCATCTGCTGCTCCCCTCAGCAGTGTATTTCTGTCAACCTGCCTGTTCTGCTCCCTACTCTGTCTCTGGTGAATCTTCTCACCTCCACCCCCATACCTCTGGTCTACACCGCACTCTTGTATGCAAAAATAAACAAATCTTTAAAAGAGTGTGATATTGTACTGCCGATCTCTAGAACTTGTTCATAATTGAAACCTTATATGCACTAAGCAATTTGATTGCTCATCACTAAACATGTACATCTATATCTTTATTTGCAATTATTACATTATATACCATTGCATGAATGATTCTAGAAAGCCCCTCCTGTTGGACATTTAGGTTTCTTCCAGTCTTTGCATTATAGATGGTGGTATGGTAATATATAAGAATGACTATGATAGTGTAGCATCTAGTTGTACATGCTTGTGCCATTATTTTATCACAATAAACATCTGCAAGGATAATTTTTTATTCAAACAGTATTGGCAATGTTAAGGCTTGCGTGAATTTTCTCTGTGATGGATTGCCTTTACAAAGAGAAACAAAGTGAAAACAAAGTACAGCATATGGGTTTTATTCAAGGTGTGAAAACCAAGATATAGATGTCTAGATTAGCATTTATCCTCTGAGGTTATCTTGATATATTGCCAATGTCTTAGAATATCAGCACAATGGATCAAAAGGGCAGATCAAGAATAAAAACCAGTGGTTTTGCAATCCTCTCTCACAAGGACAATCAAGCTTTAACACAAAAAGTCAAAATTATAAAGATGCTTTCAATACTTCAACGCATATTTTAGACAAAATTTCATTAGCCTTCCAATTGAAATAATGCCCTTGAATTCCACTTTACCATATTACCAGGGAAATATCTCAGCTTTAAAAGTTTGTTCTTCCATGATCATTCTTCAATATTTTATAGGCCATTTATCAATAAAACATAATTAAATTATAACCACAAATAAAATAACAGTATATGAGCTTGTCCCTTAGTGATCTGATTTTCTGACTACCTGTTGAAAATTTAGAACAGCACTTGGTCACTCTAACAGTGTTTTCTGTTTACAAGATATGCTGTTATTTCTTTTTAAGATTTATTTATTTATACTTAGAGAACTGGGGTACAGGCCAGAGGTTCAGGGGCAGTGAGATGTTTCACCAGAGACAGAGTGGGGAACAGAACATGCGGATCTACTGAGATACACTGCTGAGGGGAGCAGCTGTGCCACGTGGGTCACCTCCCTGGCTGGGGTTCGAACTCGTGCTGAAGCAGCTGAGGCTAGCTTTGCAGTACTGGCCTTTAGTCCGTTGTACCACCAGGGAGGGCCCAAGATATGCTCTGATTATAGATGATTTTAATAGCCTAGTTGATCAATTATTTCTTTAAGTTTCCTAGTTCCTAATATATAAATCCCATGTCATTTATATGAAAATTATTTACTAATATAAATTAACAATGGTTTATGCTAAGGAACCAAGATACAAAAAGTAGAAGGAAAATTTGAGAAAAATCTGATTTCTAGTAAGTTAAAAACTTTTTTTATTTTACTTTTGGAAGTAGCATTGGTTTATATCGCTGTAGTGATTTAATTAGATTTCCTTTGAATTACAAATTTGTTAAAAAAAAAAACCTCAGCTACAATGATAATATGAATAGCAAATTACTCCACCGACTTTAATTAATTAAGCATGATAAAATGGAAATGTGACAATTAGATTGACCCTTAAATTCAGTTTAATCATCTTTCAGGATATTCAACATTCCCTGACTCCCAACCAGTGTCATATTAGGGGGGACATATGAAGTATCCCTGCCTAGTTACAACCGATCTCCTAGTTCTCTGGGTTATAGCTTTGTGTGCTCCATATCTATGGACTTGGGCAGGAAATTCCATTTTGAAATCTCAAAGTTTTACCTATAAGAAATAATTGCCACGTGACATCAGAAAGATCCCAAGACTAAAGCATTCCACTTTCACAGATAAATTTTGACTTGAAAGACTTAATAGTTTCTCTGTTGCATTGCACAAAAACAAATCTTGGGAGCAATACTCTTTAAAATAAGGAATGGGCCCTCCCTGTAGGTGCAAGGAATTAAGTCTCAACAATATAAAGCTATCTGCAAACACCGCAGTAGCAGTTTGATCCCTCGCCAGGAAGGTGACCCACATGGCCCAGCAGACCTCTCCTGCCTCACCCACTGCTCCCCTCAGCAATGTACTTTGTCCATCTGCCTGTTGTGCTTCCCACTCTGTCTCTGGTGAATCCTCTCACCCCCCCCCCCAAAGCACCTCTGGCCTACACCCTTGTTCTTTTATGCATAAATAAGTTTGAAAAATAAATAAAATAAAATAAGGATCTACTATTATCACTGGGACAGAAACTACAAAAGGCAAACTTATCGTTTAAGAAATTTCAAGGTTCCGTTTGGTAAGATGTGCCCTCTGCAAGTTTACTCTCCTTGCTTCCTCACTTTTATTGGACATTATAAAGAAATCACAAATAAAATGAAAACTGGCCAAAAAAAGATAAGCATCTAAGACAGATGTAAGATTAAGGAGACATTAAAACAAAAAAAGAATAAGATGAAATGAAAACAAAAGGAAATAAATGAAAGGTCAAAATATGAATTACACAACATTAAACATGAAAAAGTGACTTTTAAAATGATATTTTAAAATGTGAAATTAAAGATAAAAGGCCAGAAATGGAGATGTAGTTATAAACACATCTATAAAGAGAATAAAAACTTTAAAGTTATATAAATAAGAAATCAAGGTTTTTCTTTCAAAGTAATAAGGCCTTAAGGCGTATGAGAAAAGGCAGAAAAATACAATTTAATAATTTAAAGGCGCAACATATAATTGATGAGACTAAGGCATCTGCTGCCTGGTGGCCAGAGTGCTCAGTGTGGTGCTGTGGTTGACTGTGATGTCACTGGCAGTGGGGGACCTTCCAGAAGAGAGCTAGGTGGGAACAGCACTCAGGGAGATGGCCTTCGAGAAAAGCCTTAAAGGTCAAGATCCTAGCACACCCTGACCTGCTCTTCACAAGCTTCTGGATTTTTCAGTGAATTCAAGCACTGATTTAACTTACTTTTAAATCTTTTCATGCCAGGGTTTTCTAAAATTATGCAATGGTAGCTAGCAAGGTGTAATTAAGCCACATGTATCCTGTAACCAGCTTCACAGGTATGAACACAATAACAGATAATCAATACTGCTCAATCATTCTAACTACACACTGCTGCTGCTATTTCTACCCATTCTTTTCCCTCTTTTCCCTCCTCCTCCTTTCTTTCCTCTTAATATTCTTGTATATTTACATGAAAATCCTTGATCTGTTTCTGTAACACTTCACTATGAATTTTTAATATAGTATTTTAATATAATTATTAATATACCCAAACATTTAACAATAGTCCAATGATATCAAATAGGACTTACATTTAAATTTCAAAAATCATCTCAACAATGTTTTCCAAAGATCCACTCAAAACAATATTCAAATTTAGAATAGCATTGGTGCTCTAACTTTGTTTTCTGTCTATAAGGGCTGCTCTTATGGATGATTTTAATAGCCTAATCGATCAATTATTTATTTGTTAACTCTCCAAGTTCCTCATATATAAGTTCCATATGCAATTGTTAGGACGGTTGGTCACTATTAATAACGTTATGCCACCAACTAGATTATTTGCATTTCATTGTTTTAATTTGATTTTTCTTTTAGAGACTGATTATTCTTCCTTAAATTTCATTTATAATCATAAAAATCACTTAAACAGCTCCAAAGTCCTAAAGAATAGAGCAAAATACATTCAGAGAGCTCAAGCTTCCAATGCTGCATCTTTTTCTATCGTCCCCGTATCCTCTATACATACCAAGTTTTAAGTCTTTCTTATGCTTCTATTGCTTCTTTGTAAATGTATAATCACATCCAGTTGACTGCTCTTATATTTACTATTGCAATCATCTTGGAGAAAACACTAGTTTGTATATTTTACCACTGGATCTTTTGGATAGATTCCTATCCAGTTGGAAACACTAGAGCAAAACTAAAAGAATAAATAATGTTGTTTGATAATGTCAGTTTCTTTTCCATAGGTGAAGTATCATTATCAGCATCAACACACGAGAGTCCTTAATCCCACAGAGCCTGGCAAGCAGGCTATGTTGGATGGTGCCAAGAGCATGGGAATGAGAAACAGTATTCCAGTATAGTTTTGATTACATCCCTGCTATTATGATTGAAGCTGGCAATATTTTTTCTTTTTAAAGATTTATTTATTTGTGTATACAGGTCTGGTGTAGGCCACAGGTGTAGGAGCGGTGAGAGGATTCACCAGAAACAAAGTGGGGTACAGAACAGGCAGATCGACGAAGTACATTAGCACACTGTTGAGGGGAGCAGCGGGCAAGACAGAAGGGGTCTGCTGTGCCAAGTGAGTCACTGCCTGGCTGGGGATCGAACTATCGCTGAAGGGGCTGAGGCCAGCTTTGCAGGGCTGCGCTTTAACCTGTTACACCACCAGGAAGGGCCCGAAACTGTTAATTTTCATATTAGATAAAGATCATTGCATTTCTTTTCCTTTGAACTATTGTTTAAATCTTGCTCTTTAAAAAACAAAAACAGGCCCTCCCTGGTGGTGCAGCGGGTTAAAGCACTGCACTAAGAAGCTTAAGCCACTTCCACATGAGTTCGATCCCCGC
>NW_004567128.1:9838350-9901945 GCF_000260355.1 Condylura cristata
TACACTCATATATGTATATAGGTATGTATACATATATATGTGTGTATGTATACACATATAATTTACCAGTATTTTGTTTTATTATTTCTGTTTTTTAATCATTGGATGTGTCATAGGTTATATTCCCCAAGAAGCTGATTCAGAAATGAAAACTATAGTACTGAGCTTTATTAAGGAATCTATCAGTCAACTAAGTGGTTGTAACAAAATATCATTGACTGGGTGGTTTAAATAACACACATTTATATCTTACAGTTCTTTAAAACTTTGAAGTCCAAGATCAAAGTGGCAGTACATCTTGCTGTTGGTGAGAGCTTTCTTCCTGGCTGGCAAATGCTATCTCTGCATGCTCACGTGAGAGAAAGCTGTGGTCTACCTTCTTTTGCTTATAAGGACACTGAAGTCACTATGGAGGCTCCAGCTCATAAGCTCATCTAACCTGAATCACTTCCCAGAAGCCTTTGCTGCTAAAACATCACACTGAGGGAAGGACTTCATATAAATTACAGGGAGGGCACAAACAGTTGGCCCCTAACAGAATCATTGGAACTAATGCCTGGGATGACAGGACTACTGGGAATAAGTAGGCAATAAATAAGGTAATAAACTCCTTAAGGGGATCTGGTGACACACTTATAAAGGAAAATTCTCTCCCAAGAAATTAAATAAAGGCATACAAAACACAGTTAATAAGAAATTCACTAAGGCTTCTAATCTGGTAAATTAGATCTTCCATTTGAAATAGTGTGAGAAACTGAATCAAGGTTATGTTTTTCTATTTTTCAGTTAACAAAAATCTTATCAAAGAGATGCTTTTACCATGGATTTAAAATACTATCTTTGTTCTAAAAGTTTACCTTTCCATCTACATTAGGTCTGTTTCTGGATTTATTGTTCCATTAGTCTCTTGCTGCACAGGCTAATTCCACATTGTTTTTAATTAATGAAGCATAAAATATTTTCAAAAATCAGGTATGGTCTACCTTTCACTATCTACTCCTCTGTTTTTGTAGGGTTTCTCCAGATATGCCTTTCTAAATAAACTTCATAAATAGTTTAATTGCATAAAAAAATAACTGTACTTTTCATTAAAATAGATACAAAACAATTTAGGAAAATCTTGTATTTTTATTATATTGTGTTCTCCTTTCCATGTATATTATATCCTTTTATCTGTTCAGGTATGTTTTCTGCATGGGTTCTCTACCTATTCGATCATGTTGCTCCTTATGTGTTTTTTCTTAATTTCTTATTATATATGGAATCTGTTCTTTATTTTTAACTGGTTATTATTTAGGTTTCTTGTTTTATTAACTAATAATTAAATTCATTCTACATTTGGTTTAGTTTTTTAAGTTTTACATTATGAAAACTGCTATACACAAAATCAAGAGAGTGAATCATAAAACCCTATGTGAATCCATTATTAGGTTTAACAATGGTCACTTCACTAATATTATGTTATCTAAAATCAAGCTACTCACTGTCTCCTAGATTATATGGAAGCCAATTCAAAATATATCATTCAATCCATATTTACTTCAGCATGTTCTTCTAAAATATAAGTATCGCTTAAAAACAATGTTTTAATAATGCTATACTACCTTTAAAAATCATAAAAGGTCCTTACTATCAAATATTCAGTCAATGTATAAATCTTCTCAATTGGATCATCAACCTTTCAAACGTTAGATTCTAGTGAGAATATAAACAATGTCAATGTGTAAACACAGCAATTACTTGATATACCTCATTTAAACTATAGATTTCCTTTCCATCTCATCTTTCCCATTGCAATTTATTTCATTAAGAAATTGGATTACTTGTCCTGTGTAGTTTTTTTGTATTTTGCTGATTTTATCCCTCAACTATTATTCAACATATTTCTCTCTCGTCTCTCAATTTACTGTAAATGAGTAGTTAGAATATGAGACTTCCTCAGACTCAGATTTGAGTTTTTTTAATCAAGAGTATTTCCAGGGCCCTCCCTGGTAGCACAGTGTGTTAGAGCACAGCACTGAGAAGCTAGCAGCAGTGCTTCATGCGAGTTCAATTCCCACCCTGGAGGTGACCAACATGGTGTAGCAGAACTCTCTTGAGTTGCTCACTGCTCCCCTCAGCAGTGTACTTTGTCAGTCTTCCTGTTCTGCTCCCCACTCTTTCTCTGGTGAAACCTCTCACCACCCCTGCAACTCTGGCCTGTACCCCAGTTCTGTATGCATCAATAAATAACTCTTTGAAAAAGAGTATTTCCAAAGTGCTACAGTGATTTCCATGAGGAAGTTATAGTGTTGCTAACTGTTTTAAAACTGATAGTTAGGGCTTGAAAATTAATGCTTTTTAACATTTTATCAATCTTTCATTTGTAAACTAGAATTCTTCCATAAGGAGAAACTTCTTTAGTATCTGTTAGATCACCGTGGAATATAGTAGGAAAGTCAGAATTAAGGCTTGATTCGTCCCCCTTATTTAAATGCAGTCAAAATTATATATTAGAAATTAACATGCGGAGCTAATGGTGGAGCAAGGGGTTAAGTCTCAGCATTATCAAACTACTGGCAGCCACTTCAGCATGAATTCGATCCCCAGCCAGGGAGGTGACCCACGGTGCAGCAGACCTCTCCTGTCTTGCCTGCTGCTCCCCTCAGCAGTGTACTTCAGTAAATCTGCCTATTCTGATCTCCACTTTGTCTCTGGTGAATCCTCTTTCCCCCTCCTCCCCCACTCACACACACCCCTCTGGCCTATATCCCAGCTCTTGTATGCATAAATAAATAAAATAAATCCTTAAAAAATAGAATTTAGCATGATACAAAGGTGACCAGTGAGTTTTTAATATCATCATTGTGGACTCATGAATTAACACTATGTATGTATTTAAATTCCTTGTAAATTTTCCTATCTTGTGTAGGCAGCGAAAGACTTTTCTTGTTGGATCTTTTTGTTATGCTCCTAATGAAGCTAATAACTTCCTTACTTTCTGCCTTGAAAATATATTCCTTTTCATCTTTAACATTCTGTGTCCTAAACTAGAGATCAAGTGCTTTTCCAAGAAGTTATGGTTCCTTTAATAGGAAGTGGTATTTTGAGATTACAATCCGGATACTTGAAGTGCTCTTTGTTATTGGTTTTTTATTGTTCATAGGCCTTTTCTTATAACAGTGCTAGAATTTTTTTTTGTTAAGATAAAATAGATCATGCAGGCACACATATAATTTTGGTTCAAATTTAACACTGAAACATTTTAACGTCATCAAATTTAAATGGGTAACAATAACAAGCTGTGAAAAGAGATATGAATAAAATAATATCATTTAAAATTTCACCCAAAAGTATAAATACATAGGAAGAAATTTAACCAATAAGTTGAAAGACAGATACACTGAAAATAATAAGACATTGAAGAAAGCAATGTAAGAAGACAAATAAACTGAATGACATTCTGTATTCATGAACTGGAAGAACTAATGCTGTAGAAATGAACATACCACACAAAGCAATCGACATATTCAATGCAATTCCTACCAAAATTTCAATGGCATTTTTTTTTTCACAGAAATACTACAGTCATAACATCTGTATAGACCCACAAAAGGCACAAACCAAAGCAATCTGAGAAAGAAGAACAAAGCTAGGTGTCATGCTCCCTGATTTCAAACTGTATTATAAAGTTAAAGTAATGGAAACAATATGGCATTGGTAACAGACTCATAGATCAATGGGATAGAATACAACCCAGAAATAAGCTTATACATATATGGGCAATTACATTAAAACAAAGCAACCAAGAACATATAATGAGGAAAGAACAATGTATTCGGTAAATACTTTTGGGAAACCTGAACAATCACATGCAAACTAAAGAAACTGGACACCTATCTTAGACCATACACAAAAATTAACTTGAAATGGATCAAATATTTTAACATCAAATCTGAAACTATAAACCTCCTTGAAGAAAACATAGGTGGCAAACTCTGTGACATTGATCATATGATGACTTTTTGGACATGATGTCAAAAGCAAAAGCAAAGATAAATAGGTAGCACTACATCAAATTAAACAAGCAAAGCAAACCAACAAAATGGAGAGGTGATCAGAAGTGGGAGAGAGGTGAGTCAATAAGGCAAGGAGGGAACACAACAGACTATGGTGGAGGATTTCAGGTGCTTTACTCATGGGTAAAGAAGGAAGACCCATTCCTCTAAATCACAAACAGTGTTGTAAACCAATGTGACCTAAATTTTATAAAAAGAAAAGTCAACCTAATAAATGGGAGAAAGTATTTGCAAAGCATATATCTCATGAGGGATTAATATTCAAATAGATTAACAACTCATTCAAAAATAACCCAATTAAAGAGCAGGCAGAGGATGTGAGGCATTTTCCCAAAGAAGACATAAAAATGTACTGAACATCAGCAATCATGAGGGAAATGCACATTAAAATCACAATGCAATACCACCTCACACCTGTTAGAATGGCTGTCGTCAAAAAGACAAAAAATAATAAGTGTTGGTGAGGAAGTGGAGAAAAAGGAATCCTGATAGACTGTTGCTAAGAATGCAAATTGTACAATACCAAAAACTACTAAAAACAATGTGGAGTTTTCTCTAAAAAATTAAAACTGTTGTATCAGCACTTCCATTTCTTATTGTCTGAGTAAACAAAAGCATTAACTTAAAAAGGCTATTCACTCCCCATGTTTACAATCAAATTATTTACAGTAACCAGGCCAAGATTTGGAAACAAACTAGTTGGATATTGCTGAATGAATCAATAAAGAATATGTCATACACGTACATACAAATATTATTCAGCCACAAAAGAGTGATATTCACACAGAGAAAGGAATATTATTCAACAGTGAAAAGAAGGAAATCTTGCCATTATAAAAACATGGAGGTATCTTAAAGGCATTATGCTAAGGGAAATAAATAATAAGACAGAAAAAGGCAAATGCCACATTATCTCTCATGTATGTAGATTCTTTAAAAAGAAAAAAAAAAACAAAACAAAACGAATAAATGAAAACCTCACCTCACAGAACTGGAGAACATTTGAAAGGCGGTTGCTAGAAGCAGACTGGTAGGTGGGAAAAATTGGTGATGGAGATTAAAAAATACAAACTTCTTGCTATAAAATAAAATACGTGGGAACTATAGTAAATACTATATGTATATCTCAAAGTTTCTAAGAGAGTAGATAATATAATTTCATCACAAAAAAAAGTTTGCTAAATACATTGGCTGTCGGAGACCAGCTCCAACCTTTGGGGTGTCTAGAGGCAGCACAGGCAGGACCCTAAGATGGGAAGGCATCGGTGAGCAGATATTCCAAAAGGGGAGACAGGAGCGGGTGCGAGGAAGACACGGGAGTCAGGATAGAGTGCAAGTCTTCCTGCTTTTCCTTCAGCAGGTCTTTATTTATACTGTGTAGCAAGTAGTTAATAGTAATAATGCATAGGGTAAGTTAATGAGATATCTCCATAAAACATTCTCAAGGACAAGGGAAAAAGCATTCTGTTTATAATTTATGGTATGCTAAATTATACGTTTTTGTGACAGTTATCATATATACAGCTGTCTAGTTATCATCAAAGGAACAGGGGTCTGGAAAAGGGTGAGCTTGTTAGCAAAGGTTGTTAGGGTCTTGGGATAGTAGTAAATTGTGTTAGCAGTGTTATCAGTGATTGTCTAAGGAAGAGCTAATGGGTAATTTGAGGCTAGCAGAGAGTAGTTAGTGTTTGTTTTAGAAAGGAGTAAATTAAGAGAAAGTTGTACAGTTGTATATCAAACGACACCTGTGTAGTCAAGGTTAAAATTTGTCCATGAGTCCTTATGCCCTGGGAGCCTTATCTGAAGTTTATTTTTTATTCAAAGAAACCAAGGAAGCTTCCCAGGAGTTTTTTATGTCCTGGGGTCTTATTTCTCCTGGGGCTTGCCTTTTGTCTCAGGAGACAGAGGAATTTCTCCTCCTGGAGCAGCTTGCCTGAACCAGGCAGCCGCCTGTGTGGCTAAGACAATCCAGTTGTAAACTGAATGTTGCTCAGAATATTTTGATATTATGTTTATACAAAAAAGGAAGGTCATAACATAAGTTAGCAGTGGACAGTCTGATTTTTCAGAGCTTATCCCGATCCACCCGGAATCTGTCAGACGATGGACGTTGCATAGCTTGTGTCAATTGGCAATGTTAACTAGAGATATTGTGTTGATCGCTTTGCAATATATACAACTAGCCATCACTGTGCTATACGCCTGAAACAAATATAATGTTATATGTCAATTATATCTAAGTAAAAAATGTTGACAGTGCTAAAGCTATTGGATTTCTCAATAATGAGACTTTTTAAAAAAGATTAATTTATTTAGGAATACAGAACTGGGGTACAGGCTAGAGGTGTAGGGGTGAGAGGATTCACCAGAGACAGAGTGGGGAGCAGAACAGGCAGATGTACTGAAACACACTGTTGAGGGGAGCAGCAGGGAGACAGGAGAGGTGTGCCACGCCATGTGGGCCGGCTCCCTGGCTGGGGACCAAACTCATGCTGCAGTGGCTGCAGTAGCTTCATAGTGCTATGCTTTAACCCATTGTGCCACCAGGGAGGGCCCCAATAATAAGACTTTTTATTTCAGAGAGAGGTTTCTTTGAAGAAGCAAAGCAGAATTTCAAAAAATAATAAAGGATTGAGGAGATAGGAGAAAGCAAAAGATACATGAAGATCTTGTGATGCCAGATGTTTGAATGGTATGAATGAGAAATACATAGAGCTGTTGCTAACTTAAGAAATAAAATGAAACATTTTTCCATAATGAAAATATTAAAGTTAAAATGAAAGCTAAGAGAAGTTAAAAAGTGAGAAGACAACAAATGCTGAGCTTTCTCTCTCAAGAGTCAAGAACAGATGAATTCAAGGACAAAAAAACAATCAGCAATTCAGACTGCACTGGGCATGGAGACCAGACCTGTGAATGAGCATTATGAGACACTGAATTGATTCCAAGAAAGCAAATAATAAATCCAGACTATGAACTCCTCCATACCAGATTTAATTCTTCCACAGAGGCAGACCCTGTTCCCACTCAGTCAAATTCCAAGAAATACACAAACAACCAAAGTCCCATGTCAGGCTCTTGGAATAAGTTAAGCCCCATGCCATTTCTCTGAGTTCAGACTCCTTTAGAAATGAAAATCAATCCAGCTCAATCCTAATTTATTGTGAATGTACTGATTCACAAGCCACATTCTCCAATCCACCCCTAATCACTAGACAATAATGGCATCGGATTGTTCCATAAGCCTTGATATCAGCTCAACTTGCCGTGCTAAGTTTTGTTATCCTTCATCACTGTTCAGATTGTACAATCCCTAGATCAACCAAATTCTTCCAGACTTTCATTTCAATATTTTTCCATGTAGATCTATCTTGACCATACTCTCAAATTTCGTCTTCCTCTTAAAGCTTTCTACTGTGCCGTAAGGGAACTTCTATTTCATGGCAAATTGTCTTATATCCTCCACCTCTTCATGAAGTATTTCTCCCACCTCCTAACCCAAATCAGTGTTTACTATTGTTATTTCTAAATCATTATTCCTTTTAAGTTTCTGAAAACTGCTCTTTTGAGGCATGTGCTGCCTCACTGAATCTGTCATACATTAACATCTCATCTTTTGTCAAGTTCTCAGGTTGGTTTGTCAGTCACTTGGCAGTATGAGAAAAATGGACACACAGCAGTTAAACTGCTGCGAAGGAAGATGGACTACTATCTAGAGAGCAGAATGAGAGCAGACACAGGAAAGTGGAATCATAGGTAGGAAAGATGCAGTCATTTAACAGGTATATGGTACATGAAGTATATGGTACATTACAGATGGCTCATACTAGCTCATAAATGTCAGTTGTTAAATTATCAAAAATTTTGCTAGCCAACACACTGGCATCTTGAAATGGGACATTATGGGATTATTTACACCATGGAAATCTGCAAATGTTGATAAGCAGGTCTATTCTCCTGCTTCATGAAATAAATAGCATACCACTATGTGGTAGGAAGAGGAAATACAATCTTAACTGGATGTAAGGTCAAGAAAACTGAAGAAAAAATTTACTTAACTCAAAATTAAGTTATAGAAATATATGTATATATATATATATATACACACACACACAGTGTAATAACTTTGCAAAGCAAACACAAATAAATAAAATGCTATCTATGAACAATATCACCCTAAAGGTTGAGGACAAAAACTAAAAATAATAGTTAATGACAGAATCAGGAGTAGCAAAATGAAAGACAGATTCCAAGGGAAAATAAGGGAACACGTTTCTGTTCACTTAACAAACAGGTTTCATCCTCATGAATGAAGCTGAATCACAACTCTAAGGAAATGAACGGATGCGCTAGCAAGTTCTCCTGTAACAGTAGGTACCCTGAGACTTAATTCAGCACACAGTATGTATTTATTCTGCATTTAACTAGGCTCTGGATATGGCTTTGGTCTTCAGAAACTACATGGCTCAAGAAGTTGACAAGAACAAAGAGAATACGGAGGAATCACGAGTTTCAGGGCAGAGTGTGACCTCTCTCCCTATAGCCACTGAATAATACTGTGCAAGTCACCTAAACCCTCTGAACTCACTTCCTCAGCTGCAATATGGAAAAGGTGATACCTGTTTCCTAGAGTAGCTTCCAAATTACACAAGATGATATAATTCAAAGTGTTGAGTGACTTGTTAGTAGCAGATACTAAACATTTAGTGACTATTTCTTTTACATGCCTAAACTTCTGTTCTCCATCAGGCAAGGCTAAGAACACATTCTCAAAATGATAAAACTGTAAAGCCAAAGACCTAAGTGTATGAGGGAGTTTCTCAATTCTTTGCTTTTCTTCAGCGTTGGAAAGTTCTATTCCAGGGGTGCCAAACTCTGGCTAAATGACTAGGGAGCAAATATTTTAGGCTTTGTGGCCCATACACACTCTGTTACAACTATTCAAATACACTGTTGTAGTACAAAACCAGCCACAGACAATACATAAACAAACATGTTATTGAAACATAGTATGTTTCAATAAAACATACTGTATTTCAATGAAACTTTATTTATGGACACTGATATTTAAATTGTACCATATTTTTCTATGTTAACAAATATTCTTTTGATTTTTTTTCGATCGTTGAAATGCAAAAATCATTCTTAGCTCACATATCATACAAAAACATGTAGATGGCTGGATTTTGCAAGAGCCTATTGTTCCTGTCATCCACACTTACACTTCATGAGCAAACTAGAATAGGACAGATGTTTTAAAAACTATTCTTATACCTTGGAATTCTTTGTCCAAAGACACTTGGTGTGACAACCACTTGTTACCAGTATCTAGGAGAAAGGAAATATGGTATCTTTCCCACTCATTTGAGAACCTTCTCCCCAGGCCCACCCTCCCCAAAAGAGATTTTTTTAAAAAGATTTATTTATTTGTGCATACAGAACTGGAGTACAGGCCAGAGGTACAGGGGTGGTGAGAGGATTCACCAGAGACAGAGTGGGGAGCAGAACAGATGAAGTACACTGCTGAGGGGAGCAGCGGGCGGGTCAGGAGAGGTCTGCCACACCATGCGGTCACCTTTGGAGTGAGGATCAAACTCATGCTGAAGTGCTGTGCTTTAACCTGATGCACCACCAGGGAGGGCCACAAAAGAGATTTTTACAGGGCATTTTTTGGAGGCCATACAATGAAACACGAGAAAGAAATACAGACAAAAATAAATCACAACAGAATTTAAAAGACTAACCATAGGGTCAAGGGTACCAGAGGGGGAGCGTGGCAATGGGGGTAACAAAAGAAGTGGGTCCAGTGGACTCTGGTGGTGGATTATGGGTGCCTTAGTGGTGGGTGTGATGAAGTAACACACACGTGTAGAGATGTAAACCTGTACCCGCAAATCACATATACTGTTTTAAAGCAGTGCTACCTCAATAAAATACAACTTCTAAAAAGAAAAGTTGATCTTTTTTTACTAAGTGATCCCTTTTAGGGCAACCAAAATCCAAATATGAAAAAGGCAGGAAATAGTAATTGAAACGACCCCCACCCCCAGGCTTCAATTTCTTGCTACACATTAGTGTTCTTAGTTCTGGTCCTAAACAATGGCCACTCTCCTGAATCCTAGCCTCATCTGATGAGGATCTCCATACCTCAAATACTAGATTATTTATCTGCATGATGATTTCACCCTTTCTCTTATTCTTGGCTGCTCAAGTTTCTGTGATTGCGATTTGGTCTTTGCCTTGGTCATAGGAATCTGACACGTGATTCTCCATCCCTCTGCAATCCTAGATGCCTGACCACAACAGTCAGATCTGAACTATAAAAACTGCTCCAAGTCATTTGGATTATCTTAATAAAGGATGTAAAAACAAAAGGTTTAGTTAGGTCTGTCATGCAACAAGTGATGTGCTAATCACCTATCTATGAATTAAGAAAACTGACAAGCATTTTTATGAATGGTGTAAAGTGTGCAATCCAAGCTTAAGAAAGAAACTCAAATGAGTAGTTGTTATAGTTTCTTCTCTTTCAAGTAAATTACTCTGAGTCCCTTCTTCCAAGGAGTTCTCTAGACACATTTTCTAGCAAGGAAAGACACCTGGAGAAGAAACAGCTCCAAGAAAATAGTATTTTGAAAAGTCATTAAAGGATTTCACTGGCATCTGGGAAAATCAGGCTACTTTTGGTGCACAAACAGATTAGAGATGCAAGAGAAAAGCACAAAGATGATATAAAGCTCATCCTCTGTCACTAATGCTCAGCGACAGAGGCATGGGTTCTCCTGGGCATATAATTCAAACTTCATGGATGGGAGCCTGTTGTAAAAGGGCAATTCAAGATATCATCTTTTGGTTTGAAAACAAACCAAATCCAAAGACAAAATCAAAAATTAAACGAAACTCTTGCTTGATTTTAATTTCAGAGTAATCATGTTATAACACACACATAAAGTCAAAGGTGTGTCAAGTGAGACAGAATGACTAAGTTATGCTGAAAACTGATTTTAGCTCCTGAACAAATGCAATGTTTAAGGAAATATTTAAAAATCAACCCTTCAAATATTTCTCATTACCATTTGTAAATATTGAAAAAAAAAAAAAAGACATACAGAGCCTTCCCTGGAGGGGCAGGGGCTTACAACACAGCACTATGAAGCTGGTCGCAGCCACTTCAGCACAAGTTCAATCCCCACACTAGAGGTGACCACATGGCGGGGCAGACCTCTCGTGTCTTGCCCGCTGCTCCCCTCAGCAGTGTACTTCATCCATCTGCTGTTCTGCTCCCCACTCTGTCTCTCGTGAATCCTCTCACCGCCCCTGCACCTCTGGTCTGTACCCCAGTCTGGATGCATAAATAATCTTCTTAAAAAATGAGATAAAGGCCCTCCCTGGTGGCGCAGCGGGTTAAAGCACAGCACTGAGAATCTGAAGCCACTTCCGTATGAGTTCGATTCCCGCCTGCCGCCTGCCCCGGAGGAGACCACATGGCGAGCCAGACCTCTCCTGACCCGCCCGCTGCTCCCCTCAGCAGTGTACTTCGTCGATCTGCCTGTTCTGCTCCCCACTCTGTCTCTGGTGAAGCCTCTCACCGCCCCTGAGCCTCTGGCCTGTACCCCAGTTCTGTATGAATAAATAAATCTTTAAAAAAAAAATGAGATAAAAATGGAGACCTTAGACAACCCAAATGACCTGCATTTATCAATGAATCACCATGTGTTTTCATTCCTAGGACTTCTAGATTTACTCTCAATCTTCTTCTCCCCAGCTTGATGCTCTCAGACCAGACTTTCAGTAACTGCATCAGGTCAGTCTCCTTGCCCTGAGCCTGTCAGTTGGCCACAGTCAGTGGAAAGTACCTACTGGATGAGGAAGGAATGTGAGGGAAGATATCTGTTTCTCTTGCTGCTTCCCTGTTTGACAAAAGTTAGCATGGGCTTCATTTGTCTCCTAGAGGCCACCAGACCTGGGTGCCAATAGCCATTCTCTCTGCCCGGATCTTCAGGCCCCATGTGGGGAAAGGGTACCACTCTCCTAGTCTTAGGGTACTTTATTGTACCTTGCTAGTTTCCCTTAACTCTGCACACATTTGTGCATTGTCCCTTCATTAAGCTCACCTCACTTCTTCTAGCAGAACACACCATCTATTTCCTGTGCTGAGCCTACTTGCCTCTATTTGTTTCCCACTCTTATTTATAATTGAACAAAGAAGTCTTAGCCAACCACCATTGTCTTCTACCTACCACTGTATGTCGATATCCTTTTCTGTATGCCTGATGCAGCAAGTACTAGACCGAGGATATAGAGGGAAAATAGCACCAAAGAGGGGCTCATGGGAAACTATGGATCATGGTTTAGAGTATTTCTAGTACCAGTATTTGTATATTTTTCACATGTATTTTGTATATATTAAATGATTCATCATAAAAAACACAACAGCAAGACATAAAATTATGTAAAGTTAAAATTTGATTTAATATGTATATATGTATAGAAATTGTTCTGAAAGGACTAGTAAGAAAAACATTAGTGACATTAGGTCATGAAATTAATGGTGATTATTTTATTTTACAAATAGCCTACAATAAAGAAAAAATATATCTTCTCTAGAAAATTTATATAGCCAATAATATGCAGTAAATACTTGGAAAACCACAATTGCTTCAATCAAGTTCGACAACAGTGTTGTATATAATCATGTTACTGATAAGTGGACCTGCTCAAAAGCAGAAACCCCCAACAAAATCTCAGAGAAGTGACCGATAGGCAAAAAGAAGTTGACTCCAGGATCAAATGAGAGTGTCAACCTCTTGCAACAATTAAGCCACACAAGAAGGATTGCAGGAGACCATGAGAGCAAGAACTTGCTGTACAGCTGTACAGCTGCCAAAGCTGACCTTAATTGTCCAGTCACATTCTGTTCAGACCACTATTTACCTTTCAGTTGCTATGAATAGTAACCGTGTGATACAGTCATGTTTAAAGGGAGAGATGCTGTTCAGACTCATCAGCAGCCTCTCCTTTAGGCTGTTATGAAGATTTCATGGCGTTTGCTAAATGTCAGTCCCAGGAGACCCTGCAAAATGAGTGGCAAGTATAGACTTTTTGAAGCTCAATATCAGGAAGGACAATTTTCTTGACTGTGCTGGAGCCCAGCAACACCAAGACCGGTTACAAAGATTTTTAGCAACAAACATGCCAATTACTGGGCTTCTATTAAGTGTCCATAGAAGTGACATTTATTCAGCAAATTTGGAGATATATGAAGAATGGTGTCTGACAACATCACATTGATTAAATGAACAATGCTGTTCTTGCCATATTATTTTTGTAACACCATTTTGATACTTAGATTTGAGTCAGCACACATGATTTTAGAACTTGTCTCCCTACCATAAGCCTTTCTTAGTGTCTTGGAAACGACAGAATAGGGAAAAGCCTGTAGCTATCTTGACTCCCTTTTTTCTTCCATGAACACACACATGTCTTTCTCTAATATTTTATACAACTTATTACTTGAGCTAAAGAGTAAGTGAGAATTCAAGCAGTAATGTTTTTGTGCTAGTTTTAGGTACAACATATTTTTAAAACTGTAGTCCCTGAATTTAATTAAACTTCCCCCCTATATATCATGGCACAAGGCAACATGAAGCATGCTAGGGCAAATATTAGTGGATTTAATGTGAATAATTTGCATAAGGAACCAAGAAGCATTTTCAAATAGGCTGCACATCTGGTTTCATAAATCCTAGAATAGCTGGTTTGGAAATGGCCTCAAAGATCAACTAGTCCAATCATGCACCCAAGGTTTTGTATCCCTTCTAAAAAATCTCCATCTGTTAGTATATATGTCATCCTTGAACTGCTCCAGAAAAAGAAATGTTTTAAACAGTCCACTGGAGTGGGAGGACTAATTTCCACACATATATCTATAGAAAGTATTACTCCAGCAGCTCTCCTGCAGCCTGAGACTATGTAGCTGACTCTCTTTTTCTCCTTTTCCTAACAAACCTGTCCTTTTAAAATGTAAAAAAAAAAAAAAAAAAAAGTATTACTCCAAACCTGTCTTGTACTCCTTATTTTAAAATGGCAGTATTATTCTTACATATATTCCATTTTAATATCAATTTGACAGATCCTGTCTTCCAGAACCTGGAAGACTCAGTTTTCTTCTACCCATAAAACAAAATGAATAATGGTAGAAACCATAGTTTCTAGTACACATACAAAATTCTAAGACAATATATTGAAGGAAGCATTGTTTTCATCTTTTAAACTTAACTGGAACATGTAAGTCAAGTCAAATAAGCAGAAAACTGCTTGCCAAGACTATGTAGTTACACACAGGAGGACGCTGTTTTAAAAAGACTGATGAGAAAGCTAGCACAAGACTCGCAAAGTTGTACTGAATAAGAAAACCAGAGTTAAGCACCAAAGGCATACTACCGGCTGTTTAGACTTAACAGAATAATTCAAAGTTTCCTGTATCAAAGAAAGTTTCTCAGAAAAGTTTTTAGCAATCTATTGACTCTAGTTAAAAAATGCTCTGGACAAATCTTGGAGAACAATATGCCTTCTTATTACAAAAAGAATCAATGTAACGCCGGAAATGTCCCCACTGCAGAGTCATGGTTGGGGATTTAAAGACCTCTCACTTTTCAAGATTCCCTGGCACAAACCCTCAACAGAGACTTATTAAAATATAAAAAGCTTAATGAAAAGGGTGACAGGTCTAGAATCAGATACTAGCCTGGCCTTCGGCAGAAAAAAAAAGACACAGAGAAGGAAAGAGGGAGATAAACTCAAGATAATCTTCACTCCCTGTTCAACTTTCACATGGTGAGTGTATTACTTCATTTATTCTTACCTTTGGTTTATTCTGAAAGTCTTCCTTAAGCCCTACCAAAAGCTTGGGTAAACATTGCCAAGCACTTTTGTTGAACTAAATGTATGGACGAAGCACATTTATCACAAATCAAATGTCAGTGTTTAAATCTTGAGATATGTCCATACAAAATCTGTAGCCAATCATGATTAGTCTTCAGGATAAGTTCTCTTTCTTGTTTAGCATTACGCTGGAGCTCATATTAGGTGTTTTATTAAAGTGCTTTAATAAGAATAGCTAATGGGCATTTCTAATGATAAAGACAATTCCATGACGAGTCATCAATCTAGTTACTTTCCAGTTTGAAAAATTAGGGAAGCAGTGAGACCAAATCCATTTTTCTATATGCTTTCACATTCTTAATTGACAGATGACACTGAGATGAAGAACAGATTTCCAAATTACAATATTGAAAGAAACAAAAAAGTCATTTATAATCAGTTATGAATACTGTGAAGAAATCATTCATTTAAAAGCTGAACAACTTATGCAAACTTGAGACATCAAAGGTTTAAAATGGGTTCAGTTACCCAAAATTGTGAGGTAGGGAAAAAGAAACTAGAAAAGTCTTATTCAATGACAAAGTGTCATAGCATCATCATGAAAACATCTAGGCTTTTCTACATTATAAAATCTTAAGAGAATTCAAGCCTTCAAGAATAAAGAAGAAAGTATCAAGTAATCTTGCATTGACCAGAGAGGGAAAGCACTGGTCATTTACTGAAGTGATTTGGTTTTTTTCTTTATCGTTGTCTTTTCTAGAGGTATCCCAAAATTGGATTTTGAGACAAAATCGACTTTGCCTCTGAAGGTTAAGTGCTGCTGCTGCTCTCTGTCATTTTCAAACATCCCTCTTTTCTCTATTGGTATAGGAAGCCCAATTCCATGGTAGGACCTCTTGTCAAGCCTGGCCTTGAGGATATAACTGACTCTCTCAAAGATGTCACTCTTTATTGCCAGGACATTGCTTATTACATTAGTGAAGGGACTGTCCAGTGGCCTTTCTGGGAAACAGGGTCAAGCAGCAGATTCGCTGTTTTCACAAAATAAATCCATTCTAACGTTCCCCTTCCTAAGCCTTATCCTTCCTCACGATCATGCTCGGTGGTCCTGTCTCATTAACTCATTTTCTGCAAGAAATTAAGTGTCAAAACTTCAAAGAGTCATCTCAGAGTATATTAGCACAAAATTCAGTGTTCCTGCCAATATTTTGAACTCCATATCACATGTGAGTGCTTTCCGACCAGTGATTCACTGGCCCAACATGTTTATGGCTCACTCCTACATTCATTCCCTTTGCTCACTGCCACTATGAACAACTTGGACCTGCACTTCAGGGTGTAAGCTCTATGCTTCCACATGGACTGTGCTTTTCAACTACGGCTGGGCTATAATTTGAAGCTGGTTACCAGACTGAGGTGTAAGGGTGGCAGGAGCCCATCATGAGAAAGCCGGACATCATATTCTAGTGACCTGCCTCAATGAAGTATTTCCAGGGTATTCAATTGAGCAAGGTATCTAGCGAAGAGCCAGGAGTTAATCCTATCAGGCGGGAAGGTTTAGTGGAAACTGGGGTTCATCTGTATGTGTCCATCCAAGTTCACGGTCACATTCATTTTCACCTAGAACACTAACTTTCCTCTATAGTAAACCTGTCACAGCAGTGCTTTCAATTTTCTTTGCCTCTCACTCATCTTTATACATTGTATCTCCGGCCCAATATCTAGCATGGTCTTCTCAAAAGCTGCAGGAGATAGAATTTTCCTTGCTTGCATCCAACATCCTCTGATGTGCAGTGTTTTCTGAGTGGGCAGTTACTGACCTGAGTATGTCATTTTTTTTTTACACCATTTCTGAATGAATCACAGTATCTAGTCACCTTTATCATACTGACAGAAGTATCATTTGTCCTATGTTTTTCCTGTGACATTGCTGTCACATGACCCAAAATTCCACCTCCCACCTGCACCTGCACCTTGTCTTAATCTATTGTAGATTAAACTCTTAGGAACTGTGTGCTTCCAGAAGCAAACTGGATGTTATTACTAGTCCACTTTGGCACCTACTGTTTCTGTTTTGTTCCCCTAAAAGCGGAATCTGAGAGAAAGGCTTATGTGCAAATAGTTTTGGGGAATATAATCTTACAGAGTCTGGGTTAAGGGACAGGGGAGAGTTCCCCTCTTGGGAAGGAAAGAAAGCTGACACAGGGATGGGTTATTGAGTTGGCCACCAGTAGGGTGAGTGGAACCTAAACCCAGTGGACTTTCTGAGAAGTCTACTGAAATCTCTCTTGTAATTTTCTTTTCAAGGATGAAAGAAGGAAATTACCTTCTGGTTCCTGTTGTCCGTTGTTTAATGTCAGCACCACTCTGACAGCGAATGTATGAGTGCTGAGCAGTGTCCTGAGGTTCACTGTAACTTTCTGTGATATCAGATATCCCAGGGGCAGGAGATGAGCCAGGAGATGAGACTGAAGTAAGGCACAGTCAGGTGACATATGTGAGGTTGTCTGAAGCTTGTGCTTCACTGGTTACTGAGGCAGTGACTGAAGTGCATGATGGTCTTAGAAGCTCTCAGGTGGATATAAAGGTAGCTGACATCATTGACAGGCACAGTTAGCACTTACTGAAAGTTCTCCAGCTTCAGAGCTTGGTGGCGATGTAACGTGTCCTACTAATATGTATGAGTCACACAATCTCATGGGAGGGTACAGAAGATATACGTGTGTGTAATAAATATAGTTGGCATCTGCAGCATATGGATATAAATATATATTCTCATGAGGGAAGATTATAAAGGTCATTCACTTTTATAGAATGGGCAAATATTATTTTTGGATAAAACAAGCCCATTTGACTTCACAAATTTGTATTGCATTACTTTAGCTACATATAAAGTTGGTTTTATTGAATATTATGTTGGTAATAATTAACACCCTTGAAAAAGAAACCATATGAGAAAATGTCCTTGAAATTATTTTCAGGATATTGAATAGTGTGTTTCATATCCTGTGACAACCCTTTCTTAAGGCCTCCAAGAGAAATATCTCTTAATGCTCATTTCAAGAAAATTCCTGAACACAACCTTTATAAAAATCATCAAACTGTAAATCTTAAAAATAATTCTGTTCTCTTTGTTTCAGCCACAGGGAAACAAGATAACATGATCTTATAATAGGCATTTCTATAAGTTCTCATTTCACTTTACTAGTCTACTCATATCCATTCCCATTGATCTGTTTATCAACTTGTATTTCATTTTATGACTTATAAGTGTAATATAAACCATTTTATGATCTTATGTATTACTAACATGTTGTATAAATCATGTAATCAAATAAAATTTACATAGATAACTATTAAAAACACAATTTAATCATTTTATATTCAATGATATGATTACATTTATAAATATTCTTATTTATATTTTTAATTAAATGGCAGGTGAACTTATTGAGTGAAAGTGATAAAAATGAGATACATCATACCTGTGAGCGTGGCCCACATCAGAAAGACCAGAAACAAGTGTTGGTGAAGATGAGGAGAAAAGGGGGCCCTCCTACACTTGTGGGAATGCATACTCATCCAGCCCTTCTGCAAGGCAGTGTGGAGGTTTCTCAAAACACTAGAAATGGATCTTCCACACATTCTAATAATTCCAGTGCTAGGCATCTACCTGAAAAATTCAAAACCACTAATTCAAAAAGAAAACTACACCTCCATGTTTACTGCAGCACTATTTACAATTGCCAATTTATGGAAACAAACAAACTAAGTTCCCCAAAACAGACGAGGGGACCAAGAAGGTGTGGTATGTCTACACAATGGAATATTACTCAGCAATCAAAAGAGATGAACTCATGCCATGCTCAATAATATGGATGAAGCTAGAAGGGATAATGCTAAGTGTAATAACTCAGAAGAAGAAAGATAAATTCTGGATGGTGTTGCTAATAGATGGAGTATAGAGAAATGAGATCAAGTCAAATTTGAAATTTAATGCTGAAGGGGGGCAGAGGGTGTTGGGGGAATAAAAACATAGAGGAAGGGAAGCAATATGGGCTATGGTGTTGGACAATGAGCAACATGTTGGGGGTCTACTTTGGTGGCAATACATGATGGGAAGGATCCTAGTGCTACCTCAGCTAAAAGAATAACTTTAAAACATTCTTGAAGGACAAAAATAAAAAAGAAATATATTGATACAGCTGAGATAGTAAAGTATACACATTTACATGGAATGACAGAACTGGAAAGCAGTTTTATACTGTTAACAAAGTGACTCAAGTTGTTATTCAACAAGTATATCCTTCTTATTTCACAAGTGACCAAAACTGGAACAAATTAGTAATATGGCATTAGACATCTGTCTTCTTATTTCAAGTCACAATGTCTTAAAAGAAACTAGAAATACTGATTTTACTCTTTATCCCATTTATCTTCTAACTATGTCAGGGAATTTATCTTTACTCGAAATAAGTATATTAGTAATATCTATCATGATCTAAGAATATCTATTAAGTATTAGCATGAAGGGGACAGGAAATTTTTCTAATTGAAATAATTTAATCTAAAACTAAAATATATAATACTGATTCATAACAGAATTAATCCTATATTACAACAAAATTAAACTGATGAAAGAAACCCTACAAAGTGAATATCACAGTAAGATACATTGGTCTACTGTACAACTGTGAAATATTTTTAGAAGGATCTGCTTAGAAACTATAAACTCTACTGAAATGTAACCTTCCAACCAATTAGAACATTTTCATGTTTAAAAAACTGTGAACAAACTAAAGAAATGTGATAAACAAGGATTATAGGTTATAGGAGAGGGGGATAGAAAACAGTGTCCATATAGTTATTTGAATATTAGTACACTCAGAACATTCAAAATTCTGAGTCATCTTGTAGGATGATGCAAGATTATTCCAATCTTAGAATGGAGGTGTTTGACAAAATCTCATAGTGCTTATCCCAAGTCAGAGGTTAACTCCCAGAAGAAATTCTGAACTCAGTGCAGCAATTAATCACAGTGATGAGTATAAAATGACAGTGGCATTTCTGTGACCAACTCAGGAGGGTGGAGAAAGGCCCTTTGCGGCTGGCTGCCCAGCCAATGGTATTAACTAGCCCGCACAGGAAACACGAGCCGGTCCCACAGCGGTGATGAAGTTGCTTCCCATCCCTCATACACATGTACACAGGAGCAGATGTGGCAAGGGCAGGTGAAAACACTGAGTTTCTATGTCTCAGGAAGAGAAACTACATGAAAATTATCTGTGAGTCTGATATGAGGGTTTCTCATGTGCTTCGATCGAACAGCAAATTTAATCCAATCACAGATAATTGAGATTAATGCAAAAATCAGAATGATGCAGTTTTGGAGAAGTAAATTTATTTTTAAAATAATGATTAATACTTTTTGAATACCTCTTTTATTACCATTCTACTAGTAGTACTCACATGAGTAGTCAGTTCATATAAGGAGTAGATTCATCTATAAGATAATTATGGGGTAGATGGAGGGGTACATTTTGTTAACTCAGGAATAAGTTATTAAACTGATCTATCCTTGACTATTTGAACTTGCTTATATTAATCATATTAAAAAATTTACAAAGCGGGCCCTCCCTGGTGGCGCAGCGGGTTAAAGCACAGCACTAAGAAGCTAAGGCCACTTTCGCATGAGTTCGATCCCCGCCTGCCCTGGAGGAGATCCACATGGCACGGCAGACCTCTCCTGACCCGCCCGCTCCTCCCCTCAGCAGTGTACTTCATCGATCTGCCTGTTCTGCTCCCCTCTCTGTCTCTGGTGAATCCTCTCACCCTCCACATCTCTGGCCTGTACCCCAGTTCCATATCAATAAATAAATCTTAAAAAAAATTTACAAAGCACTTGCCATGTACTATGCCTGCTTTCACATGGCATTTGTTCACTTATCACAACCACCTTGTGAAACAGGTACTGATGTTATACCCATTTTGCCGATGAAGAAACAATGGGTTAGTCTGACCTTTCAGACGGAGGGGTTAAGGCATGAAACTGACCCAAGTCCAAACATTTAAACACTTACGTGGCTGTTTATGTGGGGCCTGCCTCAGAAACTATTCTTTAATCTGTTCCAGGGAGTTCCATACCTGCATCTTTAAAAGTCCTGGTCATATGCCAGGGCAGAAGCTTCTGCACTATTCCTAAGGAATAAGGCAATAAAAACTGGGTAGGAAAGGTTTAATGAAAATCAGTTTTGCTGTCCTACTAAAGGGAGCTTTACAGCCAGTACTTGGGCGGCTCTCATAACAGAAACAATGAAATAGGATTTACTGAGCTTCTCAGTTGCAACCACAGGCTAACGGTGACACTGGACACTAACAATTCTGAAAACCAATCTCAATTCTCGATTTGAACTGAAAGGAAGAAAGTAAACACAGGAACATGTCAGAATGGAGATTTAACCTGGAGAAAATATAAAAAGCCAGCCAGAATTAGAAAGGCAAGAAAGAACAGCAGAATTAAAAAAGAAAATACCAGCTATATAAATTAGATTAACACTGGGTCCGCCTGCTCATTTGCAGATTTTGCATTTGTGATACAGTAGTTTTCCCATCTACATTATCTTCAGCCTCCCCACAGCCCTTCTTTCTGGCACCAATTGAAAAAAATAATCCATAAAATGATTACTAAGTATACACGTGTACCTCTATGGCAGACACAAAGTCATATTAACAATTACTTAAGCACAGTCGAGCCTATTATTTAAATATATGCTCTTTCTTGCTGTGTTTCTCAAGGGGCTGCTGACATTTTGAGTACAACAATTATTCCTGGGTTAGACTAACTGTATACTGCACAATTCTTACCACCTCAGCCTGCTGCCACCAAGCGCACAGTTGCTCTGAATCACTGTGATAACCAGAAATCACCCTCATCCATTTCAAAATTCCCTTTGGGCAGGACAGCACTTCCTTAGTTGGGGAACGCCATGAGCACAACAAGCTCATGCATCTCAGAGAATTAATAACACTATTGATTCATATCTTTTATTCACGACATAATTGTTGAGGTGTCTGCCATGGTCAAGGTCCCTTGCTAGGAAGGATGGTACATCTAAGAGTCCAGATAGATACAGATTTTGCTGTGCTGGAGCAGGCAGGATGGTGTCAGAGCTGCATGCTGATTAGATATTAGCACACATCATGGAGATACACATACATGTATACATTTAGAATTCTAATGCTATCAAGAAAAACATGTTACTAGAGTCTTGAAAAGGAAGATATGCTTGGAAAGATGCGTTTGGGAAAGTTCTATAAGGAAGTGATGCATGAGCTGAGATTTGCAGTATAAGTAGGAGCTCACTTGGTGACGAGGCAAGACAAACACATTCTAGTAGATATAACACGTGAAGTTACACTGATGAGACAGCACATGGCAACAATGAGAAGGCGGCTGTTGGGGAGATACTGTGTTGATAATGTTGGGGAGAATCCATGCAGCATCTTAAAATTCATGTCAACAAGAAATTTAGGCACAATTAACCATTTGAAATTTGGTAGGAGGAAGATATGGAGAGGATGTCAGGAAACATAACCCACTGGTAGGTATCATCCCACAGAACTACAGCAAACTCCCCTATGAGAGGAGAGAAGCCTCGCACAGACAGAAATATCTTCAACTCACCTCAATTTATATAATGCTTAAAATCATGTTATTGCAGGCCCTCCCTGGTGGCGCAGCGGGTTAAAGCACAGCACAAAGAAGCTTAAGCCACTTCCGCATGAGTTCGATCCCCGCCTGCCCTGGAGGAGATCCACATGGCGAGGCAGACCTCTCCTGACCCGCCCGCTGCTCCCCTCAGCGGTGTACTTCATCCATCTGCCTGTTCTGTACCCTGCTCTGTCTCTGGTGAATCCTCTCACCCTCTGCGTCTCTGGCCTGTACCCCAGTTCTATACGAATAAATAAATCTTAAAAAAAATCATGTTATTGCATTAAGACATGAAAATAAATCCTGCTGCCTAATATATCTTTAGTGTGTTTTGATTGTGTAGAATGTATTAACTCAACAAATTTTCTGCCATACAATGTTCTTTGGGGGTTGTACTATGTGAGAGCAGATGACTGTCCAGGAATTTTGGGGGGAATCTGAGCACAATCTCAAGAGGCCAAATGTAGGGGTGAAATAAACACAGGAGTTGAAGATCCAGGAACTGAGTCTTGCTCCCAAACATTCTTGCCTCAATGGACCTCCCAGCAATAAAAAAAGAATACCCCACGGTTCTGAGTAAGATTACCTGAAATATATAGAGGAAGAGTATCTAACCCCCAAATTGACACATCCTGGGTGTACAATTCAGGTTTTCAATAAAACTAAGTGTCTTCACTTGTAAAATAAAGGCAGTAATAACTGCTCTGACATTCCAAGAGTATCATAAGGACAAATGGGTTATATTAGTAGAGAACAGGAACTATTGCTACGGAGAGGAATGTGGCATGAATGCCAGTCTAAACTGATTATCCCTTTGTTTTTCTGTCACTGGGTTATATTCATGGAGGCAAACTATTCTGTGGAACAGTCCTCTCCCTTTAGTCCTCAGAAAACCTTAGGATGCCCAAACCTGCCTGCCCTACATAGGTTCTGCCATCCGCCACATCAAGACAAAACATAGTCTAGTACATAAGATGTTTAATGGAAAGGAACTTTCCACATCTCTTTCAAGTATCTCTTTCTATGTCCCCAAAGTCCCTGGAGCAAGTCCAAAGCTGAGAAGCAAGTGCAATTTCTCTACATGTCTCTGCTCCACATGCCTCCTCCAGGTCTACTTCTTCCTTCCTTTTCTCAGTCTCCTCTCCAGCTCCTTTTCCTCCTCAGCTCCACCCTTCCTTGGATAAAGGAGAGAAACTGGGACCTTCCCTTTCTTGGGGATATTTCTATATCACAAAATGATAGTATGCAATTTATTGATCCTGATGAAATAACCATTATTTTTATACCACTTTATATGCTAAAATGTACACGCACACAATTTTCCTTGGATGTGTTGCAGAAAATACAGCATTGTCTAAACTGAACCTTGGACCAGTTTTTGAACCAGTATTTTATAAGATGGTGACTGAACACAGTTGTCTTGTAAGTGACCTTGCTCCAGGAGTTCACACTATATTTAAACCTGACTGAGCCCTGGAGGAGGATAGTTTATTAGAAGTTTAATACAAACAAGTATACATAAGGCTGATCATATTTTATGTGTAAGAAAATAAAAGCCATCTCTCAGTGGTAGAAAAAACAGGTCACTCCCTAGAAAATGTCCCCCTCCAGTGAACTGCTATTTGAAATATGATGTAGGGGTTTCATTCAGTCAAACTCTGACAATGTATTAAAAAAGCAACAGACACTATTTTAAGCTGTTGTTAGTTCCATACTCCCAAATGAAGCAAGACTCTAGAACACTTCTCTTAAAAAAGAAAACCTAGCAGAGATCACGGAGAACTGTGGACAGCACAGCAGAAATGGAAGTAGAAAAGACAAATACGCCTGATATCATCATGTTGGGCTGGAGAGTCTTAGAGGATATTATAGGCCAAAGGTGTTTCATCTTTTTCTGAGGTTATGGCCACCTTTGAGAATTTGATGAATGTTAGAGACTTTGTTCCCAGAGGGAAAATGTATATGCAAACAAAATCTTGTTCTCAGTTTAGTTAGGGTAATTAAAGCAACACAGAATCATTCCAGAAGACACTACTGTAAGGGGAAATACAAGTATGTTTGAGACCATAGGCCAGAAGAAATTTCTGCTACCAACATGGACTTCTTTTTTTTCTTTTTCTTAGAGAAAGTACGTCTGAGGTTTAATGACATTAATGAAGGTAAAATAAATTAGTCATTAAGCTAAGCAGAGCTAGTACAACATGCACAAAGATTTCTGTGAGGGGAAGAAAACAATTACATTTGGAGTTTCATTAAGAGGACCAAGGAGATATTGCATCATGAGCTAGGCTACGATTAGATTTCTATACCAATAAGAGCTATCCATTAAGGTCTTTTTGCATCATAAATTTTTGCTTTCCTTTTAAAATGACTGAATCATAGTCTGTTTAATTACATACTCTTGACATCCTTTCAGCCTCATAGCTCAGACTGGGGGGTGGGGAGACCCTTCACAGAAGAATATTTTTCCACCTTGCCTATCCCTGTGAAATAGAGGAGAGGCTAGTTTTATTTAGATTGGTGCTGATTTTTTAGGTGCCCCTGTTTTGCAGAGTCCTTCACAATTCATCCCTGGATGCTTTCTAGAACCTGCCTATTGTCTTGGCATCACAGAATCCATGTAATCTACTACCACCAACTTTGTTTTGGAGCTTTTGTTGACCTCTAATCTCCAGCAAGTTCTGTAAGCAGATTTCTGGAAACAGAACAGGACATCTAAACAGTTCCAATTCAAGATGAAAAAAAGAAACACTTATAACTACTTCTGAAGCACATTGTTCATATTCAGAGAAAATCTAGTTGCTCAAGATTTTCATTTCTACTGCATATAAGAGGAACACTTAATCACTGTGAGATTCACTTATATGCTCCGTAGTGCACATGTACTCCATGCACAGATTAGCAGCCAGACTAATTCTTCTTTCCTCCCAAATTATTAAAACAGGTAACGTGCTTTTATTAATGTTAGAACTAACTGAAATACCCCTGGAAAATTAATGCTCCAAATGAATGCAATTTCAGAGTTCGGTGAGTACATTATAGGCTTATTTTTCTTACTCTGCATGGGATGTTATATTCAGCAGTTTTGGTTTCTAGAGAAGACAGGAATAATTTCTCTGTCTTTCTGCTTGATAACTAGATGACCTGGCATTTTTCCTCAAAGGTAAAGGTGTCATTGTAGCTTGGGAGGCCATAATCTTTTAAGAGCTATTTAGTTAAAATATCAGAGGACAACGAGAAAGGATTTGGCTTGTTATATTTTCTGTCATAAGCCAAGACGCTATAGCATGCTTGAAGTCCCTACTTCTGTCTTTCACTCCTCTACTCACTTCAGACATGCATATTATGCCAGACACAGTACAATCGCAAATTGCTGGCACAAATAATGGCTCCTGTCTGCTCTCATGGAGCCAATTCTGTAGGAAATGAAACAGACCACATGCAGAGAACGTGCCCTTCAGTGGGAGGCAAAACACTCCCAAAGATATCCAAGAGGGAAGATGAGATGCAACAGATTCATGTTTTGGTAGTAGGAAGAGGAGGGAATTCCCCTTCGATGTTTAAAATTTCTTGGATGAAATGTAAGGTGAGATCATATGCTTACACAAAGGATCCAGGGGGGAAGATTTAAAGAGAATGGGGAAAAGATGACAAAGTTATCTTGGAGATTGGAAAGCTGTATTAACTGGGTAGCACTAAGGAGCTGGTTGGGTTTGAGCTAACAAAGTTAAAGTGAAAACAACCTGCTGGGTTTTGTGATTCTTTCCAGCAAAGTCGATTACCTGGAATGCAGGAATGGAAAAGGCAAATGATTGGTTTAAAGAGGGTAGAGTTTTCAAGGGAACTAGGATGGAGTGAGATGGGGCCAGGGACTAGAGGGGGCCAGGGCATACATACAAGGGACTGATGGGATTGGGCTCATCATCGTGGAAAGCGATGCAAGATGAATGATGAATGGAGGCAATAATTGCTCCAGTGTAAGTGTCACAGAGAACTTGAAGGCCATGTTGAGGGTGTGGGTTATCTGCACTTTTAATTTCACAGTTAGTGCGGTTTCTGAGGACTTGCTTCAGGCTAATGTGGGTACACATGTCAAAGAACTCTGAGATTTCAGGCACATGGATGAAAAATTGCCAAAATAATAGCAGTTGGAGTACAGAGGAAAATATAGCCTAGGAGATAAGTGCTTCGGTCCATGAAAGGGAGTGATGAAGAAGTCTAAAGGAGGTAGAGAAGGCCTTACCCAAAGAAGCAAAGTTTCTGTTTTGTTAGTTGTTAAAGAGAGTAAGGAGAGGGTGTGATCTGTAATCATAAGAGGAGACAAAGGGAAGAGACCCCGCCTGAAATCTTGGAGGAAGGAAACATCGCATCTCAAAGCACAGCCAGGTGTCCGTGAGGCACGTACCTGTGCAGGATGTTTTTGTTGTTACAAATGGTGGTGGTGGTGGTGGTGGTGGTGGTGTGCGTGTGTGTAGAAATGTGCATAAATACACAAGACCTTGTTATCATGCATAAGTCCTCTTGGTTACAAGCATTTGCTAGATGAGGATAGTATTTTACTAAAAAAATTTAATTGCTGAAAGACATTGGCCTAAGTTGTGACCAAGAATCATCAGGCATATTTTTAGATAGAGGCCATGCATTTTAATCCTTTAGGGTCATATACTAAGAAGGGAAGCAAATAATACCCCAGCCCACAAAAACTCTTGAAAAAATATGCTCCGTTATCTACTATGTGGCAGCCTTTCCCATCTTCACCGAGATAGAGCAGTTGTGTTCAAAGTGAGTCCCAAGAGTCCCTAGGAACACTGGTACCTTAGGGGCTAACCTTTGGATGGCCATTGGGGTAAAGTGGAGTGTCAACCTTGTTGGGGGTCTGGGCCCCATCCATTTGGATATAACCAGAAGAGGGCTCTATTTCTTTCACATACTGAGTTCCCATTTTTTCTTTCAAAAATGATTTACTCTTAAAAAAATAAGTTTGGAAGTTGTAGACTACAGATATCAATCAGAAGATGCTACTAAGCTGTCTAAAGTCTGAACTCTAACCTTTATTCTGTCTTTTACCTGGAACTGTAACACTTCACATTTCATCACTCTAATTTCTTTATATATAAAATGGTGGAAAAGTATTTGCCCAGTGTTAATGAGAGATCTAATGAGACAGTGCACAGAAAAGTTCTTTGATACATAGGTAGCTGAAATTTTATGACTGTCCAGGTGAAAGGCTTTTAATCACTAACTAATAATGTGCAGTACTTAGAGACCTGGACATAATGAGGGCTGGTGACATGCTACAGTATTGGTCTGTCCTTTGAGTCCTTATTTATAGAATGTGAAGTAGGAATAATTCTGAAATAAAATTTCCCTGAAAACCATCTTTTTAATAAAGTATTGCTTTAATGACCTTTGATTTTAATCAGATATCCATCTATAAAACAGTGAAATGAGAAACATTATGCACTTTTTCTAAACCCATTACTGGAAGCATTATCTATTATGTTTTTTTAATATTCCTTATATAAGTGTTTAATATTATGGTATTTTCAATACCAGGAAAAAGTTTGCCCTTATGAAGAGAGGGTATATGTCTCCTGACCAGGTTATATATTCTATTGTGTTTTGCTTTTGTTTTAACTGCCTGAAAATTCAGAACAAAATCTAATGTTCTATCATGATATCTGTATTAGCCAAGGCTCTGGATAATATAAGTCTCTTTCCCTCCCTCTCTACCTTGCAACACACACACACACACACACACAATTTCAATATGTATTTCTAGCATCCTTATAATAAAAGGGTCACCCATTTCTAGTCATCACCCATTATTTTTGAAAATTACATTCATTTTTATATTAAATTCAACTTATTAGTTTTATTTTATACATGCAAAGATGTTACAGTTATATGTACTGAATGTCAACTGTACATGTGTGTATAGATATATCTACATTATATAGAGAGAATAGAATACATATATTGTATGTGTATGTATATATATAAAATATAATTCAAAAGACCTGACCTTAGTGAGTTCACAGTCCACTTTGATGTAAGACAGAACAAACATACAATCATTTAATATGCTCTCCAACAAGGCTCAGCACACTATGGCGTAAGTGAATTTTCCATAAAGATTTACTAGAAAATAGGCACACTCATTCATTTACAGAGTGTCTCTGACTGCTTTTGCACAAGAGCTGAAGTCTCCATGTAACTCAAAAGTCCACAAAGCCTAAATATTTATGGCCTGTGGGTACTTTGGCGGTGGGAGAACTACTGTAAGGACACCTGAGCTGAGACATCTTAGACTGTCGAAAAATTAACAAAGATGTAAGAAAAAGATACTACATTAAAATACAAATACAAATAATCCATTATAATATTTAAACTCTGACTCTACAGCAAAGTTCTGCCTTGGCTGCTCTATCACGAATTACTGCTGGGAACAGTGAAAAACAACTCTGAGTAGTCTGATCGGGCAGTAACTGCTAGGTCTTTGTATTCATGTCACATCTTCAAGAATGAGTAAAAGTGGTTCAGAGCAGATAATTTGTGGGTGGAGTCTGGTGCTCCGGGCCCCGCCCCCTCACCACATTGTCATGGAGAGAGCAGTGATTGAGCAGTTAACTGCAGTGGCACTGGCTGAAGTACTTACTACAGATGACTGGAGATGGCGGGTTAAGACAATAGCAATAAAAGTAGCTGCTAATTTTGAGCATTTGCCTCGTGATAGGGGCTGTCCCATGCACTCCCCAACTGGGGTATAGGCAAGTCACATGGCAGTCATGTGACACACCAGGCAGGAGAATGTGCTTTTGGGAAACGAGAAAAGGGACATGCAAGGAGATCCCACACCTTGCCCATGGTTACGCAGCCAGTTACCTGCTACTAGAAAGGATTCAAACCTGAATACTGCTGTCTTCAGAACTCACATTCTCACTTACTGAGTCATACTTTCAGGTGTGCACTCACTGAGCCCGCCCTTACACGCCGCGAGTAGGTGTATCACTCAGAACTGGCAGTAGCTTTCTACTACAGTTAGGACGATCCAGCATTCATCTGGGTGGCTACCCTGCCGAGCACGATGTTTCTCAATAAAGAGCCTTAGGGATGACTGAAGGAGGCGGTTCTGGGGGTCAGGGGCTGGACCTGGCTGCAGGATAGTAGGACTTGCCTTCCTCCCAACATCACCATGTAAAGGAAGGGGGAGGGTGTCTCAATCAAGCCTAGAGGGAAAATATCAGACCCTGGGACACATTATGACATTGACTCCAAAATTTCTAACCGTGGGAAAAAAATTTTGTCCATGAATCATGCAATTGGAAGCTATTCTCTGCATTAGTTAACATTAATATTAATTATTCTATGTCCACAACTTTTCTGCTGATTAAATAGTATTTTAGAAGTTGAAAATAAAACTGTCATAATAATGAATATTTCAGTCAGCTTTACATTGGAATTGTAACTTATTCCCACTATACCTTACCTCATAGTAATTTGCATACACAACCAGAATACAATTTTATTCTAGTGAAAAAATAAGACCAATTATACTCTCAGAGAAAATAATTCAGTTTCAAAAGTTATTCCTAATTGTCACCAATACATAATATTACACATGGAAGATAAGTTTAAATATTTTATCATGCACTAGTAGAATAAGAAACAATTGCATATATTTTTAAAAATCAATTTACAAATCAGTATAGAATGATTGAGAGGTACAAACCAATATCCCAAATCCTTTTGAACTTACTCTATATCCAGTACTTATCTGGATTAATGAAACCTTATTTTTCTATGAGAAGACGTTCAAATCATATTTGACCCATTCATTTTAAAGATAGCACAATTACATGATATGTTTTCTAACTACTGCAAACTGCTTCTATTACAAATAGGCTGGAAATAATAACTACAAGTATCTTTTCACCAGGAGCTCACTGTAAATTAGTAATTAAAAACAAAAGCAAACAGCAAGTAAGAAATATTATGAAATAGAGGTTATAGGGAAAAAGATAAACCTTGTAGTTACATTTATAGAAAAGTAGGGTTTGGGGGCTATCAAATTACCTTCTCCAAAACAACAGAATATGAATAAATACCCTGTTTGACTAATACCTATGGCTTCCCTAAAACAATTTTTTCTGTTAAAAAAATATAGGATAGGGGCCCTCCCTGGTGGCGCAGCAGGTTAAAGCACAACACTGAGAAGCTAAAGCCACTTCCACATGAGTTCGATTACCTCCTGCCCTGGAGGTGACCACAGGGCATGACAGACCTCTCCTGACCCGCCCGCTGCTCTCCTCAGCAGTGTACTTCGTCGATCTGTCTGTTCTGCTCCCCACTCTGTCTATGGTGAAGCCTCTCGCGGACCCTGAGCCTCTGGCCTGTACCCCAGTTCTGTACGCACAAATAAATAAATCTTTTAAAAATATATAGGATACCTAATAAATCTTAAATTAAATGATTACTAGAAGCATATTTTATATAAAAATTATATTCGTGATTTTTTTTAAAGATTTATTTATTTGTGCGTACAGAACTGGGGTACAGGCCAGAGGCTCAGGGGCGGTGAGAGGCTTCACCAGAGACAGAGTGGGGAGCAGAACAGGCAGATCGACGAAGTACACTGCTGAGGGGAGCAGCGGGCGGGTCAGGAGAGGTCTGCCACGCCATGTGGTCACCTCCGGGGCAGGCGGGAATCGAACTCATGCGGAAGAGGCTTTGGATTCTCAGTGCTATGCTTTAACCCGCTGCGCCACCAGGGAGGGCCTATATTCGTGATTTTTAATGCCAAGGGAATTTAATATTACAATATTCTGAATGCAGGTAATTTAAAATTGCCAAATACTATTTTTAATATGGTCTAATAACAGATATTAAATATATTTTATATTGTAAATTATAAGTACTACCAAGAAAACATGGGTATATTTGCAGAAATTAAGAAATCCATCATCTATAATTTTTAGTTACCTTACAGTTTGTTTTAAGCAACATGAAAATTTTTGTGTGCTTTTTCCATTAACATTCTCTTGCTAAAACCACCATTTCTAATGTTAAGAATTTTTAAAATGTAATAATGCCTCTAAAATTCATGGCCATTCAGAACCTTTGAATGTGACTTTATATTGAAATTGAGTTTTTCAATTCAAAAACTATGAGATCACACAATATTAGGGTTGACCCTAAATCCAATATGACTGGCATCCTAATAATAAGGACCGTTGAACATAAACTCAGAGAAGAGCATGCCATGGAAGTGTGTGTGTGTGTGTGTGTGTGATATATGCTTTTGTATATATATATAGTGTATATATATATTTATATATAGTGTGCATATATATTACATATATATATATATTATTTTTTCCCCTGATCCCTTACACTCTTGCTATGAGTGAAACCATCTGGTATTTTTCTTTTTCTTTCTGGCTTAGTGGTTCACTAAGCATGTAGTAAAAAAGAACATCAACTAACAACTATAAACCAGAGACATTCTACGGGGGTGGAGAGAGGAACAGGATCAAAACCGGGGCGGGAAGAGCACATGAGACTACGGTGATGGCACATGGGGAAGTGGTGGTGGGAAGTCCATGGGGATTACAACTGAGATGGAAAAATGCACAAAATGAAGAATGATGTAAAAAAAATGTATTTGTGAAAGAAAAGTAAAAGTATTGCATGGACCCACAAAAGCCAGGAGCAAAGCATAAAACAGGTCTTTTCCTAGGGCCTGCAGAGGGAGCAGGACTCTGCCTAAAACTTGCTTTTAGACTTCTAGCCTCCAAAACTATGAGAGAATCAGTATCTGATTATTCCCATGTAATATTTAGTACTCTGTCCTAAGTCTTAAAGTAAGCGAAATATAGAAAGATTAAGAAATGCCCTAACACAGACCAAATGCATTCCATGTGGTCTGCTTCTGATAGAAGATAATAAAAAGGAACATAGCAAAAGATCAACAAATTTATTTAGTTATCTTTTTAAAATAAGTGAAGTAAAAGCATATTAACTGAGACCTTTTAATTTAAATGCATTAGATGTGGGGATGGGCTTACATCCTATCTACCCAGCTCATGTTTACCCTTATTTTCTGTTGAGGATCCAATTTCTGTTTTCAAGGGGTTTACTCAACCCTTTAAAACCAGGGTTGAGAAAATGGCCCAAACATGGCCTCCCACAGAGAACTCTTAGAACCACTAACAACTCTCTTTTTACTTTGGCTAGTGCAATTTAGAAAAGAGAAAACTTTTTTGACTGATTGGTATAAATCAGAAGTTCTGAATGTGGTTATTTTTGGTATCAACTTGAAAAGAGAAAGTCACCTCTGAGAATGAAACAAACCTAAGTTTGGAGAACAGTGCTATGGGTGGAGATCAGCCTCTGAGGAGGCTGTTCACACCTTGGACTGAGCCGTGCTGAAACCAGCTCAATCTGCGACATTTCAAATTCTGTTCATTAATAAATTCTGTTTGGCATAAGCATTTTAAAATTGAGTTTCTGTCATCCATAACAAAGGAGTTCCCATAAATATATGAATAAAGCCAGATCAATGCATTCTCTGTTTAGTCACTAGGAAGCAAAAATGACCACCAATCTACATGAGAAGTACATTGTGGTTGAAGTATTTGAAAAAAATATTCTACGTAAATTGGAAGACACAGGTTAGAGAGCAGTGCTGTAGGGTTTAAAGGTAAGATTCGGAACAAAAATGACAATCTGGTTCAATTTAGTTTCAAATGGAGACTACATAAAAACTGAATTTAACATACAAATGGCAGGTGAATGACTAGAATAAGTGTTAAAACTATCTCAACTCTATATGAAAGCAAAAATAATGTATTTAACCATGGGTTATTTAACCTTACTATTATTTATTTAAGCTTATATGTTTATTTATTCTAGTTAATCTTCTAACATCATAGTTATTGAATTTGAACAAAGAATTAAGAAGCATGAACATGTTGTAGTAACATGCATAGAGTTAGTATGCTGGGATTGAAGGAATTCCTTTTTTAAATTTTATTGCTGGGAAGTAGTTAATTTAAAACCCCCTACAAAGAAATTTTAGGCTTAAGTAGTTTTATGAGGAGACAGCAATGTCATTGGGTGCTCCCCTTTAACAGCTTTTTCCCTAAGGACTGGTCTCGAGAACAATGCTGAGCATGCAAGCCTCAGATCAATGCCACAATTTACTGGCTTGTTAAGTCAAAGGATAGTGTTCAAGGAAACTAAGCAACTGGAAAGGAAAAGTTAAAATTTCAGAAAAGAGAGAGCCACAGGAAGGTATACTCAAATTTTAATATAATCTCTGCCCAAGTTTCTGGTTGACTCCTCAATTCCATGTACTTCACATAAGCAAAGCAGGCTCAAAACAGCACAGCCAGGGCTAAGCAAGTGACAGAGATTTCAGTGTCTGCCTATCACAGGGGAGGCAGAGCATGAAATTTCAGTTCAACCAAATTCACTACTTGCTTAAAACAAAACAAAACAAGAAGTCAACATGACTCGGGGAAACACAACTGGATGTACAGTGCACAAAATCTATCATTGAAAATTCCCATAAAACAACTCAACATTGTAAGACATACAACAGGACATACAGCAGTTCCTGTAGCCATATTCCATAAAGTGAATCTGTGCTTATAAGAAATAGGCGAAGAGGAGTTTTCAAAAGACAAATGAAAACTACTTAAAAACAGAACAAAATGGAAAATGTAGAACTGAAAAACCACTTTAATAGCAGAGTAGTGATGACAGAAAATAAAACAGTAAATAAATTCAAAGACAAATGAATAGAAATATTCCAGTATTACTAGCCACTTGTAGGATAATACAGATCTAATTTATATAGATTTGGAGTCTAGAGAGAGTGGGTAAAAAAATATAGCACAGAAAAAAATTCAAGAAATATCTGATATTATCTTCTTCTTTTTCAAAATTGTTCTAGCCATTCTAGTTCTTTAGACTTTCCATACAAGGCTTAGAATTATCTTGTCTATATCTATAAGGAAACTTTACTAGAATTATAAGAAATGTGCTAAATCTGTATATAAATTTGGAAACAATTTATTATGCTGAATCTTCCAATTTAGCAAAGTGGTATGTTGCTCCAAGTTTTTAGCTTTTCTTCAATTTCTTTGATCAGAGTTATATAGTTTACACCTGACAGGTCTTTATATTTTTGAATTTATACATAAACATTTTGAGAGAATATAAATGGTCTTATGTTTTAAATGTTTACATATTTATTGCTCACATAGAGACCATATGTTGATAGTGTATCCTATGAGCATGGTGAAGAGACATATTCTAGTAGTGGGGTTTATTTTTATGATTCCTTGGGATTTTCTATGACAAATATTTCACTGACAAATAGGGACTAATAGTTCCACTTCTTTCACAAGTAAACGCCTTTAAATTTCTTTTTTAGCTCATTTGCTCTCTAGGACTTCCATTGCTGTGCAGAATAAAAATGGTGAGAGAGGGCAGGAAAGATGATCAGTCTTTTGCCATTAAGTATGGTACTGGCATTAGGTTTTCACTAAATGTTCTTTATCACCTTATGGAAATTCCTTTCTATTTAAAGTTCACTGAGATTTTTACAAGACCAGTGCTCTAACCCCTGAGCTATGGAGCCAATTACTGATATTTCTATATCATGAGTAGGAGTTGAGTTTTGTCAAATTATTGTTTTGCATCATTTGAACTGATCATGTGATTGTTTTTTAGTTTGTTAATATGTGGGTGATATGGATTGATATTTGCATATTCAACTAGCTTACCATTCCCAGAATAAACTTTAACCTGCTGCATATTTTTAAATATAATGACGAAGTTTATTTCCGAATATTTTGTTGAGTATTTGGATCTGTGGTCAAGAGGAATGCTATTTTGCTTTTTGTCGGTGGTGGGGTTTTTTATTTGTTTTTACTGTCTTGTTATCAGAGTAACACTGGACTCAGAAAACTGAGGTGTTTCTTTCTCTCCTATTTTCTAAAAGGGACTGCTTCACAATGGTATTAATACTTCTTTAACAAAATTATCTAGGTCTGGAGATTTCTTTATCTGGAGCTATAACATATGAATTTCAGGAGGTTTTAAACGATGACTTGATTTTCTTTAATAATTACTGAACTACTCACCTTATTCACCTTCTCGTCGATGAGTTTTGGTTAATGTCTATTTTTTAAGGGTCAGAAACTTTACCACTTTAGCACTTTCTTTTATGATTTTGATCTCTTAGTTTCTTCATCTTTTCCTACCGGTTTGTACAATTTATAGTCTCCTAAAAAATGTATCAATCTGATCCCACCTAATCTCCATTTTTCACTAAATTTTCTTGTCAACTGGTGATGATTTAAGTGATATGTTTGTGTGAGTGTCTGTATACCCAAGAATACAGATATGCATGCACACATATGTTCAGTGGCATGCATATGCTTTGTTTCACTATTTAAGATTATGAATGAGTGGAAAAGTAGATTAATCAACCTAGTCTGCTATTTGATCATATATTCTCTATTCTTATTGTTTTCTCAGTAACACCATTCAAATTCTTTCAGTCTAAGAAGTCTTAAGGTCAATTCTGTTTTGCTTCTTTTCTGAGACATTTCTGATTTTCCTGGCAGATGAGTGAATCCTGATAGTTTTGGCAACATCATCATTCTTGTTGCTAGTTTATTTTTTTCACACTGAATTGCAACAATGCCTTCCCCACAATGATGTTCTTATTATTCTTTGGACCTCTTAATATGAGGGGTCATGCAATTTCTGCTCTGTAATTGCAAAGATTAGCTATTTTGAGGTTCCCAGGAGTCAGTAAGCACATTATTGTGATATACATATATTATATGCTTTCCCAGTAAACCTTCTTGTCATGTGACTCTGTAAATCAATGTATTTTACTATTATTTCATATAATTTAAACTTATTAAATTTATTAAATTTTATTCATTACTTTAGTCTGAATAACTGCAGCCAGGTGTTCATAGTTACCATGAAAACAACTGTCTCATTGAAATGTGCATTATTTACTTGTTCATTAAGTACGGGTATTGCATAAGCAATATATACAGACTTTAGTAATCTACCAAGGATACTTACACAGTGAGAGCCTCATGACTAGAATTCATTACATGGATTCGATTTCACCATGAACCCTAAGCTCTCAGATAAAACTAGAATTGGCTCCATCATGAGTAATTAAGCATTTATTAAGTCGGCTTGAAATCCTGAGATTCAGGTCCTTTTTTACATCAGGATTAATCTCTATGTTCCTTTTCTTATTTCTGTGTTTCATTATCCCTAATGTTTAGCTCTACCTGCAGCACTTCATCTCATTCTACTTGATGGGCATCATGTATGAGAAGTAAATTAAATACAAACTGCACTAACTAGGACTACCTGGTAGGAAACTAGACCTACTTTTCTAAACAGATGGGAACATATTTTTGGAAAAAATATGTAATCAAATATTCTTACTGTTGCTGATTTTAATGAGGCTAGCAAAATGAGGACAATTAAACGGTGTGGGCCCTTCTACTGACACATATAAATGAATAAAGTATGTTAATGGTACTAGTAAGATTTTTGCAACACGCTGTTATCTTAAGCAGGTAAAAAGATGTTTCCTGTAAACTTACTATAGAATTTATTTATCTGGTAATATGTTTTTATGAATTGACAAAATTCAAGCAGTCCAGGAAAGCCCTTATTTAAATGACCCCAAACTATGATTTCAAGGAGTTGAAAAGGTACAAGCTAAGTGCCTCACAGTATGTTGTGTCTATTAGAAACTGTAACAGTTTATCTCTACCTTTGTCTGTTTCAACATGTATATCATGAAATAAAATGAGATATCGAAGCCAACAAAATAAATAACAGATCAAATCAATACTTACAATAAATTTTAACCTAACAAGTCTTTAATAAAATAAAAACTGTCCTCACTGAAGAAACTGATAGAATAGCTTTTCAGAGTACTTACATTAGCCGCCTGTTAAATTGCTTAATTCTGTTAATATTTACAGCTGCTGAAGCATAAAGCACCCCAATGAATAAAATCACGTTATTTAGCTCCACAAACAGTCCTCTTAAACAAGAAAACAAATCAGCCAATTTAACAGAAATTAGCAGTTTCCTGTTTTGTAAATGTAATATGGAAACTTTCTATTGAGTTTGTTCTAATTGACATTTGCTTATAATTCCCCTGGAGAACCTCTTTTGTTATAATATTATGAAATGCTGCAGGGCCTTACAGGTATGGTGGTACTTTAGAGACTAAATGGATTTGAATGCTGTAATTTAAATTCAGTCATTTCTTCTGTGGGTGTGCTTGGCCACATTAGTTGAATGTTCACAACAATTCAATAAGATCAAATGTTTTTCCAATGCTGTTTCACAGGTGAATAAACCAAGCTTCAGAGAAGCAGTGAACACCACCACAAAAGTGAGCTTGCCACTCCCTTTCCATAGAACTCTCACGTTTGACTAAAGAAATACCTTGAGTTATCCAGGGTACCATATACCCAACAGGGGAATCGTGTCCCCCCAAACAAACATCTAAGCAAGGAAGAAGCTAAGAACAAAATTCAGAATAAAAGAGCACTACAACATTTTATTCAAGTATTTTTTTTTCTTAAGAAGGTGAAGCAATTTCAAGTCCCCAGTGCTGACAAGGTCATTCTCTGAAGCTGTGAGAGAAAATGAAGTGGCAATTCAATATTCTTGCTCTTCTGGCCCATGCATTATCCTCACTCTCACCTTCCCATCTTAACAGATTAAATGAGTTTCTTCACATGTGAATAAATAACATTGTTCCTTTATGGCAAGCTAAGGTTTTTACTTAATATTCATTTTTTATCTTCACTTGATATTGTTCCCTTCAATTATATATTTCATGTACTATGTATGTCTGAGTAGAACAGGACTACAATTACTGCAAGAGAGACAAGGATGCAGTTGCAATGCCAAATAACAAGGGTCAGTGATATAATGCCCATAGCACAAAACACTTAAACAGAAAAGCTTAACAAAAAAGTTTTTCCCAGATGAGAGAGGATGGTGAAATACACTAAAACGTCCATTTGCTTTGGTGAATTCTTTTCATGGGTATTACTTGGGTAACAGAGATACTTGCATGTGTGGCTGTATTTGTCTCCAGTGTTTACCAAATACTTTCGCAATGAATTTTGTGACTAACTAAAATTCACACAAATATAACAAAGGGGATGCTGATATAAAAACTGAATAGCACTATTTACAGAAATACTACGTGCAATAGTCAGAGGTCTAGGGAGATAAGACTGTCTGTCCTAGGTAGGACCATCTGTACAAGTTTCTTTCCATTTACACAATTCACAGATAGCTTTATGTTAGTATGGGTTAAATGCTTAAGATCCTTTTTCTTTGCCCCCTACCACATCATTGTAATATTTCAAATAAGCAGGCTAAAAGAAAAGTGTTTCCGAGCCTCAAAGAAACTCAAATATTTCAGAGAATCTGGGAGAAATTTATTTATTGCCTAATCCCTGTATTTCATTACTTAATCCTTCTGTTCTTCACATTTTGGTTACTCTGAAACTTCTCTGGTCTCCAAAGACTAATTTGCTTATTTTATACTTTTTATATAACTGAAAAATGTTTCCTCTTCCCTAAAGATGTTGGTATATTTTTATTTTTCTGGCTGCTTACAGTCTTGGGTAAGTATATAACTTGGAAGGGATCTTGTCAATTTTCTTCATAGGCAAAGGAAGATAAAAGACAGAAAAGGTTCAAGGAACCATTATTAACTTATACCCAAATAAAACATATTTAGTTACCTCCAATTGTGGACAAGTCTTCAGTATGCTTCAAAAGTGTATGGTTACATACAAGAACATACAATCAACATTCTCAGAAGAGTTTCAATATAAGAAAAAATATGTGTCTATTCATTTGTTCTTTTGCTATGAAACATGCATCCATTAAGAAAAAGCTATTAAAAAAGATACTGAGGTCGGTTGTGTCATTTTGTACATAATGACTGTGTTGCCTCAAAATAAAGAGGAAATTTTGTAAAGCTATCTTTACAGAAATTATCCTAAGTGGTGGGTTTATTTAACAAAGCAACTTGGGGTATTAAAAGGAACTGGAAACCAAGAAATCTGGGATCAGTTACCTATTTTTTTTGTCACTATGAAATTTAATTGTGGAACTAAGCTTTAAATAGTTTAATTAAGCTACTGAATTGCCACTGGTATTGCAAGTATATTTCAGATGAAATTTACTCTGCTCTAGCTAATTTTCCAAATGTGTAAGAGTAAACAGACACAAGTGGTCACTAGGAGAATCCACATAGGAAAACGTAAATTCATCTCCTGTCACTCCTAGTCCAGTCCTATAATGCAATTTTTATTCTTCTTACATAGAAATCTTTTGTTTTGACCAAATTCAACCCTCTTCTATAATTATTTTCATGCTATTATTTCCATATTCAAATGCTTTTTGAAAAAGGTTTAAGCTAAAACGATAAATCCCATTCTTTCTGGTGGTAGATAACAGGGAAAAAAACTAAAGAATGAAAACAAATGGATTGAATCAATTTATAAAACATATTAGTTTCTGGTAATATATAAACCTAACATATCTCTTTTAATTTAATCACTACAGTTTCTTCAACAATTTTCTCTAAATATATACTAAAACAGTATATTTATATTTTTCATATGCTGCTTGAGATTATGTCATAGTGATTTTGTATGTCATTCTTTAATTTTGTAAATATTCAGCATAGTCTTCAATGACTGAAATTCTGGGAACAATCAGCAAATTGTATAGCAGGACCAGAACTGGAAACAATGCCTTGGGATTCAGTTACAGGGACATTACAACAGAAACTGGTGAGCGCCTTTATATCAACAAACATAGAAAGAGGCAAGACTCAAAACCAGTCAGCAAAATATAAGGTTGATGATCTCAACTGCCTCAAGAAGTATGTGTGCATGTGAGTGTGTGCACACATACGCACACACATAAACACACGCCACTTCTGGGAATAAAGTAGATAGATTCCTTTTAATAGCAACAAGGTGACCACAATATGTATTTACTGTTACTTATACAGACTTGTTTTTTCACTTTGGAAAAAGGCAGAACACAAAAGACTTCCCATTGGGGGTGATGATTATACCAGTATAACCCATGTGACAGGTACAAAAAAAAAAAAAAAAAACTAAAGAAAGTAATTGTCTAAGTTGGTTTCAAACCTTTTATTCTCAATTTACATAAGGTCCAAATTAAAAAAAAAAAAAAGGACACCCATAATCCCAATTTACGACTGTCGGGCAATTAGCCTATATTCCTCCTTTGAAAGAACAGTGTGGAAGGTGCTGGAGAAACAACAGTGAATATAATAAAAGTCCCAACCACATGAAATTGACACTGTAGTGATATGCATAATAGGGTTAAAAAATATATAGGGAGAAGGACAAGGACAGGGATGGGAAGAGCACAAGGGACTATGGTGATGGTGCCTGGGGGAACTGGTGGTGGGAATTTCATGGGGAAACCAGACATTGTACAAAAAGGAAGGATGACATAATGAATATATTAAAATAAATAAATATATATATATAAATAAATATTAAGATAAATTATATATTATAAAATAGTCCAAGTTGCTTTATACTCTTTCTCAGGGTGTGGAAGGAATAGAATAATTATCACAGTCTCAGACGCCTTCTCCACTTTAGTTTTGTAGAAACAAGCTAGCAATCACAGGTATTAGTGCCCGATAGGCAATTTCAGAAACTACTCATCACACATTCTTTCCAAGTATTAGGTAAGAGAAGATACACTGCCTGGTTATAGATCCATGACATCACTTATACTTCCTTCCAAATTACTGAGTTTCTGTCACCTAAGTAATTCTAGCTGCCTTATGTTTTCAATTAACCAAGTATCATTCTTTCACCATTCCACTGCTTTTCCCATATTAGCTGGTTTCATTTGGTTGGAAACACCCACACCTGACAGTTAATTCATAAAGTTATAGGAACTCATGGTGTTTTAAAAATGCATCTAAACAGGCTTTTAAAAAAATTTATACATTCAATGACATTTTCATAAAGAATCCTGAGTTCTGATCCTTACTCTAAGTTGACTTGACAGTTAAGTCAAAACATGTCAAAAAGTAATTAATATACTACTCATAAGGACAAGTGATCCTCACGACTACTTCATATTTCATAATTTAAATACAAACATTTAAATTAATCAAGGTGCTCAACAATTGACAAGTGGATTAAGATGTGGTGTAGACATACATGAAGGGAATACTACTTAGATATAGAAAAGGATGAAATCTTGCCATTTATGACAACATGACTGGAACTGTCATGTTGTCCTTCTAAACAAAAAGTCAGAAGGAGAAAGACAAACACAGGATGCATTTTCTCATATGTGGACTATAAAGAACAAAATATAACAGAAACAACTAAAACAAATGAAACCCTCAAAATCTGATAGAACAGGGGGGAGTGTGAAGTGCATATCAAAAAAGGAAGAGGGCCCAGAAGACTGTGGTGGATGACTATGGGTGTCTTGGTGGTGGCTGTGGTGTGGTAACATACATCTGAAGAGAAATGATATTAAAACTCTAAATCACATGCAGTGCTGTTACCTCATTAAAAGGAATATAGTAAAAAAAAAAATTTCTTTTAACTAGCCAGAGGATATTAAAAGTGTCAACTAACCATATGGAATTAAAGATCCATCAAATTCCATAAATTTAGACTTTCTTATGACCATATTTTCGTATTTCAACAATATATTTATTAAACCTAGAAAGTAAAAATAACATTTGTAAGTTTTAAAATAAGTTGTATGTTTTTCAAAATATGAACTTAAGAAATACTGGTGCCACTGAATCTTCCATAAATAACAGAATACTTTTTAATTAAAGTAATGTAGAAGGAGACAAAGTTAACATGTATTTACTATGGATGCTTGGGGAAACTCGGTATGAAAACAGTGATATGTACTTAAATTTGTTACCGTTTCTTTAAAGCACATTAAAGGTCATAGTAGGTCCCTCCCTGGTGGTGCAGAGGGTTAAAGCACAGCACTAAGAAGCTAAAGCCACTTCAGCATGAGTTCTATCCCCACCCGGAGGTGACCCACATGGCGTGGCAGACCTCTCCTGACCCGCCCGCTGCTCCCCTCAGCAGTGTATTTCAGTCGGCCTGTTCTGCTGCCCACTCTGTCTCTGGTGAATCCTCTCACCCACCACAGCTCTGGCTTTTACCCCAGTTCTGTATGCATAAATAAATAAATCTTAAAAAAAAAGGTCACTGGCCAACAAACAATAACTTCACTAAATTTCCCTGCATTCCCATAAAGCTATCCTTAGCAGCGAGACTTAGCGACAATCCTTAGTGTATTTGTAATTGCCTTACAAGTTATAGGAACATTTTTCTCAGTAGAAAAGGCACATTTTAGGTCCAATTTTAAGAAAGGTACAACTAAGAATGATCAATAATCAATGACAGCAGGAAGACCATGCTTAAAGCATGCACCTCTTTTAGAGGCTTGCACCTCCAAAATTACATAAAGTTCTCACAAGCTAAACCATTATTTTGTCTTTGACTAAACACCAAACCAATTTTGAATCAAACAGAAAAAAAAAAGTCATTCAGTAATGACAATGAGGTTAAATTTTCAATGATTTTATATGTTAAGCTTTGACTAGAACTAAAGGCAACATTTAAAACTGCATTCATCTTGGTCTGTTTACATATTAAGTGTTTAATAAATATTTGTTCAACGAATTCAGTCAACTCTTATAACCTGCTTGTACTATGCCTGACATTATATGAAGAACCAAGGAAACAAAGTTATCTAAAAGATAATACTTAACATTAAACTTCAGAAGCAGACACAGGTACAGAACCACCAAGTGGATTAAGTCTAGCAATATGTACAGAATTCAGCAGAAAAAAAAAAATTCTGGAGTGGTTGTCAGAAGAAACAATCTAGAAATGATAAATGTCAGACATGATTTCAAAAGAAAAAGAAACTAAACAAATACCATTAACATCCAAAGAAACTGAATTATACGGGAGAATGAAAAACAGCAACTTCCATAGAGTTCTTAACAAATAACAGGGCCAGATGGTTTCATAAGGCAAGCCTTTACTAAATATTCAGAAAACTTTTGAGCCCTACATTAAATAAATTAAAAAAAATATATGCAGCTAATGTAACCTTGAGAACAAAACTGATCAAGGACAGTAAGAGAAAAAAGCCAAACACAGACAGGAAAATCCTAAAAATATTTCTACCAAAGGGAACCTGGCCGTGGATGAAGCTTCTGTCCCTGACTCGGTGCCCTCCCGGGGCCCCACCTGTCGGACTTACTGAGGGAAGAGTCCCCAGTGCCACGAACTCGCAGGCTCCTCTGGTTGCTGCAATTCACACCTGCTTCTACAGCCACCTGCAGGCTTCTGTTCTTCATTTCTTGAAGTGCTAAATAAAACATCACAATTATTTGGGATTCTTTGTGCAAACAGACAGACTAACCCTGTCCTCACTTGGTGTTACTCCTTCTCCTGGGCATGAGTGCAGGGCTTTTTTGTTTTTTCTCTCTCTCCTAGCGTTTTATTGAGCCAGCAGATCATTCGAGAACAGCTTTTAGATGTAAACTGTCACATCTGGAGATTATTTCCCAGAGCTCCACAATTTAGTGACCTCTAGCCCTTCTTCTCAATCAGCTTCAAATCCACTCATTTTCCCAGCTGAGTGAACCCCTGCAACCCTTGCACCTCATCTTCTCTAACTCAAACCCTAATTCCCATTCTCTGATCTCAACCCCTGACCCATGCCACGACGCCGATTCCCCCAACCTAGCACCAGTGTCACAGTTTCACACTGCAGACCCGCCTGGTGTATAAATATCAATGACGGTAACATTTCTTTCTATATTAAAAAAGGGATAATAATATAATGGAACCCTGAGGGCATTGTTAAAGTCTTTTTTAAAACCTGATTTTTAAGAATCACACTAGCTCAGAACTTAGTTTCTACTTCCCTAACATTTGTGACATTTTGAAACCAAAGAAATTTTATTTTATTTAAGGGTTTATTTATTTATTCATATAGAACTGGGGTACAAGCCAGAGGTGCAGGGGTGGTGAGAGGCTTCACCAGAGACTGAGTGGGGACCAGAACAGACTGGTTGAGGAAGTACACTGCTGAGGGGAGCAGCAGGCGAGACAGGAGAGGTCTGCTGTGCCATGTGGGTCACCTGCTGGAGCCGGGGATCGAACTTGTACTGAAGCACCTGTGGCTGACTTGCAGCACTGTGATTTAACCCACTGTGCCACGCCACCATGGAACCAAAGAAATTTTAAAGAAGCCTTTCTAAAGTCCCTGATTTAAATGTTAAAACCTCTTGCTTCAAATAGGAAAAAGAATGGTCTAGAGTTCATTGTCTCGGGACCTCATGCCAGTTACAGCAGCTACTGGGGGCCTCAAACTATTTTTCCTCAGTTTTGCTCAGGTGTCTGTTCCCCTTTACGGGTTCCTGTGTCTTAGGAAGCTGAGTCCAAGTGCTGGTTAGCAGTGAGCTGAACCCTTGCGGTATTCCCATTCCCTTTGCTTCAGCATAATCCTGGGTGCCTTCTGAGTGAAAGGAAAATGTGCTTTGGGGAAAGTGTTTCCTGGTATTTTTGAAAGATCAAAGAAGCCCAAGGAATGTTTCCATGGACACTGTTATGTTTGGATGTGAAGCTCGGAACTGGGTTTCCACCTACTTTAGTGAAAGGAAGAGGTTTGCAGACCTCCTTGAGAGAGGAAGGCTGTGAATGAACAGTGGAAAAATCTGCTCCCTCAAAGTGTCTCTGAGCCTCTGAATTCACCAAGCCTGGAGCTGTCACTTTTTGATCAGTGAAATAAAATGTTCCCTTACTTGTCTATATTTCTTTGGGTTGATGTTTGTTCTACCTACCATCAAAGGGAGTCAACTTGATACAGCAGTTGTAGAATGAAAATATTATTCAGCCTTCCTCTTCTCATCAGTGCTTGAAGATTACTGATGATATATATTTAGTTTTCAGGCAGAATGTTTGCTATAAAATATTTATTTGTATTTTCATTTAAGTGATTTTGTGTTTCTTCAACAGCAGCAATAATAAGAAATAGAGGCCCATAAAGAAGGCCGTGATTAATAACCCTGCCTGATTCTGGATGATCTCCACAAAGTAGGCCAAGGAAATTCCCTCTGGATAGTTCAGGCTTTATCTATTCCTCTCTCAGTAACTCACTATCAAAGACAGAATTCTTGATTAAAAAGTAAAAATGGATTCTGCCTTTAACAAGATCAGAGGCACTAACTAAAAATGATGCTGGGAACATCCAAAGGAAATGAACACTATTTAGATGTTTAGCTCACCAGAAAAATAAGAATAAAGAAGAGTTCTGTATGTTTATTCTCAACTTTTAAAAAGTTATAATGGAAAATAAAACCATTAAAGTAAGATCAAATTTCGAGTCTGCAGAACACCATCCTTTTTCATCTCGCCTTAGAACACTAAATCAAAAATGACAATTCCTTTGCCTGTGCTTATCTCAAAGACAGCCAAGTAATCTGACTGGATGTTCGCTTATTCACCCTTATGAATGTAAATCCAAGATTTCGTGATCTTGTGCATTTGTCTCCTCCTCCTCCTATTCAATGTAATAAACTCATAGCTAATCTCTAGTGCAATCAAGTCCAATGTACAAAGGTTGTTGAGGGTGGGGAAAAGGTGGAAAGGGGGAAGTTAAGACATGAGCAGGAGGGAAGCTCATTGAAAGCTGTGTGCAAAGCTAAGTAGAGTGTTAGTTTCCACTGCTCTTTAATGCTTTGTCGAAACAACATATAAAGGGCAAAGAGAAATGAGAGGCTATTTTCATCTGGGAAAGAAGGAAAAAACTTTGAGAACAAAGACAGCACTTGAACCTGGGGGAAATTAGAGGGTTCCAGGCAGTGAACGTGTAGTGAGGTCATTTCCTGAGGAAGCGGGTGAAAGATCATATTTGGAAAAAATACTCATCTTAGGGAACCTATTTCAAACCTAATGCTCAATCGACATTCTAAATCAGAATCTTGAGGGCAGGAACCAGAGAGAAAAGTCTATAAAACTCTTAAGTGATTCTACACCAAAACTCCTCAGACTCTAAGAACTTCCCTCTACTCTCCTGTCAACACATATCCCCACCCGCCTATCACTCGCTGCTTTCCACACAGATGGGGCTTCTTTTCTGCTCCAGGACAAGCATCTATTTCTCTCCCTCAGAGCTGCTCAAAAGCTACTCCCACTACCTAGGACATTTCCTCCCAAAATACTCCTTCACCAGCTATTCACACATTAGCTTCCGGGGACTCATATCATTTCTCCTGAAAGCATTCCCTTTGAAAATTAATTTGTTTTTAACTGGCTAATATTCAGATATTCCCATCAGGTATCACCTCCTAAGTGCAACCATCACCAACTCACCCATCGTCCACCACCACAGTCCATTGGGCTTCCTCCCCGCATGGTTCCTACCCCACCATCCCCTCCTCCTCCACTTGGTGCTTTACTTCTGTAGTCAGCTGTCAAGGGTTAGTTACTAAGCTGGCCTTTAATCTGACTCTGACTTTAGCTATTTTATAGTCCACCTATTAGTGAGAGTATCTGGTGTTTAGCTTTCCCTTCTGACTTATTTCACTTAGCCTTAACCCTTCACTTAGCCAACCATGTTGCCGCAAATGGAAAGCATTCTGAAATTCGGAATCAAAATTGGATCCTGCTGCTAAATAGTAGTTCCACCATTCGATCTCAGTACTTGTCACAATTTACAATTCTAAATGTATTGTTGTGATTGCTGGCTCAAGGCTTTCTTGCACTTGACTGTAAGAACCACGACAGTTGGGAGTATGTGAATTTCATTCATTTTTTTATCACCAATTTCTAGAACCATGTCTAGTGGATACTAGGTGTTACATAAAACTTGTGGTGTGAATTAACACATTAATGAATGAATGAAAGAACAAACTGGCTATTTTACCACACATGCAGAATCATATAAGCTATTTACTATAGACAGTATAGAGAAGTCTTTTCAAAGAACTGCCCTCCTTTTTATTGATATCTTACCCACATTTTCACCCTTTCCTTGTTTTGTTTTTCTTCACAGTAGTTAGCACTATTGCCATGTTTATGTGCCGTTTGTTTTGTGTAATATCTGTCTGTCCCCAACAGAATGTTAAGAACAATGAAAAGATTTTTTTTTGGCTTGTTTATTGCTTAATCTCCAGTCTCAAGATAATTTCTGGAACATACCAGATGTTCAGTAAGTATGCATTAAGTGAATTATGTGTGGTGTGTGAGTGTATGTGGAGTGTGTTTACAACCATTCAGATTTGTATCAGATGAGCTGATCACTTTAAACTGTGTGAGTATGTCTGTACCAGTTGGGAGATTCAACTGGGTGCAAAGGAAGGATTCAGAATAAAGACAGCATGAACAGAAACATAGAAGGTCTCCAAGTTGCATATATGGATGTGTTTTGGGGAAGAATGTTAATGACATTATGGGAATAGTATAGAGAATGGGTTAGATGCGAAGAGTAGAGACAGGGAAAGGTTCTGAGAAACTTTTGTCAATTATCCAAGCAACAGTAAAGAGGACCCAAGCAAGAAAGGAGGGCTAGTATGAAGAAGGGGGGCATTGAGAGAGAAGATAAGCGATGACTGAAGGTCAGGATTGGAGGACAGAAAGTTATTTAATGGATAACTTCTGCTTCTGGCATGGGGCTGAAGAGGGCGGGGAGATCAGGTAAGATTGCTGAGCACACCATGACACTCAGCTCTGTGAGGCCCAGTGATTGATCTGAGCTCTGAAAAATTGGACTTGTGCGACTATGGGAAAGAGTGACTCAGGCACTTCAGCAGGGCTGGGCTGACGCATCCGTGGAAGCATTTGCCTATCTCTCTCTGAAATATACAGAATTCCAGAAAGATGTGCCCTAAACACATGGGGGCTTTATTTCTCTCCATGCTGCCAATACAGTCAAGGGATGTTCATAATGCCATCTCTACAATAACTGAAATTCATTTTATGACTTTTGTAACAAAAAGAATAGTGATCTATGCAATGGATATATTCAAAGAAACTATTGAAAAATGTCTTTGCTCAGAGGTCATCTGGTTATTTGAATACTTTTACACATTTTATTGTTATGCATGATAGTGTGTTTGTGTGTGTGTCTGCCAGCCATGTGAGAGAGACAGACTTGGTGTTCTGACTAGCTTGTCTATCTTCCTCCTTCCTCCATGATATTCCTTTCATAGCTGTGTATTTAGTAGAAAGATGACATTTTTACATAAAGAAACACTATTCATTACTTAAGATGCTCTGTGCATATATTTGTGTATACTTATGTATGCATGTAGGCCATTAAAAAGAAATGGAGAAGCTACGTCAGCTTTGAGTTTGCAAGTTATGGTCAAGTACATGAATGACCCCCATTCTTTCCCTTTTTGATTCCAGCCTATTTTTCATATGACTTTTTAGTGCTTTCTGCTAAAGACTTCAAGTGCATTTATTTCCCTACCCTTTATTCATTGGTTAGAACTGATAGCAGAAGTTGCCTGGACAAAGGTGAGATAAACTCTCTTATAACCAGGCTTATTCTCTTGAACTTGTGCCTTTATCATGGCCAAACATGTCCAGGTTAGCCTGCTGAGACTCAGGTAAGAGTTTTTACCAACAACATAAAAATAACAATTCTAGATGTTTAGAATTCATAGGAAAGAAAAGAATATGAAGGAGTAATCTAGTTTTATTTTTATGTATCAACTGTGTTTTATAGGAATGCAAGTGACTTCCAAAATGTATTTCTTGACAGCTTAGAGCATTACAAATTCAATTTATTTGGAGAAAAAAGTTACAGAAAAGGTTTTGTGAAGGATCTTAATTTTAAAAAGAAAATAGGATGTTTGATAGAAAATACCTAAGAATCAGTTGTCTCTACATAATTTACTTATTAGGTATGCACCAATAAAACCCACCTTCCATTTTAGAACTTTCCTTTTTCTTCCTTCCCCCTTGCTCATCTGACTTCACAAGACTTTGGGTGCTCTCAGGATCATGCCCCCACCACCCACATAAATCACTAAGTCTGGTATGAGTCAGCAAGTACTGGCCCTGGCAAAAACAGAAGCAGTTATAGTTGAAGGAAAAGACCAGGTGGTTAAAAAGAGCACTATTTGATAGGACTCTTCATTTCCTTTCTTTAGTGGTCATGAGTCTCCCTGCTTACTTCATCTCCCTGATCCCTGTCTTCCCCGCAAACCATGTTGTTCCAATCTTGGGCTTTTGCCTTTCTATACCACACTCATCTTTAGTGCATATCCAAGACATGCAAACAATCTAAGGAAGCTTCAGAATTGGGAGAAATGAGCTGCTATTGTAGCTGATATTGATCTATTTTTGGAATGAAATGCAAATGTATATTCCTGCAGATAACCATAGGTCAGTAACTATCACGCACCTTCAGACTGCTATTCACAAATGTTGTTGATATGCTATGAAAATGGCACCTAGGAAAGTACACCAAAAAAGTGAATATCAGTAAAATAATAGATCTCTGTGGAGATAGGGGTTACTCATATTCCAAGAAAAGACTCAGAAGAACCCGGAGGTTGACCCTGTATGCCAGTCCCACTTGTCATTTACCTATCACAGACAATTATGTAAAGGGTTTACAAATTGAATGTGATGAGATTTTATTTTGGGGTAGTTGGTTGTTAATCTACCAATAATCTTGGCAGATACAATATCATAATTATAGCATGCATCATCATAATTACTAGATTGGCTATAGTTGTAAGCAATATAATACAGACAATGAGAAATGTTCTATATGTTACCGATTCAAAATACACATTAACTTCTACTTAAATACAATCATTACATAAAGATGCTGTGTGTAATCTAAAAACAGACAGGATATTCTTGTGTTATAAATTCTTATTTCTCCACACTTCTATTAGAGATCAGGCAACTAAGTTCAAGAAACTCCTCAAATCTAATTAAATCTGTCTTAGTGACATCCATATTTGTCAAAGTAATTTTCTCTTACTACAGCTATGGTCCTCTACTCTCATAACATCAGCTGAATAGCAGCATATATACTCTGCCAATATACTCTGTCAAATGTGCATTTCAATGAAAGTCTTAAAAATGAAAAGAAACATACAAGGACATTGTTTTAGGTCCATGCATGTCCAACTTGCTTTATCCTCTGTCCTGAAACTCAACTGGGATCTGAAATATACGTTAGAATATAAGATTACTATAGCTGGTGAGTTCACACAGAAAGGTTAGGGACTCCTAATTCTGGGTTTGTGTTGTTTTGGTGAAAAACTGTTATTCCTTCTCAAGGTGAACTCTACTAGTAGGCCAAATAAAGTAACAGTTCTTCATGTATAAGTGTAGGCTCAAGCATTTGTTATGCTGTCAGAGAAAACTAGAGACGTTGGATTTCAAAGCCATTTTGTGCTCTCAGGGATAGTTCTTGCCAAAAAGAAATTCTGGTGATAGTTTCTATCTGTGAAATATTCTCTAAAGGAGTCACTGAAGTACCTGTGATTTTTAACAACCACACCAATTTTTGAGCTGCTTTTGTTATCAACAACCCTGATGACTCACAGGGTCCAAGAACTTTCATATACAGAAGGTCCTAGCATAGGGAGTCCCATATGCTATTCTTGAAGGTAGTTCTGATATGCTCCTCTATGAATTGTGGAGACTCCCTTGCTTCCTGGAATACTTTTAACCTCCTGGGTGGCTGAATCATTTGCTATTTCTCTCTTGGCACTGATGGGGAAAGTTCCTGATCATGCATTTACAGTCTCAAGACTGGGAACTAGCCATACGAGAAACTCTTCAAGAGCCTATATTGTTGTTGAAAATGATGGGTGACACAACACAGCACTAATAGCTGTCTTCTCCCACTTCTTTGGTAATGTGGCACAAATCTATATCACAGCCTTAAAGTAAGATTAAGACTTCGAACTTGCAAAGGCTGGACTAAACACTGTATTCCCTCACTTATGGAGTAGCTGGGGAGCATGGGTGCCACGTCTAATATCTTAAGGACCCAAGCCCATCTGGTTTAGGATTTAGCCATCAATATAGTCATCCTATAGTCATCAATGCAGGGAGGTAGCTAGGTTCACAAGCTATATTAACAACTTCCAGAAATAGGCTGAGCTGCAAGGTAGTTTTCAGATTTCATTATGAAAATTCTAAAATCTGAGACATCAAAATTTTGTTTTTTATTTAAGTCTATATATTTGTACACATAGACTCAAGATGACTTTAAAATGTTAATCTGGGTGGCAAGAAGACAGGGAAGTGGAGAGAGGAGTTTATCATCCTATGGAGGTAAGGAGATTACAGACATATGATCTGGTGTATAAGGCACTGTGTACTGATAAGGAATTTTTAATGATAATTAAGTTTTGAAATTTATCAGTGTAAGATCAAAAACCAGTATCATACCACTTCAGCTGCCTTACTATTCTGCTCCTCTGGGCTTTACCTATTCACCACCCTTAATATTGTTAGTTTCTATCTGAAGTTGGGTAGGTGTCAGCAATGGGACTGAAGTGTAGACTAAGTTGTCCGGGTCTGTGATATGAATTTTTCATAGACCATAAGCAATCAAATGGAAGCTACTACATCTACACACTTTGTGAGCAATTGACCCGAAAGCTCCCACTGGGAATAAAGAGAATTATTTACATCTATACTTAATAAAAATCCTCCAATCTTTAAAGAAACAGACAGAGATGGCTGTATATAACTGAGTTTCAAATAAACTTTAAAGTTAAAAAGAAAAGGCAATAGAATTCTCACTATATGTTGAGAGATATACTGTGTTTATGGGTAGGAAGATTCAATATTGTGTAGGTGTCAATTATCACTGAATTGATCTAGCGATCTGCAGAAAAAAAATAGTGAAGTGATTAGAAGAATTGATTCTCTAGGCAAGAATTTATATTCCGGGCAATAATGTTCTAAGGCTCTGGGTTTATTTTGATTTATTATCAAGGAGATTCTGGAAGGCAACATGCTATTACATTCATATTTCCTAGAATTTCTCTTCAAAACTTATCACTATGTAACAGAGAGCATCCCTGGCTGCAATGCTTCACTCTTTCTGGCATCCATTCCCTTTACCACATTACATTGCACGTCTTCCCCGATAGCTGCATGAGTCAGCAGAGCAGATCCTCGAGAATAAATGATTGCTGTTTGAAACAACTGAGTTTCAGGGCAGTGTTACACAACACCACTGTGCCGACAGTTACCTGATAAGCCCTCATGAACAACGTCCAGATATGAGAGTTTCTGCTTACATTAACCCAGTGTTTCAGCACACATATCTAACACTGTGACAGAAGACATATTCTGTGAAAAAAAAAAAAGCACACATTTCTGTCCATGAGGAGCCTTTAATCTGAAGGCAAGCATTTTTCCTAATTCAACTTGTACTAAGGAGGCAATTTTCTGTGCTATTTCTTTGTGATGGTTTATGAATACTGCTGTCTGATTGTTTTAAATATTTCAATTAGTTATCCACTCTATTGTATGGCTTACCCCGAGGCTTAAAACTAACAGTATAATTGAAGGGAAAGAAGAAAGATACTATGGCATTACTCTTGCTGAAGCAATGATGGAGATCATCAAATCTGAGCCAAGGGTTTTCCCGTCAGATATTTTGAATTCTAAAAACACAGCATCAAGGCAATTGGAGCAACTTTGAGTAGGAAAACAATGGTCAGATGGTATTTATCGGTAAGCACTTCTTTCATTAACTTTTCTGACAATATTTAGTGTTCAAAAAATTAGCTATTTTATGAGAAGCTTATCTTGCTTGCTATCATCATGATTTATATGGAAAATGTTAGTGACATGCTCAATTTCCCAATATAATTCTCAAAATTCAAACTTCATGAGACCAATAAATAGGTGATTACTGGCCCTCCCTGGTGGCACAGCGGGTTAAAGCACAGCACAAAGAAGCAAAAGCCACTTCTGCATGAGTTCGATCCCCGCCTGCCCCGGAGGTGACCACATGGTGCAGCAGACCTCTCCTGACCCGCCCACTGCCCCCCTCAGCAGTGCACTTCATGGATCTGCCTGTTCTGCTCCCCACTCTGTCTCTGGTGAAGCCTCTCATCCTCCACATCTCTGGCCTGTACCCCAGTTCTATATGAATAAATAAATCTTTTTTTTTTAAAGGTGATTACTAACAGCCTAGGTAACAATAATTGAGGAATAATATACCTCAATTATGTTGAACTTGAGAGGCCATAAATATTGGCCATAACACTGAATTTGAGAGTTCTGGCCATGGCATACATTCTGTAATGATGCAACTGTATTACTCCCTCGCCCCTTCAGAAACCATCATCCCAGAGGCAACCATTGATTTCCATCAACAGCGCCTGGTTTTTCTTGTTCCTGGACTTTGTTTAAATGTAATTATAGTAAATTCTTTGCTCAATTTACTGGTTTTGTATTATATATATATATATTACATCAGTATTCATTTTTGTACAGTGTTGGATCTCTTTTCTCAGGTGTAGTCCCTGAAAAATTCTCATCACCAACTCACCTGTGAACCAGTGGTTTTATATTTTTGTTTCTTTGTTAGATTCATCTTGTTATTTTCTATTGCAGGTATTTGTTCATTTTATATAATATATCTTTACATTTGTATACCATTATAAGAATAGACTCTAATTTGCTAATTCATTATACTGTACCTACAGCTTGGGATCTTCCAGATTTTGACCATAAAAGCCATCATAAAAATATTGCTATGAGCATTTGGTACAGGTTATTCTGACAGTCAATCCCTCCTTACCACAGGGAAAATGTTTCATGACCCTTAGTGGAAACCTGAAACCATAGGTAGTACCAAACCCTCTATAAATACGTGTTTTTCATATAGCAATATACTGTAATGAAGGTTCTATGAATATGATTGATCTCTCTCAAAATTTCTTCTAAAACATATATTCAGAGCATAGTTGACTAAAGTAACTGAAATTTCAGAAAAATGAAACTACCAATTAGAGAATACTATTGCACATAACTTTTAGTGTGTGTGTGTACAGATACCTGGAAATAAAATTTTAACTGAGAATGTAATATATAGAGATTGTTTAGAAAAATAGCTTAAAGAAGTAAAACTCAGATTTGCAGATGACATGATTTCATATATAAAAGTTGTAAATACTCCAACAAAAGAACTTAGAACTAATAAATTAAAAAATTCAGAGCTCAGGGTATAAAATTATTACACAAAAATCTGTTGCATTTTTATACATAAAATATGCATTAGAAAGAGAAATTAAAGGAAAAATCCCATTTAAAATCACACCAAAAAGAGCAAGGAACCTAACAATAAATGGAACAAAGAGGTAATAGACCTATTTACTAAAAACTTTAAGATATTAATGAAAGAAATTGAAAAAAACAATAAAAAATAAAAAGATAATCTATATGTATGGCTGAAAGGACATTGTTAAAATGTCTATATAACCCAAAGCAATTTACACATTCAATAAAATCCCTATTCGGGTCATTCTTCACAGAAACATTAACAAAAAATCCAAAATTTGTATGTAACCATATAAGATACTGAACAAAGTAATTTTAAGAAAGAAAAACAAAACTAGAAGCATTCTGGTCTTTGGTTTCAAACAATTCTACCATCCTATAGTAATCAAAACAGTGTGATATTTCCATAAAAGCAGACAGAATTATGCAACATTAGAAAGTCTGGAAATAAACCCAAGCATATATATAGATCCCTGATTTATGAGAAAAAATATAATGACACAAAGTAGGCAAAAGACTATCTCTTCTATCCTCTGGAAAAACTGGACAGCCACATGCAAAACAATGAAACTGGACCAGTATCTTAAACCACAAAAATGCTAATTCAAATGGATTAAAGACTTGAATGCAAAACTAACATCATAAAACTCCTAGAAGAAAACATAAGTGGTAAGTTCCTTAACATTAGTCTCAGTGATGCTTTTTTCAAAACTGACTTCAAAGGTGAGAGTAACAAAAATAAAACTAAACAATTGGTACTATGTCAAACTGAAGAACTTCTGCAAAGGAAACCATCAACAAAATGCAAAGGCAACCTACTTAATGGAAGAGATGATCACAAATCATTTGGTATTCAATAAATGGCTAATATCAAAAATACACGAAGAACTCATGCAACTCATACAATAACATAAAACAAATATGATTAAAAAGTGGACAGAGGCCCTCCCTGGTGGCGCAGTGGGTAAATGCACAGCACTGAGAAGCTAAAGCCACTTCCTCATGAGTTCGATTCCCGCCTGCACCGGAGGTGACCACATGGCATGGCAGACCTCTCCTGACCCGCCCGCTGCTCCCCTCAGCAGTGTACTTTGTAGATCTGCCTGTTCTGCTCCCCACTCTGTCTCTGGTGAAGCCTCTCGCCACCCCTGAGCCTCTGGCCTGTACCCCAGTTCTGTATGAACAAATAAATAATTTAAAAAAAAAGTGGACAGAACCTGAATAGACATATTTTCAAAGAAGACATACTGACAGTCAACAGATCCATGAAAAGATGCTCATTAACACTAGTCATAAGAAGATGCAAATGAAACCCACTGAGATACAGCCTCACATCTGTCAGAAATAGTTACTTTCAATTATAAATTAGTACAGCCACTATAGAAAACTGGATAGCAGTTAAAATCAAACTACCCTATGATTCAGCAATTCCACTTCTCAGTATACATCCTAAGAAAACAAAAATACTAAATCAAAATGATATCTGCAGTAATGTTTATTTACTGCAGCATCATTTATAATAGTCAAGATATGGAAACAACCCAAGTGCTCAATGATTGATAAAAATGTGTTATAGTCTATATGCAAAATGGAGTACTGTGAAACCTTAAGAAGGATGAAATATTGCCATTTGGAATGAGGATTGAATTTAAGGGCATTGAAACAAATCAAATCTCAGACAGAACACATTGGTAGGTTCTGGAAGGGAGGTATACAAAAATGGGTGAAGGAGATCAAATGCTCCAAGTTTCAGGTCATAAAATAAGTAAGTTGTGAGAATACAGTAAACATTATGGGTCCCTCTGGAGTAAGAGTTCATTGCAAAATTGAAAAATTGTTAAGAATACAAGAGAAATGAACCTACTGTAGTCCTAATTTCACAATACATAAATGACAGATCATCACGCTGTATGCCTGCAGTGGATTTAATGTTATGTATTTTCTGTAGCCTATGCTACACATGATACTCCTTCAGGAGAGCATGTACACAGAAGGCAAGAAAATCATTAACAAAAAAAAAAACAAAAAACACAAAACTTCAAAATATTTCAAACGTTAAGAAGTTAAAAAACCTTCCCTTCATAATGGTTATTATTAAAATGAAATGAACATTTTTATATACTCCATTTAAGAATTAAACTAATACTATTTTTTAAAAAATAATTTGAAACTATACTTCAAGAATCTGAACAATATTATGCCTTTAAAACTAGTGATGTTACTTGCAGGAATCTCATCTAAAGAAAGCATGTAATATTGCTGTCAAATGATAATATACAGTCATATTGTTCAAAAAACTATTAAAATATTTTTTAAAATTGGGAAAATGTTTTTAACAAAAGATAATTAGACTAAATGTTTCCATCCACTTGAATAAACCTATGAAGCTACTTAAAACCCCATGCCTGGTGAAGCATTAGGATCAATGTAAGAAATTGATTCAGATAGTTTAGTCTGGAGTGAAATCTATCCTTCAGTATTTTTTAAATCCAGATACACACACACCCCTACCCACCCACCCTACAGTTAACTGAAAAGTTTAGCAAGTTGTTAACAACTTTCTCTGTGGGATGAAAAAGTCCATTGTTTTTCCTTGTAGTCTTCTCTAAGCCTGTATGTATTCGAACAACTTTTGATAATAAAATGATGGGATGATATGCAACTATGACAATCATTTATAGAATCCTTCTTACTTGAAAACAGGATAGGTGATCAATATTTTATCTGAAATCTTGTTTGTGGAAGTAATTTTATTTTTAAAAGATCAAGGTGATGTCAACCGACCTCACATCAAATTATCACTAACTTTTCAATAATGAATACTTATGTTAATTACTGATGCCATATCATTATATCTTATAGAATTAGGTCTTCAGTTTAATATTCACTGTTTTAGACTACCAGAATTTGCAAACTCTGTACATTAAGTTCCATAGTAAATGTAAAATGGAGCACTATGAAACCTTAAAAAGGATGAACTCTTGCCATTTGTAATGAGTAAAGGAAAAATCCATGCCCATGATAAACTAAGTAAGTGGTGAATTAAACAGTGTTTATTGGATTTAACCATGGGCAGGATAAAGTTAATGTAAGCTGTTGTAGTTAAGTGATGTAGGCAGAAACCTGACTAGAGAGGGCAGAAAATGAATAAAATCCTAACCAGTTGTATAACTACCTAATTGGCCATATTAAATTAGACAGACTTGCTTTATGATCCCAAATGTTTTCAACATCAGTACATATTCATTGTCAACAGAGGAGAATGTACGCTTTGTAATTGTTGAAAGCAGTGTTCTAGATAGAAGCTATGTCTGTCTTGTGAATGTAATGCTTCAAAACTTTTATATCCTCAATCGGTTTGCCTGCTTTTGCTTTACAATTAAATTAATAACATATCAATATCTCCTACTATCCTATGAATTTACTTATTCATTTCAGTGTTTCACTTTTTATTTATTTTAAGTTCATTAGACTTAAACTAAACAAATACACAGACACCTCTATATATTCTTGGCAGATACACCCATATATCATAATGAAGTTCTCTTTTCATTCTTTTATCTAACTTAAGAGGAAGGCAAGATGTTCCCTTTAGCTGTGTCTCTAAGAGGAAAGAAGTCTTCTGAGTAGCCAGGAAATTTCTCACATATAAGACAGTGTGAAGTGATGATCATCTTGACAATCTGTGCATCAGAAGGCAAGTTCCAGAACAAATACAGCATCATTTTTTTAAATACCAAGAAACTATAAAGACCTATAATAAAGGCTAGAGAAAAATAAAATTTAATCATAAAATGGGATGTTATATTGCAGTAAGTAAAGAAGATATGCCCATATGTAACACCATGGACAATTCATATAAATAATGTATTAAGAAGCAAAAAGCACCATATAGGTTATATCTGTGATAATGATTAAAAATTAAAGAAGCTGAACAATTATACAAACAGAAGGATTAATAGAAAATTCTGCATAGTACATACTTTTGGGGGGAGGCAAGAAGGTGGGATGGGAAAGATCTCCCAGCAGGCTTTGACTAAACATATTCTAGTTTTAAGATTTAATGACTTCATAGGTGTTCATTTAATTATAGTATTTCATTGCATAGAAATATGTAATACATTTTGTATATGTCAAATAAGTCATCACTAGTAAAGTTAAATAATTACAAATTAAGGGAGCCAGCAAGATGCCGTGCTGACCTACACATATTTATGGCCAAATTGCACCTAAAGAAATGTGATGATTCCTGAATGCTGAAAGGATGACTATTGTGAACATCAAGAGCATCTGCATTGCAGAAAGGGGTAAAAAACAAACAAACAAACAAAAACTATAATTAAACTATGTGTGGAGCAATGACTTGAGAAATTTGGAACTGCCTAACTGCCTCTCTGCTGGCCACTCAAGCCCACACATGCGCACTGGGGAGTTTAACACCTCCAGAGCATACTAAACAAAAGTGTGCACTGCGCTGTACACGGGACACAGAAAGCACCAATTGAGGGCTATGGAGGAAGGGTGCAGGTTGCAGGTTGGGAGTGGTAGGCCTGATCCCATGGCTCTCAAACAACAACTGGAGCCTGAAATTGCAGGAGAGCCAGGCTGGATCATCTAAGGTTCCTTACACAACAGGCAATTAATTGCAGCATCTGGCTGTGATATGGGAAACACTTGCCTTACTCCCGCCCAAGGTGAACACCAAGTTAGCAATCAACTATTGTCATTAACCAGTGTTTAAAGGGCCTGGAACATACAGCAGGCACAAATACTCCATGGCAAGGCTTTCTACAAGGAAGGCAAAGAAAACAATTGCTGACATGTAAGCCAACATCAACAATAATCTCCAACCAGCGCGATATTTACTGCCCAACCACAGCTTGTAGAATGAGATAGTCGAGTCACTTTGAATTAGGAGTTAGCCTTGGGGAGGTCACTGTGGATCCCCACTATACAACTTGTGTACCTGCAGCACTGTATGAAGCTTGAAGCCTTGGTGTTCATTGGAGGCAACATTTCAGCACCCGGGAGTCCCAGCCCCTCTCTACTGGCCCAGGCCCAGGCCCCAGCACTAATGCACAATCATGTGAATAGCTGCAAAAGAGTTGGTCTAGGAAATAAGAAACACCTAAAACCTAGGACTAAAACCAGCTACTGGTAGACAGGATATAAAGCCAGTTTATGAAGACAAAAACAGGAAGCTCTTCATTACATCTCAAAACTACTAAGAAGGATGAGACTAAAGAATATACACAAATGATGAGGCAAAACCAAAACAGAATCTGAAAGAAGTCTCAGTCCAGCACAACTATGGGATCTGTCCTATGAGTATATATAAAATGACAGTTAAAATTATGATTGTGGGGCCCTTCCTGGTGGCGCAGCGGGTAAAAGCACAGCACTGACACTTAAGCCACTTCCACATGAGTTTGATTCCCGCCTGCCCTGGAGGATATCCACATGGCGCGCAGACCTCTCCTGATCTGCCCGCTGCTCCCCTCAGCAGTGTACTTCCTAGATCTGCCTGTTCTTCTCCCCACACTGTCTTTGGTGAATCCTTTCACCCTCTGTATCTCTGGCCTGTATCCCAGTTCTATATGAATAAATAAATAAATCTTTAAAAAAATTATGATTGTGAAATCAAGGAAAACAATGGATGATCAAAGGTAGGGACTCTAACGGCATACACATGAAGAGGTAGGGTCCTGTATTACTGAATCATATACAGTCTTACAAATCACTGTTCCCTTAATAAAAAAATATCAAAACAATTGTCAAGGCCCTAATGAGAGGAGATGGGGCACATGTTATAGGAAACCAAAGATCCTCAGACAACTGAGGCATCAAGGTAAAACAGATTGGGGACCATCCGTATGTAAGGAGCCATTTATTTTTGTCTATGTGAAGTCAAAAAACAAATTTTGCTTTCATACCTAGTAGTGAAAGTGCACCTAAAGGACTAAATCAAGTATAAGTGGTACTGAACTTTCTCTGTAGTTTCACATTTTTAACAGAATTGATGTCTTAGATTAGGAAGTCAGTCATGTTTACTTGAAGCAAGTGTTTGTGGCAGCCCATCTCCCTGATGAAAATCTAGTGTTGAGGTTTTTCTCCTACCAATGCAATCTTTATACACACACACACACACACACACACACACACACTTAATCTCACCCTTTTCTCCTTCCAAAGAACACAGCTCTATCAGTTTACCTTTTTCTGTTCTGCAATGTCAAACCCATCTTTTAGGTGGGTTAGTGGTTTTCCATGGTGATGGTTCCATCATCAGACAACTATGCTCTTGCCTCTCCCATTACTGAAGAAAATTGAAAATTGTTTGCTTGGCCCACAATCATGTCCAAGTACGACTCTGTCACCGTCACCTTCAGCACAGTGAAGACTCCCCAAAGGGGTACTTGTATATGATGTATTTTGTATATGAGGTATTTTCTTACTTTGTAGTCTTAATATATATATACACACACATATCAGCACCTTGGTTTACAGAGCAGAAGTTGGAGCCTTCGAGATCCTTCCTTCCAAGGCTGCTCACCTTTCTATCTTTTAATCACTCCAAGGAAATGTTAACAGTATTAGGTTATTTTGCATATTTTAATGCAAAAAGCTGTTTTATCAATTTACTATTATAATTATTATAATGTAGTTTATTATATGCATGAATTCAACTCCCTGTCCCCAATTAGCAAGTAGCAGGTACTATCTAGTTCAGTTCAGATTACTAAGAGGGAAAGCATGACTTGTTAACACTTTTTAAGATGTTATGTTATATCATGTCAGGCTTGGGGATCAAATTATACTCTGGTGATTTTATCAAACATTAAGATATTTAAAAGTCAAAAGCTACTTTCACAACCTTTTAAAAAAAAAGTTCTGTAATTTTTGTCTTCTACCACCAGCCAATATAATTCTTTAAAATTATTTAAAATATATTCATTATAACATTCTTCCTTTTTGTGCAATGGCTGGTTTCCCTGTGAAATGCCCACCACCAGTTCCCCCCGGGCACCATCACCATAGTCCCTGTGCTCTTCCCACCCCTGTCCTGGTCCTTCTCACTCCTCCTCCCCTACAGAATGTCTCTGATATATAGTTGCCTGATGATTTTGATTTTTACTTTATGATAGCTACTTTTTTTTCAATATAGCTCTTTAATTCCCTCTCCTTCCTTCCTTCTCTTTTAACCTCAGAAATCTCACTTCATTTATTAGTGAAGGCTGGTTTCTATAAGGATTTTGTTTTGTCAAATCGTCTGCTATGCTAACATACAATATTTCTTTGTCCTTTAACTCACTTTACTATGTGTAATTCCCTCAAATACTTCCATTTGCTGTAAGTGGTGAGACTTCCTCTTTCCAGAAGGGTGAAATGCACTACTTAGTGTGGACAGGATACACCTTAATCCTTTCCTCTATCAGTGGACATATAAGTCATTTCCATGTCCTAGCTATTGTGAATAATGCTGCAAAAGAAACAATAGAGCATACATTTTTTGAGTTGACACTTCATGTTCAGATAAATACCCAAAAGAGGAATTAGATATTAATGTAAATTCAGATATATTGTTCGATACTAACGTTAATTCATATGGCTCTTTTAAGTGATTGTGCCAGTTTATATTCCCACCAATTCCACTTGCTAATAATGTGTCAAAGATTTTTGCATATATATTCATGAAATGTACTGGCCTATTATTTTACTTTTTTTTTATTTTTCTGTGGTGAAGTATAATACTAGATGTATGAGATAAATGGGAAAATGTTCCCTCCTCTTCCTGTTGTGAAAGAAGATGACATAAAATTTCTGTTAATTGTTCTTTAAATATTAGATAGAATTCTTCATTGGACCCCTCGTCTTGGTTTTATTTGTGGCAAGTTGTTTTATTTTTTAAAGATTTATTTATGCATACAGAACTGGGGTACAGGCCAGAGGTGCAGGGGTGGTGAGAGGATTCACTAGAGACAGAGTGGGGAGCAGAGCATGCCGACTGATGAAGTACACTGCTGGGGGGAGCAGTGGGCAAGACAGGAGAGGTCTGCCGCGCCATGTGGGTCACCTCTGGGGCCGGGGATCCGACTCCCACTGAAGCAGCTGCGGCTCGCTTGTAGTGCTGCACTTTAACCCACTGCACCACCAGGGAGCATCCCTATTTGTGGCAAATTGTGTACAAATTTAGTTCCCTTGTTATAGGACATTCAAGCTATATATTTCATATTGGGTGAGCTGTGGTAGTTTGTCTGTTTTGAGGAAACAAATTTGATTTGTTAAATTTATGTGTATATACTTATTTGTAGTATTGCCTTACTAATGTCTAATCTGAGCCCTGTAATTTATTATATTGGTGACTGACATCTTCAGATTTTTCTTTGTTAGTCTTACTAGATATTAGTCAATTTTATTTTTCTATTTTATTTATCAAATCAAATTTATAAGCAAAAATAAAATAAATTTAAAAAATTTTAATTATTTTAAAAATAATATAATAGTTTATT
>NW_004567128.1:9902066-10043433 GCF_000260355.1 Condylura cristata
TGTCTCTGGTATATAGTTGTGCATTATTATAATTTTCTCGCCTTGACCATTATACTCCTGCTATGAGTGAAACCATCTGGTATTTTTCCTTTTCTTTCTGGCTTATTTCACTAAGCATGATCCCTTCCAGCTCCATCCATGTTTAATTATTTTTTTAAAAGTGCCTTTTGTTTCACTGATTTTCACCATTGTATTTCTGTTTTCGACTTCATTGCTTATTTCTCTTTATTCTCATCTTTGTGCTTCTTTTGGTGTACATCCCTTTTCTAGGTTTTTGAAGTGGACATTTCAAATACTGATTTGATATTTTTTCCTCTTTCCTGATGCATATATTTAGTGCTGTAAGTTTCCCTCTCAGCATTGCTTTAGTTATGTGCCAAAAATTTTAATGTGCTGCATTTTTATTTGAATTCAGTCAATGCATTTTTATTTCCCTCGATACATTGACCTATGATAATTTAGAAGTGTGTTGCTTACATTCCAAGTACTTGGACACATTCCTGTTAACTTTATGTAACTAATTTCTAGTTTGGTTCTACTATGCTCAAAGAACTGTGTGATTTTACTCCTTCTGAACTTGCAGAGGTTTGTTTCCTTGCCCAGGATATGATCTTAGAGATGTGTTCTTTGGGAACATGAAAAGAATGCATTTTTACTGTTACTGTATTCAGTGTTATATAAATATCAACTAGATCCTGTTTATGTCAGGTATTACTAAGTTTTGTATCCTTGCGAATTTTCTGTCTAGTCATTCTATCAACTGTTGACAGAGAGAAGGGGCTAGAAATCTCCAAATCTAATTATTTTGTCTACATCTCTTGGTTCTATCACTTTTTGTTTCAAATATGTATTAACTTCCTCTTGCTGCTATAATAAATATCCATGAACTTAGTGGGCTAAAAACTCAAAAGTTAATTTTCATAGTGTTCTGAATGTCAAAATTCTAAAGTGAGTCTTAAGGGCTATAACCAAGATCTCATTAAGGTTGAGTTCCTTTCATGGTCTCTGAAAGATAATCCACTTCCTTGTCTTTCCCAGCTTCTAGAAGGTCCCCAAATTCCTTGGATTGTAGCTATTGAGTAGAAATCACATCACTCTCACAGCTTGTTCCAACAATATATCCTAATCTGTGAATTTATGATTTTCTTGCTGCCTTTATAATGAAATCATCCGTGGTGATTAGAGTGGACCCACCCAGAGAATATTCTCTTTATTTAAAAGTTTTTTGTTTAATCAACTTGCAAAGTTGTTCTCTCCCATTTTATAAATTCTCATTATTTATTATTTTTGCACAATATAAGGTTTCACCCCAATACTAGGGTGCTGGCACCCTAGTATTCCCACTACCAAAGTGCCTCTGTCTTCGACCACACTCCCCTATTCTCTACTCCTGTCTCTCCCCGCCCCTTGTCTCCCACCATGTATCTCAGGTCTGTGGTTTGCTTTCAAGGGTAAGTCTTACAGCTTGTCTTTGTCTGATTCTTTCTTTGGTTTCTCTGATTCTACACACAAGAGAAACTGTCCAGTGTTTATCTTTCTCCCTCTCAATCACATCACTTAGAACAAACTCTATAAATAGGTTATGTGGGGAGTTCATGGTGGGGGGTCATTATTCTGCCTGATCCACCTTCTGGGTGCCAAATATGGGTGCCCATCTCACCTTCGAAATACATCACCTAATCCCAGGGCTCAAAAGTCTAAACTCACTACAGTGTTATTCAAGACCAAAACCTCATCATCTAAAACAAGTTATTGGCGAGGCTGTACTATACTCTATATTGTGATTACTTTTCCCCAAACCTTGGTTGTTTCGGAGGTCTCCAGAAGGTGAGCTTTCCTTTATTCTTTTCCAGTTTTATTACGTAGTTATTTATACTGTTTACATATAACATCCAGAGTTTTAGATTTTATGGGGAAAAATGGAAAAGCAAATTCGCTCCATATTTTAGGAATTATACATGCCCAATAAGCATATTTCTGAAAGTTATTGAATATAGTTAACATGAATATTCTTGTGATACAGATGTCAAATTCTCTATAGATATATTTCCCACCCCTGAATGATTTCCATTTTGTTCCATTAGTCATCAGTATCCAGTATATATTAAAATTTTGATCAATAGGATTAAAAACACTTTATTTTGTCATAAGTACACTTGAGAACATTTTGAAAAGGCTTCTGTAAATGGTAATAAAATCATAGTTAATTCATCCAGCTCTTTAAATTAAAGCATCTTAGTTAATGGAAATTAAATGAATTTGGGAAATCTGTTATCTTTTGAATTTACCTGGAATTTATTCTGCAAATTAATTTTTTAAAACTATGGCCAATGCCAACTGACTGCTCCTCTAATCATTCAGCATTAATTGAAAAAAGAGATAATAAACAGAATTCCAAATCAAAGTAGGTTTTACAACTTAAAATGAAATTTTTGTTTGTTTGGTTTGGCAAAGTTAAGGAAACTAACTCTTATTTGGGCTGACATTCCACAAATGGATGAGTGAGTCACAAAATTTAGCCAACTAAAGTACACTGGCCATATAGTTCTAAAGAGCTGGCCATTCAGTTCTTATGGAGATACTGAGTAGATGGCGGTTATTACAGAATACACGAAGTCTCAGACATGGTGTTCTGCTGTGTTTCAAAAAGCATTGATAAAACTTATGGGGAAAAAAAAACTTGTAAGCAAACAGAAAATTATGTTACTAAAATATTTTCTTCCAATTTTTAAGTTCTTAGTTTTAATTTGTATTAAACTTGATTGATGTGACCTCTGTTTAGATGACTACATGATTTGGGGAACACAGCCACAAACCTCAACAAATGCACATGCTTCACTCGCCCGCCATCCTCCCCTACTGCCTACTCTGTCTCACTCTGGTAACCACTGTATTTTTCAGAGTCTAAATGATATTTAACTTGTGTTTTGTCAGTTTCTTTTCTTTGGTTATTTATATTCTACAAATGAGTGAAACCATCTGGTAACAGTCTTTGAGTTTGAGAATACTTTTATTTAACATAGTTACCCCAAAATCCACTCATTTGCTTCTAAAAGGCACTTTTGTGTGTGTGTGTGTGTGTGTGTGTGTGTTTTCCATTTTTGCTTTACAAGCTGGGTAGTATTCCATGAAGGATATTTTCCATAATTTCTTTATCTGGTTGTGTGTTGATGGGTATTCAGGTTGGTTCCATGTCTTGAGTAATGTGAACAATCCTGCTCTAAACACAGGGACACATATATCTTTTCATAGTAGTGACCTCATATTCCTTGGCTAACTACTGAAAGGCATATCACAGGAACAAATGCTACCTCCACAGAGGTTGCAATAATTTACATTCCCACCAGAGTGAATAAGTATTCCTTTCCCTCCACATCCTTGCCAAAGTATGTTATTTCCAGTCTATTTGATAGAGCTCATTCTCACAGAGGTGAGGTAACAGCTTACTGTGGCTTTCGTTTGCATTTCTGTAATAAGTGGTGTTGACCTTTTTTTTTTTCTTGTGTCTGTGGGCCATCTTTAGAAAAGTCTTTTCAGGCCTTTAGTCCATATTTTGATTGGGCTATTTGTTTTTGCTGTTGAGTTGTATGAGTTCTTCATATTTTTTGGTAATTAAACCCTTTTGGGTCCCTGAGGTGCAAATATCTTCAGGTAGTTGTTTTTGGGTGCTTTCTTTCTTTGTTTTACTCTACGGAAGTTTCTTAATATCATCCCATTCATTTATTATTGCTTTTGTTTTCTTTGCCATTGGAACTGAGTGCCCAAATATATCTCTAAGATTGATGTACAGGAGTGTAACCCTAATTATTATAGCTAAGGATATGCTAAAACAGGTATTTGAAAATTGAACCTAGTAACATGTTGAATAATACCATAACATGCCATATAATACCATGACATGCCATATGCTTATTTGAAAAATGTACAGAGGCTGTGGACCACAACATCATGTCATAGAAAAAATAATCAATAGGACATTTAAAAAGCAACTGATTAAAAATGCAAATTCTGTTTTTGTTTTAAAATTTAAAAGCCAAAATTAATTAAATTAAGAAATAGATTATAAATATGGTGATTTATATATGACATTTTAGATTTACATATTTATATTTATCACATATATATTGTATATGCAATAAATCAGGAATGTGAGAAATATGATTCTAGTTACCTCAATTTGACATTATTCAAGTTATTTGAGCAGAGGAATAAATAGGTATAAGTATAGAAAAGAATGGGTAACATTATCACTGGTTGACTGTAATAACATTACTGTCTTACAGCATCTACAAAACCAAAAATTGATGGAAAAATACTTGAGTTGATACAGAATGGGTTACATAATAAATATACCAATAAACTGCAAATGTGGCAGAAAAATCTAGTTAGGAGATATAATGGAAAACATATTGTCTGTAGATTTAACAATAAAATATAAATACCTAAGAATAAACTAGATATAAAATATGCAGGACCCATAGGCAGAAAACTGTAAAACTTGATTAAGGACCATAAAGAAAATTAGTGGAAGAGACACACTATGTTGTTGGCAAGAAAGACTAAATATTTTAAAGATGCTAATCCTCTCTTAAGTATCCTCTAAATCAAGTGCTACATCAAGAAGCCAGGTGATTTACTGGCTAACTTCACTCACATGTGGAATATAAAGCAACAAAGCAGAGGAACAAACTTAACCAAAGTGAAATGCTAGAAAGGAGACTGCAGAACTTTAAAGCAGGCGAGGTGTAGTAACAGATGTGACATGGTGTGAACCTAGGCTCCTAAATCATAAACAAACACTACCTTATAAAATAATGTAAATACTAAGAAAGGCAAGGATGTCTATCACAAATTTTGCAAGATGTTCACTGAGACCAATAAAGAAGGATAAGCAGAAACATTTTTGAAGTAGGGTTTGTGTCAGCAGATATCATAATGTGTTCTAAAGCTCGGGTTTTAAAGCTTGACGACAGTAATGGAATGGACGAACTAGAAAAACATGTAAAACTTCCAGGGGAAACGTATGTTAAGAATTCATGATACTGGGGCCTCCCTGGTGGCCTAGGGTCAAGTTTCAGCAGTATCACCACTAGGGCCTGACTTGGATCCCTAGAAAGGAAGCTGACCCACATGGTGCAGCAGGCCTCTCCTGGTTTGCCCACTGCTCTCCTCAGCAGTGTATTTCAGTCAATCTGCCTGTCCTGTTCCCCATTCTGCCTCTGGTGAATCTTCTTACCTCCTGATCCTCTGGCCTACACCCTCGTTCTTATATGCATAAACAACATAAATCTTTTTAAAAATAGTAAAAACATAGAAATAAAATGACTTAAAATCCAGCTGCCCCACAATCAACTCTCTATATAGCAGCTGATCAAAAATAAAACTTGATGTTTACCCATTGCTTTTCTTCATACATGGAACAATGTTGAAATATTTCAGTTGTTTTGTTTACTGAAGCTTTTTTCTCTCAATTACATAGTCTCATTACACTAACAGACGAAGTCACAGTGCTTTTCTGCTTAAGCAGATCGTCAACTGTGCTCAGGAAATCAAATGCAAAACAAGGGCAGTGGTGGTGAGACGTTAGGAATAAACTAGTTCCCTTTCAAAAGAAACCTTCTGGAGTAGATTTATTCCAAGGAAAACATTAGAAATTCCCCCACAAAGTAGCAGTCAACAGTACCTTGTTTATAAAGACGTAGCCTCAAGGGCTGCTTCTGGAAAACTTCAGTGGAGGGTGACTTGATAACCTCAGTGGGAATATCATTAGCAGTTACAACTGACTGGAAACAAATTTTTAGTCATCTTTCACTTTGGGTCACTTACACTTGGGAACAACAGAAACAGTGAAAAAGTTTCAGTGTTTTCCTTGAAAGGAAATACCTTAGGTTTTTGACCATGTGTATTTAAGTAAAGCCAAGCCTTACAAGTGATCAATGCAACTATAAAATTCCTTCACCAGCCTGAGCTACTAGAACCCAATCCCTATGAATTCATGGCATGATAGGTGTGAAGAATAATAAAAGACCTATGGACAATAGAAAAATACTTCACTATAAAATTCTAATAATTTAGCATGCTTATGAATGCACATTTCTAGGTTGTAATATCAACGCTCGTAATATACATACAATGTTTGAGTTTTCATTTACACTTCAATTAAGTTACATTGTATAGACTTTCTATCTCCACAATCAATATAGATGTCATGGTTAATACTCATAAAATATCCAATTGTGTTGATTTATCTTTGCCTCCTCAGTATTCTCATTATTGAGCATTATTGATCAAGATATCTCTACATAAAAACAAAAGTGTTCCACTGCTAAAATATACTTATCATCACATCCCTTTATAGTTTTACCTCCTCTGACTCTAACATCTGACAATCACAGATCCATTGCCGATCATTACTGCAATTTTTGTCATTTGGAGAGTGATAAAAATAGAATTGAAGTATTTGTAATCTTATGAGATCAGCTTTTCTTTCCACTCGGTATAATTCCTTGGAGACTTATCCTGTGTTTTGTGGGTATCAATAATTGGTTTCTCTTCATGGCTGAACAAATTTATTTGTCTATTCACCCATAGAAAGATATTTGGGTTATTTCCAGTTTGGGGCTAAAGCTCCTATGAACGTCTGTGTACAGATGTGTTTTCAATTAAATGGGATAAATATGTATAATGGTGATTGCTGGGACCTATGCAAGTAGACAGTATAGTTTTATACTAAACTACCAAGCTATTTTCAAGATCCAGCTTTCCAATGCCCTGCCAGTATTTGGTGCTGTCACTATCTTCTATTTTAATCATTCTAAGAGGTGTGTGCCTGTATTGCAACTTTAATTAGCATTTACTTAATGACAAATGATGTTGAATGCTGTTTATGCACTTATTTTCTGTCTCTATAGCCTCTCAAGTTAAGTGCTTAGTCAAGTATTTTGCCTAACTTTCTATTAGGATTGTTATCTGACTAATGAGTTGAAACACATCTTTATATATTCTGGATACAAGTTCCATGTTGGATACGTGACGTGTGAATGTACAGATAGTGGCTTACCTTATCATCAACTAAATGGAGTCTCTGATAGAGCAAAAGTTTAACGCTTTTGATAAAGGCCAATTGTCATATTTTCTTATGGATTGTGTTTTTAGTGTCAGGTCTAGGAACTCTCCCTAACCTAAATCATAATGATTTTCTCCTGTGTTTTCCTATAATAGCTTCACAGTTTACATTTAGGTGTATGATCCATTGAGGTTTTTTGATAGATGTCATAAAGATCAAGATCTATTTTTGATGTACAGATATCTGATTATCCCCCCAATAGTACTGATAATATTGTTCCTCTATTGCAATGCTTTTCCATCAGTGAAAAAATAATCAGTTGGCTGCATTTGTGTGGACCTCTGGGTTCCCTATTCTGTTCTATTGATCTATGTGTCCCTTTTCTCTAAGATGCTGTCTTGTGTTCATATCTTTTGACTCAGAAGTTTACAGGGAATTTAGATAGTCCACCAGGCATCTACCTATTAGAAAAGAGGAATTTTCCACAAGAAACAGACATATGTTGAAAAAGACACATGTACACTGTTCACTGTGGCACTTTTTACATATTGAATATCTAAAAACCTCCTCATTCCTACCAACAAGACAAAGGTAAAAGAAGTTACAACAGCCTTCAGATTCTAACAAAACAAGTGACTTGGCTAGTACAAACAATTCCTATAAAACTTGGTGACATGGATGAACAAAATACATTTTAAAATACAGAGAAAGGGAAGGAGGGAGGAAGGAAGGGAGGGAGGAAGAAAGGGAGGAAGGGAGAAGGGAGGAGGAAGCAGAAGAGGTTTTGAGTCAGAATTGTAGCAGAACATTTTGCTCTTTCTGCAGCTCTGGACATGTTACCAACTCACTAACAGCAGGGCTTGGATTTTAATACACATAAAGCACAGCTTTGCTCACTCATGGCTGGACACTGAGATATATGAAAGACTATAATCTTAGTAAATGGGAATTAAAATGTCCTACATGGGCCCTTCCTGGTGGTACAGGGGGTTAGAGCACATCACTAAGAAGCTAAAGCCACTGCAGCATGAGTTCAATCCCTGCCTGCCCCGGAGGTGACCACATGGTGTGGCAGACCTCTCCTGACCCGCCCGCTGCTCCCCTCAGCAGTGTACTTCGTCGATCTGCCTGTTCTGCTCCCCACTCTGTCTCTGGTGAATCCTCTCACTGCCCCTGCACCTCTGGCCTGTACCCCAGTTCTGCATGCATAAATAAATAAATGTCCTACATATCTACCCACTGAGATGACAAACAATATTCAGAGAAAAATTAAATCTCTAAAAAAAAGTTCCACAAGGTAAAGTCTACTAACCCTTAAAGCCCAAAACCCATCAAGCTAATAACACATTCACACAAATACTTTCCCTGTTCTTATAAAACCCCAGACAGCATAGACAACCTAAAGGAAACAAACACAAATTTTCCTGGGCCATGAGAAATTCCTCCTAAAAAAGGTCCTCTTTAGATGAACTAACAACAAAAGTTTAAAAATGTAATGGAGACACCACAAACTAGAGGACTACAATTCTGTAGATTTTTCTGTTAAGAGTCTATCCACAATGTCAATTATAAACACAACGCAAGGCACAAGAATGAATAATCTATATAACTTTAAAATTAAAATTTAGTAAAAAAAATAAAAGAAATAGGTGAAATTTCAATTATATAGCCCAACATAATTTAACTTTAACATCCATTTTTACAATCAGAATTTGAAATTCAGCGTATGTTTTACACTCTGCACAATTAAATGTAGACGAGCCACATTTCACATGTTCCAACAGCCACATGTGGCCAGTAGTTCCCATGCTGGACAGTCCGTGAGGTGGTGAAATAAGTCTGTATAAAATATTAAATATGAATCAAACATTCAGCTATGATGTTGTGAGTGTCTCTGATGTGCCAGACCCTGGCAAACTGCCAGTATTCATGTGCTTTGGTACTGATGTGTGTGAAAGAGGAAGAGGAAGGGGAATGAAGAAACGATACTTAACAAGAAAGTATATTGTATACTAGCTGGTAATATATACTCTGGGGAAAAATAAATCACAGCCACAAAATCAAGAAGGACTCATGCATGTGTGTAAGGGTTATGGCGTATTCGTTTATGGTAGGGGATCAAAGAAGGTCTCACTCATAAGTATTTGAGCAGGGCCTTGCAAACCAAGATCCAAAATGCTGTTGGCTGTCTGAAGCGGAAATATAATCACTATTTTTTTTTTTCAAAAAGCTCAATGTATGGATTACACAAAGGATTACTTACACGTGAAGAAAGGATTAAGACTCAATTCAGAAAACACTAAGTTTTCCAGTTACAAAATAGCAGTGTTCTGTAGAGATGCCCACAAATAACCTCTTCAATTTGAATGTGTTTTCTAAAACCTAGAACAGCATTTTCCAAACTAAATAAAAGATGAGCGAAACAAACAGTGCATAGAAACACTTGTATGCGAACCCTTTGAAAAATTCAAACTCATTCAGGATGTGGGAGAGGGGAAGAAGGAGAACTAGGGCAAGTACAAACTTCCACTGTGAGATGAACAAAGTCTGAAGACTGAATAATATGAAACATGGCGACAGCGAATAGCTATGTATTTGTCAAGAAATAAACAAAATGTGCCACATGAAATTCTTTCTTTCCTCGTAGGCACATTTTTTAAAAGATAATTGGAATTTTTCTTTGTATTGCGGTAACACTATTTACATCACTGTGGAATTCAGAGGCGTAAGCTTACCTCCTCTCATGCTGGTCACCACACTGCAAGCCACCACCCCTCCAAGTTCCAGGCACCGCCTCCTTGTTTTTGTCCCCTCCCCTCATATAGTGTCCCTTTTTTATCTTTACTATTCATTATTTCAGTTGAACGTCCTCATCATATTTTCCAGAAATATACATAGAAAATACAGCTATGCAAAAAATATTTGGACAAGAATTAGAAGGAAGCATACAAAACAAATACTTTAAAAGAGCATGTGATGTGGATTGCTAATTTATTTTTATTGCAGTAACAATGGTTTCTAACACTGTATATAATTTAGGGATATAGGATCACCCTGTATGTCACCAGGCCACATGCACATTTTAATAATATATTTTAATAGAAATTTAGTAATATTAACTCACTCAATATATCTAAAATATTATTTCAATATGTGGCACTGGCCACATTTCACAGGATTAGTACCACGAATAATTAGTAGCACAGCCCAAGATTTTTTAAAAATTACTATAGGAACTATACATTACATGCTTAACTGAACTCTAGGTAGATTAAACCAAGAATAAAAGAAACAATAGGATGCACTTGGGAACTTCTGCTCCGAAGGGTTTGAAGACTATGCAGGAAAGGGCCACTATGCCCTTGAATTCACCCAGGCAATGAGAGAATCATGCACACACACACGTGAGGCATGATGAAGCAGCTGGCCGAGGAAGGTAGAGAATATTACAGCCCAGAGGCTCTTCTCTCCAGTCCATATAAGTACACAGAGCATCCTCCATCCCCTAGAAGCAACAGAGTTCTACATTTCAAGTTGTACCTGTATGAGTACCAGTCTTTGGGAGAAGAGACCACCAGCTATAGTGACCAGGACTTGAAATTTATGAATCCACATTCTTTAATTTCAGTTTTCAGCCAAGACTCTACTTTTTCAGAGACAGAAAGCTCGAAATCAATGACTCCAGAGACTAAATGGAGGAGAAAAATTCCACAAAGCATGGAGGTGGTGGCAAATTTCCACACCTGGCCTTGAAAATGTAGAATGTGATTGACCATTTGTGCTGGACAACTCATTAAAAAAAAAAAAAAGACGTTCACTATATACTGGGTTTCTTTGCTAGGAAATGAACTACACACACACACACACACACACACACACACACACACACACACTAGAATGACGTGCACAACAATCATGCAAACCTGTCTATAAATCCAGTGACATTTTCACAACTATTGACTCAACTAACACTGTGTGCTGCTTTGATATCATGCAAAAGTGTGATGTAAGTATGTTTGGTATCGCTAAATGCCATGACTCCAAGCAAGTACTGATCTTGTTTGAAGAAGCAAAGTAGCACCACAGCAAGAGTCCCATGACCTGTGTATCCTGGGCCTGGGTCTATTTTAAATGAAAACAACCCTATCAACCTTATGTGTTAAACCTTCCCTGATTTCCTTACATGTAAAATTATCACATAGGAAGATAGATTCACCCTCATTACAACTGATGATTTATTTTAATGCAAAAATAGAAACAATATTTGTACAATTTTGACACTATATACTAAAATGGAATAATAATGGTTTGATTCATAAGGCCTTTTAGATCTTTACAGATATATCAATGGCAAGGCAATAAAATATTTCACAAGAACTGGATTCTTTTTTTTTTAATTTTTTTTAAAGATTTATTTATTTGTTCATACAGAACTGGGGTACAGGCCAGAGGCTCAGGGGCGGCAAGAAGCTTCACCAGAGACAGAGTGGGAAATAGAACAGGCAGATCGACGAAGTACACTGCTGAGGGGAGCAGCAGGTGGGTCAGGAGAGGTCTGCCACGCCATGTGGTCACCTCTGGGGCAGGTGGGAATCGAACTCATGCGGAAGCGGCTTTAGATTCTCAGTGCTGTGCTTTAACCCGCTACGCCACCAGGGAGGGCCAAGAACTGGATTCTTAAGAAAGAAAATGAACCCAATTCCTTCATTTCAATCTAATACTCATAGAGTGTGAATCTTTAGGCGAGGCTGCATGTGTTGGCATTTTAGAGAAGGGCAGTATTGAAACAATGTATAAGGAAAAAGTTCACATTTATTTTGTTTTAAAACACCACTGGTGAAATAACTTCATAATGAATCTTGAGATGATTAAAATATCTGCATGTACATCAAATCCTACTTTCCCAGTACCATTCATAGTGGCCATGCACCTTCATTTGAAGTGTCACCTTTTCAAAGACCACTTCCCACATTGTTACACCTTGCAAGTAACTTATCCTCAGCTTCAAACTTTCATATGACTAAGTTTATAGCTAGAAATTCCCCTTTAAAATATGCTGAATACTTGATCATGGAGTGACTTTCTCTGCCACCTCTCTGGGGCCAAAGGCTAGGCTGCCCATTTCACTAATTATGTTTTATTCCTGCCACTGCTCAACACCAAATACAATGATGTGCCCATGTGGTAGTTTGTTTGGCAATTAGGTTTTGAGAGTGCGTTTGGGACAGGTCTAAGAATTCAAGTACATATGGTTGAGTAGGAGATGAGAAAGGAGAAAATATGTGGGAAAACTACTCTCTGGAAAAGTCAGACACCTATGACAAGGGGAGAGGAGATGATAAATGCAGGAGGGACTTCCTGCTTTTCTTTCCACAGTGGGTATCCAGGTATATTGGAAACCTCATGGTTGAATGACAGTGTTGAAGTTAGAAGGTCAGTGCCTATCATCTGACATCCATAGGAGAGAAGTAAGGAAAGTGTTCTAGAGAAGTTAAATAGCAGCCCCAGACAATCCAGGTCCATAGAGTACTGGGTGAACAGCCCTATGTTTCTAGACACCTGGTTTACCGCTCTTTTGGAAGGCAGTGACTTGATCCACTCCTCTTCCTGCTAAACTACCTCACACTTGATCTATCAATGCATACTTTTCCTGAAAGGCCTATAAACTGCTTCTCCATCTATCAATAGCCCAGTTAGAAGCTAGAAGATGTTCTACAAGAAGTAGTAGCTGGAATGATTAAAGATATATACCTTTAAAAATACATAATATTTATCTTAGATAACTTCCAGAATTACAATTTTCTTTCCCGAATCTCAATATTAGTAGATTCCCCAATGTGATTTAGCACAGGACTATCTTAATTTTTGTATCAGCTGCCAATTGCTTTATTTATCAACTATTTCTCTTCTCCTATCCAACTTGAACTTGCTTGAAGGGAGACACCAATTTCTACGAGTTTATATATTTTTTAGAGTAGGTAACACAGTAGAGCGTATAGTAGACACTGAATACAAAGTTGTTAAAAGACCAGTCTGTAGTAATGTACATACTGAAGAACTCTTTGAAACAAATTTTCCAAAGGTATGCTTCTAAACAGTCGTGATTCAATTGCCCCATGCAAAATGCTATGTGAAATCCAATTACTTTCATGTTTGGGCACTTGCCTCTGACTTGATAATTCAAATGGCCAATTAGGAATATACTGACACAGGGTTAAACAGGAATTCAGGTAAAACTCTTATTAAGTTTATTTCCTCAGTTTATAATTTTTTACTAATAAAAATAAGGCATGTTCATTGCAAGAGTACTACAAGTATAAGCACTGCAGTAAGGAAACAAAGAATAAAACAAAAACACTATAATGCCCCAAATTCATGGATAAATATAGATAGTATTTTGTGTCCTTTTATTCTCCTCTGTAACCATAAATAGATATTTTAACACGACAGAGGTGCAAATACATATGGATTTGTATATCTATATCTACATATGTTATATGTGAGTTAAATAATGCATAGTGAATATTTTTGTGCATTACTCAATGCCCTTCAAAAATATTATTTAAAGATATAAGTAATATCTTGTATTGTGAATGTTAGCATTTAAACTGTTTTGCTACTATTGGTTACTTATATTGCTACCAAGAGTTCACTGAACTAAACAATTTTGTAAATAACATGTTTGTACTAAGACTTTTGCTAAAATTTATGGCCATTTCCTGAAGTCAGATTCTAGTAAGTTGAACTAGGTCACTGAAATTAAATTCTATTTTCTATTTGTAGAAAGAGTTCTTTGAAGTGGATTTTCACACCCAACCACTTGATACACAGATAATGAGTTAAACTTATGTGAATGGCTTTCTGCAATTTATGTGACAAACCCAATCATTCATTTGATGACTACAACATAGAAAGTAATTTTTTCAATTATTTTTTTAGAAAATTATCATGCAATTATGATAAGAAGAGTGATGATCCACTTCATACCACTTATTTTGTTATTAGCAATGGGTAGGGGGGATATAAAGTGGTGAGCTTGGATTCCTTCACTCATCTCATATGCATTTTATGTGACTAGAGAGGTAGGCTGAGGCTATGAGACTCTCTCTCCATATGTTCCTGCCAAATTCCATAAACCTCTGCTACAGTCTACTCTGGAGTCATTCTTAATAATTTATCACTGTCTACAGTGTTTACATTACTGAGAAGATGATGTTACCATAAGAAATAGCATATGCTGCATACAAACAGGTCAATAACCAGCTCATTTTGATATATGTCAGGAGCCTATTTTATCCAGGGACACAGTTTATCTGCTTTCAAAAATCCATTTTCAGGGGAATCCTACAGGCTAAATCACATCATTCCAGTTAGGCAGAGAAAATAACTTTAGCGACAATCTGTCTTATTGCATTCAAAGCACATACATGTTTCCAATCAAGTTCTCCCAAAGATGATACGTATTTCTGCTCTGTCTGAGAAAAATAAATGTGGGATGCTCTTGTGTGTAATTGCTAGATTTAGAATCTGACTTGCAATTTTTCATAACAGAGCAGTGGAAGATCAGGTTTGAAAGTAGCTATATTAAAAAAGTTAATTTTCCTTTAAAATTGCATTTAATGTCTTTTCTGGTTACAAAAATGACATTTACTGAAAAAAAATCAGAAAAACATTAATGAGGGAACTTAAATTACTTCTAATATAGCCAGTGACAACCACCTGAATTATTTTGTACAATGTTTCAGTCATTTCTCTTGCTTGTGTGTGTGTGTGTAATTGGTCCTATAATGTATATACATTTTCACAATGTGTTTATGCTTATCAATGCATCATGATGAACACTCAATACATTATATATGCTAATACATGCACACACAGTAATTCATAGTCAAGTTTTCTATTGACTATACCAAAAAATGTTGACTATGTGAAGGGATGGAAATGTTAAGTAACCTTTGTATAGTAATCACTTTATACCAGCTGTTTCAAAGCATCATAATTTATCACTTAAACTTACTAAATGAAAATAATAGTTCGATAAGGCTAGTTAAAATCTAACATCATCACAATATAATGAAGTATATATCATTATTACCTCCATTTCACATTTAAAGAAACTGAGGCATAAAGAAGTTAAGTGGTCTGTCCACATATATAGGAAATTGCAGAGCTGGGAATTAACCAGAGGTTAAGATCTCAAACATTTATGTCACATTGACTCTTAGAATCAGAGTTATAAGACAGAAACATTTCTAGTCATTGAACATGTACTTAACAAGCAATGTTAAAGTCATATGTCTTATCATAAGAATAGGAAGTGTTCATGAGTGTTTTCTAGAGAAAAAAAATGAGAAACACTGGATTCCTTGGTATTATAAATAGACCAGTTGTTCCTAAAAATATTCTCCAGCATCAAATGTAAAAGAAATCTATCTGATTCTAAGTGATGCTCCTGGGTGAATGATATCTATTTTTATTACTCTGACTAGCAAAAAATAGATAATATAGATATGAATTTCTTTCTCTGATCTCTGTTCTGTTCCTCTATCAAACATATTTTATTTGAACTTTCACTGAAGGTGTAGAGGATTAGCAATGGAAATACACAAAGAGGAATGTTATGGTTATGGTGTGCAGATGATGAGGGGGTAAGAAGATGATATTTCAATCTAAAAGAAAACAAAATGTTAAAGGTGGAATACTGCCTGAGAAAAATTGGAATACATTTATAAAATCTGAACATCTCACTGTTGAGGAAATTATGGGTTTTATGCTTGAATTCTGGAAATATTTGAATTGATAAAATCAGGTCAAGTGGAAGGGAAGTTCCTTTACATAAATGTAATGAAGATCTAGATATAGCTACTCACATAATATTATTGATAACAATAACTTCCTCTCAAGGTTGAATATCTGATTGATCACAAAATGAAAAATCTTAGAAATACCAAGACCCTAGATTTTGTCCAGGGTCTCAGTGTTTGAGATTGTTTTCCTACAAAGACCAACTTGAATATAGAAAAAGTCATTTTCTGAACATGTCACTGGGCTAAAATAAGACTCAGTTTACTGAGATTTGCAGTTTACTGTATGATTTGGACAGAATAATTGGAAAAAATGTGAGAACTTGATCTGATTCAGAAAACTGGATTAGGAAAGTTTTACAAATGAGGTTATTTCAATCATATTCTGCCATTATACTACTAAAGTTGAAAGCCACTTTGTAAAGTGACTATATCTGAGTCCAGAGGATACACTTAAGTATAGTTCCTAAATAATGTTTACTATAAAACTAGTTTTTGATATACTAGAATTACTTCAATTCAACATAAAAAAATTTTGATCTAATTTGTAAACCAGTAACAGAATCCATCAGAGAAAGAGAATCCACCAGATAGCAGAAACCTTTAAATCTAGGTTACCTATTTGTGAAAGCAAAACTGCTTCCTAAGTATATGAGACTCCAAGAAGGCCCCAGTATTGAAAGGACCTGACTTCTTCCCTCAGCCTCTTCATTCAGGATTACATAGGAATTTCTTTACAAAGCTTCCAGCTACATACAATGAGCAGGGATTAAAAACATGACCTATAGGGGCTGAAAGGAAATTAACTCTATATTAGATGAAGAGTAAAAAAGGTTCTAGTGTAGGGTTGATCAAAATGGATTCTGAAAAAAAAAAGTAACACAATATTCAGAGGAAGTTGATATATCCCAATATAGTTCTATGAGAAAAGTAGGGCAAGAGAAAAAGGACTGTGTCTACTCACAGGAGGGGGTCTAAATGAGGAGGTTCGGTGTAAAAAGTGAGCAATAAAGAGGAGGAGAAGACTAGAAAACTAGATTATTCAACTTGCAGGCTGTTTTATTTTTGTCAAATTGAGGTCAGGCCATAACCCTTCCCACCTACTACAGTCCAGACAGGAACATGTAAAGCACTGAAACAGAGAAGAAACAGAAGCCTGGTGATAGAGAGAGGGAAGAACCATTCCTGGGGTAATCAACAATGGACATTCTCCCAAGGACACAATGGAAGATCCAGCAGTGGATGAAGAATCTATGTGTTTGGAAATTCAAAGCAGCAGTAACTGGAGCTATAAGTAATCAGTTGAAGACTTTATGTTATAGATCAAACTTTGAGAAAATTGTAATGGATATTGAAAATTTTTATAGTTAACAAAAATGATATTTATTTTATTTTTATTATTTAAGATTTATTTATGCATATAAGACCTGGGGTGTAAGCCAAAAGTATGAGGGGGGTGAGAGGATTTATCAGAGACAGATTGGGGAGCAGAACAGGCAAATCGATGAAGTACACTACTGAGGGGAGCAGCAGGTGAGACAGGAGAGGTCTACTGCACCATGTAGGTTAGCCCCCTCACCAGGGAGTGATCCTGTGGATCACCAGTGGCTGGTGATCACTTGATAGGTCTGTGTCTTTAACCCCTGCACCACTGGAGAGGGCCACAGAAATCTGATAAAGGGAGGTGGCAAACTTACAGAGACCAGAGTGGATATTAGAATATGTAGTAGATACTAAAATGTGTATAGTGAGTCAAAGAGATTCCATTTCATCTACTTCTTTAAGAGATTTACCAATAGTCTAGTGAAAATTGTTTAATGTGAATATCAAAATCAAAGCCATGATATCTTCACTTGTAATATATTTTATATAATGTTATGGATATATTCATTATGCATGTATATACATTCACCCTCTGAACATACAATTTTATTTCAGTCATCTACTTCATGGTCTATCTCATCCTAATTCTATAAGGTGGACAATATCATTTTTAAGTAATCCCCTGTTGTCTTTACCTGGCTCTATATTAAAAGTATGTGAATGAGATACAGTTAGTGATAGGAATGCAAACCTAAAGCTTTCAATGATGACTGTCTTCAAGACTGTGTTGGCCAGAGAGGACATATAAAGTCACAAATATTTAATTCCATGAAGTTTTCCCAGAGGTTACACTGCATGTTCTCAAAATAATTTGAATAACCAAATGAATGCTACATTAATAAAACTTATTATTGGCCCATCATGCCATGCCATGCATTATTTATACATAATACATTACAATCAGCCCCTGAGAAAGTTAGAGAATCTTTTATTTTTAATGAAGAAAAATTCATTATTTTGTATTTACTTAAAATAAGGTATATGCTGGCATCAATTATTAGAAGTCATAGAAACCTGAACAAATATTTGATATGAACTTGTGAAATAATTCCCCTTGACTTGAAAATTGGATTTTCTTCTGCTTATCATGAGATATCACAAGAGTCGAGATACGAAATCTCACTTCAGATAAATTATAAATTGGAGCTTCAAGATCTTTTATTGACAATATATAAGGCAACTATTAAATCTGAAAAATGGACATTGACTGCAACACAATTGTAGTAGCAGACTTTAACAACCCATTTTCATCATTAACAGAAAATCAACAAAGAAATAACACACTTACATGAGGACTGAGACTAAACAGACTTAATATATATCTATAGGACACTGAACTCCTTAAAAGGTAAGCTCATGTTCTTTTCAAATGCACAATGAACATTCTCAAGGACAGATCACATGCTGGGTCACAAAAAATGTGTTGATAGATTCATGAAGATTGAAATTTATCAAGTCTGTTCTCTATCACAATGGTATCAAACCAGCAATTAAGCAGAAAAAAAAAACAACAACAATAAAGGCCTCTAATATGTGGACACTAAACAAGATAGACTGAGTGACTGCTGAATGAGGAAATTAAAAGGTACCTGGAGACAATAGAAGAGAAACACAATGAGCTACCAGAAGCTACGGGATTAAAAAAAAAAAAAAAAAGCAGTATTAAGAGGGGGGAAGTCTAGAGCCCTCCCTGGTGGCGCAGCGGGTTAAAGCACAGCACGAAGAACCTAAAGCCACTTTACCATGAGTTCGATCCCCGCCTGCCCCAGAGTTGACCCACATGGCACAACAGACCTCTCCTGACCCGCCGGCTGCTCCCCTCAGCAGTGTACTTCCTCCATCTGCCTATTCTGCTCCCCACTCTGTCTCTGGTGAAGCTTCTCACCTCCCCTGTACTTCTGGCCTGTACCCCAGTTCTGTATGCATAAATATATTTTTTTTAAAAGTAAAAAAAGGGAAAGCTCTATAGGCACACATCAAGAAACAATATCTCAACAGAGAAGCTAACCTTACACGTTAAGTAACTAGAAAAGAAAATCAAAACCAGCAGAAGAAAGATGACTATAAAAATTTAAAGAAAAAGGTGAAATAGAAATTTTAATGAAAGTACAAAAGACCAATTACCTTTAAAGTTGGTTCTCTGAAAAATAAACACCTAGCTAGATTCACTAAGAAAAAAAATGGAGAAGACTTCAATAAATAGTATCAGAAATGAAAGAGGTTAAGTTGCAGCAGACAACTAAAAAACAGAGGCATTCCCTCTTCCTCAATTATTTGAAAGGTTCTGAGTAGGACAGATATTTGAGGGCTTGGTAGCACTCTAATGAAACCATCTGCCATCTGTTCCTGGACTTTTTTTTTTTTTTTTTTTTTTTTGGTGGGGAGCGGTTTCGTTGCTATTTTAATGTACTTACTTGTAATTGGTCTGTTCATGTTTTCCATTTTTTCCCTGATTCAGTCTGACAGGGTTGTATTTGTCCATGTCCTTTAGTTCATCTAATTTATAGGTATAAAGATGCTCAAAGTAGTCTTTCATGATTCTATTCCTGAACATAAACTTATCCCCTGAGCCAGACAGTCAGAAACTTCCACAAAACCCCTGATGTTGGAGAAAAGTAGGCTTAGTAGATGTTCTCCTCTTCTTCTTCTGATTAGGAATGAGCAATGAAATGAAGAAAGTATAAAACTTTATAAGTAAAGGAAAATTTACCTGATTTATACAACCCGGGAAGTGATTCGAGATGAAATTGTATGTGGGCATATACATGGATACAGGACACTACCCAATGGAAGGAACTAACTCTAACTTAAGAACGTTATGGAATCCTCAAAAGAGAAATAAAGACTGTATTTTCCAACAAAGACTACATAGAGCCTTGCCTGAATTTTCTTGCCTTACAATATACCACACAATCGCAATATCTAGCTCTTAAAATTGTGTTCAGATACTTTGAAGAGTTAAGCAAAGAAAATACAGAAGTCTGTACTGTATTCCTAAGCATAGGCACGATGAATAAAAAGACAAAAAAAAATCTCCAAATATGTAAATATATAACACCATTAACAAAAAAAGGAAAGAGAAAGTAAACAGATAAAGGGAAAAATCAAATGTGAAAGAAAACATACCACAATAAATAAAAAGAAAATAGCCATAAATATTTTGCAGGTAATTTTTTTTAAGAACTTGAATTATAAAAACACAAACTACAGTAGTGGATTAGTGTGCCTTGCTAGATGGTGTGGTATAGCAACATTGATTTTATCACAATAATCTTTTTGATGTCAAAAGACAATGAAGCAATGGATACCCATTTCTAGGAAAGAAATGATGTTCTAGGATATAATAAGCCACAAACTTGTATAAACATAAAAGCAACAGGCATTAATTCTCAAATAAGAAGGATCCAGGGAAACAACACTCTGAGTCCTTCTCGAAAGAACAGCAAAACACAGGAAATGAAGAGATTAATCAGAACAGAGAATTCAGTTATGGTCATGGCAAAAGTCCGGGTGATGAGTATTGCATCCATCTAAGCAGAGAAGAATATTAAGCTCCACCTCTAAATAATATTCAAACTGTATTCAATCTCTAAAACGATAACTTAGAAAATCTGCATTGAGATGAAGAAACATTCATTTCAACTGTTTCGATTTATTCACCTTCTATTCAAGAAAATAAAATTGAATACTCTATTCTAAAATCAGTATTATGGTATAATTCTATTTTATAAAATGCTTTGTGGTGGTTTATACTGTGTCCACTTGGGTAAGCTGAACACACAATTCCCAGAAGTCTCTTCCCTGGATAGTCTGGCTGCTAGCTGGTCAAAGATGAATTTGTAGAACATTTGCAAGACAGAAGTGATGCAGAAGTCACTATTCTCTGCTTAGGTGCAGAGACAGACCGAGAGGTGCTGTCTGGTTTTTCAGAACCTCACTGACCTCTGCTCTACACTCAGTACTTCCTGTCTAGCAACAGCTACCCAGAACTAGACACAAGGCTCTTGCTGGCAGACCACTGAGAGAGCAGCTACTAGAAACCACCCTCCGATTGCCGTGGTTAGTGGGAATTTCCAAAGTTCCCACTCCTTTCCTGTACCTTCACTTCCAGAGGAGCTCTAACTCCTATAATAAAACTGTAGGGGAGGAGAAGGGAGAAGGACCAGGGCAGGGGCAGGAAGAGCCCAAGGGAGTATGGTGATAGTGTACGGGGGAATTCGTGGTGGGAATTTCACAGGGAAACCAGACATTGCTCAAAAATGAAGGCTGATATAATGAATATACTAAGAAAAGTAAACTAAAATGGATTCCCTCCCCCCCCCCAAAATAAACCTTTACTCCATAACTCATAGTTGTTTTTGTTCTTTAATAGAACCCTTCCTGATATGTTTTTCTCTCTTTTCTGCTATTTGCATAGAATGATATACAGTATGCTACTTGCCTAATATTAATGATAGTTCACAACTTAATGTACTTTTGTTTTCTTTGGCAAATATGCAAAAATGCTTCTCTTTCTCTTTGCAGGTGGAAATGTTTTGTTTTGGCTGGTGGATTGGTTGATTGACTGAGGAAACATCACTGCATATCCCTGTTTGTTTTTAGAGGCGGGGCTCTAAAAACAAGAGGCGGGGCTCTTCAGGTGTTGTTAACAAATGTGCCCTCACCAAAGGGCCCACAGTCCATTGAGCTCCTTCTTCACTTTTTTCATACCCCGCAAACTCCTGCTTCTCCCTCTGTTGCCATAGTTCTTCAGGAAGATTTCTAGGGTTTGTTGTTAGTTTGGCTTTAATCTTTCATTCGTAATGTAGACACTACAAGTTGGAGCAACAATTTTGCAATTATGGAGTAAATATAGTCCACAGGGAAAAAAACTAATGAACATAAAGTTCTTTGTTACTTTACCTTTTTTCCATTTCTCCTACAATTTCTGAGCCTAGTTTTAGATGGCAGGAATATTTCACAAATGTAACACTGGAAAGAACATATATCTAGCCTGTGTTCTATGGAGCAAAACTGCATTTCACACTTTTACCTGTAAATTAACAATCATCATAGATATTATGTTCTATAGAAGCTAGAAATGTTTTCTACCTTTTCAGATGGTAAGAAAGCAAGAGAGTTATATATTATTCTTCTGATTAAAAACTTCATTTTTTTAAATACCTCCTGATTCTTGGTGTTTAATAAAACACCACTGGGAGATCAAAGATCATTTCACCAGCATACAAGTATATCAACTATATCCCCATTTGCTCAACACTAACATAGTCATACTCTCAATGTAAAAATAGCTAGGATTCATCCCTTTCCCAATATACAATTTATCAAGGATATGGAGATGGTAGTAGTATTAAGTTAAGCTATAAATGGCAAATGGGATGATTTCTTCTCAAAATCCTCCTTAAAGAATTACCTGGAAGCTAACTTGACCACATCACCCCCATTAAACCATTTGCTTTGGAAACAAGCTTTGCTGTTGACATTATTTGTGTCTTAAAATAAATGGAGCTTTTCTCTCCTTAAATATCATCATTAATAACAGCTTTATCACACAGATACCTTTCCCGTTAAGGAAAAGTAAAATGACAATATTAATGACTAACTTAGGTATAAATTCTAAATTTTATTTAATTGCTATACTTTTACAGTAAAAAATACAATTTGCTAATATGACCTGCTTGTCAGAAATTGAACCTTTCATCACCAATGATACTGAGACACTAGAGTGGAGTTGTCTTGACTCCACCTTTAAAGTGAATTCTTGTGATTTAATAGTGGGCTTGCTGCACTTGATCAATTAGTATTATTTTAAAATGAGTCACTCTTAGAATGTGATGGTCTTGGTTGGGTAATCGAAATGCCTAATTACATCTTGGTAAATATGAGGGTGGAATTATTCTCTGTGGGCCTTTATAAACAACTATATTTCCATGCAAAGTCTCAATTAAAAAATGCATTTTGAAGTGAGAAAGGGGTTTCAATGGTATTCAGATACCATTAAAGATGTTTTCAGTTTACAAAATCATGATCCACTATATTGGGAATTTAGAATAACTTAAGGAAAAAGTGGTTTCTTCATGTATCAGGAAATAAGAAAGAAAATGCAAAATGCTATCAACACCATTCCAAACCAATAGCCAGCTACACCTTCCTTATCTGTTTATAGAGGCCTATGTCATCCATTTTTCTGCTTCTGATTACCAATCAGCTTGCATGAAACAAGTCAACTTTCAGACCAGAATGATATCTGCAATTACCAACAGTTGATAGGACATTGTGAAAGTTGTGTTTGAAATCTTCTCCGAGTCTATTCCCTGAAGTGCCAGTAGTTCATGGTAGATGGTAAAGTTCTTCCCACAAGGCCCTGAACCTATTTTTTTTTTTTACAAATTTAACCCTCAAGCTTATAGCAGAACCTTCATAAAAGCAGTGGCGGTGGTGGTGGGGGGGGTAGAATATAAAACTCGATGATTAAGACTGAATGTCTGTGGCTAATTTAGCACAGTAACTAATAGTATGAGAATGTAGAAGAGTAAAATTCTTTATTGGGATGCAGTAAATAATTATTTCTTAAAATCTGATCAAGTCTCCTGAAGATAATATTATATTGTGGATTAAATCCACTGACATAGCTCTAAGGCCTTGCCATAAAAGAGACACATTGCAAACCTAACCCAATAATTTGGTATTACTTCCCAAGAAATGTTTACAATAATGTTGGGCTGAATTATTAATATGAAACTATAGAAAAAGCTAATTATGTGTGATGTTCCTTTCTGATACATCATAATGCAAAACAAACAGAAAAACATAACATGATTGTAGGGAAACTCAGCTTTTTCACAGTAAGAAATTTTTGGTTTTTGTTTAAAAAATAAGTATCATTTCCACTGTCACAAACTAAGCCTCTGAATTTGCCTGCAATTAACAGGGGGGAAACGATTCCACTGAGGGGTAAATAATGTTAAGTTTGCCCATGTCCTCTCGCGCCCTCCCTTGTCCCCTCTCCCATGAGAATAACATTATGCAAAATAATACTACAAATAAATCCACAAAAGTTGGAGAATTTTGTTCTAGTGAGTTTTTGAAATGCTGCTACCTGGGCACATAATAAGGAAGGGAATGCTTAAGAATTCAGTCTTGGGCCCTCCCTGGTGGCGCAGCGGGTTAAAACACAGCACTGAGAAGCTAAAGCCGCTTCCACATGAGTTCGATCCCGGCCTGCCCCGGAGGTGACCACATGGCGTGGCAGACCTCTCCTGACCCGCCCGCCGCTCCCCTCAGTGGTGTACTTCGTCGATCTGCCTGTTCTGCTCCCCTCTCTGTCTCTGGTGAATCCTGTCACCCTCTGCATCTCTGGCCTGTTCCCCAGCTCTATATGTATGAATAAATAAATAAATCTTTAAAAAAATGAAAAAAGAATTCAGTCTTCCCTGTCAGAAGGACAAATTTATCACTTCAGCAGCAAGAAAGACAAATTCTGGCTTTTCGTTGGGATGTATCTGCCAGTAAAGGCTTGTAGACTCTTTCATTATTATTAAACCCACCAAAATTGAACTATCAAAATGTAAACATATTTTGTTGCTTCCTTTCAGACTTGGTATGAAGAGCTGTTATAAGTAAAGGGGGAAAAATACCCTGTTACAAAATGTTTCAACTTTTTATAGGCAATCTATATCCACCCAGTATATGATAAAAACTAGTAGTTTTAAATGAGCAGAAAACCTCATTTAATTAACAACTTTAAATAATCATTTGCATTTCTCTCTACCTGTATTGCTCTTTGAATGTTCTGAACTACATATAATCAAAGTAAGTAACTTGTATTTTGACAGCAAGTTAAAATGGGCTAGATATTTGAGGATCTTCTGTCATATAGAATAATATTTCCAGAATATCAGTCCTCAAACATACAAATACCAAAACTCTCTACAGTTACATCTGCTTTACATGTAATTAAAATGAAAAAGAAACATTTTTATTTCTATATCTCAAAGACATAGCCATGAAATAATATACTAGAAGGAACATTTCTAAATAAAAGTATAGAAGCTGTGTAATCAGTTTTTCAGTATTCAATCATTCCTAAAAATAGACTTGTTATTTAATAATTATTTACAAATTACCACAATTTTGTATTCCAAGATTTTAAATTAAATAAGGATGTACAAAATAGCATTTAAGCTTTTAAACTGCAAAGCCTAGTCACAGTTAATATAAAAATTCTGCTGGAATAATGATTCTACTTAGTAGAATACAAATTTATATTTTTCATAATTTTAAATATTATATAGATGTAATGTAAGCTTATTTAACTATTAAACCAATATTAGAAGTTTAGAAAGCTCAGAAACAACTATTTTTTCAAGAAAACAAAATGTTATTAAAATACACCATGCATAATATTTGCATCTAGTATATACATTTTGAAAAACTCAAGAAAAAGACACATAACTATTATTTTAAAGTCAACATTATTTAGGCTAATGTGTCAAAAGATTATTTTTATTACCATTATTGTGTGAACTTGAACATTAAAACATTTCTAAATAAGCATTTCTATAATATTCAAAGTTCAGTTTATTTCTTGCATTTTGGGGAGATCATTTTGGATGAGCACTTAATGCCAACAGAAAATAGATATTTATGCATATGCATTATCCCACAGACATCACAAGGTCAGATGAAAAAAACCAAGTCCTCATTATTGCTTCCACTAGTGAGAATAAATTATTGGTGATACACTAAGCAAAAACAGTAACTAAACATCAATAGGAAAAACAAGAGGCAAAGTCAAAAAAGAAGCATAACCAAAAATAAGTAATAATAAACAGTAAACAAAGCTAAAATTTATTTTGAGCTTGGAATTTATTCTGGAGCCAAAAATACAAAGAAATAAAACCTAACTGGGCTGAACTGTCCATGAGGTACCTTAATTGGCTCCATCAAAGTAAAGCCAATTGGGCATTTAGTGGATAACCTATAAAACTGTTCAAGTAAACTTTTCCTAAAAAGCAAATCAGGACTCATATAGATATATACAACAAATATGCAGATATGGGTCAAATACTTTCTGTAATGCTTTATTTAATTAGGGAACCAGCAAGATGATAAAATCAGTTCAAAGAACATTTGTGAAACTAGATATCAAAGGCCATGTTAGACTGAGGTTGCTGGGTTAGACACAAGACTGGCTGTTAGTCTATATGAACATCAAAAGGAATTTCTGGGAGAGAATCACCAGAAAAAAATAAAGGATGGTTAAATATGAATTTCAGATGAACAGTAAATAAAATTAGTAGAAGTATGTCCTAAATATTGCATGCCTTTTTATTTGCTAAATTTGGCAACTCTGATAACTACATAATGATAGCTATATCTTTTACTGAGGTTTTCAAGTTTTAGATAATTTTCCCAGCATAGCACAAGGGTAAAAACACTGGAAAATACTACTTTTTTAAACAAAATAATACTGGAAACTAAGATATAAACAAGAAGAATGCAGATTATACATTCTATGCTCTCTCTATATCTATCTATAAACTGAATATTTGTATTTAATATTCAGTTTAAGAAAGCACTAGTCCTTTTTCTTTCAGAGTACTATTCCATGCAAGAGGTATTGTGATATTTAAGGTTGCGTATCGTCATCACAAACACAGATTGGACAGGTTATTTTTAGCCTGGTGGCTTTTTCAATTGCAGAACAATATTTGTTCCCAGGAAAGAAAACATAACAAACTTCAGAGTCAGATAACAAGGCAAAAATAGTTCACAAGTCTAACTTGAATAAGGTCAGTAGCTGTATTCCCCTGTGATGTTCATCTCTCTCTAAAGCAGACGAAAATATGTCATTCTACATTTCTGAAATATTGGTCTATCCCCCATGGAATCACCTTAGTCACCAGGAACCTATATAAGAACTATATAACTTAATTTTGAAGAAAAAGTTAATGAATAAATGACCTTAGTTGCAAAGTCTCAGCAAAGAATAAATCTTCCCAATAGCTAGACAGATAATAATATTCATATAACTACATCAAATGATCCCTCCATTGCAGTCAGGCTATTCTTCTGCATTCAATCATTTATCAAACACTTACTGAGTTTGACACCTATGCTGGATTGAGGGGATACACTAATTTGTATCACAATGCTTGACTGCTGTCCAGTTAGTGTTTGTATGAAGAAAGAAAACAAAAGTCTGGTGAGCCAAAGCTAAGTGTCCAAACTTCAATTCATTTTACAAAAGAATTTTAGAACTTACAGTTCAAACATCTCTTTTGAAATACTGACAGTTTAATGAAAAGCCAATCTTATCTTGACAATGGAATTGTGATTTTTGTTTATTGCTTGAAACTTTTGCAATTCAGGAAACAATGCCCCTCTTTCTGCCTGGAATGGTGAATGAGAACATCCAAAGGCAGTGCCAACATATTACCACCCTGACAAGCAAAATGCCACTGGAAGGGTGGAAGTGGGGTGGAGGCAAAATGGACCTCAAGTTAACGTGACTTCCTTGAGTACACTGCACTTCCCCCGGGGAGGACATTTCAGAAAGTTTCGATCATTGCGGAAATAAATAGGTAAACTCAGGCAAGTCACATAATCTGATTTCTCTCACATGCAGCTGAGGCCAACCCTAACGGTGTGATAGAAGTGGAGGGATGAGACATCGGGATGAGAATAAGCTGGAAACGGGGAATTCCAATGCGACAGTCCTTGTGCTGTATACAAGGAGTGAGGGGTTTCTCTACTACATGTTGCAAACATAATGTATATACCAGAGAAAGGTTTCTTTTAATCCAGTGTCTTCAAATGAAAATGGTCAGGGAATCTGCTACAATGGAAGTCACTAGCTATGCTGGGGTTCCTCCTCCTCCTCCTCACCAGATTTCTCTCTGTGCACACACATGCTTATTACCAAAGTGTAATCTTGAACCACTTAAAATTATGACTATCACGTCAAAGACTTTACTCAAAAATTAAGTAATGAAGAAAGAGATGAATTGTAAGATGGATTCAAAGGGAACAAGACTGCTAAGCAAGTCAGTAAAGGTTGCTGGCTTAAATACAAAACCGGTGATTGTCTAGGAACAATGAACAGCAATTCCATGAGACAGAAATTATTTTCATTCTTACTGGAAAAAAATGTGCACATTAACAGGCACTCTCAGTGCTCTTTAATCAGTAGTACCGATAGCTTACTTGTGTATGAGATAGGCAAATTATCTCATACATTCGTATATAAAATATCTTCCGCACAAATGTATGAGAAGTAACTTTTTCACTTTCTATTATATGGCATGTATTATTACTAAATTTCTCTTGTACAGTGTTTTCCTTTTATACATTCATATATTGTAATATGATTGCTACTGCAGCAATATTTAGCACATTATTGCAACATAGTATATTCTAGAATCTATATTCATTATACCATGAATCAGATGTCTATGCTAATCACTGTTCTTTGCAACTTTCTGCCCTAAAACAACATCAATTTACCATGTGTGGTTGTGGTGTCAACAATATTACCCCCAATGCTCACTTGCTGAGAGCTAGAAAAATCTTTAGTTATAGCAGCTAAACAAGAGGGAGGCTCCTGATTTGCCTCTATCCTTGTTCTGGTTCTTGACTATCCAGTGATCCTCGTCGGTATCATATTCCATGCAACCATGTGTGACATTCAAGAGGGAATAGATTCCTCCAGGTATCTCAGAAAAAAATACCATACACATTCCAGCTGTACTGTAAGCAGCTATTCAAAGTGACTTTGCCCCTTGTATGTTAAATACTACTAATTGTTACTTAGCATGTCCATAAAAAGCATACTTATTAACAAGGAACATGCTAGGTCCAATGTAACTGTAGCTACAATTTATATAGTGCAGACGGCTTCTTTCTCAATGGTTGGGGCAGACCTTGATGAAAAGACCCTGGATACTGGAGGAAACAAAAATTATTTTGTAAAGAAGCACTGTCTCAAAACTTTTCCACTCACTACTTAAAATGCCATAGCCCAAAACTAAGCTCAAGTTATAGCTGAATGAGGAGACTGGCAAATCCTCTCCCCAAAAAGCAAAATATAAAGCTGAAGAAAATTGAGAAAAACAACTATTTTAGCACTGTGGCAGAAGTCCAAAGGAAGACAACAAGGAAAGAAAAACTGATGAATATTGAGTAGAACAGTAAGAGTTTGTAGTGTTTTTGCCTAGGGTGCTCCCAACACTCTCCCAGCTCCAGCAGCATGGAGGTTCTGCCAGTGCCACACAGGCCTCACTGATGTGGCCAACACAGAGTGAGCCTGTTTGTGCAATAACACAATATACATTCTTTCCAAGTGTTCAGGGATGTTAACAAGACAGACCACATTCCAGGTGATAAAATAAGTCTCAGTGACATTAAAAGGATTCATGTCCCATTAAATATGGGCTCTAGACTTTGACCACTATGAAATTAAATTACAAGTCAACCACAAAAGTAGCGCTGCAAAATCCCCAAGTATTTGGAAATTATACACCATAGTTGTAAATAACCTTTGACCTAAAAGGTCAACCAAAAGCAAAATTAGGTCTTCTGATGTGGCTGAAAGTTAAAACCTAAAACATTAAAGTGGGTGGATACCTCTAAAGACATTCTCACAGGTGTCTGCTGGTGTTCCACTGTGGTTTGATTTACATTTCCCTGATAACAATCATTAACATTTATTTGTACATGTCTGTTGACTATCTGCAACTCCTTTTGGAAACGTGTCTATTTTGCTCTTCTTCCCATTTTTAGTTGGGTTGTTGGATTTGTTTTGAGTTGGTGAGCTCTTTGTAGATCTTTGATATTAGGCCCTTATAGGGTGTAGGGCGCATAAATATTTTCTACCACTCAGTGGAGAACATAAAAACTAAGAGTAGAGGAGAAAAATGACATGATCAACCTCTATTCACAAAAATGGAAATGGCTAAAATTCCACTCATTCAAAAAAAAAAAAAAAAGCACTCAACAAACAAGGAATAAAAGGAAAATCTCTGTTCCTCTGATGTCCAATCTTGTCACCTCTATTTGACAATGTACTGGGAACCAGAAGAAGTAAAAAGCACCCAATGGCTCTCCCTTGTGCTGCAATGAGTTAAGGAGCAGCATTATGAAGCTAGCAGCCACTGCGGCATGCATTTGATTCCTGGCTGGGGAGATGACCCACATGGCAGGGCAGATCTCTCCTGTCTTACCCGCTGCTCCCTTCGGCAGCGTACTTTGTCAACGTGCCTGTTCTGCTCCCCACTCTGTTTCTGGTGAATCCTCTCAATCCTTGCACCTCTGGCCTGTACCCCAGTTCTGTATGCATAAATAAATAAATATTTAAAAAAAACAGATTGGAAAGAAAGAAGTAAACTTATATTTAGATGATATGATATCATATACCGGAAATCCAAAATATATAGAGAGAAAGGTATGGGAGCCAATAAATTAAGCTGTAGGATACAAGACCAATATACAAAAACCAAATGTATCCCTATATACTAGCTACAAACAGTTTAACGATTAAGAAAATTATTTCATTTTAATCACATAAAAAAGAACACTTAGTATTAATTTTAACAGCAGTATAAGATTTGTACACTTATAATTATAACCAATGTTGAGATAAACTAAACAAAATCTAAATAAAAAGATGTCTTATTATTATGGATTGCAAAACTTAATATTGTTAAAATGGCAATCTTCCCCAAACTGGTCTGCAGAGTTAATGCAATCTATCAAAATTCCAACAGGCTTTTATACAATAATTGTAGTGCTAATTTGAAAATTTATACAGAAAAACAAAGGGCTTAGAATAAACACAAGAAAATTGAGAGACACCAAAGATGGACTTCCACTAGCCCATTTCAAATATACAATAAAGTCACAGTAACCAAGACAGCATGGTATTGGCCCAAGGAGATACACAGAAATCAGTGGAACAGAACTGAAAGCTCAAAATGAAAAGTCCTTACAATTGTGGTCAAAGTTGCTAAGTCAAGTTAATGGGAAAAGAATAATCTATTCATAAATGCTACTAAAGAGGAGGAAAAGTAGGAGGAGGAATAGGAATCATGTAGGTCTTTAACCATACCGTATATAAAAATTAACTGAAAGAGGATCACAGACCTAAATGTTAAAGCTAAAAACATAAAACTGAGAAAACACAGGAGAAAATCTTGGCGAATTTCATCCAGACAGTTTTTAATATGACATCAAAAGTCATATTCCTCAGAGAACAAATTGGTAAACTGAATTTCATCAGAATGTTAAATGTTTACACTTTCCAAGACACTAGAGAATGAAGAGGAGAAATAGACTGAGATAAAATATTTTCAAATCATGTAAACTATAAAGGGCTTCTATCCAAAATAAAAAAAAGCACAACAGCTTCGAATAGCAAGTCTGCATAATAATGAGCAAAATGTTTGACATTTTACAAAAAAAAATTATATAGAGATGGCAAAAAAACACGTGTAAAAATAATGACCATTAATAGTCATTAGGCACAAGGAGCTTTCAACTCTACAGTTATTAGAATATCTACAATACAAAAGTCTGAAACCAACCGACGGTCTAAACCAACTGAGAATCAGGGGAACAGCAATACTGACACTGATGGTGACAGGAAATCCAGGGCAGCCTCTTTCGGAAAGTTTGACAGTTCCTGAAGTTAATCAAACTACCCAACTGATCCTACGATTGTATTCCGAGGAATCTCCCCATGAGATACAAAAACATCTTCAAACAGTAACAGTGGCATGGAACAGCTCAGTACGTTTATGACAAATGTCCAAAAGACAAATTTAAACAGAAAGCAGTTGACTGGTTGCCTAGTGTGTGGGGCAGGCAAAGGATTTATCTGAAACTGAAATGGAAGGTTTTTTTTTTTTTTTCTTTTTTTTTTTTAGTTGAAGGGTATATTAGGAAACTGGAGGCACAAGGGTTAAGTCAGTGCTGCCAAACTATTTCCACCCACTGCAGCAGTTTGAAGCCCAGCCAGGGAGCTGACCCACCTGGCACAGCACACTTGTCCTGTTCGCCCGCTGTTCCCCTCAGCAGTGTATTTCAGTAGATCCACTTGTTCTGTTCCCCAACTTTGTCTCTGGTGCATCCTCTTCCACTCCCCACCTCTGGCCTACAACTCAGTTCTTCTATGCATAAATAAAATGTATCTTTTTTTAAAAAGGAAAACTGAATTGTAGTGATCTTGATGTATTTATAAACACTGAAGTTGGGCCCTCCCTGGTGGCACAATAGGTTAAAGTTAGCCGCTGCTATAGCATGAGTTCAATTCCTGGCCAGGGAGGTGACCCACATGGTGCAGCAGAGCTCTCCTATCCTGCCCGTTGCTCTCCTCAGCAGTGTACTTCATCAGTCTGCCTATTCTTCTCCCCACTCTGTCTCTGGTGAATCCTCTCACCACCCCTGCAACTCTGGTCTGTACCTCAGTTCTATATGCACAAATACATTTTTTAAAATACTGAAGTTTACATTTGCAATAAGTTAACTTCATGTGAGAATTATGCCTCAATAAAATTGTTAAAAATGCTATAATACACTAGTTATTTTTTTATGCCACCAGTATAGTTCCCTTCTCTATCCTAGCCCCCAAAGAACAAATATTTACAGCTTGAGCATCTCCAACCTCACTTTGAATTTACTGTTGAACTAATCCACCTTCTGAACATATTGTCCAGCATTCATTCCAAAACCAAAGTGTTTCTGATATAATACAAATCCAATCAAATTACTTTACTCCTATTTAAAGCTGTTGGTTTCTCATTCGTCTTTGGTTATTGGTCAAAATCCTTACTTTAGCCTAGAACATGCTACCTGGTCTCTAGTCTCTCTAGTCTCATTTCACACCATCCAATTCCATAGTGCCTGCTCCAGCCCCACGACCTTCTGTTGGTTCATCATACTGTTTCCTCTCTCTAAAAGAAGTTTTCACATATTGTTACTCTACCTAGAATACAGGCACTCCCTCATTTAACTCCATAAATAACGTCATTTCCTTTAGCCTCAGCTCAGTTATCACTTCCTTAAGAACTTTTCCCTTGACTATTGAGACTTGATCAATTTCCTATTATAGTATGAACACTATGATGAGCAAGACCACTATGATTACACATCTGTTGGTACTGCTCCATGTCTGTCTTACCCGTTAGGTTCCACCCTTGTTCAGCATTAGCAGTGCTATCAAGCACAGCCATTCAGAAACTTGCTGAAGTATGGCTGAAATAGCTAGTTAGTTGGCACCATATATGCAAAATATATATCCCTAAAAGGGTAGTCTTCAAGGGTTAGCATGCATGAGACTCCCCTGAAGGCTTACTAAAACACCAAATGCTGGGCCCAGTCCAGCAGTTCTCCTGGGGCTAAGGCTTTGAGATGAATAGGCAGAGAATAGGAGAATTTTATTCTGCATTACATTGTAATGATGGACAAATTCATTAAACATTTATCAAAACTCATTGAATGTGCAAAACAAAGACTGGACCTCAATGTAAAGGATGTAGGTAATAATAAGGCATTAATATTGGTTCATTAATTGTAAAAAAAAAAATGTCACATACGACTGCAAGATGTTAACCAAAGGGAAATGGTGTTGGGGAGGGGTAAGTGGGTATATTGTGAACTGTCTACTTTTAGCTTAAGTTTTCTATGAAACTGAAACTGCTCAAAAGGAAAAAGAAAAAGAAAACAAGGTGAATACTGATGTTTTTTCTAATTTCAGGATCATTTTGCCTTAGCCATTCATACTCTGTTCTAATAAATTATGCCCAACCTATAAGATCTAACTGATCTCATATTTTAATACCCTAATATATATCATCATTTGTTCTCACAAGACATTGCATCTATGCCATATATCTTAATCTCAATCATGTTGCCTTGTTTCTTGAAGTATAACAGTATATTCTCAACTAATGTTTCTTATCCTTAAGGACAGGAAACAGGATTCCTTCTTGAGTGTTCCTCATAGAGCTAGAGCTCGGTACCAAGTGGAATATAAAGTAGATTTTAAAATATTGCTTCATTTTCATGCTAAGAACAAATGTACCATAGTTCCAGAATGCTTGAATAGCATGACTTCACCATTTATTTAAAACTTAGAACATCTGATTTTAAAATGCTTCTTTGTAAAATGTCTCTGGAAAACACAGTGAGTTAATACTTCATAATTTTCCAAAGTTTTATGAGCCCCCAAAGTTCTTGTAATCTTTAGTGCAGCCACAGTACTCCTACCTCAGTGAACAGAAACAAAAGCAAGACAAAGCTCCTTCATTAGCTCCTTCATTCGCACTTCTGCTCAACCATCTTCTTTAGCATCTATCTTCAAGAGCGTGAATGGGTGTGGAATACCTTCTCCTTGAGTTATCAGGAAAGGTAAAAAGTGCCACATGGAGCAGCAATAGGGCTGGAGCTGAGAGAAATGCCTTAGGAAACCTTGGAGTGGACCCGGCATGGGTGGAAGAAGAGCGAACATGACTAAACAATAGCCAATCGAAGGCAAGAAGCTGGAAGGACGATGTAAACATGAATCCAAGATATTTTTAATTTAAGTTCTGGTCTACTTATAGAAATCTTCCATTTAGTTTCAAAGTTAATTCTATAAACAAACAAAAATAATCTCAGATGTTCCATTTCTATCTGTCCTTTTACCTTACTCCCTACTTCTAATATAAAGGACTTTAATTTAAAATAAAACCTCCCGAGCAGCCTCTGTGGAAACTTCTCTTAACCTGAAAATGCCATTAACAATATGGAAAACAACCACAAAACAATCTTACTGTCAATCTATTTTTATAATAGGAGAGGAATTTCAAATAAGACAGGCTGATAGAAAGAGATTGCATTTTGGGGGAGTTAGTATACCATGCTAAACTGTTTAAAAGTCTGTGGAATACCCTTGGTTTTCCTAAACTCTTTATTTAGAAAGCCTACACCAACTACAAAGCTGGATATCCTTCTCCTGAATAGGCATCTTTCTGCTTCAATCCCTTTTATCAACTAGTATTTATCTTAGCTACAACCCATTTGAAGCTGAAACTTCCAGAAGGTCACAGAACAAAAAATGGATAGGACATTTTCACCAGAAAATTGAATTCTAAAGTAGAGGGTACTTACTTATAAAACACCATAGGGAGAAAAATTCCCATAAGAGTACAAAGGGAATTCCATAATTCTCACATTATCTGTTGAAACACGCCTCCCCCCCCCATACAATGAGGAAAAGAGAATATTCCAAATCAGCCCAATCACCTCATGGTTAAAAAAAAAAAAGTGTAATTGTAGAGAACTGACCTACAATAACCAGTCTCCAGCTGTGAGTATGAGGTGATGAGTCAAATAACAAGACTAGGGCCCTCCCTGGTGGCACAGCGAGTTAAAGCACAGCACTAAGAAGCTAAAGCCACTTCAGCATGAGTTCAATCCCCACCCCGGAGGTGATCCACATGGCGTGGCAGACCTCTCCTGACCCGCCCACGGCTCCCCTCAGCAGTGTACTTCGTCAGTCAGCATGTTCTGCTCCCCACTGTCTCTGGTGAATCCTCTCACTGTCCCTGTGCCTCTGGCCTGTACCCCAGTTCTGTGTGCATAAATAAATAAATCTTTAAAAATATAACAAGGCCAAAGACACTAATATACATAGACAACCCATAAACAGTATCTCCACTTCTGGTTTCGTGAAGATAAGCAAAAGGTAAATGGACATGAGACATAAGGGGAAATCATGCCATCTGTAAAATTCAGACAGGGAAAAGCTCAAAATCTTAAAAGATCACAAAAAGATATCACCTCAATCAAATAAGAGTTCAGGGAGAAAAGAGAATAGAACTATATATAAAGAAAAATGGATGGAATAAGAAAGAGTTATAGGTCTCCCAAAAAGCAAAGTATCAGGCTCTGACAGTTTCACTAGTTAGTAGTCCCAAACCTTCAAAGAAACTAATGCCTGTCATCCTTAAACTCTTCCAAGAGAGAAAGAGAGCAAAAGGTGGGGTAGAGGTGGGGGTGGGGGGTGGAACACTCCCAAGCATGTTTTACAAGGCCGGCTTCATTCTGATGCCAAAACATAAAACAGACTTCACAGCAAAGGAGACTTCTAATCAATTTCCTGATGTACATAGATGCAAAAATTCTCAACAAAATCTTTGCAAACTTAATTCAACTATGCACAAAAGGATGCTACATCATACCAAGTGGGATTTATTTCAGGGATGCATTCAGAAACCAATCTATGCATGTCACCATATCAATAGAAAGAAAGAAATAAAAATCACATGATTATCAGAAGATGCAGAGAGAGCATTTGGTAAGAGTTAACAATGCATTTATCATAAAAACCCTAAAAAATGGGGGACAGACAGTGCATTTCTCAATATAATAAAGACCAGGCATGCCAAACATACAGCTAACATCATTTTCACTGGTAGAAAATTGAAAGCTTTTCTATTAAGATCTGGTACAAGACAAGGGTGTCCACTGTCACCATATTATTCAGCAGAGTATTGGAAGTCCTAGCTGCTCAGCTATAGAAAACAGATGGCTCTTGCCATTTGCAACAACATGGACGGAACTAGATGGGATAATTCTAAGTGAAATAAGTCACAAGTAGAGAGGCAGATACTGGATGGTTTCACTAAAATGTGGAGTATTTTTTTTCTACCACCACACAGCAAGTTTATCATGGAAAAGAGAAAAAGGAGACACAGCCTGGCAGAGAGCTGCATTTTGAAAGGGGTAGGTTTAAGAAAGCCACCTTCATAGACAGAGGTAGGCAGTGAGCTACACTGTGAAAGGGCAGATTTGTTACGAAAAAGAATGGGAAGAAGAGACACCTGCATATACAGAGTCAGTATAGTGGAATGTAGAGAAGCATAAGAAAGCAGCAGACTAAACAAAGTCAATAACAAACACTTGACATCTGCAAAAAGCGAAGTAGCCAGAAGGGAAGGGTGGCAAAGTGGTGGTGGGGGAGCTGTGTATAGAGGGGAAAATGACTGGGGCTTTGGTAGTGGCCGTGGTGTGAAAATCTACCTTTGTAGAACCTGTAACTCCCAAAACATACCCAATGCTGTAAACCAACTTCACCACAACGAACATAATTTGGCAAAATAAAAAATAAAATGTTAAGACAGCCAAAGGTTTATAGTGAAATTTATAACTATATAGAATTATGTCACATTGGAAGAAGGAAGAACAGAATTTATTCTGAAGGACATCAAATTATTAGAATGGTTCCTGTGGACACATTTAGTGGACACATTTAAGTAGTTCTCAGAGGAGGAGGAGAAAAGGGATAAAGAATTTGAATGAGCTGATAATATATAATGTCAGTTTAAAAATGAAAGTCTTTTTTGGCAAAATAAATAACCAGAACAGGAGCAATAACTAAATTCATAATTTTAAAAATCAGTAAGTACATAAGGCAAATTGAGAGGGTTCAACATATACCAAGAGGTGTTTTAAGTAAGTCTGACTTGAAACACTCACAGACCAAAATATGCAACTTTAAAGATATTGGTGGGGGGGAAGCTTGTAAGACCCCACATTGGATAGTACAGAAAAACCATGAAAAACTAAAATTTAGACTCAGCTTAGCTTTGTCTACTATACCTAAAAATTCCTGGTACTCAGCCAAAACTGAATAAATACAAACTTAATAAATGAACAAAATGATAGCTGAATGTGTGATGGCCATAATAACAGAGGTCACAAAATAAAATGTCCATATTCTTCATTAAAAAAAAATAAAGCTGATGACATAACACATCTTCCTAAGGGATCTTCCTAAGGGTTTATAAAAAGGAAGCCAACAGGTATGGGACTTGTTTTGGTACAAGACCCCTGGGACACCCCACCACCCCATCGTGGGATGAGCAGATTATAAATAGTTAACAAGTGTCAGGTAGATAAAAGACCGGCCAGGGATGTGACACACATGGCAGACCTCTCCTGTCCAGCCTGCTACTACCCTCAGCAATGTGTTTCAGTCAATCTGCCTGTTCTGCTCCCCACTCTGGCTCTGGGGAATCCTCTCATCCCCCCCATACCTCTGGCCTGTACCCTAGCTCTTGTATGCATAAATAAATAACTTAAAAAAAAAACACTGCAGGAGAGAAGCAAATTTACTTTGAATATTATTGGTTTAAATTCATGGCTACTAGAAAAGTAGTTTTAGGAAGGACTGGGGGATATGATTGATTTCCAACTAAAATAGAATTTTACTAGGAAGCTAACTATAAATCATTTGAACATTTTAGAAAGAAGGGCACCACTAAAATATAAGCATATAACACACATTCCTAACTGTCGTAGGTAACTTTTCTCTTGCTCTTGCTGATATTATTGGATATTGAGCACGCTCTGCCAGGACATATTGTGGGATGAAGTGGAGGATGATTACAGGGAACTATTAGGAACACTAAGAATAGAATGCACTTAAGGACTTGGGAGTCCTTAAATAGCTTGTAAAAACAAGTGCAGCTCTTCACTGGCTGCTCACAAGTGGCAGACAGAGGCAGCATCATTAAAATACATCGAGCGCTGTGTTACTCCTGGCATGAGTTAGTCTTGGAGCAAGGAGATAGACAGGACATGGGTGCATCACAATGTATGTGACATGGATGTCACCATAAAGTCACAATAAGAAGTCTGAAGAAGCGTTTTACCTCTGCCATCTACACTTAAATGACCTGGTAGTATGCTAGAACCATCGGTAACTCAATCACAGTGGCTTCTATAACTGACCAAGAACACCTGCACTTATACAGGTGTGATATCTCATTGTGGTTTTTATTTGCTTTTACTTATAATAAGTGATGATGAGCCTTGTCTCATGTGTCTCTTAGCCATCTGTATGTCTCCATTGGAGATATGTCTAAATCTCTTTTTGATTGTGTTAATTGACTAGGTTTTTATACAGCAAAGGAAACCACCACAATGAAAATGTAACCTACTGATTTGGAGAAGCTACTTACATGTCCTATGTCTGACAAGGTAATCGTCATCTTCACATGGGAAAATATCATTGGCTTACCTAACTTTTTATCACACAGATATTTTATCTAAACTCCTAATTTTATTACTTTCAAATAATCCAAACACACCACACACCTGCTCACACACATATATATGCACATATCGCTTTCAAAACCATGTCCCTAAAGCAGCAATATTTTACTACAGATTTAATTCAATTATGAGTAATTTTCAATGCTGTCTGCCTATCAGAAATTCATGGGTATATGAAAAAGTACTGATACTCAAAGAGTTTGTGATTTAAGTGGTCTGAATGTGGCCTGTGGATTTGAAACCTCCCCACAGAGGGTCTAATATGCCGATAGAGAGCTGATGTAGATGGTCTGTCACCACTTCTTATTTTGTCATTTTTCTAATCATGTCTTCTTAGTTAGAGACTTGATAAAATGGGAGAGAGAATAGGAGAGGTAAAGGGGAGGATAACAAATCAAAATTTTTCAAGAGTAGTACAATATGGCTTCATAAGGTATTTTAAAACAGAATCCCCCTAGAATAATCTATCATGACAATGACCCTTTCTACAACATCAGGAATCAATCACATAAACACAAATCCCCCCTTGCAGGTTCCATAAAAAGCACAAGATAACAAGTAGCAAGATTAAAAATTTCTTAGAAGAGACTCAAGAAACAGTACCATTTAAATCTTTTACAAATTTAATTTAAGGGGATCATACTAAGATCTGAAAACCTCCAACGGAGTGCCAACATCTTGAAGACAGACTCCGCACTCATTATAGGTAAGTCTGTGAGTCGATTTTAGGTAAATAAGATGTTGTGGGATTCCCATTGGACATATGGTGAATGCCTCGCTGTATAGCTCTTAAGAATTTCAAAATTCCATGGCTATCTGAAAAGGATCTCAAATTAACTAAAGGACAGCTTGTTTGTTTTAAAGTTGCAAATGTACTTACCTTTTTATTCAGTTATTTACTTATACACATATACACAAACACACTTTACATCACTGTTCTTTTTTGTATAATGTGTGCTTTCTCCTCTCAGGTGTAGTTCCCATAAAATTGTACTTACCTTTTTAAATTGAATGCCAGAGTTCAGTATTTAGAAGAAAGCAGCTTCAGGTCATTGTGCGCTGCTGTTCTAGGATTCAGGTCAGTTGATCTGCAGTCATTAAAGATACTATAATTAGGATAATCATATGACTAATTTTTCTACACCTATACATAATTATACCTATTATAGCATAACCAATACTTATACTTTTAGTTTCCCTTTCAATATCAAAAATGTTCCATCTTGGACAGTTAGATAGGATGCATATGTAAATACTATGCTAAAGTGTCAACAAATATCATTTAATGTGACACAATTCACAACAGGATAATACATTAATTCAATATAATATTGTGGAATTGCCCAAGAACTAGATTTGTGCTCTTATTTTTCTTATTTTTTTAATTGAGGTAATAGTGTACCCACCACCAAATCATCCACAATCACCATAATCCATTGAGTTTCCTTCCATCTTTGTTCTTACCCTCCCCCCACCTGGATGCTTCAGTTCTTATTTTAAATCAACATATTATGGATACCAGCTTATATTTGAAATCTCTCTTTAGCTTTTTCAAGAACTTTCATATTCATCATCTAATTTTATCTTGTTTAATTTCACAAGAACTATATAAAATTATAGAATAGGAATATATATATATATATGGATTTTCATAAAAAATTGTTTTTATGTGGGAGGGATAGAAATGTAAAGCAAAGTCTCTATCATTTGGCTATTTCCTATAAAAACTAGAAGGCAAAACTTTATGTCAAGCATCAACTCATTCCACCTCACAGGTGATTATCCTGATCTAGTAGATTCTAGATCTGGATTTGGTTCTTCCTTCTTACATCCTGGGACATTTGGAAAACTGCTACCAGATTGAGAATAGTTCCTGTTAAGAGCAATTAAGAAATTTCATGTGTGACTATCTAAAAGACGCAAACTTCAAAACACATAGTCTGTCAATTACTTTCCATGAAATGTCTTAGGGACCATTACAAAGATAAAGGCAGTCTGGTAGTCTGTTTCTAAGCCTCCTCCTAGGCCTTATCTTGAGACTAATTTTATCTGTGCACAGGTTTAGTTTTCTTATACCCTTTTATTGAGAGGAATGTTTGAAAACCAGAGATCTTGACCAAACTGCTGATTTCATAAGTAAGAAACTTTGGTTTACAAAACTCTTATGCCATTCAAAGAACACTCGAATATTGATTTTTGGTCAGATTCAATTCCAAAAAAAAAAAAAATACTATATGTTAAGTGTTGTCCTTAAAGAAATTTTTCTTTTAAATGTAACCTGTTTTTTTTCTGGGCAATATTTTCTCAGACTTTGGTTATAAATGAATCCTCTTTCTATTCGTGTTGGGACCTCTGTAATGGAGATAAGTCACTTTCACCTACAAGACTCAGATAATGCAAATCCGCATTTCCTTAGAGGTCTGTTCATCTTCATGAGCATAACAAAGTCCAGCCAAAGGCCAGATGATCCTTTCATTTACCTTTTGCTTATTTCCTTCACTTGGGGAAAGTCTCCAAGGAAGCATGTTCTTGTGTAGCCTCTTGGACTGTCTTGATTTCCAGTAGGAAAAGGGGCTGTCAGTTACATGACAATCTCATTTTCCCAAAAGTCCTTATTGTATCTTCATTGTATTAAATAGAAGCAATCATTTTAATTCAATGAAAACTTTGTTTTTAAAGCTCTTTTCTTTTTTATGGTTTGCTATACTCCAACCCATGAACACAGGACATCTTTTAATTTGTGTCTTCAATTTCTTCAGTCTAACCAATTTCTTCAGCTCTCCCAACTGAACTATTTCAGCTCCTTCTTCAATTTCTTAATCAGTTTTTATACTTTTCCATACAAAATTCTTTCACCTCCTTAAATTCATGCCAACGTATTATTTGTTGATATTGTATCTTGGAGCATTACTGAATTTATTGATGCATTGTAACACTTTTATGGTAGAATCTTTAGGAATTTCTCTATATAAGATCATATCTGCAAGCAATGATTTGGACACCTTTAATTTTTTCCATGCATAATTTCTCTGGCTAGGACTTTCAATAATATGTTGAATAGGAGTAGTTGAGAATGGGCACCATTCCCTTATTTCTGATCTTAGTGAAAAAAATTTAAACCTTTGAGTATGATAACTGCGGGCTTGTTATATAGTACAGCCTTACTATACTGGGGCACATTCTTTCTATACCTAATTTGTTGTTTTTTTTTTAAATTATTTATTTATACATACAGAAATGGGATACAAACCAGTGGAGGTGAGAGGATTCACCAGAAACAGAGTGGGGAGCAGAACAGACCGAGTGGCTAAGTACACGGTTGAGGGGAGTAGTGGGCGGGACAGGGGAGGTCTGCCACGCCATGTGTTCACCTCCAGGAGTGGGCGGGGTTCGAACTCATGCTGAAGTGTCTTTAGCTTCTCAGTGCTACGCTTTAACCCACTGCACCACCAGGGAGGGCTCACTCTGTACATTTTAATATAAAAATCTCAGATTCTTTTTGGAAATAGATAAATAATAAATGATTTGTAACTCTCTTAGTTTTCACATTCATATATAATCCTCCCTCCATACCCCCCACACACACACACGCACGCGCACACACACGCATGCGTAGTAAAGTCTGAGTCTTTGTTAAACGCATTCTATAAATGAGCAGACTGACGCCCAGATATGACCATAATTATAAAGAAGTGCTGATTTCTTGACTAGCATTTTGGTCTCCTGTATGTGACTCCAGTTAAGGCTAGAAATAGACTAATGTAAGTGGAAATACAGATGCATACATATATTGCCATATTTCTACAATGCTAATTGTTCTTACTTTTGCCCTGGATAGCACACCACTAGTTTACATGGCCCCTCCCTCTACCAGCCTATTTTTCATTCTCACTCCCGTGTTGTTGCTATGTCCAGAACTTTTAATTGCCCATTTAGTCTCCCTGTTTCTTCCACTTCAGGTCTATATGAACTTTGCACTTTCCCTACTTGATTTATCCTCGTAGGATTTTTGCTTCTTTGTCCTCTCTAGTCTGTACTCCCACTTTCCACCCTGACTTGGAATTTTGTTTCTTTTCTGGGTTTTGGTTTGAACTATGGCTGTCAACACCATCCTTCCTCCTCTTTTATGCTCCAGTAGTTCCTGTCTGGGGGTCACATTTTTAAAATCATTTTAGGCTAAAGCACTACCACAGACAGTCCTCAAAACTGGCCCTTAGTTACCTTTGAAGTCAAAATGCAAGGGAGCGAGAAAAAAACTAAAAGATGAATAAATCAAACGAATGTAGTCATGTTTTACACACTGCTCTTAGTTCATTAGCCTCTGTTCACTGCTATGTCAGCTGGAAACTGTGTATAAACCTCCCCCAAAAAGACAACCAGAAGCCTATAAAACACAAGGCATTAACGTACAGCAAGTTTAATGGAGAAACTCATCATGTTCTTCCCATACCAGACTCTATGAGATTATCCAGAAAAATAATTACAGAAAAAACAAAGCACTTTCATTTATCTTTAGGGATTGTTACTGGAAAGTTTCTCAACTCTATGATTTGGAGTATTTTGTTTAAAAAAAAAACTGGAGTCAAATATTTCTTTTTAACACTCAAATTTTCCAAAAGACTAAGCCTTTTTGAGTAAAATTTCATTAGGGACCAACCAAGAAACTGAGCACATATTTCACTGAAATTTTCTCTTTCCCGCTGAGACTAAGAGGATAAATTAGGTTAAAAACAAACACTTAGAAAATCAAGTAGCTTGGAAGATGCACTCTGAAGCTTTGCTCATGGAGTTGAGGGAAAGATTTGTCAGCATCTGGTTAATTTTATTAAAATTGAGCAATCCTGTTGTGATACCCACATTCACAAAATGGTATTTGCTTAAGGCATCAATAAAAAAAGATTTTTGTGGAAATATTTACTGAAAAACATGAATTACCTTTCAAATAACATACTAGATTAGCATTATCATCATCATAAGAAAAACCATATTTTTCTATCATTTAATATTGCTTCTATTTTGAATAATAGATTGGTTGGACAGAGGCCATAAACCTTTTCAGGGAGAGGGCCTCTATCTGCTAATATTTTCTTTTGGCCCAGTCTATAAGCATACACAAACATACACCTGAACTGAGTTAAGGAAAACTTAGACCTTCAACTTTTGATTCAGAAGAACTTAAATTAAAAGTCATCCAATTAAAAGAATCATATTTCAATTTTTTTCTAGTCTGAGTACAACTTAAATCAAAGTTTTAAAAAGTACATACAGCTCTTTGGGAACACTTCCATTACATGAAGAAATAAATATTGATGTTGTGGTTTTCTTGATTAATAACTTTAACCCTCGTGAGTATTTTGGTGTGGAGGTTGGTCTCCACAAAAGTATCAGAGAGGCTTTTCTTAATGTGCTTTGAGTAGGCCTTTTATCTCTTCCATAAGGGAACCAGCAGTTAGCCAGGCCCTTTGAGCCCAGGGAAGTCTATTACCATTACTTAAAGCATGCAGATTGCTTTGGATTAAGAACAGGAAAGGCCCTGAATATTAGAAGTTACTGTCCTGGCCTCCATCAGTTGCCCTTAACTAATCCAAGAGGTCAGTAGAAGGAAGTAGGTCATCAACAACATGTGGTTCTCTCTAGCCACCTCCTCTTCATTCTCTGAGGAGGTTGAACAACCTGCCCCCTTGTGTAGTACATGAAATCTGCTCTGCCCTTGAGGGCCCAGGTCTCCAAACAGACGAGAAACATTCTTAGTCCCCTCCATTATTTTTTAGAATTTACCACCATATAAATTCTTTAAGAAATTGATTTTTTCTCCTTCGTTGACCCTTCTGACGCTTTTTCAATTACTTATCAAACTCAAGAAAAACCAAGAGAAGTACGAGCTAGTTTTCTCTGTACTCCAACAGAGTACAAAACCCCTTCATGAGCTTTTTATCAAAAAGTAAAGGTATGGGGCCCTCCCTGGTGTCACAAGTGGCTCAAGGGCAGCCCTATGAAGTGATCCTCAGCCATGCAGCACAAGTTCGATCCCGGCCAGGGAGCTGACCCACATGGCACAGCAGATCTCTCCTGGCCTGCCCACTGATACCCACAGCAGTGTATTTCAGTCAATCTGCTATTCTGCTCTCTATTGGTTGTCCTGAAATACATGTTGGCAAAATTTAATCATTAGTTCTATCTAATGTCTACACAACTATGGATTATGTGGACTCTTGTCTACAGGAATCCAGAGAGTCTGACACTTCTAATGCCTTGACTGATTGGAGGACATTTTTCAAAACATTCATTTTCAAACCCAAATTATGGTAGCTAAAAAGGCATGTCATGTATTAAGTTATAAATAAAGATAATAGAATGAAAAAAAGAGGGGATCTGTGGGGGCACTGTGAGTCCTAAACACCACAGAGCCGAGGGGGCTGTGATCACTGAGTTGTGCGGTAACACCTTGTGCTCTAAGTAGAGGGGGTGCCCCCGTGGGTCACAGGAAGTAGATGCTTATTGAGATGGCACCACGTGACATCAATAAAACAGCTGAAGGTTATTTGAAATCACCATTTCGTTCTACGTGGGCACAATAAAAAAAAGACAAAGCTGACCTTTGTTGATCACAGGAGTGCCATGCGCATCCTCACTATACCTCAACATGGACTGTGAGTCATTACCTCACAGCTAATTACCACTACCTCCAACCCAAGTGTCCAACCGTTTTACATAAGCACCTCACCATAACAAGGCTGCCAACCGCTGGCTACCACCGAGTTTTCCACAGGCACCTTTTGTAGTCACTAGACATGAGCACCAGTATCATAACTACATAAGCACCAGGTATCATAGCTACATGAGCACCAGGTGTCATAACTAGAACAGCTGTGAGTTCAGCCTGTAGGTCATCAATAAAAGACACGTGATGATCATGGAACTCAAGTAATCCATGAGCCAGGAAAAAAAAAAATCCTCTCACCACCATCCCTGCACCTCTGGCCTGCACCCTAGTTCTTGTATGCATAAATAAATAAATCTTCTAAAAAAAAGTAAAGCCATGACATGAACCTGGTGTATAATTGGCCAGTTTAAGAAGAGATGGGAATTTCAAAAAAGTGAACTGGCTTGACCAAAATCCACACATGTAGGCCCACAACCAAATCAGGGTTACAAAACATTTTCTCAGAGCTTCATACATGGAAACTGAAATCTTTCAAAGTATTGTGAACACATGAACAAAATGATTATCTGCTTTTGAGGTGGAATCCTAAAAGAAAATCTCCCAAGAGACAATGTTGGAAGAGTGTAAAATGAAAATCCAGGTAGATTTAACTTGTGTTATCATGACAATAACAATTTTCACTAGTTTCAATACTTTCATTCCTTTAAGATTTCTCAGAAATACAGAACACAATGGTCCGGGACATGAGATCTGAATGAATTTTTACTCCTAACTCACCCATACTAAGAAATCTGGCAAAGAACTAAAAACGATTCTGCTTACAGAACAAGATCATTAGTTCAATCTCCTAGTGATTGCTGTTTCATTACAGGGAAGAGCTTCTAAAACAGCCATCATATGCAGCCTGAGTGCCCCATGTCTATGCAAAAGTTATACTAATTTGAGATGGACTCACATTTCTTGTGTATACAATAATACCACAAATAATGAGTGTGATTCTGGGAGGGTCATATGAAAAAGTTAACTCATATTTTCACTCTGTGATGGCAGCATTAGGGCATGTTTATCTTCTATTTTTTATTCTATCCTATTCTAGATTCTTACTCCATATATTTTATTCTATCTTCTAAATTTTATTAAAATAATAGCTTATTCATTTTTAAAAGATTTATTTATGCATGCATGCATGCATCCAGAACTGGGGAGCAAACCAGAGGTGCAGGAGCAGTGAGAGGATTCACCAGAGACAGAATGGGAAGCAAAACAGTCAGATCGATGAAGTATACTGCTGAAGAGAGCAGCGGGCAGGTCAGGAGAGGTATGCTGCGCCATGTGGGTCACCTCCAGGGCCAGGGATCAAACTGGCACTGAAGTGGCTGCAGCCAGCTTGCAGTGTTGTGTCCTAACCCGTTGCGCTACCAGGGAGGGCCAAGAAGAGCTTATTCTTTTAAATGAACATTTCAGATATTTATTCACCTATATTCAGACATCTCCATTTCTTTATACATCCTGCACCAGCCTATAAAATACCCAAATAACAGTTATATCTTCCAAGACCTGCTCTCCATTATTTTTTAAGGTTCCTTGAAACACCGATTTCTTTCACACTGCTTAAAATGAAAATAATAGGGGCAGGAAAAAGCAACTGCATTTCAGTGCCTATTTCCTGACAGATGCACCTTTTTCTCCTTGTGAAGAATATTCCCCTTCTCTTTTCCTTTTCTAGCCCCAAAACGGCCATCCCCACTCCATCTCCTTGTTAATAGGCTGTTCCTGTAATTGAAAAGAGCAATGACTAAGCCTAGTGACCCAGGAGCCGCCAGCTGGTTTTCAAAGGGTAGGACTGTCAAGTGAAAGAAAAGAGCATGGTCCCTTCCTTTCACATTCCAGTCTACAATTTAAGTGCTTCCTCTTTTTAATTTCCTGGCCCAGATGAAATACTGGACAGTACTTCTTTTTACTCCATTTTCTTCTTCTGTTGCCTGGTGCTTCTGCTTTGGCTGAGGTCAAAGAGACAAATGCCCAGGTTATTAATGCAGGAGCGGGAGCAGTGAGACCCCTCTCTAATGATGATGTATAATAACGATGAGTTAAGAGGAAATCTGCTCTGTGTTTTATTAACTACACTTCATTTGTTATACTTACCAAACTTAGTCTAACTTAGAAATGTATTACTATTTCTTTCCTTCCTATTATTTCCTCTTTCTTTTAACTAATGAGGAAACCACTTAAAATAATTAACTTCGAAATTGGTTTGGTGTATGTCGAATTGCTCTGAACCTAATTTCAGTTACATTCGCTCTTCAAATGCATGGTTTTTCTGAAGGCAGAGGCCTGTGGTGGTGAATGAATTAACAGTATGGAGCATTATTTTAGAGCCCACCGGTCTATAGTCGATGAAGAGAGCTACCATCATCCTTATCACATTCTCCATTATATTCTAGGGATTAATACTGTGTAGTCACTCAATAGGTAACTTTTGAGTGAATAAATGTATTCCTCCAACACAAGCCATGAAAAAATTATTCCAAATGTTGATTGTCTTTATACACAGAACTAAATAAAGTAAAGACCTCATGCAATTAAAATTTAGTAAGCTGTGAGTAGTAGTAGGTCATTCTCAGGAGGCTATGTCATGTAGTTGGGAGGAGGAAAAAGAGTTGGGGGTGGGGAGGAGAAGTAGAAGGAGCAGGAGGAGCAGTAGAAATAGTAGTAGCAGCAGCAGCTATTATTATATGTTGTTTCTGGGGCTAGAAGATAATGCCCACCACCATCTACCTCAGGAAGTTAGAGCAGAATAGCCTTTCAAGTGAGTTGCAGTTTGCTTCTGGTTACTGATATTCCACAATTGAATAATATCCAAGCTCTTCTTCATTCATGGGGCTAGAATACTATCAGTTCTTTGACTTCTACACATGTTCCAGTCCCGGGAACATATTCCAGGAAGTGGTTTACCAGGCAGTCCTGCGGAGAGCAATGAGATGTGATTCTTTCCATGTGTGCTTACTGACCACCACTAATGTGCAGGGTGACACACTTTTCATTTTATAATTAGGAGAAACATATTCTTCATCCAAGTAAGCCAAGAAAGAAGAATGACATTTAGTCACAAATCACTCTACCATTTTCAGTACATTTTAGAATATTCTTATTAAACGTCCCCTTTTATCATTCTTCAAAACTTTGTGTGAAGGAAAATAAATGAAAAAGTAGGCAAAAGTTACTATTATTCAGCTGGAGTATGCAAGTACATTTGAGTTAATGCAGTAGCTACATGTAATTTTAGGCAGATTTAAACCACTTATCATTCTCTTATTTTAGCTCTTTTATTCCTTTTATTGTTAGCTTTGGTGTGACTGTGTCCTGAAATTATCCTCAGTCTTAGTGGAAAACAGGCAGCTTCCTGACTGAGACAGGAGTCGTTACAGCCAGTTCATTTTCACTGTCCTCTAGAGGTTCCCCCAATCTGGGCTCCACCTATCCTTTGGGTCCCAATTTGACTGGACTTCCTTCATATTTTACTGTATTATAAAGTCTGGCATCAATCTAATTCAGTCTCAACTATGAAAAACTGGTTTGCCTTCTACATTTCTGCACTCTGTGGGAAGTAGGATTCATGGAAGTGCAGTGAACCTGAGCAGTCGCACAGGAAGGCTCTCAAAGAAACCCTCATGCATTTGACATCTGGAATTCTTAATAATTTTATCTTTGAACTTGTGTTTTGTAAATACAGCACAATGGAACAAGGGAGCGCATATATAAGCAGAGAGGATGTGTGGGAGAAAGAACTTTACATTTTAGTGCCTTTGTGACACTTTTTCGTCCTTTGTGAACAAAGTTTCACATCTTCATTTAGAGCTAGGCTACCCAAAGTATGTATCCAGACCTACTCTAAGGAGAAATATCTGAAAATGAAATCCAAATTATAATTTTTCCTAAAGAAAACTCCAGAGACTTGATTTTAAAACTACTCTTAGAATACGCTCAAAAAAAGTTTTGCTATCGTGAATCTTTATGATAAATACAGTACCTATCTAGTACAGCAATTTAATTATCACAAGCTGTATTAATTACCATAATAAACTCCACTCCAATAGGACTCTAGGTAGACAAGTCTTCCAGCCTCAGGCCTCTCCTCATTAAACTGCAATTAGCATGATAAATGGGGAGTGTGGTTTTGCTGCAGCCAGTACTAGCCCTACTTACTCTTAAGGTGACAGAGGAAGCCATCAGAGACAAAAATTAAAGATATTTAAATAAAAAGGGAAATGGCAGCATTTCCTGTTACCTGGCTATTAGGCTGACACATCTATGTGTGGATATACCTTACATATTTTAGCTGTAAATGATGAAGACCTTGAGTAAGAACCAAATTTAGTGTCTGTTGATGCAATCAGGGAACTAAACACAGTGTGTCCTTGCAAGGTCACAGTGCTGTGACAATTCAAAAAGACTATAATCTTAATAAAGACTGAACAGGAAATTTTACTCAACAAGATGGCCACTGTGGATGGCCTTAAAAAAAAAAAAGATGTACTCTTAAATAAGTGATGATATATTTCACACTTGTCAATAGCATAGCTCTAACAACACTGTTGTACCACATGAACTAACATTCATTGAATTGCAGTACCATACTATACTCATATTCATTGAATTCATTCCTTTATAAAAAGGTTTTTGTGTATATGGCATTACTGAAATCAAAAACAAAGAAAAATTGTAATACTTGATTTTAATCTGTGACAACACAGTATTTCAGGAGAATTTGTGTGTGTTAGTATACTCACTTTTAAACTGAGTTGCTTTAAATGAGTTCTGTCCCCTAATATCAAATTATCAAGGAAAGGTTGCCTTACACAAAATACCCTATATGTTCTATAGGGTTTTTAAAATTATTTTAAAGGAAGTACCATCTACTCTTATTTTATGTGGTCAACAACAGAAAGGATGGTTGTTTTTCCTTTCTCTGTTCTCACTTAAGTGTGCTATCACCTTTAGCTCAGGAAGTTAAAGATCTGTATGGCAAAAAGGATAAGACATCAGGGAATGAAAGTGAAAAAGGCACAAGTAAATAAAGATAGTCTGTGTTCTGGTTGAGAATAATATTGTTTGTTTGTTTTTTAATTTTTTTAAAGATTTATTTATTCATACAGAACCAGGATACAAATCAGAGGTGCAGGGGTGGTGAGAGGATTCACCAGAGACAGAGTGGGGAGCAGAACAGGCAAATTGATGAAGTACACTGCTGAGGGGAGCAGAGGGAGGGTCAGGAGAGGTCTGCCATGCCATGTGGGCTGGGATCAAACTCACACTGAAGTGGCTGCAGCCAGCCTGCAGTGCTGTATCCTAACCTGTTGCGCCACGAGGGAGGGCCCGAGAATAATATTGTTCATGCTACACAAGCCAGCTACAGAGTCAATGAACAACTTATCAAATGCCAGGAGTGTTTTGAGAAAATCAAAGAAGTATAAAAATAATCTTAAAATTCATATGAAATTAAAAATGACTTTGAATAGTCAAAGCAATCTTAAGGAAGAACAAAGATGGTAGCATCACATTTCCTGATTTCTAACTACATCACAGTGCTATAGTAATGAGAACAGTTGCATAAAAGTAGAAAGATTATTAACAATGCTGACAAAGATACTTCGAAAATCAATGCAGGTGACTTCCATGCTAATCTACTGCCCTAGGAAGGCAATCACTTTTCCAGCAGATACGTTGTGTATGTGATACACTATTGCTACATTTACCACACTGGTATTAAAGGTCCTTTTTCCTATTTACAACACTTTTTGGGGAGAAAATGTTAAGATCTGCTCTCTCAGCAACTTTCAATTATATAATACAGCACTACTTGCATTTCTATTTCTCCTTAAGAGTAGAGTCTATCCTTAGCATATTTCCTATAGAGTCCAAATTTATAAAGATGCAGATGTCAAATAATTATCTTTAAAAGTTTTACTTAAAAAAAAAAGTTTTACTTTACAGCAATTGTGTTTTTCTTCCCCTATGCTGGCAAAATAACCTCTTTCAATGCAGACTCACAGTTTCTTCTCTATTAGCTACACCCACAAGAACTAGACAATGTGCTATGACCAAGCGGACTGAGGCTAAGTAATTACTCTTGTCAGGTGCTTTCAACGAGCATCAAAATTGAGCCTTTTATAGCACATATTCATATAAATGACAGCTCTAGTCAAACTGATCTATCTCCCTAAATAAAGGGAATCATTTCCCACCCTTCAGACATTCTTATCTTTCCTCTAAGGTTATGTCAAAAATCATCATGATTAAAAAGTCAACATGTCCACTCCACTCAATGGAACTTCTTGAAGAATTTGCAGTCTTTCTCTTAGAAATTCTATAGAAAATCAGACTCTTCCAAAGCAACTGTAGAGCTCCAAAGAAAACCTGGAGAAAAATATATTTGTCATTACCAAATATCTACTGAATGATCATCAGCTTATCATCACATACTAAGGTCCATTATGATCAACTTCATTGGAATATGAAATCACTCATTACATTTTTAAAATCTATCCTAAAAGAGCTTTCAATGTGAGCAGTAGGCCTAATACTGCCTCATTCAGGAGAGCCTATGCATGTAAATTGATGGTTTCAAGGTTCTTTCCCCATTTTTAAATTTATCTTTATTAATATATACATATTAATAAAGATAAAGCAGAAAATTATATAATCTACATATGCTATAAGTAATTACACATGCTATATGCATATTATATATCACATATATTATATATTGTGTTCTGCATAGGATAGAAGCTAGGACAGTGCCTTGATGGTAGCAGCCATCTTTTCTCTGCTCAAGAAGACAGTGACATTCCACAAACTATTTTGGTGAAACAGTTTTATTTGGCAAAGGGTTTCAATAGTTTGAATATTGACAGAGGATCTCATTTTCAATATTTGACCTATAATCTTTATCTTTCCAAAGATAAAATAGCTTCCTTTGAAAATTGTGTGTCTGGGAAAGAGGGGTGGGGGTGAAGTGTGGGAGGGGAGGGGTGGTAGGTGTGGGGGTAATATATGACAAATATTTTCTATAGGCCATATTTAAAGTAAAGGATGACATTTTCTACATATTTTTGTTTCCACTTTCTTCCTTCCCCTCCTTCTTTTCTTCTTGTTTCTGATTCACAGTAGGAGGAACCACCTTGCTACAAGTCACAGGTATAAATGCTATCCACATCTCAGGTCAGAATGAGCAGGAGATCATTGCAGCAAGAAAGGAGTGAAAAGCATGTTGGTGAGGCAGTAATAGATAGACATCGTATTAAATTTCAGTACAGCTAAAAGGCAAACCTTTTGACTACAAAGTGCACTTTCAAAATTCTGTCAAGTCTCCATAACATGTGGCATAATCAAGCAAGTTTTTCAAGAACAATGTAGTTAAGGCAGAGAAGAGTTATCTTTAGAAAAGAAGATTGATGATACCTCTATTGATTAAATAGTACTTCCAATTGTACAAGCAGATCTAAGAGAAATAAATTAAAATCAACTTCATCTTTACATCATAAATAAACTAGGATTTATAGAGGGGGGAAGATACTCCCTCACATTCTACTAATCAATTTCACACAGGAATGTGTCCATGACGCAGAAGAATTGCACGTTAGAAAGGCAATTTGAATAAGCCTGAAAACCTGCCATGTTGTGGCTGCTGTGATTCTTCAAATCTGCAGCCATGCAGGGAGAGTGCTAAATGCACCCCACCCTCAGCCATTTCTCTGTCTACTATTTAGAAGTTGACAGACAGTAAAAATCTGCACAACAGAGCACATGGCAGAGAGACTAGAGGCGAGTTTCTCTCACTTGCCAGGAAGACTGGGAAACTGTGCCGCCATCCCATGGAATGCGACGATAGTAGGTGAGTCTACAGAATAGCCTTTGTTGATTCCAGGCATAATTCCATTTACACTAGCAGATGACCACAGCTTCAAAGGTGAACCCACTTTTCCAGAAGTCGTCATTTCTCCTCTTCCTCTCTTTTTCTGCCTTGCTAAATTTTAGAGTAAATGCCCTTCAGTGCTCCACTGAAAGGAATGCCAGTGTTACAGGCCCACAAAGCAATAAGAAAATACACACCACCACATACCAAAGTGAACAACTATCGCAACAGGCACGTAAAGGGATATCCTAGCATCCAATGAAAGTGTGGAAAAGTGTCTCACCACATTATTCATTAGAGAAATGCAAATTAAAATCACAATAAAATATTACCATATAAATAATATAATGAACTTTTATTCATTTTTTTAGTTACATGGTTTTTTGTGATTTTTAATTTTTTTTACATCATCATTCTTCATTTTTGCACAATATATGCTTTTTCATCTTGGTTGTAATCCCCGTGAACGTCCCACCATCAATTCCCCCATATGCCATCACCACAGCCCAGTGGTAGGGTTGGGGGGGGGCAGATAATGATGAACTTTCATTTTTTAATTTTTTAAAGATTTATTTATTTATGCATACAGAACTAAGGTACAGGCTAGCAGAGCAGGGGTGGTGAGAGGATTCCCCAGAGACAGAGTGGGGAGCAGAACAGTCAGATCAACAAAGTACACTGCAGAGGGGAGCAGCAGGCGAGACAGGAGAGGTCTGCTGCACCATGTGGATCAGCTCCCTGGCCAGGGATTGAACTCGTACTGAAACAGCTGCACTAGATTCATAGTGCTGGGCTTCACTTCAACCCTTTACACTACCAGGGAGGACCCATGATGAGTTTTTAAGCATACTGAGCCACCAATTATCTATTAAATATCACAAGGAAGTAGAACAAGTAAGACTTCCATAAACTCTTATTAAGTGTGTGTAAACAGATTCAACTGCATGGTAAAACCGATTGTCAGTGTCTATGCAAGAGGATCACAGGTGCAGGTACCATATTTGCAACTGAAATATATGCCCAAAAGTCAGCATATGAGAGTGTTAACAGCAGGCTCAATTACAACAACTATGAGTGGAAGCAAACATCACAATAGCCACAAAATGAAAACAGCCTACATGTGAATTGGTGGCTGAATGGATAAAGGAAATGTGAAATCTTCAAGCAGTGGAATATTACTGAGCCCTTTAACAGAAGGAAATCCTGCCATGACAGATAACAGGGAAGAACATGGAGAACACTATGCTCAGTGAGCCCGTCGGTCGCCAAAGGACAAACTGCATGACTCCATCTGCATGAAGTACATGAAATAGCTCAATTCACAGATATAGAAAGTAGAATAGTAGTTGCCAGGAGCGATTAATCTCCCCACCCCCCAATGTTTTAAGACCTTGCCCTTTAAATGAGAAAGCCACATCCTTATATTTATTCATTCTATTAAGCTGAGTCAGAATTAAGAACAATCCTATAGTCATTACATATTTGTGTTTTGTAGTAAAAACCCTGAACAAAAAAGTCAAACAAAAACATGAAAATGCTTGCTTTTAAACCATAGTTTCTCAGAAAACTTCCATTTACTATAATAAGATTTTTCATCTATCTCCCCTTTAAGAAATTCAAGTAATTATAATTTTAGAATGCTTTCAGTGCTTTTATATAAACTGAATAACCTAGGATACTTTTTATGACAATATGCATTATCGTTTTGTTAAAATTATTTTTGGGTCAAGTTACATTTTGATTAATCCAAGACATAGCTAAATAAGAAAAATGTGAAAATGTATTCTCATGTTCAGTCCTGAATTAACAAATGTATTCAATAAAGTGCATTTACTTTTGGTTGTGACTTTACAATGAAATGTTGCAAATATTAATTATTTGCATATTATCATTCTTTCAAAAGTAAGAATTTTTTCACTCAAAGATGCTCAAAGACTCTTCCACTCCTATTTCCTACATACTCCACTATCTCAAGCTCATGTTTGCCATTTCAGACTCGGACCTGACCAGCAGTTTTCAACCTCACTTACACCTGACGTGCCCTACACACTCAAGTCAGAACCTCCACAGGGGGATCTAGACACCAGTAGCTAGTTAAGCCCTCCAGGAAATACTCATGTGTGGCCATGGCTGAGACCCACTGACCTGGAGTAATATACATTCACTAGCCAAGCCTCATTGAAAATGCTAACTGAACAAATGACATGACTTATTCAGCATTTCATTCATTCATATCCTTCAATGAACATAAGCCCTGCTTTCCAGAAGTTTACATTCTACTCTAGCAAGCTAGCAAGTAATTACTGATTAGTGTATGAATATAAACTGAGATTGGATGCAGACGGAGGGTAAGATTCTACCAGAGGCTACAAGAAAGAGACCTGATTTGTGACCAAGAAGACTTCCCTGAAGAAGAGCTCCCAGAACAGAAAGCTGATGAATGAGCAGGAGTGATTAGGCAAAGGGGGGAGACAAGGGGCAAGCTCTTCAGGTTGATGGGTAGTAAGTGAAAAGGCAAAAAGAAAAGGTTTTGGGAGTGGTAGAAGAAGCCTAGTGGATGGAGTGCAGAAAGCAAGACATGAGCAAGACAAGAGGAGAAAAATGAGGTAGCAGACCAAGATCATGACAGACGTGAGAGGAATGTGATTTTTAAAATATTGAAATGCATGCTTTTATGGGAGATGGTTTAGATCACAGCAAAACTGAGAGGAAGGTAGAGTGTTCCCACACAGCTCTGGCTCCACTCATACACAACCGCCTCCATTTCTCTCTCACCCACCAGAGTGGCATATTTATTATAATAAATGAAATGACATTGATACATCATAATTAACGAAGTCCCTAATTTACATTAGGGTTCATGCTTGCTGTTGTATATTCTACGGATTTAGACAAATGTGTGACAGGTCTCCGTCACGATCGTATCCCATAGGAGAATTTTGCGGTTCCAAACTCTTCTGTGTTCTGTCTTCTCATGGCCACAGCTAAACTCCCCACCCTCCCAGCCTCAAACCTCTGGTAGCCACAGATCTTGTCTCCATTCTTGCGCTTTTTCCAGAATATCATCTACTTGGCACCTTGCACTCAGTAATATGCACTTAGGGCTTCTCCATGTCTTCTCATGTCTTTTCATAGCTCATTTCTTTTCAGTGCTGGAGAACATTCCACTGTCTGAACACACCACCGGTGATTTATACTTTTATCCATTGAGGGATACCTTGGTTGCTTTGAAGTGTTAGAAATTGTGAATAAAGCTGCCCTAAACATCCATGTATTGGTCTTTGAATGGACATAGCTTTCAACTCATTTTCTTAGAGATTTTATTTATTTATGCATACAGAACTGGGGTATAGGCCCGAGGTACAGGGGCAGTGAGAGGATTCACCAGAGACAGAGTGGGGAGCAGAACAGGTAGATCAACTATTTCAGTTGAGGGGAGCAGCAGGCAAGGCTGGAGAGGTCTGCTGGACCATGTGGGTCAACTTCCCCAGCCGGGAACGGAACTTGAGCTGAAGCAGCTGTGGCTAGCATCATAGTGCTGTGCTTCAACCTGTTGTGCCACAAGGGAGGGTCCAGCTTTAAACTCTTTGGGGAATATACCAAGAGGTCCAAATTTCTGGACTGTATGATATAGATGATGTGATTTTGAAGATCATCTCAATTCCTTTCCATATACAGTTTCATGGCTTTGTAACCTTATAATAGTAGCCTCAAATATTTTAGTTTGAAGTACAGATCTAATAAAGGGAATACCCAATTACTAAATCGCAAAACAGTAAAAAATCAGCAAATTCCATAAATCCAAAGTAGAACACATGACACTGTGCTCTTTCTCCTCACCAGCTCAAGGCAGGGATTGTATGTCTAGTTCAAACTTAAAACCCTGGGACCTAGCACAATGACTTGTCTTCACTTGACATTAAAAAAAAGGCATGGGTTGGACCCTCCCTGGTGGTGCAGTGGGTTAAGGCACAGCACTAAGAAGCTAAAGCCACTTCTGCATGAGTTCCCTCCCCACCCCAGAGGTGACCCACATGGCACAGCAGACCTCTTCTGACCTGCCCACTGCTCCCCTCATCAATGTACTTCGTCAGTCTGCCTGTTCTGCTCCCCACTCTGTCTCTGGTGAATCCTCTCACCGCCCCTGCACCGCTGGCTTGTACCCCAGTTCTGCATGCATAAATAAATAAATCTTAAAAAAAAAAGACATGGGATTTGTTAACTTATTCAACATTCACTTCCAGTAATGGGGGCATGGGTTATTTAAACCACCCTCCTACTTAAAACAGAAAAAAAAAAATACTGGATAAAAAAAATTTTAAAACATTCAAAGTATTACAATGGTAGAACAAGACCAATAAATTTCAAGTGCAGAACCTTTTTCCTGTCTGTAGTGAACATGAATCTTCTGTTCCAATTAATCTCTATCACAATTAAAAGAATAAAATAAAATACTGTTTACACTTTTTCCATGTCTTGACTGCCCCATATCACTGTTCTGGAACTTTCCAACTTACATTGGAAACTACCCTAAAAATCCTAACCACCGCTTCCTCCTAGAAGGCCTCCCTAATGCCACAGGTGTAAGTGACCTCTCCTCCCTCTATAACATTAGGAATATTCAGTTCCATTTAGTTGGCAGTTAATCTACACTTGACTGCTCTATGACACCTTCGTTATTATTGGCTTGGATTCTAAAAACACCTATGAGTTACACTTTGTTTCTTACCCAAGTCTTATGACACTGAAGGGCATTGCTTCTGTTAAATCTCCTTTGTCCCTGTGGATTGTTAAACCCAGCCAGTGTTTGTTCAGATGAGAAAATTTATTTAGAAATCATCTCTAAACCAAAGGTTCTCAAACTTAAGTGTGCATCACAATGACAAGGATGGTAATTAATACAGATTAAAACAGATCACTGGGCCTCAGTCATAAAGTTCCTGACTCATTAGGCCTGGGGAAGCAGCTCAGACTTTGCTCAGCTAACACATTTCCAAGCAATGCTATACTACTGGGTCCAGGCACATACTTTGAGAACCATGCTCTACATCTTTGTCTTGAGAGGAATTGCTACAATATAGTTCTTACTTTTTGTCACTATGTTTCCACATCAGTATTCTTATATGTGGGGGTAACTTATAGAGGCCATTACTCATGCAGATCTAATGTATATTTGACTGTTCTTTCAGCTGTAGTCAGTAAACTGCTTCAAATCCACTTGGGTGTATTTCTTGTAACCTCTGCTTCTCGAAGTCCAGTGTTAGAAATCAAAGACACCCTTCCATTATACTACTTCCTATACATTTCACAGTGCTGCTACCTTCTTTTGTGAATAAAATTGTATAAAATAAATAAATTCTCAGTCAGATAAAATCAAACTTAAGAACTACACCCTGAAAACTTAGTGCAGACCTGAGATACCGAGGGGGGAGCAGGAAAGAGGGCAGGAAGCACAATGGCCTATGGTGATGGACTGTGGGTGTGTGGGTGGTGGGTACACTATGGCGGTGATACCAGATAGGGGAGCCCCAACAGTACCTCAGTTAAAACTTCATTTTAAAACAAAAATTAAAAGCATATCTGGCATTCTTTTCCTTCCTTGCATTCCACAAACCACGGATGTTCACCCTTATCTACTAATATCCTGCTTTTAGTAAGTCTACACCTCCTGCGTTTGATGGAAGAAGGTTGTGTTTATAGTTTCATTCTTCCTTTTCTCTGTATCAGCAATAGAGATCCAAGTATTACCATGATGTGGATTACTATGGTGATGGAAGTGAGGTCATAAATTTGGAGGCAGTTGAGCTTGAAAGAGGATTTAAGTGTTTGAATATAGAGATTTCACCTCTATAAACTTTCATGAGAACCGATTCCTTTGTCATGTCTTTACCTACCACACCACGATGCCAAGTGGTCCATGGGTCTTGGCTAGTAAGTCTTAGAACAACTTGTAAGTTTATGGGTTTCTGAGCTTTCTATAGTTTTAGGTTGCTTTAAAATTTTTAACTATGTTGTATCTAACATGTTTTAAATGAAGCTCACATAGTCATAAATTAGGGCTCCAAAGTAATAGAGTTGACAGTGGGAGAAAAGGCAAAGCACAAAAGGGTTTTCAACATGGACTGAGTATGAGAGGAAAGGAAGACAACAAGAGAAACTGCTTACTTGTTTAAATGTCTCATGAGCACTGTGTGGGCTACTGGGAATTAACTGTGTTCATTTGAATGACAAACGTTGACTAAAGTCACAGGGGATGTGGTGAGACTGGGTGCTCCACAGGGGGTACACGGATTGAGATGCTGGCACCCAGATGGTATTTTACCTAAAACACTAATACCCAGAGTCTCATATGTAACATACCGGCTCTTACACAAGCTCTATTTGAGAGTGACATGGACACAAAGGAAGTGATATAACTGATTTCTGTGAGGAATTCTAAGCAACAATGTCATGAGAAGCACTGTCTTGGGGCCTTGTGGTGAAATGTGAAACAGAAGGGATACTAATCATTTTGCACTTCTCTGTTCCCAAAGGATTCTCAAGAACAGGAACCCTCTTGGCACCCTGAGGGTTCTTCAGGGGAATGGTGAGAAGCTCCCTGGGCTAGAAGTCAGAGTTCTAGTGAGGGAACTGAAAGTAATGACAATGGTGAGGCACCACCTTTGAGCGACTTCACAGACAATCCTTAAAATAGGAAAGAAGGCAGTAGCTGCAAAAGACGTCAGCTAGACAAAACAAACTCCCAAATCTACAGTTCCAGAGCTTCAATGCAATTCCTAGGCATGGACCAAAAACACGTGGAGAAAAAGATGAGACAGTGAGGTAAAGGAGGTGACTGCTACTAAAGGCGCTACATTACCACAGTCAGAATAAGCCACTGGCAAGCTGGTGGCTCTTCACCTCAGTCAGAGGCTGGTTAGACTTAGAGGAGCTCAGATCTGATGTTACTGGTCTCTGTTAAAAGCATATGGAAGTGAGGAAAGGTGAAGAAAACCTTGTGTTTGGTTATTTTCTTTACTTTGCAAAAAGCCTCATGGCCTAAAGTAACAGGAATGCATCCCAAATTTCCAAGTGAATTTGCTCAAAGGAATAACAGAACAGTATATATTATTTAGCATGAGTCAAATGTAACCATATATAAGAAGTTCAGAGATATCAAGTATTCCTCAGAATAAATTTGAGCAATAAGAAAAAAATGGGGATAGATAACCAATTAAATATCTCCTATAAGTTTGTCTGTGATCACTAGATAATGGTTGACTGAAATTTATACATAAAATAGCAATAATGACAACATTTAAGTAAAGCAAAAAAAAAAAAGGATGCACAACAAACTTGAATTTTGATCAGCAAACATATTTAAAAAGAATAAATCCTAGAATAAATAAATCACTGTAAACAATTCTGGGTTTCCAACTTGGATATCTAGGTTCATTTCTATCAATTATGAATCCCTTAACTCTCTTTAGTTCAAAGGAATCTTATCATTATTTCAGATAAATATGCCACAACATGGAGTTCTTAAATATTTGGAAAATATGGTGTAGAAAAAAGGATTTCCTTCAGAATTTTCTTTTCTCCAATGTTTAAAGTAGAAGAATGTAAAACTTCTTTGTGTCTAAATATTTTTCAGCCATGGAACATTGAAATAGAAAATAAACATGAATAAACAAGATAAGAGTTCATTATTCAAAACAAACTTTAACACTGACTCATTAAAAAATTAAGTCAATTAATTGTCAAAACTATTGATTCTTGCCAAATTGCAACCTCCATGCCAATTAAGGACAAATGATCCAAATAAGTATCTTGTAACTATGGCAACACCACCTTCACAGTAAAATGAACAGAACTGCATTTTTAAACAGAGGAGGCATTCTTTTCATAGCATCAGATACGCACCAACACTATGCCATGTTACTAGACAGTATAACATACCTCTGACACACATAAACAGAATAAAGAATATTAAGTGTACAAGTATGTAAACCTTTGTTTTGTGGTACTTTTCTTGGCAATCCTTTTTAAAAATAGGACTCTAGGTTTAACTATGCAATGTTCAATGTAAACCTATTTGGGTTACCTTTTTTCAAGATTTATTTATTTATGCATACAAAACACCATTTCCTTGCACTTGGGTTTACGGCGTTGATGAGGTTTTCAATGAAATAATTATTCAGATGACATTTTAAAATGGCCTTCTTCTTTGCCAGAAGATTCTATGAGAGAAGAGACTGGTTTCTCATTCTGTTCATGGTACTGTTTCTAAGTGACTAGGACAATTTCAATGCTCAATAGGAAATGTGTGGAGTGTAGGAATAAGTTACTACACATTCTATTTAATGAAATTTGGAAATGGCTATAATTCCTTTTTATTTACTCAACTGTTTATATTCATATATACTAATCTATTTGTAAGTAGTGACAAGAGTTGAAGCTTCTGGTCTATATTAAAAATACACAAGCACTGGCCCTCCCTGGTGGTGCAGCAGGTTAAAGCACAGCACTAAGAAGCTGAAGACACTTCCACATGAGTTCGATCCCCACCTGCACCGGAGGTGACCACATGGCGCGGCAGACTTCTCCTGACCCACCCTCTGCTCCCCTCAGCAGTGTACTTTGACAGTCTGTCTGTTCTGCTCCCCACTCTGTCTCTGGTGGCTCCTCCCACCCTCTGCATCTCTCTGCATTTAAAGTTCTCCTTTACACAATAAAATCTTTCACTAAACAGGAAAAAAAAATACACAAGCACAGAAATGTTTGCTCTGTAGCAAATACAGTATGTGCTTATGTGTGACAAAAAGCTGAACCCCCAGTAAACTCCCTTTGTGTACCCAAATTCCATAATTTAAGGATTTCTTTCTATTTTTCTGCATTGCTTTTCCTGGTAGTCTTATTTTAGAATGCCAATCCTCCAGGGAAGGAATGTTCAGATTCTAGAATATATTAATGCAAGTTGGTTTTGCTGTATCGTTTTTCAATTGGATTTCCCTGGCAAATCTCTATGCTGTAATGATCTTGGTATAATTTTTAGCCTCTTGGTTGGTACAATGTATATATATATATATATATATATATATATATATATATATATATATATATATATATATATATATACAGGAATCAGAGGATGAAGACTTAAATATAATCGAGGGAAGGTCATCAAAAGTTTTTGTTACCCCTTATTCGATAATGATGGAAGGAACGAAAAATGACTAACAAATATATTCCAGAGTGACTCGTCCTGTTGGTCTTCCTTGTTGAATGGCATAAACTGACAGGCCCCCTTAGAAGACTTACATTAACCCTGCAAGTCCCTTCCTCTAAAGTAGATATGGAGAGTAAGGAATGATCAATAGTTAAATACTAACCTATGGCTGTTAATATAACTCAGATTGGTGCTACAGGGAAGTAGTCAAAATCTGTCATAAATGGACTGCTCAGCTAAGGACGATCAGTAAAGGCTATGCCTGACTTCACACATCAAGAGCTGTGGGCTCTTTTCTTCCTTGATTTCAGCACTTAGCACAATGTTGCCTAAGCAGAACTTTATCGACAGACATATTATGTCATTAAATCATTTTGTTCTTGTAGTCTGCTCTACTGAAAAATTTCCATTTCTAAATCATTATTTTCACAATTTATTTTCCCTTTTTATATATCCCACTAAAATTCATCCAGTTTAACTCTTATTTCAAGCTATTAAGATTTATTTTAGACAATAATTGGATGTCCAATGTCAGTTATTTATCCCAGATTATTAACACCTAAGAATTGATCATCTCCTATGCATTCCTGATGCTTTCCTCTGAAAATTCTTATACTGAACAGACTAGAAGAAAATATATTAATACTGAGGGATGGCTAAATCTTCTCCAGTAACACAAATATTACTGTGGTCGATTATCCGACGCTCTTCAATTCAGAACATTTGCAAATCCACTTATGTAAACAATTACTCAATTCTTCTATTACTCTCTTTTTCATCAAGACAAATGATAAGGAGTGCTGGCATTTGTTTATAGAAATAAAGGAAATTAGAAAGGCTACTTTACTATGAATTTTCCCATATACATGCACCATTGTTAAAATACCAACCATTATTTGGTAGTAACCAATCCCTCTAAACCACCTTGGTTGGGTTCTTTTTTCTCAAATTTCTTTATTTAGTTTTGATCCTCATTTTGCCAACTTAGGAAACCAGACATATTTTTTTAATGATACTAAGTTTTACTTAGTAAACTCAGGTTTACTTTTTATTGAAATCCAAATACACAATCCCTGGAATAAGCAAATCGTTGAAAATATTACTGGGCAGGTTTACACACTAGATATAATTTTACATGCCATCCAATCTAACTGCCCAACAGAACACTCATTTATTCCATGGAGTAGATATCAGGTAAACAGCATAAGATCCTATTGCACAGTTCTCAAAGGAAGTATTTAAATGCTTCAACATCATTCTGATTCAGTAAATAAATGAAACTCCTAGTAATCTGAGAACTTTTCTGCTTAAATGGAGGCTTGCTTGTTCAACAATCTCTCTGGGAGTTTCAAGACACCCATATGCAGCTGTTCTACTTTTTACTGGGCTTTATGAAACACATGCCTCACAAAGAAAAACCAATCTGCTCTTTCAGGCTCAAAGCAATACTGGAACATTCTTCAAGAAGGAAAGAAAAAGTGACCACTAGAAACAAATACAGCTTTGTGTTGGTAAGTAAAAGAATGAAACAGCAACCTGCTTCCAGTCATTAAAAGCCTCAGTTCATATACACAGGGCAATTTAATCATGATATGCTGAGGATATACTGGATGGGCTTCAGAACCAAAAGTTGCAGTGACTGATTTTTTTTTTAAAGGTGTGTGTACCAGACCTTTACCTCTTGTTTCTCAGCAACAAATAGATCCTTTTGTATTCAATAATGGAAGGGCTTATTTTCCAAACTACTTTTCCAGTTGCCTCCCTGTTAGATTCAGCTAATAGAAAACTCTAGTAAGACATTAGAAAGCAGAGCTAATGACTGTGTTATGCTTCATCAGTTTCTTTCAACTTAATTTCTTTCTGGCATACTTAGAACCAGTCTCACTGTGCCTACTCAAAGATACCAAAGTAGTCAAGTGATCTACCCATTAAGAGATCTGGGTCCACGTATGTAGAATTTGCTCCGCTGAGAGCCAGAAGTAACTAGGTGCCCACTTATCTGTGAGTACCAATGAAGGCAGTCCCCCTTGCTAATTATTAATTTGGGTTCCACCAATCTCTTATTTTTTATACTCTCAGACTTAGAGTAGGCAGGTGCTTTGCAATTATTATCTTTGGGATAAGTGATATCATTTTTTATTCTTTTGGTTCTCCAAAATTTGTATACCCAATACCTGGTATCAGATTCCTTGCATTGAAGAGTTAGTATGGTTTTTATCTAACTAACTAGATTCTAAGTGATACAAAATGACTAGTGTTTTTTTTATAACATTTTAGTTTTACATCATTTTGTACATCAAAATAACTAGTGTTTTTAAAAGATACCATCCAAAGGATTTCTGAAACGATGCCTACTGATAAAGAGTAGCTTTGTGCACATTCGCCTCTTGCAAAATACAGGACATTCAATATCTGCAAGTGACCAACTTACTGACAGTCACTTGAGCCCTAAAAATAGAAAGAAACACAAAGTTCTCACTGAACATTGTCCATAGGTTCTTGAAGACTGCAACTTTAAACAAAATGATGATAATGAAAGCAGGTCTTCTAATAATGATCATTCACTCAACATTATCAGCAGGGATTTTCTTATCAACATTATAACTGAAGGACACTGAACAAAATGACATCATTGTAAGAACCTGTGATTATTGTTCAGTAATTATAAATATTTCCTGCAGGGAAATGAATTTTGTTAAAAGACTCTGTGGTGTCATTTGTTTTTGCTGGTTATACAAATATGTTGCCAATGAACAGTATTTGTTGGCCACCCATTACACATACTGGGTTCCATGCTGGCAGTCCAGGTATATATAAGCAATGAGAAGACTGATGGAAACTACTGTTTGTTAGCAGACTATATGGCAGTTGAATACTTTCATGCTTTGAGTATTTCCTTCCTTTATTATCAGAGAAGTCTATGAATTAAATATCATAAAAATATTATATTTTATATAAGAGAAATATCAGGTTGCAGAAGAGAAATCACCATCCAAGGTCACATGGCTGGTATGGCACAAAGGCCAAACATTCCTGGAAGATCTGCCACTTGTATGATTTGTATGATATCCACATCCTGGTTAGGACATGGCCTCTGGTTTCAGTGCCACTGTAGATAATTCATGCCATCATAAAACCAACTTATTATTTACAAAAGTAAATACAAATATTGAATTGTGGAGTTAGGACTTATTTAGCTTAGGCCCATCACATCATAAATATTCACAAACCCAGTTTTATGGGGCAAAATAAAGGATGAAAGAATCAGAGAGGTATAAAAAATAATACTTCATTTTGCTATTAGACAAGTCTTCACCTAATGCCCATGATAAAGTTATATAAACAAAAAGAAATAATTAGTATGGGAGAAGGGAGATAAAATGCCGAACAATTTAATTGGATTTTGTTGAAGTAAGAAATGACAGACTAAACAATAAATAGGGAAATGGTACAGTTATCTGGGTAGAATAGAAATAATAGCTGATCAGGGACGCAGACACTGGGATTTCAAATCCCATTTGCCACTGACTCACTTGGTAACATTTGACAAGTTATAAACTGCCTGCTTTTAACTTCTCCCGAAAGACAAGAGAAGGAAGAAGATATGATAGTAATACTCTATATCACAGGATGCTTGTGAGGAATAATCATTCAAAGAAATTATTATAAAATACTCAGACAATATCAAAGGCTACATAATAACACAGTTTAGTAGGGAAAAAATGATTCAAATTTCCAGTTTAAAAATTTTAAAGTGATCCTTTGACAACAGTATGTGGAAATATATATAAAATTTTAAGAGGAATTTTTTTCTGTCTTCACTCCAGGCATTCCAACAGAAAAGTCTGGCTTCAGAGTGAGGTAAACAAACAGGAATTGTACAAACATTCAGCTGATCCACACCTCCAGAGACCACTGAGCTAAGCTCTACTGGTTCCGATCCCTTGAATGCTAAGTTTTGTGCAACTCCGTCACTTCTCTCTGAATAAAACCAAAGGCTATATGGAGACAACTAAGAATACAGTGTCCGAGAGACTTACACAGAAGACTCACTAAGCACATGGCACACTGACAGCAAGAAAGACTCAAAGTGGAGGGAATAAGTTAGTTGGCATGCAGGGAAGTCCTTGACAAAAATAGTATCACCCCAAAATCATGGATAATTATAAACCAACTAGAATATAAACAAGTTTTAACTGAAATGCAAGCCTAAAGCAAAATGTAAGATCCAAAACTCAATACAACTCACTAGATTCAAAATGCAGGATAATTTTAGACAGATGTGCAAATCAAACAGATGGTATAATCTGGGAGAATGAGCGAATGGCATGAATTTAGACATAATAGTAGCATATGTTGAAAAGGAAGGTTGCATCTTATCTGAGATAAGATAGGAAGCTGTGCAGCCAGGGACTCAGTTCTGGAATACAAAGCTAGTTTTATAAAAGCAGAAAACCAGGCCCTACTCAATAGGCTAAGAGAGAGGACTTTATCTCTCCTGTGCTCTAGAAACCAGAGACCGAAGTAAATAGGTAGATAAACCCTCAACTTCTTAGTGGGGTTTATCTTAGAAGGAGTTAGATTCCAAAAGTGTCACCAGGATACTGAAATGCCTGTAGTCAATTGTTTTCAAGACACTTCAACTCCAATGGATTTTGAGAATCATTATGAATCCTCTGTTACTCTCCCATCAAGTATTGGGAGGAAAACTTGCCTAATGTTTTCTCACTCATTCCATAATGTTCTCAAACATTCATAATGCTTCTGCACTCATTCCAAGGTCAAGGAGTAGAAACTGTAGATTACTGAAAGATTAATTTGTTCAAGTGAGTTGCAACTTGCAATGAAAAGGAGAATGACACATAAGATTCACTTGTAAGTCAAGTATACATTTATGAAATCATTAAGATGTTCCACTGAATACTAACTAAAAATAGAAATGATTACCATAAATTTAGCAGATATTTTATAAGGATTGACATGATCAGCCTAATAACTGGGCAAAAGGAAAGAAATATATACACATGGGAAACCAATGCATAGAATTCATTAACCAGAGAAGAACTGCTAGCTGAAAATATTTTTGCAAGCTCATATAAAGTTAAGTAAAAGTAGACTATAGAGGACTCCCTTTTAGACACTAAAGCTACAGTACAGAAAGAGAGGAGGCAACTGTCTCTTAGCAAAACAGTGTTAAATCAGGGAAATCTTAACACTTCACATATACTGCATGCTAAGCACACTTTAAATTTTTCACAAGTCCTCACTTCATAAATCTTCAAAACCACCCTATGAGGTAGATACCATTTTTACATCAATTTTACAGGTTAAGAAACAGAATCACAGAGGGGTAGTTAAGTAGCTGATCCCAAACCCCACCGTGAATAAATTTTTATACTCTGTTTCAGCTCCAGCAGACTGATGCTGGCGTCCATGTTGTTTTCCAATACATTCTTCAGCCTACTCAAGAGCTGACTCTAGAGTGACAATTCTAGTTCTAAGGCAAGTTTCTTCAATATGTGACTCCATAATGATGATCCTCATTAAGGACAGTTAAAACCTCTCTCCTGACAATCTGGGCAAAAGTCATGATTTGTTAATAACTATATTTAATTACCCAATGCATCCTCTTTGTAAAAAGAGTGGAACTTCTCAATAATGCTGGTATTTGGGACCACATCTGATATTCAAGAAATCAGCACATTCTATTTAAAGGTGGGATTAATGGGTTTCATCAGGAGAAGCCAACTTTAATCTGTCTGACCTCCAAATCATGGGGGAGTAGACTACAAATCCAGCATCTTAGAAGGTTCCATGAAAACAATATTTTACCAAAGTACCTGTAGCCACATGAAACAGAGTGGAAATCAACTGGTGCAAATACTCAGAGTTTGGGGGTGGGGGGTTACCTGGCAGCTTAACCTGTGACCACATTGTTAGGTCTGTATTAGAGCACCATGCCTCTGGCTCTGCAATTATCAAAGCGCTCATCGTACAGAAATAAAAACAGCCACGGAATGAGTTTGTAGACTGGTCTGAGGTCATACAAGTGTTTAGAAGATGAGTTATGTACTTCAAGCCAATCATTTGACTTCTGTTCTTTGACCCTTAAGCCCACTTCCCCACTGAACTCGGTACAACGTTACAAAATATGAAGTCCAAAGAGGGAATGAAGGTGAAAAAATGGGGGGAAATTTTTAAAGGCTTTCACACCTAAAGCTAGATGGTGGGCCCTCCCGTTGGCGCAGCGGGTTAAAGCACAGCACTAAGAAGCTAAAGCCACTTCTGCATGAGATCGATCCCGCCTGCCCTGGAGCTGACCCACATGGCGCGGCAGACCTCTCCTGACCCGCCTGCTGCTCCCCTCAGCAGTGTACTTCATAGATCTGCCTGTTCTGCTCCCCACTCTATCTCTGGTGAATCCTCTCACCCTCTGCATCTCTGGCCTGTACCCCAGTTCTGTATGCACAAATAAATAAATCTTAAAAAAAAAAAAGCTAGACGGCAAAAGCACTTTTTAGCTTATGATTTAAAGAAAGACTCTATTTAATCCCATCTTTGGCCATACAAGCAATTTATAACTAGGTGGTTGCTGTTATTCAGTGTAAATAATTCACTGGTGTAAGATTTACCCTCTAAATGTCAGGGACAACAGGGGGAAAAAACTGCTGCCACGGAGTATATATAATTTGTGTTTGTGGAAGTCAGGATTCCTAGCAGCAAGTACAAATCATTCTAGTTATTTTAAGAAAAACATGATTTAAATCAGAAACTTAGCTGTTATGAAATCATTGGAAGCCCAGGAGGAGCATGAATCAAGAGCCTGCACTGAAACTCTTGCTACCGTCGACGTGATTCAAGGATCAGGAAACTGCCTCTGCACCACCGCTTCTGGATACCCACAAGGTTCACTCAGAAACCCTGGTGTTGACATCAACAGGGTGTTCTAGGTAGTCTCTTGACCATACAACCTCCACAGGTTAGCAGAAATAGCATCTGAAAATTGGCCTCTCCCTGAAGTCTGCCTTCCAACTCTCTCATGAATGAATCTAGTTGGAGGGAATTCATGATGTGCATTCTAGCTGTAAAGGAGCCTGAGAAATGCAGTTTTTAGTTTTCAGGCTTTGAGAAATAGGATGGCACACAGAAAAGGTAGGAATCACCCCAGAGGTGATTCACATGGTGCAGCAGACCTCTCCTGACCCGCCAGCTGCTCCCCTCAGCAGTGTACTTCGTCAGTCGGCCTGTTCTGCTCCCCACTCTGTCTCTGCTGAGTCCTCTCACCACCCCTGCACCTCTGGCCTCTACCCCAGCTCTGTATGCATAAATAAATAAGTCTTTAAAAATAATAATAATAATACCTTTACAATTACTAGAAAGACCATTGACAGGGCACGGTGGTGAATTATTTTGCCTGATAAGGATGAATTTTGCCTTAATTATTTTGCCTGATAAGGATGAAAATAGCAGATGAATCAGAAACAAAAGAGAAGTTACAACAAAACTAGATTGTTTAAAGATATAGATGCAATTAATCCCACTGTGATTAAATCCCTCCTCTCGCCTCTCCTCATTTCTGTGTTTGCCATCCATCCATCCACCCACCCATCCATCCATCCATCCACCCTGTCTAGTCACATACAAAGATACTAGGAACTAGGAATGATGCAGTAAAAGTGTTCAGCGTTTCTTCCCTTGGTTATTGGAATTCTTGTTAATTCCTTGCTTTTTTCCTCATAAAGTGTTTTTTTTTATTTGTGTATATATACAATGATATATTAAAATAATTATTTTAAAGGGAAAAAATCCTGTAAATACTCTCTCAACTGGCAATTTCACCTAGTAATTTATCCTAAAACACAGTATAACTACCACTAAAAACGGTGTGTAAAAGCATATTTGTCACAATTACTTTTATTATATAAAAATGGAAAGAACTAAAAAAAATCATTAGAAGGCTTATTGATTAAAGCATGGCACAATTAATCAATGGAATGTTATTCAGTAATTGTAAATAATGATCTCATTATATTTACTGGCATTATAATATGAAAAGGCTTATTATAAGATAATGTATTTTTCACTATTTAGGAATATATGTTTACAACACCTAAAGCATAAATATCAGATTATTAGTAAAGGTATTATGTGCATGATATTTTGGCTTTCTTCTTTATTTTTCTATATTTCCCTCATTTTTCATTTTCTTTTTTTTTAACAATAAGTAAATGTTACTCAGAGAGTAAGATTATTTCTAGTTTGGAAATAGAGAAAAAGAGTGGGAATAAAATTATAATATTTATGACATTGCTAAAAGCATTTTATACATATTTCAAATTTTTAAAACTACTTTTTGAAGAACCACTTTTGCTGCTATTTTTCTTCCCACTGTTCCTGCATTAGCAGTACAGCTATCACTAAATATATTGCACCTTATTTATTGCTGGTAAAAAAATACATCAAAATATCTTAGTACATGTGTGTATATGTGTGTATACATATACAGAAAGTATTTCAGAATAATATTTCCTGTTGAAACTATAGCCCACCAATAAAAGAGGTAAACTGGGGTGATCCTTAGCAATGATACTCATATTTGAATTGCAAATATTTCTCATAATGTCAGTATTCAAACTAATACAACTACATGTTAGAAGTATTCTTTGCTCCTTATAAGCAAATGTTGATTTTATTTCTCCTTTTGTATCTTATCTACGTGCCCCTTAAAGACAATAGCAAGATCACAGGTGTTAGTGAAATTTTGACCCATAATCTAAATTACTCTCATATTCTATGTTGTAACTTTCTTTGTTGTTGTACAAGTATTTTCATCTTTGTGTTTATCTTTGCTAAAACACTACAGAATGTGTAAGACTCCCAGAATTTCACAGAACAGAGTTTAACAACTAATAGTTTAAACATTTTCATTTTTTTTTTCACAGCTACCCAAATTTTATAATACATTATATCAGGACTTTTCTTCCTTTAAGTCTGCAGAATACTGCCCTTTATTCCTTTTGGAATTCCTTCATTCTTTTTTTTTAAAGATATATTTATTTATGCATACAGAACTGAGGTACAGGCCAGAGGTGCAGGGTGGGTGAGAGGATTCACCAGAGACAGAGTGGGGAGCAGAACAGGCAGATTGGTGAAGTAATGGCTGATGGGAGCAGTGGGCATGTCAGGAGAGGTCTGCCGCGCCATGTGGGTCACCTCCAGGGCCGGGATCAAACTTATCCTGAAGTGGCTGCAGCCAGCCTCCTAGTACTGCACTTTAACATGTTGCACCACCAGGGAGGGCGCTGGCAGTGTCTTTTCCATAAGTCTCAACTGCTTTGTTTTTCTCTATGGTCTAGGTAGCTGCCATTTAGAGGACACATAGCTTTTCCTTGGTCATACAATTTGTCCACTCAGGGACTCGTCAATTTCTGTCTCATAGCTACAGCTGGATGTTGCTGATATCTGTAACTTCTACCTTTCAGGCTCTTCCAGGCTTGCTGTAACAAAATCTTATGTTCCCCATTGTCCTCATGCCCTTATATCTTTAAAAACAAGGAATGAATAGCAATGATAAATAAAATCAAAACATTTTAAAGCTATGTCGTCACCATAGGGTGGCTATGTCAGACATGGCTTTGCCCATGCAGTTTGCTTTTCCAAGGATGCATTAGTCACAGACACCTCTCCACTTGCTACTCAATTATTTTGCTAAAGATGGAGGATAACGTAAGAAGAACAATGCCAATAGTGATGGGGTACAGTGCAAAGCATCAGGCTCTACAAAAGTAGAATCCACTCTGTGGATATTGATACCCATGTATCAATATAGTATTGATAGTTTCTGGGCATCGCAGGGGTGAGCAGGAGACCCAGATTGTGCCCAGAGTCAAGGGATCTTTCTATCCCTCTGTAATTCTTGACCTGAATCTTTCCTACATTTCTAGCATCACATCCTTCCATTGCCCCTCAAATATCCCATGGCCCCATTAGTTTGACTTGCAAATCCTCCTATAAAGATCCCATTTCTGCCAGCAGAGCTCAGGAAAACTTCTATGTTTTATGTCCCTGTGTCCCTAGTGTTCAGATGGTGCCTGGTATAGAGTAGCAGCTCAACAAACATTTGCTGAAGAAATAAATGAGCACCTCTGTGTGTCCTTTCATTTTCTGGTCTTCCTTTAAAAATAGAGATAACGTTGGTTTACAGCACTGTACATGATACAGAGGTATAGGATCACACCTCTTCTGATGTTTGGTAACACACCACACTGAGAATCCTCACCATAATCCCTTTCCTTTTAATACCTTTCCTCTAATTTATCCAGAAAAGATCCTTCTCAATCTTAATCTTAGCTCCTATAATCTCCCGTGAAGAGCATACTAAACAATCTTAGGTGCTTTCTCATCGCGCAGATTTCAGGACTATAGCTGCTCATAGGCAAGTCCAACTACCCACCAGCCTTTAGCCTGAGGGCAGGAGCCATATCCTTGTCATATTCAAGAGCCCAAGTAGGAGGATATTTGAAAAGGGCTGAATAGCTGGTTGTTGAATGAAAAGTCTCTTAGCTACACATTTAGCATTCTTTTTAAAATAATGATGATGATGACGATGATAACAATAAAGGCTTACAGTAGCCTTGTGGTTAACAGTGAGACAATTGGACACTGAGTTCCAAATCAATCCCATATATGCTCTGATCCTCTGTTTTCTGACCAGTGGAGCTGAAAATAGTACCTGCTGGGTGGGATTAAAATAATATATGGAGAGTGGTTAAAATAGTGCCTGACATTTAGCAAACCTCAACTGCTCTTAGCTTTACTAGTACACCCTACCATGTAATAGACCCTATGCAAGGCAATTCAGTACATCATTTGTTTCTCACAACAACATTATTTTAAAGATCAAAATTGCAGCAAAGGAAGATCACTCCATTTGCTCAAGGTTACAGAGTTATTAAGTAGCAAAGTCAGCCTGACTCTTAACTAGATGTCACACACATTTCTACAAGAGTTTGAACTTGCGATAATTAATTGCATCAGAGCTTCTATTGTACTCATCACAAACTACTCTATTTGTTCGAAAAATGCTCATGTGTCACCTCACTATGCTCACTGTACAAGTTGCCTGGTGTCATATTTGAGAGCCTGCTGGGGTGTTCCAGGCTCACTAGCCAAGGTTCTATTCCTAACATTAACATTTTACGAACTAGTGATTTTGGCCAAGGGTTTAATGCTAAGAAAGCTAAGCATTGAGTTCGAAATTTTAAAATGAAGATAGTAACACCAACCTCAGAGAGTTATTTATTCTGAGGACCAAATGAGATCAAATACATGGAACATGCTTAGTGAAATGGCCCGTGCATGGACAGAGCAGGAAAAACTTGCCTGCACCGCCTCGGCGCCTCATTTACTTGCTTAGTTTCTGTTCTACACTGTATGTGTTTTTGAGCTCATTCAGAAAATTTGAGGATTTACCCTATTTTTTCAGAGTATTTCCCTGAATAATGCTATCTCCCTGTTAGGCTGATTTAGGGACACCTTCTCTCACCTTTCCACCATTCTAAGAATATAAGTATTTGGAAAAACAAGTTTTCTGAACAGGAGCAGATGGGAAGTAATCTTGGGATTCTCTCTCCATCTATGGCAAGGGGGGAGAGAAAATTCTTTCTGAAATTACCCAAATGCATAATGAGGTACTTAAGAGGCATCTCAACAGCTTGGTCTGTGTCTCGGGAACTCGACTGTGTACCCTCAGGAAGGTGCATCCGACTGTTGCAGCCTCGATACCTGAAGACAGTGCATACTAGTCAGCCTACAAACAGAAGAAAAAAGCCCTGACCTGTGGTTTGTCGATTTTTCTTGTGTGAATATTCTTATCTTGACCAATTTTAACTTATCAACCGCATGCCACTGAACACAGAGCTGAGAGGAAGTACATTCACTGCATTATATAGTATTTCTACCATGGAGATAAGACAGACTTAAATAAACACAAGAGCGCAGATAATAGTAAAAGAATTGAGAATTCTTAAGTGCTGAATATCATATTTTATAATTAACTAATTATAAGTTTATATAGTTCCCTTTAGTAACACACTCACAGCATTTCTGATAATGTGACATCAGCTCTCACAAACACACAAGCTGATCTGTGTCCCACTGCCTCGGGAGGCAGAAGAAACACCCTGAGCCTGGGAAGGCTGACGCTTATACAGGGAGAGGCCTCTTTAAGAAAAAGAAATGTTGAAATAGATGCAAAATGACTATTTATTGAGAAGAGAATATTTATTTCGAACACCCACAGTCTCTCTAACACCCTTGACTCAAAGGAGCGTGTAGAAACGGAACTCAGAAGACAACACTGAACAACTGCAGTTAAAACATCTGACTTTTGCAAAATTCTCAAAAACATATGCTTGTGTGAACATATTGCTGGAGCCTTTCCCAGGGCTTCCGGGCTCACACAAGAGCCCCAATGCTTAAGCTTCATTAGTTTGCTGGTAAATCCATCTCTTATTCTGTGGGATCTACTCTGAGCTACTCCAATTATTTATACCTGTGAGGGAACCACATACCCTGATGATTCATGAAGCTCTGGGGAACTGCGCATGTGTTCGAAGACCAGGTTGGAACCTGAGGCACCTTGAAGGGGCCAGCAGGGAGCAAGTCTGCTGGGTCCCGTAGCTAATAAAGGGGCACATGTCCGCCTTAAAGAGACCCCAGCTGCTCAGTTGCAGGTGAGGTTTTTTTATGGTGTATGTGGGCCCAAAATTAGCAGATAAACTAATTTTTCAGAGGAAGCCAGAAATCGGGAACTGTATCCAAAATCTGCTTTGGAAATGCTGGTAGCTAACTGAACACAAAGAAACCTAAGGTCAGACAAAACTGGGGCTACTGAAGTGCAAACTCAGACAATAAAGAGTACATGCCCCAAGCACTCTGCTTCGTTCATACCTTTCACCCTGTCTATCTCCCACCCATCACCCCTGTGGCCTGAGGAAACAAACACGAACCAGTACTGCTGGGCAGAAACCTAAATACTCGTCAGTGGGCTTGTCTCTTAATGAGATCATGTGTCCTGAGAAATCATGACTTTATATCACCCTCTTCACTTCCCTGGTGTATAGCAGGCAGCGACTGGTGTGTAGAGGTGTCTGTGGCATTGACTATCATATATTCAGGCAGGTGAGCATAAGGTTGATAAGTATGGACCCCAGGAAGTATGCACCCTATACACAAACTATCTGGTTAAAATGACAGCTACAATCTATATTAGCTGTGTGTCTTTGCAAAAGTTACTTTACCTCTCACTGGACCCACTTCCCCATATATCAGCGAGGATTGACGTGTGGATTAAGTGAATGAACACAATGGAAGGGCTAAGCACAGCCTGCCTCATGAGCGGTCAGTAAATATCAGTAAAAATAAAACTGTTTACTGTTTGCTTCTAAGCTGCAAACATTACCCATAGTGTCAGTATTACTAATAAGTTCTCAACAAATATTTCTTGATCTATACTTTTCAATTTCTACATAATAGTAGCTACTTATGCTTATTTACTTTTTCATGCTGAATTACACACTATTACTAAAGTAAATTCATTGGAAGTTGCAGAGGTAACTTTTGTTAGATTCAATTGTGAATTCTATAAGCTTAACCTGAATTAAAGAATTAAATATTTCTCCAAAGACAACATACAAATGGAAAACAGGCCCATGAAAAAATACTCACCAGCACTTATTATCAGGAAATTGCAAATCAAAATTACAATCAGGTCTATTACCTTTGGTGTGGCTGGCCCCTACCCAAAAACCCCAGAAACAATACATGCTGGTCAGGATGTGATGAGAAAGAAAAACTACTACACAGCTGGTGGGAGTAGAGGCTGGCCCAGGGATTGCTTCACTGGATTTAATGTCTTTGGAGAAAAATTTTAACATGTCCCAGATTAATTCGCCAAACAGCATCTTTAAAAGGCACCATAGCTGTGTCTCATGGCACTGTTTTCATTATTCTGTTGTATCTTTTTTAAAGTATTTTTTTGGGTTAACCTTTGTTTACATCAGCGTTGCGATGATAGACAAGCGTGACCTCCTTCAGGCTTAGCACTCCCAGCGCCAAAGGACCCGTCATCCACAACCACAGCCCCTTGTGCGCCTTCTCTCCTCTGTCTCTTTTATGAAAAAGAGTGTGGAGATTTCTCAAAAGATTACAAATGGATGTGCCACAAGACCCAGCAATTCCACTTAAACATACTAATTCGAAAGGAAACACACTCCAGTGTCCACTGCAGTACTGTTTACAATAGCTAGGATATGGAAACAGACTAAATGTCCAAAGACAAATGACTGGATTAAAAAGATGTGATACACACACACACACACACACACACACACACGCACGTGTGCACACATCAAATGAAATACTACTCAGCTGTCAAAAAGATAAGCTCTTGCCATTTGCAGCAATATAGATACATGGATGGAGCTACAAGGCATAATACCAAGCAAAGTCATCCAGAAGGAGAAAGACAAATACGGGATGGTATCATGTGTATGTGGAATATGGAAAAAATAAACAAATCCAATGTAAAAATGTTAACCCTTGAAACCTAACTATGGAATGGGGGCAACTGGAGGTTGGGGGTGGGCAGGGGAGAAGCAGAGGAACAGAGACAGAGGAGAGAAGGCGCACAAGGGGCTGTGGTTGTGGATGACGGGTCCTTTGGCGCTGGGAGTGCTAAGCCTGAAGGAGGTCACGCTTGTCTATCATCGCAACGCTGATGTAAACAAAGGTTAACCCAAAAAAATACTTTAAAAAAGATACAACAGAATTATGAAAACAGTGCCGTGGGACACAGCTATGGTGCCTTTTAAAGATACTGTTTGGCTAATTAATCTAGGACATGTTAAAAATTTTCTCCAAAGACACTAAATCCAGTGAAGCAATCCTTAAGAAGGTTAGGGACTGGAGAAGGAAAAGTTTCCCTTATTTTTCATAATTCATAGTTCCTCTCCTGACCCCCCAGCTGTGTTTGAAGGCAGAGGTATTTCATATTCTCTTCCTTCATTTCTGTAGGAAGCATGTTTGTGATATGGTCAATCTTATGAAGTTTTTTAATATAAAATAAAGAGAAACTCCAAATGGTTTCTATTTCCCACTAACAGGAAAAGAAACTTTGAGGAGGAAAAAAACCTAATATTTATTGAGCCCGTACTGTGTGAGAGATCATTTGCTAGATAGGTTGCAAAATGTCATCCTAATCCTTACCAAAGTCCTGATTTATTCATTGTCTCTATTTTGCAGAAGAGAGTCTGAAACTTAGAGAATTCACATTATTCTCTCAACCCCTCGCTGCTAACAATAAAGGAGCTAGGAGGCTGGTAAGCACCCAAATCCAGTCTGTGTTCTTTCCACCCTGAACTTGCGTGTTCTTTCATATGAACTCACACTGAACAAGTAAAATGACCAACAAGTATAGCAAAAAGAAAACACATTATTGAGGATATTATCAAGTCAACTGTAAAAATAATTGGCAGCACAAACTTTTTTCAACTTGCATTAATGCTCTTTAAGGCATTAATCTCTGCTGAAAAAAATTGAGGAGTGGTGGGATTGGTTAGGGGTATCTGCCAAAATAGGTAAAGCTCACCATTTTGTTTGTTTGTTTAAGTCAGATTCAAATGACCTGATCTTCACAGGTCCCTCTCATTATCTTCATGTCTCTCCTCATCTCTCCTGCAGAAATCCCACTAGAGCCTTAACTGAAGTACTTTCAGTCAGCCATGCCCTCTCTTCAGGATCTTTCCACAGGCTGTCCTGCTTCCCCACTTGAACTGACTGACCCATCCTAGCCCTTTGGGTCATCTCAGACCAACAATCATCAGCAAGGAAGATTTACAGTATTCCAAGAGATAGGGTCGGAGCCCAGATATGTACCCCGTAACTGGAAGCCCCATCACAGCCTAGGTTTCATCTCATCTTGGGGCTATTGTCCAACCATTTGTCTTCCTTTATTCCTTGTTGATTATACATGTTGGGACAGTGAGAACTATGTTTACGTGGCCTACCGACCGGCAACGCTCCTGTATTTGCTACAATAGCTTGCACTACTGCTAGGCATGCACGCATTGCACAACTGTTACAATAATTAATTGTATGGCTAGAAAAATGAAAGAAGTAATATGTTGGCTTCACACTTGAACAAAGTAGTAGGTAGATGTGTGAGATTATTATCTCATAGTGGATGTTAATGGTAGGGTTATTCCAGCCTGTACGATGCAAGCGATTGAAATCTAAATGAAAGACCATGGGGGCTGAAAAAGGCCTTAGAAATCACCAAGTTTAACTCTGATATTTTCCAGAAAAAGGAAATGGGGGCTGGAGAAGTAAAACCACTGAGACTGATACCAGATCTCCAAGACCATCATCAAGTAGGTACTAACCAGACACCTAGTAGCTGCCAATTAATCACTCTGATGGGTACTGCTAGATGAGGAGAGCAGGCAAGACAAGAACAAAATCCCTGCCCTTAGGGAGAATACAGTCTGGTCAGGGAAACAGGACTTTCATTTATCAAACAATTAGAGGACAATGAGAAACTATGTTATTAAGTGCTAAATTAGGCAGAACATACAGTAAATGCTATAGCCATTCAAAGTGAAGGGAGAGATAAATTACCGAATGCGCTCAGATTGATCACTTATTTTTCCTTGTGTTTATGACTGTCTCCCACAACATGGCCAGCTCCTTGAGGAAAGGGGCATTTTGTTGCTTTAATCCTTCCTCTGCCATGGATAATTTAGTATCGGTTGAAGAAAATGGAGGAACACTGTCACTGGGGGTTTGCTGAAGAAATCCTTCTGAAATCACAGTATTCTCTTCCATACAGTAATGCAAAGATTTTATCAAAATAACTGAATAAATTATAGCATTAATAATGTATTCTAGTTCTCTTCATTCTCATTCAAAGCACCAACCAAGATTAAAGTTTCTGATTGCCTACACACACACACACACACACACACACACACACACACACACACCCTATTCTTGCAAGCTTACGCAGCTGTTATAAAAAAACACAGTGACTGACTGCTTTTGTCTACTTAGCGAATACATTGCTCTTTAGAGATGTCAGCTCAAGTTCTGTACATTTCTTCTACTTGATCCCTCAGTAGGAATGTCTCAGTATCCTGTTCACTTTAGATAGTACCCCTGATTACCTCTCTAATTCCCCACAAGCTCTGTGGGTGTTCCTATCACTTGCAGAAGCAATGGCAGATGAGGACGTTTGAGGGAGGGAACAGACTGCATCTTCCCTTCATTTCCTCAGCACTTGACTGTCTCTCAGACCCAATCCTTGTTCTTTTCAACCTTTCCTAAACCTTCCAAGCAGAATTAGTCATTCCCTGCACTGTACACTGCAGCTCTCCACGGAAACATCTAAAAATGTCTCCCATAAACAGAACTAAAATGATTTGTCACTGAGTTTTTCCTTAGTTACCCTGTAACTTTTTGAAAGTGAATCCCTGGCGTTCACTTTTTCCTTCAGGTGACTTCCAACACATAGTAGGATGATACATGATTTGCATGAATGAAACTAGAGGTCAACAGGGTTTAAGTTTGACCAAACATGCCTATCTAGTTTTTAAGCAACTTTCTCAAGAGCGGTTCAAGCTCAATGGTTGTTAGACATAGGCTATCCTCTTTTGAATGATCCTATTTCTTTTCAGGGAAGTATTTTTAAAGGGAACTATAACATGGGTATTTAAACAAAGATAAAATGATAGTTCTAAAAGTATGAGCCCTAGGCCATCAGTGAGTAGGGCGCAAGTTTGCCGTGAACCAGACTTTAGCAAAGCTTACCCTCATGCAATATAATCTTCCTTTTTTCCTGGAAGCTCTGATCAGTAGCCTGGTATCTTCAACACTGACTTGACCTGTTCTGAATAGTTACTATGGCCCTAAAGTATAACCAATCAAATATTCATAACCTCTTTTAAGGTACATAGATTTTTATTAGTTTAATATGGTATATACACAGCACAGAGGAAAAAATACAACAGCGTGATTCAGATGGATTGGTGTTTCATGGTGACTGGGCCAGTAAGCTGAAGATGCAGTTTAACGTAGACAAATGTGAAATAGTAAGTCTAAAGACAATGAACCAAAGCAGAGAACCCATACTAAGTGGGAGCAATTCAATGCAATGATCAGGAAAATGATTTAGGAATTCTTGAGTAATAATGGCAGAAGCTAGGAGCTCAGAACTTTTTGCTAGCTGAACAAAAGGCTTGTGTGATGCACAGAATACAAATCAAATGATAAGCAGCATTGCTATGAAAATGACAGCAGTGAGACACAAGACCTCTGCCTTGATGTTCCGCCATCTTAGTGGCAAGAAATGAGCATGGCTACTTTCAAGTTGGTTGGTTACTGAGAGCTGGATAGAAAGAACACATTTAAGTCAGATAACAGGGAGAGCTTCTGTCCCTGTGACTGCAAAACAGTAAAATTCTTCACAAAAGCAACAGCATTATCTTATTTCTATGTGGCATTTTCTCACTTAGGGTGCTTCCACACTAATAACCTCTTTTGCTCCTCAACATAAGTGGAAATAGTGTTCCCATTTTTGAGAGTGTTAAACTGAGATTCACAAGCAAAGATATGGCAAAATCTCAGAGTTTAGAAATATCATTTTGGTGCTTTTTCTTTATGGTAAAATATCTTGCCTAGGATTTCCCAAGAGAAAACTGTGGACTAGCTTTCAGTAGGCTTTTAAGAATCACACAGGAAGCTAAGTTTTCTCCACAAAACCAGCATGCTGATTTCATTTTTACTAATACACTCCCACAAGTTTTGTATTTGTGCATTACTATATCTACTTTGTGTCGAGAAGAGTTTAAATTTCCTAACAACGGAAAGTGTAACAGTGCACACATTAAAAAAGGTGGTCACAATAGTCTCCCCCATTCTTAAATATCTTTTTGCAAAAAGACCTTGATGCCATTTCCACTGAGATATGGGTCCTCTCTGTCTCAACTTGAGACCGAGTAGGCGTGTGGCTTGTTTGTAGCCACTAGGATGAGGCAGAAGTGACATTGAGGGTAGGTCATAGAAGGCAATGAAGTTTCTGATTTGTCAACTAGAATGTTCCCTCTTGAAGACTCAGCCATCGTAGGCCATCATGCTATAAGGGAACAGGTTCGTCCATGTCTAGAGATGATATAGAGAAACTTGAAAGATATGTGGAAAGCACTAAATTGCTGGATCTTCCACAGTTCCAATTCCATCTGACATGAGCGACATGGAACCAGAACCACCCAACCAACCTCTTCCTAAATTCTTGATCATCATGAGAAAGGGTAAAATGATTTCTTGTGTCAAGTTACTAACAATTTACTAGAAGCTGGATATACGGTTCTCCAAACCCACAGCATGTAAGACACCAAGAGTGAACCATAAAATAAATTAACAATTTTGGGTAATTATGAATTGCCATTGTAGATTTCTCAGTTTCAACAAATACACCACTCTAGTAGGGGGTGTTAATAATGGAGAAGGCCAGACACATGGAGGAGCAAGGGGGATAAATGGGAAATCTCTGTACCTCCCTTTAATTTTGCTGTGATCCTAAAACTGTTCTAAAGGGTTCTAGCTTAATTTAAAAATAGTAGATTGATATAAAATCAGTTGACATAAAAATATCATATTACAAAATGGATGGTATGATAGTGATGTTTTCCCAATAGGTGAAGTGTAGGAAGCACTGAAGTCAAACTATATAATTGGAATTTTATGGCCAATTATTTCTCTATATAATGGTTTGTGAAGATGAATTAAAAAATAAAGGAATATTTTTATTCATTAAAAAACATGATATATCTCAAAAAATAATTAATTTTAAGAATGACTTGGTAGTGAATCTATGAATGGTTTACTTTGGTCATTCCTAGTTTTCTAGTATTAACCGAATGGTCTATGAATATACAATAATATTACAGCATAAAATAATGACCATATTGATTTATTACCATTTTAAAAACACATCAAGTTCGTTAAGTTATTAGTAAATAATATTAATCATACAAAAATAGGAAACAATAACTAAAACAGAAGACAAACACCCCCAAGTAGTGATTGCTTGATTTTGATGGTTCCCAGTAGCCCTTCTTTATCAGTAGCATGCTGATTTCCTTTAAAAATTATTCATACCCAAGCTGAGGGGAATACTCCCTTCCTGGCATCTTACTCTTGAACAGAATGAAAATGCAGTCCATTACCCCAGCCTGGAAACAGTGATGTCTATTCATTGAGCAGGAGAGGCACACTACCCAGATGGTGTCAGGCATGAGCTGTTGTTCCTCTTCTTTTTGTGTCCTGGCTCTGTAAGTTGCCTAGATCCTACTTTATTCCAACTCAACCCTTTATCCCCCCTTAAGTTCTCTAAGTTCCCTGTATCCTTTCAGTGAATTTCCTTAAGATAATTTTGACCAATTCTTTTTCTGTGATTTATTACAAATGAGCCATGATGGATAGATTGTTTCATCCAAGGATAAATATCTCTTCATATTTTTTGTTGAGCTGTAGTTGACATAAAATAAACTGAATGTGTTTAAAGTGTACAACTGGACAACTTTTGGTGTATGCATACACATATGAAACTTACAGATTCTGGTACTGAACAAATCCATCACTCCCAGAAGCTTCCTCATCCCTTTGCAATCTTTCCATCCTACCTCTCTACAACTCCCCTCACCAAGCACCAGTGATCCATTTATTTCATTGGAGATTAGTCTACAATATTTAGCATTTTGAAATTATCCACAAGGAATTATCTGATTTTTCCTCTGGCTCTCTCAGAGTGAGTATTACAAGAGTCATACAAGCTATTGTGTGCTACAGTGAATGTCTTGTCTCCCCAAAATCCACATATTATTAACCTAATCCGCAAAGTGACGTACACATGCTCTTGCTGTTCTTTCTAACACGAAGAAACCAAGTAGAGAATGACCACATAGCAGCCAGAGATCACTCATTCCTGAGCTAGTCACCTGGACTGTTGGCAATACTGGGCAGAATATGCAGTTGGCCCAGCAAAATGGGTCCTGGATGTATAGGTCTAGTCATTCAATGAATAGAGCAGCTCAAATTACATGAGTTGTAGATGAAATGCAGTAACACCATCCATTCTATATGGTAGAGTTTCAATCTGAAGATAACCATCAAATCTAAAAATTATGACAAGGAACTCATCTGGAGCCTCACACATACATATAACATGTATGTTGCATATGTCTCAATACATAGGTAAAATTCTTCTCTACTAAAAATCCCTAAAAACAGGTTCCTGAGACAATCTTTAAAATATTCCATCCTTAAGGATAATTTATAATATTTTACCCATGCTTAACTAGATATTGAACAAGCTAACACTCTAATGGAATCTCAAGTAATTTAGACCTGAGGTTGCAGATGCTAGGCAGGCATCTGACTCCCTTCACTCAGCAGGTACAACTTTCAAGAAAAAGTTTTCTCTTCTCCACACACCAGAGAGCAGGTGGTTTGATTTTCACTTCCCAAATGGTGGAGAGGTTGCTGAAATTCAGATTGTTACTAATGAGGCTCATGTAATCTAAGATGAATATGAAATTTTCTAAAATAAAATTGTGACTTTTGTATTGGAGATCTTTTGAATTTTAAATGGAAAACTATTGTCTAAGCAAGACTGAAAATCACTTTCATTTATTTAGAACCCAGTACACAGAATTAGATTAATTTTAACTCGTCTATTAAAGCACACAGCTTATATTTAATTTATCCATATTTTATATATTTCCGATTGTATCATAAGCATGCAAACCTACTACCACCCCAAAACAATTTTTACAACAATCCATATTTTTGATGATATTCCAATATGGAATGTTAGAGTAAAACAGGAACCAAAACAGGTGAGTTAAGAACACAAACTGGTGTTGGGCTACAGTCATAGGCCAAATGTAGGCATTGTAATTTATAATATGCATGAAGAGAAAAACAGAATAAATCTAATTTAAGAATTCATACATGCTTAGACCCATAACTGGGCAGTTAACCAAAACCACCTAAATATTTGGTTTATGTTAGACGCGCCTTCAGATCCAGACACCTCGTAGTACTGATACTTAAAGTTAGGAGATAAGTATGTAAGGATGGACCAAGAGAGTAGCTGCTTTGGAGACCAAATCTGGAACACCACTGTGGCCACTGAAGGATACTGGGCCAGCAGACGCATTACCCCAGGGGGAACGGAAGTTCAGAGGACGCCATAGGACAATGCTTCACTGTACAACATAAGACAGCATAGTGCAGAAGCAGTAGTAGATAGACCATCCCCCTCTGTTTACCATTTAGAAACAGGACTGCATCCCTGACCCTATACGTAAATAAGCCCCTTCATTTCTGGATGGCTCAGAGACAAAGGAGTACATGTAAATATGAGATTTACTGGCAGTACTGTCTGTAAGCTTACAGTTGGAAGATTTAGTAAGATAAAATTGATGTATGTTCTGAACAGGTGTAAGCCATAGCATTTAGCAAGCATAGCTAGAAATATCAACAGAATGTACCATGGTATAACTATCTCAGCAAATCACACCAAGACTGTTGATACAACCGCCTTCTTTCTCCATCCTGGCAAAATGGGTTGGCTCTTCTAGCACCTGGCCAACCAGCAGTCCACCTATCCCTAAACTCCAAGTTAGAGTCTTGAGAGTTGCATTCTTCAAAACAAACTCTGCATGAGCCATGTGGAAACTGGAAGACTGGGTCTCAAGAAGCAATCTGGTCGAATCATGTGCATGTGTGTCTATCTGGGTGTTGGCAGGTAGCACTGATCAGAAGTATCACCCACATGTAAGAGCTGTGCTGGTGACCTGAAGTGTCATCTGTATCTAGGTGAACTAAGTCTGACTGTGGCTTAAACCCAAAGGTAGAAGAATGAGATATCCAACTAAGCAGAGAGGTGAACTGAACTTTACACACTGAGCACACACAGTGAAATTATCAGGCAGGTAGAAGAGGGAACAGGAAGCACCCTGGAGGAGGCCGTGATGTGTGCAGAGCTCACGCCAGGCATGTGCGGTCCAGCACTCCTGTCAATTATTCAGAAATCAATATATTTGGTGGGTATGATGCTCAAATAAGCTGCTTGCATTGGTCAAGTTTGGATACGAAAATAAACAAGGCTGAATTTTCCAGCTGATGATATCAGTGACCCAAGGGACAGGGGAAAGCAGATATAGGCATCTTTTACCCAGGCTTATTCATTTGTGTAGTTCTACTTTGTGTTTCTTAAATTCTAATAACTGCAAAGTAAAGTGCTGGGTGAATACAGAAATGAAGGAATTGTGGTTATTGTACTCAAAAGCTTTGAATGTAGTAATTTCTCAAGTACATGAGTCACACTATAAAGAAAATGAAATTAGTGTTTTATGAAAGTGATATGACAAACCTAGCATCAAAGCTGTGAAGAGGAAAAGAGCCCTGATACTCATGGTGGGAAGGTGGGAAATTAGGTAGGAATTCGGGGCAATACCATTTTAGCTAAGACATGAAGGATGAATCAAGAGAGGAAAGAGAAGAGCTGACATTCAGAAAGATCAAAGCATCAGGAGGAACAAACAAGGCTAGAAAGTGTTTGGTATTTCTCACACTTCCGTGTACCCATGAACCAATGGGAGAATACTGTCACAATGCAGAATGGAATTCAGTTAGGCTTGCGTGTTGGACCTGAGATCCTGCATTTTCTACACGTTCCCTGAGAATTCCAAAGCTACATGTCCGTGGTAGGCCACTGTTTCTATGACAATGTATTTGAGAAAATGTATACTAACAGGGCAATGCTGTAGGGTACAGGGATTTAGAGTAGATGATGAGGTTGGTAACAAAGGTTGAGACAAAATGCTGTCAGGCTATGGGGTGTGAATGTGCTTACATACTGAAGAGTTTCACTTGTTTCAGCAATTCCTTTTCATACTGCTGACAGAAGAATCTTTTTTATAATACAGATTTGGGCCTATCATTGTCTTCTCAAAATCCTTTGGCTTTAGAGAGAACTGGGTAAGAAAGAGTGAAGTGATTAAGGTGGCTTAGCCTGAGTGACTAGGCAAGAACAAAAAGTGATGGGGTATAGTTACCTGAAGTGAGAGCAAAAACCTGGGTGTAGTGTAGGGAAAGGGCGAGCAAAGAAAGAAAGAAATAAACCTACATCATCATGGTTTAGTGGTCTACAAACATGGCCACACATTGGAGTTCACCTAGAGTGAGGTAAAAAGTTTTGATTCTTGTGTATCACCCACAAGAAAAGCCTGTTGTATTTGGTACAGGGAAAGAAAACCATATCTAGGTTTTAATGTCTTAATGTTTGTCAGGAGTTAAGAACAGGCATACAAGTTTGACAACCAATGTCATAGTTGTACAATGTCCCCGAGTATCAGAATCTTGAAAATTATTCTCTCCATTTATTTTCATAATAACCTAGAATAGAAACAAATCCCAAATGGGCTTTCACTGACCAAAAATGGGACAATTTGGTCCTCAAAAGGATAATACTAACATAGGATGAAATACATCAGATATATTATGAAAAAAACCTATGAATTCATGTTGTTTCTTTTTATATGAAAATTCTAAAATTAGATTGTGGTACTCATGACACAACTCTGTAAATATACTAAATGCCATTTAATTTATGTAAATTAAATTTCAATAAAGCCATTAAAAACAATCTAGCCATTCATATGATACTTTAAAAAAATAACTGAATGAATGGTCATCTCTAGAGGTATTATTGAACCTACTCTGACAGGGACAACTAAAAGGTAGAACCAAGCATTACCCAGCCTTTCTTTCACAAAACTGTAATCAAAGTAACCAAATAATTGAATTAAAAGGAATGCCAAAATTATCATGTGAGCATTTCACAACACCCAAAAATGAATCTAGGTGATGATAAATAGCTACCAAAATCACTAGATGAAAATCTGGTTATGAATTTGCCAAAAGATGAATCTGACTGATAACACCTGAAACTACTGGTCTAGTCATGCCAAAATAAGACCTGAACCTCTACTTTTGATCTGTGCATCAGTTTACAAGAAATACAGAGGACAAAGGAACTGATCAATAACAATGGCTGGAAGCAATCAACAATACTGAGAATGTGGGAAACTCTGTAGGGAAAATGAACTGGTTTCGTAACAAACATATTCAAAAAAGAAAAAGAAGGAAGAGCACAGGCCAAAGGGTTGAGCAAACGTTTTCTTTAAAGGGATAATCAGTAAATATTATTTTACTTTGCAGACTAGATGGACTCTGATGAAACACTCAACTACACTATTGTAGCTAGAAAGCCTTGATTAACAATTATAACTGAGTGGTGGTAGCTGTGTACCAATAAAACCTTATTCATTAAGACAAGATGTGGATCATAGTTTCTTAACCCCTCCAAAAGATCTTAGAAAGAATTAGAGGTCTATCAATTGAATATAATTTTTAGACATTATTTGGATTTGAATGACCAACTATAAAAGTATTATGAAATACTTGTGCAAATTGGAGCACTAACTGGTTATTTGAAGACATAAAGCAATAGGATTTCATTTAAAAAAATTAATTAAAAAACATTTTTGATGAAGAAATGGTCTATCTCAAAAAGTCTCTCAGAATTTCTCTCTCTCTCCCTCTCCCTTCTTCCTCTCTCTCTCTTTCTCTCCCCTCCACCCTTCCTCACCTGTGTGGACCTAGGATTGCTGTGTAATTCCATGTAATAAATGTTTATTTTTCTTTTTCTTTAAGTTTCCTGATGATTATTGCTGAAGGGTATCTTGCAATCATAATAAGAGCCAGAACCACAAGGGTTGGGTGACCCCAACACTGGTTATCCACAGGCTGAGACTGGCATGCAACACACCTACAGTGACTGCCTTCTAAACAGAGCATTACTAAAAGAGGGCAAGGTAACCTTACAGTGGCAAAACCTGGCAAGCAATACCTCAGCCAAGTCATCAAAGTCAGCTCCATCGTGTTAAGTCATGTCGCCAGATATTTCCTTGATAAGATGTGATGAGGATGGCACCTGAACTCTGTGGTCTTCCTTCCAAAAACCTACAAGCCACACTCTATTTCTAAGAAAAAATATAGGGCACACCCCAACCGAGAGATATCCCATAAAATTTGTTAAAACTATCAAGGTCATCAAGAACAAGGCAAGTCTGAGGCATGATCACAGCTAAGAGGGGCCTAAGGAAACAGGATGATGAACTGTAATAAAGAAGCCGGGAAGGACTGTGGAGAAGCAAATAAGACATTAAGGAAAATTTGAGGAAATCGGAAAAAGTGTGGACATTAATAATAAATGAACCAACATTGATTCATTAACCATGACAAATATGCCATACAAATGTAAGATGTAACTAGTCAGGGAAACTGGGTGTGAGGTGTATGCAAACTATTATCATCACACAATTTTTGTTAAAATATTGAAGTATTCTAAGCAAAATGGGTACAAAAAGTAGAAGAAACAAAGCTGTAAAGAAGCACCTTGACATATCCAGAGACTAAGCCCACTTAGGAGCTTGGAGTTGGAACAAAGAGAAACAGGAAAGGTCAGAGCAGCCAATGGATATGCTTCCAGACAGTGAGGCAAGACAACTGGGAAGACTGTGCATGTCAAGGAAAGCCAGGGCCCAACATTTAGAAAATAAGCTCCAATGGCCCTCCCTGGTGGCACATGGGGTTAAGGTGCAGCACTATGAAGATACTGGTAGCCACTGCAGCACGAGTTCGATCCCCAACCAGGGAGCTGACCCTCCATGGCGTAGAAGATATCTCCTGTCTCCGCACTGATCCCCTCAGCAATGTGCTTCAATGAATCTGCTTGTTCTGCTCCCCACTCTTTCTCACCACCCCCCACACCTCTGGCCTGTACCCCCAGCTCTTAAATCTTAAAAAAAAAAAAAAAAAAACAGGCCTGACAAGAGAATTAAAACAGGAGAGAAGACCCACAAGGTCGGAGAGGTGAAATGACCCAGCTTCTCCCCTTCCTGCACTCCTCGCTAACCTACCATGCTACCATGCTGTTTCATCTACACGATTAAGACCAGTCAGTCATTTGCTTAACAGGAGGCCTTTGAATATTTCTCAAGGCCTTTGAATATGAACTTAATAAAGGTTCAAGGAGTCTGAATTGGTGCTGCAGTCTCAGGCAGAAACTTTTAACTTCCTCACCAAATCTTTGTGTTCTCTCTATCCACCTTGTCCTAAATGTCCTGCTCATGCCTTTCTAGGCATCTACTTTGGGGCATCTCATTCTCTCCCCTGGCTTCAACTCTCTGTAACCAGAGATCCACAAATACATTACCTTCACCTCAAACCCATCTCAGTGCTTCACACATGTGGCCAGGACTCGGTAAATCACCCCAGCTGCATCTCCTGTATCCACTCCATCTTTGCGTCACAAATTAAACACCTCATCGTCTAATCTGCCGGCACACCAGTATGCACAGAACCCTGTGCCAGACTTCTTGGGTCTGATATCCTGAATCAGCCACATAACGAGCTTGTGTGAATAAATTAACCTCTCGGCATGCAACTGCCTTTCCACAATTGTAAAATAAGTGTAATCAATAAACCAGGACGTGTAAAGGGCTTAAGGTAGTACCTGGCACAGAACAAGCATTCTACTACTATTGCTACTACCATCAATAGTACTGCTATTATTATCCTACGCTCCCTAGCTCAGTGAAAGACACCACCCCTACTTACTACAGAAGGTAAACATCTGAGTGTCATTCCTTTTGCCTCATTGCATGCTATCCCCTCTATCAGTATTTATTCTACTCAATTTTTCTGCAGATACTTTTTTTACTCTTACCACCACTACTTTAGTTCAGGACAGTGGTATGCCGGGGTGAGGGCTGATAACATATGTCTCCTCCCCACTCTCAGCACTCAATGAGGTCAACTGGCAGCTTGAAATTGGCTACAGACAGGGGTATTTACACCATGGGAGTCAACAAACTACAAATCAGACTCCTCTTTTATTAATTAATTGGTTTTTGGAGAGTCAGTTATTAAGCATTCACACCCTTATGACTTCTCCACTAAATTACTGGAAAGCATCCAAATTGTCTATTTCTACCACTGTTCTTGAACCATTCTAATCCATTCGTTCTTTCCCCTTCCCCCCAGGATCCATTCTTCTTATTGACACAGAAAAAAAAATTCTAGAATGTAACTCATGATGTCTCCACTCTCTAGATCAAAGTAATTCTGTGCTTCCTCATTTTCCACAGGTTAAACTCCTGAGTCCTTAGCATAGACACACAGCTTCTAGGCCATAGAAAGTCCCACATATCTCCCAGACTCTCGGCTTTTCTGAACATGCCAATAATTTGCCACCATAAGCATGTATTGGCCTCTTCCTGGGGACTTATTTCCATCTCAGAAAAAAAAAATACAAAGATCAGGGATTTAACTCTCGTGAGAGCAGCCCTCATACAATAATAGATGAGATATCTATGCCAACACCCACCCCTCAGGTTGGACAACTCAGAGATACACAGTCTCTCCAGAGTGCCCCAGAGGATTGAGTCCTAGTTGCACACACCAGTAACATATGCCCTTCTACTGCTTCCTTCCAAACGAACCACTGAACCTCAAATCCTTACCTAACATAAGACTGTTCATGGCCTGCCTTCTCTCCACTCGTCTTCCTCATCCCTTGAACCTGAGGTGGTACTAAATGATCTGACATATAGTTTTCCAAAGGTGGCATGATGTCTCATGCTTTGCTGTTTTGAGGATATTGCTCACCTCATCTGAAAAAAGCAATTTTAAGTCCGCCTTTCTTTACCCAGAAAACTCAAGCCTGTCTTTCAAAAACAGCTCAGTATCCACCATTTCCCTGATCGCCGCCATCTTCTCCCCCCAACTGAGAGTCTGTAATGTCACTAAGTGCTTACAAAACTGCTCTCCATTGACTGTGAGTCCTTCAATTTACTCCAGCCACGTAACCATCCTCCACCCCCACCGCCGGCATGAAAAATGCTATTATGTCAATAGAGGTTTGTTGAAGAGATAGAATTTTCCTGACCTATTACCCTTTATGTTCTCATTCCTGGAGAAAACGTTCAGTAAGAAGTTCACAATCTATACTGAGAGGGAGAAAAACTGTTTTTTCTTGTATTTCCCAACAATTGTTGTATAATTACCAGCATTATCAGAAACTAAGCTATTTGCATAAATATAGCCAAACACCAATTTTGGTTCAGCACTGTTGATATGTTTCACTAAGATCTTTTGCTTTCTAGCCCTGACATTTCCTTATTATCTCTGCATTTCAATGTTACCTTCCAGGCTCTAAAATTAAGCACATTCTTGGGAATTTAAGCAAATAAGCTTGCACCATTTTTAAAGTGGCAAAACACCCAGAGGCCCTACTTAATCCTCTGATTCTCCCTTTACAAGGGGTTTCTCAGCTGCAGCTGACAGCTTGGTGACTGCACTGCCTCCTTGTCCAGCAAGGCTGGGGTTTCTCTTATCCACTCCAAAAGTTCTGCATCCTCTGCAGAATATGTATGCAGCATTTCAGCAGTAAGACCCTGCGAGGATGAGTCATCATCCGTATAGAGTTGCCCTTGAGGCCAGACTGAGAAAACTTCCTCTTTCTGATTACACCGAACAGACCTCAATCAGAAAATGAACACTATGCATATAATATAGGAAAATCCCCCACCTATGCAGGAAATGATACTTCAGAAATGGTAAAATACAAATGCAAGGGGGGTATAATGTCATTTCTTGGACCCAAATGCATTCCAAGGTAATAAACCCAGTAATAAACTACTGCACACCCACTACATGTAGGAATCCGTAGTAAATGCAGGGGAAGCTGGAGAATGCAAGACAAGGCCCATGTATCCATTCCCCAAACTTGGGGAAATTACTGCTTTACTATTTTAAGGATATTCAGGGATTTTCAGAGAATTTACGTCAAATGCCTTATTATAAAAACAGCACTGGGCCCTTCCTGGTGGTGCAGGGGGTTAAAGCACAGCACTAAGAGCTAAAGCCACCTCAGCATGAGTTCGATCCCCACCCTGGAGGTGATCCACATCGTGTGGCAGACCTCTCCTGACCTGCACACTGCTCCCCTCAGCAGTGTACTTCCTCAATCGGCCTGTTTTGCTCCCCACTCTGTCTCTGGTGAATCCTCTCACAGCCCCTGCACCTCTAGCCTGTACCCCAGCTCTGCATGCATAAATACATCTTAAAAAATATTTATATAGCACTGATGTGCTTGCATACAAGAGGACAAATGTGTGAACACTGGAATCTATCTCTGGATTTATACCCCATGTCATTAATAGATTGGTGTGCTAGTCAGAACTGCTTTGAAGACACCTTGCTAAGAGCCCCCATTCTTACCTCTCCTTCCAAGTGTCACTGTGAGTATCTAGATTATTGAGACAGCAATGAATCACATGCATATTGAATAAAACAGACCTATAAAACCAAGATGAGGCCAGTTGCAAAGAATGGGAGTAAGACAGTCCTGAGGTTTCACTCTGAACTGTAAGAGCAAGGGAAAGCACAGCAGTGATAAGAGGTACACAAAATCCAAGAAAGTGTGCTTATCTAACCAGGGAATAAAGCTTAGAGCAGACAAACGTGCCAAAATCCAGTCTACATGAGAAGCTAGCAGTAAGGGATGAGTAAAGGAGCTTGTGAAAAGCTTACAATACTATGGGGTATTGAATGGGAGCCAAAACTCTGGATCAGACACCTGGTTTCAAATGTTTATTCTACTTACATCCAACAACTAGTTGTAAGTTATTTAACATCTTTCTGCCACAGGTTTCTCATTTATAAATAAGAACAAAACAATATATTATCACCACAATTCTAACAGTTTCTTGATTAAGATGCATGATCTTAAAATATCATCGATCTTTACAATATACAAAAACTAAGTAATTCCCAGGATATATAAACTGTTCAGTTTCCCTATGCTAAACACTTCTATAAAACTGCAGCAATTAAAGTGTGCCCAGTTCAAAATTGCACTAAATATATTATTTTAATAAAGAAACCTGAATAAATTCATAGATCAAAAATAATAGAAAAATTTCTCTTAAAATGGATTCTAAAATATATGGTAATGTAGTATGCTTAATAAAAAGAAAACTTAAGCAGTGAAAAAGATTTATGTATTTAATGGTGAATCACTATGTATATGTGTACACATACATATATATATGATATAATAAGCAAATGATAACAAAACTAAAAGGAGAAATAAAGAGCAATACAATAATAGTTGAGGACTTTATAACCCAATCTCAACAATGGACAGGTCAACCAGATAACCACTAATGAATGCAACAGTAGATTTGAGCAACAATAGACCAAATGAACCTAAGAGATATATACTAAACATTTAGCAGCTGGAGTATTACGTTCTTCTTAAGCAGATATGAAACATATCCTAGGATCGATCATATGTTAGGCCAAAAATCAAATTGCAAAAATTTCATGAAAATGGAAATCCTATCAAATATCTTTTCCAACCATGATGATATGAAACCAGAAATTGTTAACAGGAAGAAAACTAGAGAATTCACAACTTGTGGAACATAAACAATACAAACTGACAAACCAAATGATACAAAGAAGAAATCAAAAGGCAATTTAAAAAATCATGATACAAACAAAAGGCAGAAACACAACAAACAACAAAAACAATACAGTGTATAGCTATAAATGCATATATTAAGATAAAACAAAGATCTTAAATTTATAAAAATAAGAGTAGGGCCTCCCTGGTGGCACAGGGGTTAAAGATACAATGCTGTCAAGCTACAAGTCAGCCACTGCAGCCTGAGTTTGATACCTGGGCATGTGGAGCTGACCCACACGGCGCAGCAGACCTCTCCTGTCTCTCCCGCTGTTCCTCTCAGCAGTGTATTCCAGTCAATCCACCTGTTCTGCTCCCCACTCTGTCTCTGGTGAAATCTCTCACCCTCTCCATACCTCTGACCTACACCTCCATTTCTGTATGTATAAATAAATCTTTAAAAAATAATAGAAGCATAGTATACTAAAGGAACTAGCAAAAAGAAGAAAATCCAAGTTAGCGGAAGGAGGAAACAAAAAATAGAGAAAGAAAAAAGAGTGAAATATAGAATAGGAAAAAATTAGAAAAATTAACAAAATTAAGAGCAGGCTATCTGAAAAGAAAACATGGACTAATAAAGAAAAAAAGAGAGTGGCTTCAAAAAACAAAAGGATAAACAAAAATGGAGGCTACCTGATAACACTGAAATACAAAGGATCTTAAGATACTACTATGATAATTTGATACCCAGCCTAGAATAAAGGGATAAATCCCTAGAAATACATAACCAACCAATACTGAATTATGCAGAAATAGATCAATAATGAGTAAAAGAGATTAAATCAATGATCAATAGCCTCTCCATAAAAAAAAATAAAAGTAGAAAACAAAGGCTTTCACAGGTGAATTCTCCCAAATATTTAAAGGAGAATGAACACCAATTCTTCTCACATTCTTCAAAAAAAAATTGAAGAAACAACCTTCTCAAACTTACTTTACAAGGCCACATTACCCTGACACCAAAGCCAAATGACACTCTAAGAAAAGTAAACTGCAGACCCATATCACCTCATAATAATATGAATACTGTAAATTTAAAATTTATCTAAATATTAGTAACCTAAATTCAGTATCTCGTTAAAAGCATCATACTCTGTGATCAAGAGTGATTCAACCCCGTGATGTAAATCAACAAATGTGATAGAAATCAATGATCATCTCAACAATCACACAAAAAGCATTTGACAAAACTCAATATATATTCACGCTTTCAAAGTTTCTCAAGAAAATGGATTTAGAAGGACCATATCTGCACATAATAATTCATATAAGCTAAGCTCACATCTAACATCACATTTACTGGTAAAATAGGAAAATTTTTCTTCTAAGATCGGGAACAAGATAAGAGTGCTTACTCCTACCATTCCCATCCAACATAGTATCGAATCCTAAAGAGCAATAGGAAAAATAAACTTTATTCAAATCAGAAATAAAGACATTGAATCATCTATGCTTGCATAATACATTTTTTATAGAGAAAAATTTAAACACCACAATAAAAAGATTAGAACCAATAAATGAATTCTATAAAGTTGCAGTCCAAAAAAAAAAAACATAAAAAAATCAACCACTATATACACTATCTGAAAGTCATCAAAAATCCCATTGACAATAGCATCAAAAAGAATAAAATATCTAGAACTACTTTAACCAAAGTGGTATTGTGAAAACTCTATCTGTACACTGAAAACTATGAAATTGATGAGAGAAAATGGAAACACAAATAAATGGAAAGATGCCCCACGTTCATATAGCAGACTTAATATTGTTAAAATACATAAAGTCAGACACAAAGATCAACGGAAAGTAATCAAGAACCAGAAAGACAAAGAGACTATATTATTACTCCTGCAGATGAAAACACTGTGACCAGGAGAAAAATAACTTTCCAAAGTTACATGACTACTGAATAAAAAAAATAGGATATAACACCTTTACATTGACTAAAGTTTATAGTTCTGTCATGGCCTGACTATAGGAAAGATGCTCAAGAAGGAGAAAATAAAATTAAATGTCAAGACAGGTAATCTTGGTGATAATTTTATTGGTTATTTTTGTTTTCCTTTTTCTTCTTGTGCATGTCTAAAATTTTAAATTTTTGATGACAATTTAAGACAGACAATGATGAAAGAAAATTCAAATCTTAGCAGCTTGTACAACATCAGTTCGTGTTGTAGGCTGAGATTTGACTTGTTTCTAAATCTAAATTTATGCATAATTTATTGTGTATTACCTAAGTAAATGTTAGCTGTTGTACCATTGCCCATGGGAAAGGGAAGAAATCCATCTCCTGCTTTATTGCTAAGTTATGCTCCTGACTTTCTCATTGGAATGCTGACGGATAACTGTGGCCACTCTAATACCTAGTGTCCTGAACAAAGGACATTGCAGTATAAGATGAATGTCAGGTTAATGAGCTTTTCTCCTGCATAGCTAGCATTAGGTCCAACAGACATTATCTTTCTTTGCACCATGCAAAACACATAGTAGGCATGTGCTCTTTACACACTGCAGAAAAGAAATAAAGCCCTTGACAGTTCAACTTGGGGATTTCTACCACACTGCATAATTAAGAAATAGCAGCATGTATTTCATTAGAAGCTTAAAATTTCATTTCCAGCATAGGCTCTGTGCCAGGGTTACAGAACCAACAATGAAACCAAGATCGGATCTCTGCCCTCAGCAGGCTTTAACAGCAGTTGAAGCCCTGGAGTCCGTATCAGTAAGCCTTGCATGCAGGCCAATGGAGAGGATTCTGTCTTTTGTGTATCCCATGAGTTCGGGATATCTTTCACATGGTTAAGTCACTGAAACAATTCTTAAAAGGCTAACACTTCAAGTCAGAAATTTATGAACTTCACATCACATCCATAAGTAAAGTTTCATTGGAACACAGCTCCGCTCATTTGCTCCCATATTGTCCACGAGCGCCTCCAGCATGTAAAGACAGAGTTGAGCAGTTGTGGGAAAGACAGCATGGGCCACAAAGCTTTGAAAACTGGGGATCGGGCCCACACAGAAAACCCTTGATGGCATCTGCATTCTGAGTGACAACCTATGAGGACTGAGTCTTGGTTATTTTACTAACTGTGTGCTAGTCTTGCTTCTCACACTTTGCCATACACAGGAATTCCCTAGGGATCTTGTTAAGATGCAGATTCTGATACGGCTCTGGTTAGAGCACAAATTCACAAATTGAACATTTCTAACCAGCTCCCAGAGAGGGATTTCCAGCCTGGTCTAGAAACTGAGTCTTTTAAATCTCTTCAAGAACGTGAATCAAAGAGAAAAAGATATCATAGCAGAAAAATAAAAGAACATTCAGAAGCAAGCTTAATGCAATTGGTGATTATCTGTCTCAGATTTATTATGCGTGGTAGTGATAAATGAGAGAGATGTTAAAAGTTCGCTTCTCAACTGTCTTTGGTCATTGAGCTTTCCTAGCAGAGCTGGGGTGAACCATTTTGTCACAGACGAAAAAGGGACTGCAGCAGTTTATTGATTACTATTAGCTATTCATGAAGTGAATCCTGGGGAAAAGTACTATTTGATCCTAAATTCTGTTCAGAGAAAGGAACAAAGGCAAACTCATATAAACACTATTAATTTTTAAATAACTTCTTTGCATGTTTAATAAGAATGGAATACGAATAAAGTATCTAGTTTCATGTCCTCTGATTGAACATTATTAAGAAGATGATTAAAAACCCTCAACATAGTGTGCAAAAGTTTTAATCTTGAATATTTCACATAAGTACTCTGATTTATAAACACAAATGTCCTGTGCTCAAAATAAAGCATTGGCAAGAAGCAACTAGAATCCTCATGGACTACTAGTGGGGGGTTGTCACTTCATACAAACGATTTAAGAAGCAGTATCTGTCAAAGCTAAGCTGTGCATTCCTTATGACTCAGTAATTTGCTCCTAGTATATACTCAACAGAAATGCTGGCATAATGTATATCAAGAGCTTCAAGAAGCATATTTACTGCAGTATTATTCATTAAGAGCATATAACTAGGAAAAAACCTAAATGTTTATTAATACTAGAATGGGGGGGGGTAGATTCCTTACAATGAAACACACACATCAGTGAGGTTGGCAAAAAACAGAGCTTTATTCAAGAATGTGCTGGAATATCATATACACACTATTGAGCAAAACACATCCAGACATAACTGACAAGCTTGCAAAATGTAACACCAATCTATGCTGCTGAAACCCAGTGGTTATATGGGTGCAGGGATTAGTGATTCAGTGGGCAAACTGAGTGCCAATGGGTTAACAATAATGCTCTGGCTTGGGTAAGTCTGAGAAACTCCTTGCTACTTTAGATGCAGTGATATGAAGAACACATTTAAGGACTCCCTGCACTAAACTGAACATCACCTTGGGAACTGAGGAAGGCTTGGGTCAAAAGGCCCTTCTTTCTAAATAACAATCCTGGAAGGAATGTTCTTCCCATCACAGTGCCGAGTACTGTAAAGAGGGCTTTAGTTATCCACCCATGCTGGGTTATTATTACCTGTTGTCATCAGGTCATTAGTGTGCCCTCTCTTTGGGTTATTCCAGTTTACGTAGTACTATAAGAAAAGCCTGGACAGGGCCCTCCCTGGTGGTGCAACAGGTTAAAGTGCAGTGCTATGAAGCCATTGACAGCCACTGCAGAGTGAGTTCAATACCTGACCAGGGAGGTGACCCATACGGCATGGCAGACCACCCAAGCAGAGAGATAAGAGTGTGTATGAGAGCCCTCTGCACACAGAGTATGAGCGAATGATGATGCAGGCAAAAACACCATCTACCATCCCATCTTACTGAAGGTTCTCAAGCATACTGGTTAATGATTTTCACAGTGAGATAATTTCTTTTTTATTATTATTTTTATTGTGGTGACATTGGTTTAAAACACTGTATGTGATTCAGGGGAACAGGGTCACACCTCCCCAGATATGCATTACTGCCACCAAAGCACCCATAGCCTCGCCCCCCCACACCACACCATGTACCACTGGGACCCTCTCCCCTTTGTCCCCACCCCCCTCCAACTGTAGTAGCCTCAACACTATAGTCAAATTTCGAGGGTTTGTTTTGCTTTAGTTTGAAGACTGTTTCTTTGTTTAACAGAATTAAATAAAGAGATGTAGAGGAGAATTTGTAGGTTTCAAAACAAGAGCACTTCCTATATTCCCTGGAATTTCGAAGAGGCATTCTGGACACTTTATAAACTCTTTTTTCAGTAAGGCCTTGACCCATCCAAGAAAAAACAAGAGTCAGAATTAGGGAGGCCTTTGGAGCTCAGAGGTGATAGAACTGACTTATGTTGGCTTTGGCCTCCTCAGACAAAGAAAGGGGGCGGGGGGTGCAGTACATGAAGGGATTTAGAGACTGTCAGAAAGAGTTGGCTACAAAAAATTAAATCTATTTTAACATTTTAACAAGTTAAAATTACTCATCACTGAATAAATCACAAAAGCTAATTGGAACCTCTTCTCAGAAGCTTGCCAAGTGTCAGACTTTGTTTCAACCAGCAAATCAGATCTGGTACCACTGTCCATTAAAAAGAATGATGGACAAACAAAAGTTTCATCTAAGGTTGAGTGAAGAGCTTGCGTACTTCCCAGGACCATGATGTGAATCATCAAACAAGAATTTATTCTAGGCTTCCCTTCTATCAATGTCTGTGTATTCTTTAGTTGCAACCATTTTTCTAAAATGATTAATCTATAAAAAATAAATAGGTATCATGCACTGACTAAATTTCTGATACTGATAGTAAAATTTTATTTTTTAAAGATGTATCTATTTACATATATAAGAGCTGGAGTGTAGGCCAGAGGTATGAGGGATAAGAGGATTCAACAGAGACACAATGAGGAGCAGAATAGGTAGATCTACTGAAATACACTGCTGGGGGGAGCAGCAGGCAAAACAAGAGAGGTCTGCCGTGCCTTATGGGTCACCACCCTGGTTGGGGATTGAACTCACACTATAGTAGATGCACACAGTTTCACAGTGGTGAGACTTAACCCCTTGTGCCACCAGGGAGGCCCAATTAAATTTTTAAATAAAAACACCCAAAATATAATTTATAGAGCAATATTACATGGTAATTATATTCTAACTTTAAAAGTTTGGGAAAGTCTATTTCTGTAGTTAATACTGGCTACTCAGGATATTCTAGCATAAGCAGTGGTCTCTAGAACCACACTGTGATCACACTCCCCTATTCCACCCGCCTTCCAGTCCTCTGTAGGTGCCTCTGAGAAAATGGAGCAAATCCTCCTTCCTGGGACTCTAGGGAAAACCAGCAAGCACGAAGTCTGCCATCATACTATTGGAGAGCTGAAGAGAGCATCAGAGAATGAAACAAGCACTTGAACACTGCAGCAAGATGACGTGGCTTCATGGTATGAAGACACACTCTTGCCTCGCCTTCCTTTCTGCAAATATACACAACCTGAGATCAGCTATGTGGAAGGCTTTAGGGTACAATCCTACTTCCCCACAAAGGCATGCAGAGAACAAAGCGATTGTCTCTGTCCTTAACAAGTTGTACTAACTACGGGTAGAGCTACTGCAGGGCAAACCTCAACTCTGTTCCCATAGATGCATCAATTTATCAATACAAACAAGATCAACTGTTACTATGCTTTTCTTTATACAACTAATCATCCTAGAACCAAGCAATTAAAAGCATTAAATAGTCACATCACACTTTCACTCTCAAAAATAACAGCAACAGTGAATATAATATAAAATTTCAAACCTTTCTAAAATGTGGCTCTCTATCTTTCTTCTCACTGTATTGTGGACATATCTATTCCCTTTGAACACACAAGGAAACACACACATCAGTACACAAACACAAACACTCACACACAACCTTCTCCTGCCCCCTAACTCACATCCTTGGAGACATGGATAGGAAGTGTCAGAGAAGCAGCAATTCATCTGACAGAATCTCCTCTAGGATTTGGACGCCCAGGAGTGTCAGGAAGAAAATGTGATTAGTATGTGACAGTTTGCTTCCGTGTGCATTTTAGTATGTTCAAGTGTGTGTGTTAGAATGTAGCTAGATGAGGAAAAACTGCTTCTATACATGTAGCAAAAGATGGTCTGAAATTAAAAAAAAAAAAAAGACACTCTCTATAATAGAAAAAAGAGTAGGCCAACAGTGAAATGAAAAGACTTTCCAAATGGCAGGGGAGAAACCTATTGAAAAGAAAAACACAGTGACTAAACCGTACAGCATGTACACCAGATGTTGGCTTTAAAATGCCACAATGATAAAATGTTTTGCAGTAGACAGAAATAGCATTAGTTCATTCCAATCATGAAAATGATGAAGAAAAACACATGCCAGAGTCACCTAGAAGTGACAGTTCTCTAGATTTAAAATATCTTACATGGCTTAAAATTAATTTATAAAAATATCAGAACAACTAGCAATGCCCAGCCATTTTATGGAAAACTAGGAACTTGCAGAAAATAGTACAGAGTATGCCAGATGATTTTCAAATGGAGAAGACATTCACTAGCTGTTTCAGAACTAGGCATGTGGGTCATTAAAAGAGAGACCCATCAATTAAATTAGGAAGAACAAAGAGCTGTAGTGGCTTGCAAAAATGGCCCCGAGTCTTTCTCTACCACAATCATACTCTGGAGATGTATCAAGGTATCTTTAACGCTGTCCATCAAAGAGAGGAGTCTACCCCCAGCCCATTTATTAGTCTCTGGGATGGTATTCAGGGTCTTGAATGGGATAGAAATACACCACAAACCTCACCCCCTCTCCAAACAGCCAGTAAAGCACCAGACACAGCCGACTATGGTCAAGGCCGCAGAGATAGACTGAGCCTGACCCAAGCCAGCTGTAACTGTCTGACTGAGGGTTCTGTGCTAGGTCACTGATGCAGCAAAAGCTTGGGTCTCAACACTCTGATAGGCCTTCTACAACATGCATGCCGTGTCCTTTCACAGTTTACCATCACTTGCCACCATTCTGGTTCAGGGAATCCAAGAATGATCAAAAGAGTCAAAGACCCCACTCTCAAAGAGTGTCAGTTAAGATGTGAAGAAACATTTAAGCAAACCAAATGAGCATAGAACATACCAGAGAGTGGTAGGTTCTGAGGGAGTGAGCAAGCAACCAGGTTGGGATATTGCTTTAGGTGAGAGTTGGGAAGGTCTCTCTTCAGAGCAGAGCCCTGCTCTGGCCTTCAGCTACCTCTCTACTCCATCTCCCAGCTGGCTCACTATAGATTGACTCCAGCTACACTGATGTCCTCTGCTAAGCAATCAGGCACCCTGTTGCCTCAGGGTGCGTGTACACACTAACTACTCCACCTTATTCTGGGCAGTACCTTCAAGTACAACTTCGTGAGTAGAGTTGGTGTTGCCTGGGATGGAGGACTTGGGGGCAATGGAGACTAAAGAGTGCTTCCACTGTTCTCTCCTCCAGGGTTTACATCAGCTCAGAAAGCAGGGGTGGTCCCAGGATGGGGGCCGGCCTTAGCCAGGAAGGGAAGAGGAAGCAACCACCCACCGGGGCACACTGGGAAGAAAGATTTTGTGAGGCAGTTACATGTCCTGGTATGAATGGATGGCTACTTTTAGTCAAGCCAGCATCTTAAAGGAGGGAATCTGGAGCCTGGATTCAGATGGCCTGTGCTGGTCACAGGACTCTGACATGCACTAGAAAGCAGTGACTTAGCTTCCCTTTAAATACCTGCCTACATAATTTCTCCTTCACAAGGCCACTGCTTACAATCTTGTGTTGTTCTAAAATTTGGGGAGTTGGACAAGGTTCTGAGCCTGTATGTTCCAGTCTTGGGAGGGAGTCATTATTCCTTTTTTCCAGAAGAGAAAGTCCAGGGGCATACATTACATAGTAAATGATCTATGTGAGATTCCACATGTTTTCTTTGCCTCATGCCAGCCATCCTATGAGTGTTAAATTGCCTTCCCTGGACCCCCCCAATTAAGCCTTCTTTGGCTAAAAATTTCAAAATAATCCAGCCTTCCCTTCTTTTATAATCTGAACACAGCACTCATGTCTCACCTACATTTTCTTTTCTTTTGCAGGTTAAATGACTTCAATTTCTTTCATGCATCCTCTGGTGACATGGTGTCCATGTTTTTTTAACCTCACTCATGGATGTTTTTCTTACAGGGAACATACTGCTCTTAGGCACACACAGCTTGAATGCTAATGGCTATAAAACCTTACTTGCTCTGGACTCTGGAATTCACCTTCTGAGCTCCTTCTCAGTCTCATGCAATGTATTCTTTTTATTTAAATGCACTGTTCATTTGTTTTCCTAGAAGCAGACTCTAGACAAAGATGCAAGAAGAGGAGACAATATAAGAGGTGTTTCCAAAAAACTAAGTTATTGCGTAAGGAAATTAGGCAGGGCAGGAAACATAATAAAACATTACTAATCATGTTTCTTCTGTGGGTAACAGAAACAAATCCCTTTATGTAATTCTGAGAGATGCACAGTCCACTTCAGAGTGAGGTCCCCTGAGCAGTGAAGACCTGGATTAAGTGGCTTCCAACAAGCCATCATGTGATAAACAACTTTCATCCCTGGCTCAGACACAGAGGTCTACATGGGCAACCAAAAAGCCAGAGTTACTCCATACAGAACACTAGCTTCATGTGTTCAAATCTGTGTATGCAAATCCAAGTTAGCTATTCATTAAGCAAGCACTCCAAATACTCCTGACTTTATGAACAATTATAGTCCATGAAAATAAAACTGTATTTTTAAAATGTCATTTTGTTCAAAATAATTTATTTATTGCCACACTGCCTTCTGATAAATCAGTCAGTACATGTTTCCTGAGATATCCTTGAGCCCCTTCTCTAGGACAATGGCCCCAAGTTTAAGAGAACACTGTCTTTGGGGGCATCCTTCCTTCTGGCACAAAGATTTCAGTCAGAAATCTGGAAAAGGTTGCATTTCCGGAGAACCTGTGGTTTACACACTTCCTGAACAATATGCCGAGATTAGCCTTATTTCTGCAGAAAATAAATGCCAAATTTTGTTCTTTTAACTGGAATATTAAAAAGGAACTTCTAATGCCCTCCTCTTTCCTATGCTGGATGATTGTCTCAGATACTGGAAATATGAACATCAACAGAATCAGTGTCTTCCATTCCACACAAAAGTAATTCTCCCTTCTCAGAGAAGGAAAGGCAGGGCTGGCTAGTGGCCTCATCTAATCAGACAGGCTTCGAACTAATGGAAGCCACACCACAAGGAAAGTATTGCTGAGGGGCCCCGGATCCTTCAGGTGTTCACATATCACTAGGCTATTACGCAGAATCAGAGGATTAGATAACATTTATCATAGTGCATGCTTTAAAGTTCTTTTCAATGAACTATTGGTTTCAATGAGAAGGCTCTGAAAGGTATCTGGTGGTTTGACTGTCACGAACAAACTGGTTCTTAGAACTGAACCCATGTCTTGGTCCCTTTATAATATTCTGGACATTAGCTTTTGGCTATCTCTTTGCACCAAACTTTAAAATGATTGGGCAACCCCAGCCCTAGGTAGGATTGTTCAATGGAGAGTATATATACCTTTTTATGTTCAAAATATTGATGGATTTTTCCTGTCCCATAATATCCAGAGAAAAACATAGTAGGATAGTCAGAAGGAGGTGTATCACATTGATCTAGAACCGTCTGGCATCTGGGCTTTTATCCAACTGTTGACTTATCCTTAGGACAGAGAGGGCAAATTACCTAAGTGTCAGTGTCCTGCCTCCCCTCACCAACATGTGCCAGTCTCCACAAAACACTCAGAGGCCGAAGTTAGTCCTTCACAGTGAGGTGCTGTTCACAGCCACAGCAACTGATCAACGTGGACACCAAGCTCAAATAAGCAGACCCCTGGTGTTCACAGAATGAGCCAGTAGCTAGGTTTATTTCCCAGCAGGCAAGGCACACTTCTCAGCCATAGTCTCAGTCCGCGAAGTTGGGGCAATGGGTCCCAAGGATCCTCTAAGTTTCATCCAGTTAGGAAGATGTAGACACAAGCCTTCAAAGGTCTGGGGCACTGTGCTTAGCTTCATAGATGTGCCAGCAAGTACAGGCAGCTAAGGGACAGGCCACCTGGCCTCAGTGCGTGGTCTTCTCTAGCAGAAGCCTAAGCAAACTATGAGCATAAAAAACAATTTTTGTGACTGGGCTATTAAAAAGTTTTCCCTGAAATCTGAGGCACAAAACAAGGTACCCCTCCATCACACAAATCAATGAAGCTTAACCTCATTCTACCTGTGGGAGACGGTATAGCTAAAAATGGCAAAACCCTTACCATTTTAGCGTGTGTCCCCAAAATGAAAGAAAAACCTAATTTGGTCCCTTTTCCTTGAGTGTTATGCACTTATATCTCCAACACAGCTTGACGTCACCTCTAAATCCTGGCGCTCTTGATGTGAAGACCTCAAGTGGCCGGTCACCATGCTCTGTAGAGAAGTCTCTGTTCACCCAGCAGAGTGCTCCCCTCTGCTTAGACTCATACTCCCCCTGCTACCTATCAGCTAATGCTGTCAATAAGCAAGCAAACATGTGGAGAAAATTATACTTTTCTGGACACTTACTCTCCCTCTTTCTAGCCAAACGCTTTCCTTTGTGACACCATGTCATCAAATAAAAAAAGTTTATTGTCTCTAATCTGTCTACTCTTCTGTAGTTTCCATTTCTCCTCCATGGACATGATCTAAACCAGTAATTTCCAACCTTCTCAGGCATTCTTCCCAGTCTAGCTCATGAAGTGATGTTGGGCAACCTTTTGTTTTTCATTTCAGGAATGACACTTCCCAGCTAAGCTTGCAATTACTGCGCTGGCCTGTACACTACTGCTTCCCTTGGAAATTGCATTTTCCATTTCTAACATCTTTTTTGTTCTTAACAGTTCTAGCTATAGTCTTCTTGCACCTTAGCTTCAGCTGAATCTAGGAACACAAGGTGAACAGTAATTTCCAAATACTTAAGGAACCTGAGGCTTTTGCTTTACTCAACTGTGCCTGTAACCACATGTCACTGATGCAATGTAGTGTGATATGTGGCAGATCGATACCAAACAAATATAGGTACTGTTCAGTGGGGGGGGGGCAACTATGGCCTGCTTTAATCATTCAGTGCATTAGAACTTAATGGCAACTGCCACTGGTGTGAGAACAAGGCGTGGAGCTTTGTTTCCTAGAGTTTCTATTGAGAATTTTATAAAGAGATAGTACAGAAAAACCCACTGCCACTCCTCTGATCTCATTTGGGACAGAAATCCACTGGGATGGACATGTACTCCTCACCTCTTGTCCCAGGTCAGAGGGGGCAAACAGAATTCAGTCAGGTAATCAGGCCAGAACTGACTGCCAACAAGTGGCCAGACAGATGATGACACAGATGACATGGAAGAAGCCCATGTGTATACAAAGAGCTGTGATCACAGCATAGTAGGAGAGGAAAGAGCTCTACAGTTAGTCCATACAGCGATTCTGAGTTTGAAAGTAAAGTTACTGAACATTTAGGCTTGCTTTTCAGTAGATATTATGACATGTGTTGGAAGGCAAAGGCTGAGGGTCCAGAATAATGGACTATGCAATTAACAATAGCTGATCTATAAAACAACTAATAGATGTAATCAAACACATACACATTAAGTAATAATCATAAGTAATGCACAGGGTAGATCTGGCATCAACTCTAACTACTTCTCAAAAAGGAAAAATGAACCCCTTAGCTAAGGCCACCTTAGAGGCGTTAGCCCTTAGTGCCTGGGTCTACAATTCACTACTTTCCTCCTCTGTACTTTGCTTACTTAGATGCCAATTTGGAATGGTCTCAACTTTGTACAAAGGATTATTAAACAACTCAGTAAAGTCCACACTCTGACTTCAGTGGTCCAGCATACTGTAGCTCTTGCCAATCCCAGTGGGCAAGCAGGTTCTGTCTCTGTATTCAGGATCTACAAAAATGGGCTGCAACGAGCCTCAAGGCTATCTTCAAATGGTTCCCCTCTGAACAGCGTTGTTGAAAACAAAGTTCTCTTGCTTGGTTTCTTTATAGTTCACATGTAAGTAAGACCATCTGATCGTTCTCTTTTTCCTTCTACCTTATTTCAGCTACCATAACCCTTCTCGCTCCATCCATGTTGCTGCGAACAGCAAGGGTCTGATTTTCTTTGATCACAGAGTAATATTCTATCATGTGAACAAAAGGTCAAGAAAAAGTCGAAATTAGCAAGCTAACCACAGAACTGAGGCATACAGCAAGGGAGGGGGAATACACAAGGGAGGAAAGCACACAGGGACTGTGGTGATGGTTCATAGGTGATATGGTGGTGGGAGATGGGAGAGCTGTGGGAACCACAATGATGTAAAAATGTAATTAAAAATTATTGGGAAAATCCACATTAAAGGTATTTTTTACCACCAAAAATAAAGAAAAGAAAGTTCTCTGACTACCCTGAATCTTTGAGAGAGGAAGAGTGCATTTTAGCACATGTAATATTCTAAATAACTCCCCAGAGAAGTCATTGCCTCTGATTCTCTTGTCACACATTTTCTCTGACTACAGTCAAGGTTGCCACTTAGTAATTTCATGCCCAATCATGTGTGGGTTAAAAGCATGAATTCTACCTTTTTAGAAGATAGATAACGGTAGACATTTCTGTCCTTGGATTCATTCTCATCTCCAGGATCAGAGAACTTGAGGGCACTCATGTTATCACATCAGTCACTCAATCCACACGGTGATGTGCAGTTTGGGAAGGTTCTCCCAAGTTTCTCCTCATGTCAAGGGACAGACAGGCTCAGAATCCACAAATATCATCCCAGAAGAGCAGACCAGCATATGGGCTATTCATGCACCCACTCTCAGCCAACAACTAGCCAGCTCCTTCCTACATGAGCTTCTCTGTGATGTAAGCTGGCACTCTGAAAGCCACAATTCTGCTCTGCTGGCTGCTTCCCCAGTATGCCCCAGGGGAACTTCAGGCTGGAGGAAGAGAGAGAGAGACTTCCTGCTTCCTGCTTCCTCCTTCCTGTGGACTCGTTGTGAGCCTCTCTCTGCCAGCTCTGCCAGGGACAGCAGGTGAATGCAGGTCCCAGATTTCCCAGTCCCTGTAAAACCAACTTCATTTCTCTCCCATCACGAACCCAGAAGCAGTCATCCTCAGATCTGGGTTTAACTCTGTGGAGATTCTGCTCTGAGCTGCTAAGTTTTAAGAATAAGTTTTTAAAATTCCAACTTGTTTAGTTTCCCCAAGCACACCATGGATACTGCTTCTTGCAGTTTCTCTTTTCCTGATTCCTTAGTGTCTTCCTTGAAAATATTATACTACTTAATTCTTTAAACCTAGGTACAGATTTCTCCTATTGCAAGAAATTATGAGGTTTCTGCCTTCTCACTGGAACATAACTGACATACAGTCCCAAGTATACTCAGATGTTAAATGCAACAGGTTTCTGGAAACTCTCGGGTCAGACTGCCACAAATACCCACCTAGCATTCAAGCAGGTGAACTCTCACCTTCTCAGCAAACATGACCTCCACAGCAATCCTTCAGCAGGCAAAACGATGAGAGGTTTTTTTTTCCTTTAACTTTTTTTTCCCCACACACAAGGGACCATAGTGATGGTTCATGGGTGATGAGAGATTGAAGCTATATTAGTACTTGGTAACATCTAGTGATGTCCAAACACTCCAAATTATGTACACAAATCTGGAAATTTGTGCCAGTTCCTATTTGATATTCCCACACCCTGTAATCGCCATAGAAGGCTGCCAACCTGTCTTCACGGCAGCAGAGAAGACGCCTGGTGCTGTACTGGGAGCATTGTGAGCTGCTGTGCCCTGACTCCCCTGGTGAGCCTAATCCCATCTCCAGGGCTTCAGCTCCAGGACTGGGTTACTCCCTTGGCTTGCCAGCTTCCTCTCCTGAAGAGCAGAGCTGAGCCTGCTCTCTCAACCCCAATCACTCTCCTCCAGAGTAACCCAGAGATTCCTCCACCAAGACTCCAGCATGGGCTGAATCCTCTAGAAGTAATTCTAACCCTACTCTGAACACAAATTTATTAAGGCTGAAGACGCTGATTCTATAGCTAAATGAATCCTATGACTCTCAGGTCCCTGGCTTATGCCTCTGTCTTTCCTGGCTCAAGGCTGAAGGGCCACAAGCCCCCAAGCAAGAGCACACTGTTCATGATGACGCATGCCTTTGCTCAACTCCCTCTCTAAAACACATACTCATACAGAGAGTCACTGGGTATGCAGTGTGGGGCCACGGAAAAAGCACCCACATCTGAGCCATGCTGTTTGATGACTGTTTTCCATCCTGGGAATATAATGTGACTTTCTAGCTTTCAACTCAGTGGACTGGGTCTAGGAAGGTTCTGGGTCTGAGTGAACAGTGAATGAGGAGATTTTGCCCAGGAGCAGATCCACTCCCAAGAGCTCCAAGCACAAAGTTATGATTGTGTCAGACCTGTTTCCCGACCTCCAACCCATTTTCCCTCAGCTGCTTCCCCTGCTACCGGCCCCACATTCAGAGGGGACTAGACTGTCTCAGTTAGGGCATGCAGGTCTGAGAAACTTCTAGGTTTGAACTCATGGCTGCATCTGCAAAATCCGTGTCAGTCGAACAAGTCAATATTCAGATCAAAATTAGATACTTAAAAAAATACCACTTGATGTGCTCCCAGAATGATCTATAAATGGTCACATACTTTAATTAATTTTCTGCCATACTTCACTGGCATTTCAATCTTTTAACAGCAAATTAAGACAGTCTCCATCATGAGAACACAACTATATCAGACACCATTTCAGCAAAAATTGAAAAATCAAAAGTGATAATATTTCTGAAGTAATGGCTGTATTGAATAAAGAGTAAAAGCCATCAAATGAATCTATTTTCCTGTCAAGTACTTTAATGAGACTGATAGAAAAACAAGATGCCAAATGAATCCACTCTTAAAGGCTCTTGCCTTTCCTTCCATCAATTTTGCACTACTATCATTTAGGAATATCAATAAACTCCAAAAGTGAAGCTATTGCAGTTAACATTGTCATTTTGTGTGCTCCCGACAATGATTCTCCCCAAAGACTTAAGACACCTGCTATCTCCCCTAGCAGAGACGCGCATACAAAGGACTCAGCATAAGCCCTTGTCCCCAACCCTTAGTTTGAACAGCTTTATCAACTACAAGCAGCTCTGAAGTCCCTGAGGAAGACAATAAAAACTTCTGTCACACAGGATTGCCTTTCTTTACCCCAGATTATCACAAATTAATATGTTTACTGGAAATGGCTTCCTTCTCATGCCTTCCCAGTCTATTGTTATTCGCCCTTGTGTGTAATCAGGAAATCTATCTGAGTTTGATTCAGAGAGCTCAGGAATTAGTGGTGCCACCTTGGAAAAATAACAAATTCCTGTGCCTCTGTTTTCTCATTTGTAAACTGCATTGTGTTTAAAGAAGAAATTAATCAACATGTTAGAAAGAAGTGATGAGCAACCTAAGATTCCTGTCATTCCATATATGATTTAACAATTTATTGATATATAAGTCATGCAGCATGTAGTTCATGCATGCAAAGTATACAAGTCAGGGGTTTTTAGGGTGGTTATAGAGTCTTATGGCAGTCATCACAATCTATTACTAGAATATTCCATTACCCAAAAGGCTCTAAGGCACCTCACTCCCAAGTCCACTTGATATTGAACCTCAGTAGTATTGTATGTCAATAATTATGGCTCTAATACATTGTGTTTATCTATTCATCAGTTGGTGGACATTTGGGTCATTTTCATTTTGGGACTACTAAGAATATTGCAGCCTTTTACACTTTATACAAGTTTTAGTGATTTTTTTTTGGTAGGTACCTAAGAACTTTATTGGTTGAATGATTTACTTTTATAATAACTCTATGCTTAACATTCTGAAAAACTGCCCAAATGTTTATCAAAGTGACTCCAGTATATTACATTCCTACTAGCAATGTATGAGGCTCCAAATTCCTCCTTAACACCCTCCCCAATGCTTGCTTTTGTCTGACAATTTTAATCTAGCCATCCTCGCTGGTGTGAGATATTTCACTGTGGATTTGATTCCCATTACCCTGTGGCTAATAATTTTGAGCAGGTTCTTACGTATGCATTGACCATCTCTCTCTCTTCTTTGGAGAAATGCCTATTCAGAAATCTTGTCCATTTTTCTATTTTGTCATTTGGTGCTTACATTATAAACGTTTTTTATAGATTCTAGATACAACTCCCTTATCAAAAAAAAAAACAACCTGCAAATATTTTCTTAATTTGATGAATTATTTCACTTTATTGAGTTTATTTGAAGCACAAGTATCCTTAATTTTAATGAAGTGTAGTTTATTTTTCTTCTCTTGTATTGCTTTTGCTTCTGACAACCTATGTAAGAAACCAATGCCTAACCCCAAAGCACAAAAGTTTACTCCTACGTTGCCTGACAATTTTCTAGCTCTTATATTTAGATCTATAAACCATTCCAGTTAAAGTTTGTGTAAAAATGTGAGGGAGGAGGTGCAACTCGGGTTTGACATAGCTATTTAGTTGCCCCAGCAAGACTTGTTGAAAAAAGTGTTTATTTCACAGTGGATTGTTTTAGCCTCACTGTCAAAAATCAATTCCCCATCAGTGTCAAGGTTTTTTTCCTAGACTCTGGATTCTACTCCATTGATACATAGGTCCATCCATCTATATGCCAGTATCATGGACTTAATCAATGGAGTTTTGTAGAAAATTCTGAAAACAGGAAATCTGAATCCAGTTTTGTTTTTTTCTAGACATATTTGAGATACTCCAAGTCCTTGAATTTTCATGTGAATTTCTGTATTTGATTTTCTGTGAGAAAGTCAGATGGGATTTTGACAGGGATGACAGTGAACGTGTTGATCAAGTCAGGGAATGCTATAATCTTACCGATACTGTGTCTTCTGATCCATGGGCATGGAATAGTTTCCCGTTTACTTGGACATTCTTTAATTTATTTCATCAAGGAATTGCAGCAGGTTATGCAAAGCAAACTAAGTCAGAAGGAGAAAGACAAATACGGAACAGTTTCCTTCATATACAGAATAGAGAAAAACAAAGCAAAGGATGAGGTGAAAACAAATTCTAAAAATCTGGCTATAAAATGGAGGTTAATTAAAAGGGGGAAAAAGAAGAGTCTGGCGATCCAATCAGGGAGGTGGCCAGTGGATTATGGTGGAGGGCTATGGGTGCTCTGTGGGGCTGCAGACAGCTGAAGAGGTCAGACCCAATACCTCTGAATCCTCTACAGTGTTGTAAACTAATGCCACCTTAAGAAAACACAAACAAAACATAATTTATTTCATTCATATTTCATAGGTTTCAGTGTACCTCTGTATTTCATTTCTCAAATTTATTCCTAAGTGCTTTATTATTTTAAATGCTATTATAAGTAAAGTTGTTTGTATTGAGCTTTGTTAAATTCCCCTTCTGAATCTATGGCTTTTTGCCTGTATTCTACTGATACAGTGTACTATTGATTTTCAGATGTTATGCTAACCTTGTGTTCCTGAGACTATCTCACTTACTCATAGAATATAATCCTTTACATGTGGCTGGATATTTTTAGAAGACATTTGGTATGACTAAAAAAATAACATGTGCAAAGCCACTGTAACTTGGACACAATTTGCTACCATATCATAACTACTCTGACTAGTGCTGGACTAAATACATTTTGGCTGAATGAATACAAAGAAAAATGCAGTAAGACCACTAACTATCTCTTCACTTTGCCTAGAAGAAAAACAATCACTCTTTTCTTACTTTATCTCAATATGTACATGGTTAAATAAAGATCAATGATTACCCCCTAAATGTAGTTTTAAATTCTATTCTTTCATTAGTCTGTCACATTTGAGTAGAGCACAGAATTTTATTTTACCCTCCCAACAGAGGGACACTTGAGAATCTCCTATAGTCACTAATTCCTAATTCTTGAAAGTGACACACTAGATTACTCCTATAACAACCCCACCCCTCAAAAAAGGCAGCATTCAAAAATACCCTGGAAAAGTCTGCCTTCTGAGATGGCTACTTTTGATAAAAGGCAGCATCTGACTTCCAAATTGATGAGCAGCACTAGTTGCCTCTACATAGATCAAAGATATGGTTCCCTGTGCACATATTTTGCTTTGGAGAATACTCAGAGACATACCAACACATGAAAAAAACACTCAACTGCACTTGTCACCAGGAATATGCATTTCAAATTTCCAATAAGATACCACCTTGCACCTGTGAGAATGGTCCAAATCAAAAGGAGCAGAAGCAAGAGTTGGTGGGGATGTGGAGAAAAAAGAATACACTGTGGTGGGAATCTAAACTGGCCCAGCCTCTTCACAAAGTAGTATGAAGATTCCTCAAAAAACTAAAAGTGGAAATGTCATGTGATCCAGCAGTATCATTTTTAGGTATTTATTTGAAGAACATGAAAACAATGTGCAAAAAAAAAAAAATGTATGCAGCCCTATGTTCGTAGCTCCAATATTCACGATCGCCAAGATACAAAATCAATCCAAACACTTGTCAACGGCAACTGGATAAACAAAGTGTGGAATCTATATGTCATGGACTACTGCTGTGCCTTTGCGGCGTTACGGGTAGCTGAGGTGACTGTACTAAGTGAAATGAGTCAGGAAGTGAAAGAATGTTATCAAATAGTTTCCTGTATTTGTGGACTATACCCAAAGAAAACAAACTAACAAAAATAATTCTTAGATTCTGTGAACAATATGGTAGCCACCAGAGAGGAGGGGTTTGGGGAAGAAAGAGAGAATATAAGTGGTTAAAGTGAGCGAGTGTTAGCCTGTTACTTGCGTGGTGAGAGAACTCTGCGCACCTACTGAGGTTTGAAGGTGTACTCCCAGAATAATACAGTAATATAAACAAATGATAAATCACTAAAATTCAGCTTAATAATGTCTAACAAAAAAGAAAAAGAAGGTTAGCCTGAGAGAAGGTCCCAAGGGGTTGGACTGAGTTGGGAAGTAACAGAGCTAAACAGCCAACTTTTGCTTAAGGGATCTTGGCAGACAATTCTTTACAGGGTTGAGGATTTTCAAAGCTGCCATGGTATTATAGCACCTAACAGTAAAGCTGTTTGAAGATTAGGATTTCCAACTTTCAGGTGGTTAGCATGTCACAGTTGGTAACCGGTGCGTCTGGGAATAACCTGGTTTCTTCCTGAGTCTTTGTTAACCTGCCTGCCAGAGGGGCCACCATCCCTCACATTCTGACACTATCTTTCACACATATTTTGTTGTTTGTACTTTTTCATTGAGCATCTAAGCTTTCTCACTTGCCAACAAAAGGGTGGGAAGTGACCCTCTGCAAAGTTCTTCTTTTCTTTCTACCACTGAAACCTCAAGGTCCTAAGGATCACCATGTGCCTTCTGTATACAATGAAAACGAGGCAGATAATGGTGCTGCTCTTTCCACGCACCTACATCATAGGCATCAGGAATAAAATCACCATGGAAAGTCCTTCAAACGCCTCCAAACAGAGGCAAGGGATAATTGAAGGTTATTATTTCAAATATATATGAATGCCAATATGATGAAATTTCCATAAGAAGTCGCTGGTAAGCAAGAATTTCTACAAAGAAGCTTATTGCAGGTGCTAATCAGCTTACAATTTTTTTTACTGTTTGTGCCGAAAGGAGAATTAATTACCTCAAAAGCTTCCTTTCTTCATATACCTAAATAATGCATCCCCCCACTCTGTGGAGAATAAACTAAATTTGATAGGGAAAGGTTTAATGGGGAGCTAAAAATAGCACTGTAATCTCCTTGAAAGAACTCCCAGTACTCCCTCACCCTCCTTTTAGAAAGACTTTCCTTTTCTGAAACTGCTAATGAATGGTTCTCGTTTCCTTGCAATTCTCTCCCTCATCCTATCCTCCCACATATTTTGAAAGACTATTAAAGTTCATTTTCTTCCAATATTCATAAGTAATCTTACTGAAATCCACTGGATTCTTAAAAGAACAATCTTTTCATCTGCCCATGAAATTGTAGTTTCCTGGAAGCCGCCTTAAAAAATTTAGACAGTGCCTCCCAGCTTTCAGTACAAGGTGTAAAATTCTCTCCCTGCAAACTTCCTCAGGGGTCCAGCTGTCTCTCACCCAGTGACTTCCCTTGCAATAAGTATTTCCACATCACTCCACAAAAAGGACCATCTTAGAAGTCAATGACAATTTTTCTCTCAAAATCAGGAGTCTATTTTGTTCCTGTCCCTTATGAAATACCTAACATTGTTCACCAGGCCTTCTTGACATGCTCTCCTCCACTTCTCTTGAATTTTTCTTGTTTCTTCATGTGGTTCGTGTCTTCCTCAATCTATTCAATAATTATATGAATTCTGATTCCTTTAAGATATCCCTAAACCTATCTTTTATAACTGTCCATATGTTGGGGAGAATATTCATTCTCTCAATTTTTACTATACATTCTATGCCAATGACTCTCATCTTTCTCCTTCTGTCTTCCCAGCCAAAATTTAATATCTCAAATCTCCAGTCCTACTTAGTATTTCCGTTGTATGTCCCCACAACATCACAAACTGGACATGTCTGAAATTAAACTGTTCTTTGTGCCCTCCAAAAGATTCCTCCTCTAGTTTCCCTGTCAGTGGCTCCAAGGTTCTCTGCTTCAATGCATCTCTGATCTGAAAGCTTGAGTCATCTTTGATTAAACACCCCTTTCAACCCATCCTACAGCCAGGCACCAAATCAAGCATGTTTCCCCCTATAAATGGCAAAAGGCCAAGGTCTTGAAGTTAACCAGACCTGTGTTTAAATTTAGCTCAGTCATGTACCACATTTTGCACCAACTGGGATATATTATCTACCTAACATTGATGAGACCTGTTATTTTCACATAAAAGCAGAGAAAAATGTCTAATAATGAGTTTGCTGAGATGATTAAATGAGAGAATATATTTTTAATGTTTAGTATATAGTAGCACTAAGAAATATTAGTTGTTTCTCCTGATTGTTCCTTTCCATGAGTTACCACTGCCACACACTATTCGATATCCTCTGCTCACAGTCCTCAAAATAGCACACCACTCCCTTACCTCACTGCCCTGCATCCTGCATTCTCCACGTGGACCTGCTTCCCTAATTAATGCTGGTGCTGTCTGCTGTCACATGACTCCTTCACTGTAGCTTCACCAACCACCCCCCCTTTTTGACCACAGTAATATGAAACTTCTGTGTCTATCTTTATGGTTCTTGAAAGTTCCCCTCTCTCTTCTACTGGCCCAAACCATTTTTTTTTCCACATACCCTTTGTCCTTAACCTAAATTTCCAGTTCTGATCCTCTAGGCTGTGCTCATCAATTCCTCCAAGGCCCCATTAGTCTCTTTTCCTGAAATGAATATCCTCCTAGCTCTGATCTCATACCTTCTCAGAAAAGTCAGACATGACTTTACCATGACTCCCCAGCCCCTCTTACCTGCTGTCATAATTATATTCATTTTGAATTGTTATTATTTGCTAACATGCAAGGTTAGTGCTTACAATTCCTTGGATTTCAAATACAATCAATATTTCAAAATTAAATCTGACCACTGGCATCAGCTTTACATGTATTTGGCCCTAGTAAAGACCTTGAAAACATTATCTGCTTAATCCATTTTATTCTTGAAAGCATATTTTATTTAAAAAATTGAAGGACGTGATATTAGAATAAAAGTTTAAATGGGCGACATTTATGGGGGAAAAAATTCAATGTTTCTTGTTTTTTCATTTTGACATGGAAACAGGGGAAACTTTCCAGCAGAAAGACTCATACCACAGGCACTTTGAGAGCTCCAGAGTTAAATCTGTCTGCCTAGTCTTTCCTATGAGAACACAGACAATAGAGACTTGGGGAGTTCCTTGAATGAACCAATAGTGTGTGTATCCATGAGACTGGTATTAGTATGGCGTTCTACACAGAGCAGAGACTTACAAAGTCTGGAAGCTGCCCAAAGGCTGACAGGTGGTAGAACTCAGAGCTAAATCCAGTATTCCGGCTTCAGGGATTTGACCACTGCCCTAAACAACTGTCACTTATTTAGACTATTGTAATAGTGAGTATGGTTCCATGCACAAAGTAAATGGGCCAACATCTGCAATGATGATGGCAGCTTTTACTGTAATATACTCCGTCTGCAGAACACAACATAGGCAGATGTATATCAGCCAAGTAAAACATTTCTATAGATATTTATAAACTGCTGTACAGCTGTAAAATTAACTATAATTACTATCATCCTCAATACTAACTGGAATTCTATAACTCTAAGTTGCCTTAGCTCATCAGAGAAAATTTAGTAAACAAAATAATATCAACATTGTTTTTAAGAAGCCCCACCTGTTAGAATACTTTACGCCATCACATTAACTTGTCTACAGGAAAATATTGTAAGAGTCACTGGAAAGTAGCCCAATGTGCTAACGACAATATTTCTCTCGCATACTATTGCCAGCAAGATTAAGTATAGAATAAGGGATCACCTTAAGCAAAAGAGTAAAATATATCTTAAACACTCCTGAAATTTCATTACCTTCAGACATACTTTACCAGAAACCTCAAACCCTTCCTCCTTTGCTTTCTCTGCCTGAAGACAAGTGCTCAGCTAATTGTTCCACTAGAATGTATCTAATTGACAACTTCACACTTTTGTGTTTTAACTTTTCAAGAATAAGTGAACAAGGTGCCAAGTCACAGCCCACTGGGGGTAAATCTTAAGGGAGGATTTCTGGCTTAAGAGACAAGCCTGGGGCAGAGAAATGTGAAGTGAAGTATGTCACACCGGTGGCTCTTCATTTAGGTGATAATCAGTCTCTCCAACTGCTCAAGCCATCAGGGTGGTAACAACTGCCCATAAAGACACAATGTCTTTCAGTACCTACAATACCCATAAAAGGCTTCTTTCAGTTCACGGCCATCCAAGTAATTCATTACAGCCAGTCCCACTCTAAGTTCTTGTATTCCGATTTTGCAAGTACCCTTCTCCCCACTCTGTGATTTTTCTGTCACTTATTTTCATAGCTGCTTCTGTTTACCAACTGGTCACATAAGAAAAAAGGACCAGAAACAAGTAACTTTGGAGTAAAGGAGCAAGAGTCCCTGTCTCTGTCTCTGTCCCTGTCAGAGAGGGCTCTGAGAGCCGCCTGTGGCCTAGGGGAACCACTATCACTAAGGCCTGAGTTCCATCCCTAGCCAAGCAGCTGACCCATATGGCATAGCAGACCTCTCCTGTCCCACCTGCTGCTCCCCTCAGCAGTGGACTTCAGTTGATCCACCAGTGCTGCTCCCACTCTGTCTCTGGTGAGTCCTCTCACCCCCTACACCTCTAGCCTATACTCCAGTTCTTCTGCACAAAAATAAAAAAAAAATGAGAGAATGGGGAAGGGGCTCTGTATTTATACTCTCAATGATTGGTGGGTACACTTAGTCAAGACCAGAAGGATACTCAGGTATCCTTTTATTCTTTCTAGAGTGAAGAAGAACAAGGCGACCTTTGACATACTCACTACCTCTACAATTCTGTGATTCAGTAATCAATATTACTCAATGTAAAGATGAAGGTATAAAAACGGAGAAATATTGCCTCCATTTGACACAGTAAAAGTTCATGTGACTATATAAATTTCCCTTTTTAATAGTTAATGAACTAAAAGATCTCACAAATGCTTTAAGACTCCTAATATAATTCATGAACAAGTGTGGAGGAGTTGTAATGTGACTTGGTCCCAAACATTCTGGCTGAACAAGCAAGTGGGGGAAAAAAAAAAAACCTCATTAGATAATCTATGCTCACCCAGAGCCTTTTCTGTGTTGCATTACATAGTATATTAGTAGTGGTATAAAATGTTAATAAGAATTACATCAAAGAGGAAGTAGAGCTGTGAGGGTCCACTGGACCTAATGACTTACTTGCAAAGAACAGATATGGGCCAGAACAATTTTACAGTGGGAAAAACCTAGGTACTGTCAGTTACTTTAGTAACGAACATGAACATTCCCCAATTGAAGGGCACCCTTCCCATTACCTACAGCATGATGTGGTAAGAAGTGAACTTCACCTTTGTGAGAATTTTTCTGAAAACTCATAACCCAAATGCAATCCTGAGAAATTATATCAAACAAACCTCAGTTCAATAGCATTACACAAAACACCTAACAATTATACCTCAAAACTGACAAAGTTCTGAAAAATAAGACTGTCAGAAATCATACACAATAGCTAAATGCAATGTAGTATCTTGCACTTGATCTTGAAACAGAAAACATTAATGGACTCCCAGCAGTATAACTGTAGAGTGTAGTTAAATTAATACACCATTGCTAATTTCTTATATTTAACAAATATGTCCTGGTAGTGTGAGATAAGATTAGAGGAAACTGTAACTGGCTGGGGAGTAAATGGGTATCGCTTGACCTACCTGTGTACTTTTCTGTGAGCCTAAGATTATTACAAATGAAAAGCTAATTAAAATAATGAGAATAAGTTCCATTGGTAAATTCCTTTGGAAATTTTGGGTGAGACAGCCCAGCTGAGTTTCCCAAGAGAACTTCTCAACTAGCTCACATGCATTGTGTTTCTAACAGAGTTAATATAAGGCACCATATTTCCCAAACAAATGAGGCCAGCAATCTTTTATTCAAAAAGCATCTTTCAGAAAAAGTGCTGACACTTTTTAGGAAAAGTGCCGTTCCTAAGTGTTTACTTAAGAGGCTCCTTGATGGTATAACTTAAGTTATAGTAGAGGACAGGTAAGTGATAAATGTATCTGGACTAAGTATGGTTGTTACTCAAAAGGACATTTACCTAAATACACAAATACATGAATAAGTTGATTTTGTTTAAAATCACTATTATTTCCACCTATGGAAACTAAGGGCTTTCAAAAAAAAAAAAAAACTACATGGATAAATCCCAAGCCCGTTCCTGTTCTGAGCTGTAACTAGCAAAAGGCAAGCTACTGAGGCACCTAGGACGCAAAAGTTGAGGAAACACTCTCAAGACCCTTTAAGAGCCATGGAATCAGGTCTTGAGAGTGGCTGTCACTTTAAACTGATGCCGGAAACCTGGCTTACGTTGACACTTCCAGCCCTCTGATTGGTCAAGATGTCAAAGCTCGGCAATGCGGTCAACAAGTGATGACGTAGGTAACGCCCGGCACCACAGCTGCTGCTTAGCATCGTACCTGGTGCCGTTGGAGCCTGAGGGGAAAGAGGTCTCCGCCACACCTGCTTTCGTTCCTAGGTAGGCGAGAATCCGCCATCAACCTTACCATTGAGAAAGAAATGGCCTGGGCCCCAGAGCAGAAGGGAGAGCCCGATTGGAGAGATTCCAGAGCCACTACCGATGGCCGAGGTCTAGGCCGAGGCCTAGGCTGGGGCCAAGAGAGGGGCCGTGCCCGTGGCATGGAGTGGGGCCGTGGCCGAGGCCGTGGCCGTGCCCAGGAGTGGGGCCGTGCCCAGGAATGGGGCCGTACCCGTGGCATGGAGTGGGGCTATGGCCAGGAGAGGGGCCGTGCCCAGGAACGGGGCCGTGCCCAGGAGCGGAGCCGTGCCCAGGAGCGAGGCTGGGGCCGGGGTTGGAGCAGCTCCCCCCACTACCAGGAGCCTAGCGCATCTGGCCCTGGTCAACAACCTCTTTCCCTGAGTTTGAAGAGCAGTATGATTGGTGTGGTGATTGGTCGTGGCGGATCAAAAATTAATGACATTCAGAATAGAACCAATACTAAAATACAGATCGTAAGAGGTGATCCTATAGCCGAGGTAAAGATTTTTGGAAGCAGTGACATGAAAATAAAGGCCAAAGAGGCTATAGAAGATATTGTTAAAAAGGTGGAGGGCCAAGAGTCGGCATCCAGTGTCTATGTGGCTGCAGCCCAGTCTACTGTTGGGAGCGATGTCAGCAAAAGTGACACTGTGAAAAAAGTTAAGCCACTACTAGATTGGGACAAAATTAAAATGGAAGTTGCTGACTGGGAGAAAAAAAAATGGGCAGATTTACCACCAATTAAGAAAAACTTTTACATAGAGTCTAAAGCAACTAGCTCAATGTCTCAAGCGCAGGCAGACATTTGGCGAAAAGAAAATTTCAATGTAATGTGTGATGACTTGAAAGAGGGTAAGAAACGTCCCATGCCCAATCCGACTTGTAATTTTGAGGATGCGTTCCAAAACTATCCTGAACTTATGCAAAACATTAAAAAAGCAGGTTTTAAAAAGCCAACACCAATTCAGGCACAGATGTGGCCAATTGTTTTACAAGGCATGGATCTTATAGGAGTTGCACAAACAGGAACAGGGAAAACACTGTCCTATTTAATGCCTGGTTTTATTCATCTCAGTTTTCAACCATTACCTAGAGAAGAAAGGAATGGCCCTGGAATGCTAGTTCTCACACCCACTAGAGAACTAGCTCTTCAAGTGGAAGCTGAATGTTCTAAGTATTCATATAAAGATCTTAAAAGTGTTTGTGTGTATGGTGGTGGCAATAGAAAAAAGCAAATAGAAGACATTACTGGAGGTATAGACATTGTTATTGCAACTCCTGGGCGACTGAATGATCTGCAAATGAATAACTTTGTCAACCTAAGAAGTATAACCTACTTAGTCCTAGATGAGGCAGATAAAATGCTGGATCTGGGGTTTGAACATCAGATAATGAAGATTTTATTGGATGTGCGCCCTGACAGGCAGACTGTTATGACAAGTGCAACATGGCCTGATAGTGTTCGTCGTCTAGCACAATCTTATTTGAAAGAGCCTATGATTGTTTATGTTGGTACCCTGGATCTAGTTGCTGTCAATACTGTCCAGCAACATGTAATTGTCACCACAGAGGAAGAAAAACGAGCTCTTATCCAAGATTTCCTGCAGAACCTGTCACCTAAAGACAAAGTCATCGTGTTTGTCAGCAGAAAACTTGTGGCTGATGACTTGTCAAGTGACTTAAGCATCCTAGGCATACCTGTACAATCCCTGCATGGCGACAGAGAGCAGAGTGATCGCGAGCGAGCACTAGATGACTTCAGAAGAGGAAGAGTGAAAATCCTGATTGCTACTGACCTGGCATCTCGAGGCATTGATGTGAACGATATCACACATGTATACAACTATGATTTCCCAAGGAATGTTGAAGAATATGTGCACAGAGTTGGACGTACTGGAAGAGCCGGAAGAAGAGGAACATCGATTACCCTCATGACTCAGAATGATGCCAAGATCGCTGCTGAATTGATTAATATTCTTAAAAGAACAAATCAGCCTGTCCCAAAAGATCTGTCAGTGATGTCAGAGCGATATCAGTTACATAAACAAAAAAGGGACACAGGAACATCACACAGAAAATTTTATTAGAAGTTTGTTAATGTTGTTATTGAAAAGTTACACACTACTACTAGAAGGTTGAAGATACGTTAAGAATATTGAATACTCAAGATACATTCAAAGTTTGGACACTTTTTGGACAGTTTAAAAACATTTGACCAAGTTTTAAATAATCTGACAGTTTCCACTATTGGTCATGTTCCTTAATAAAACGTAAAAAGTTTTAAATATGTGTTTAGAGTATGTTAATAAATGTTATGTGTTGGGTAAAACCTAAGTTTTTCCTATAGTCTGCCATGTCCACATGTCTTCTCAAAAAGACAACGATGGTGTATTTTTTGTTTAAAATAGCTAAACTGAATTGAAAATTGTCATCAACCATACCCCTGTCAAAACCTTCTATTTTTTCTCCTGTGGTTGGTGCCACAACAATCCCTAAAAATATCTCCATTCTCATTCCCTAATTCTTGTAATGCATTAGAAAGAAAGTGCTAATTTTCTGTAACATTCCATTCTTTCTTTCTTTTTTTTTTTAAATAGATGTGGCAAAGCAGGGTGAATGACTCACTCTGGAATCAGTGTACAAACTCGATCACTAACCATTGGTTAACAGTTCTAAGGAGGTCACCTTGTATTCTGTAGGCCTCAATTTCTTCACTGATAAATTGATATGATTACACTAAGCAATTTGGGGCCCTCATCACTTCTAAACTCTATGACATAACAAAGATTATGTACCTTTATGTTAACATTTTATTTCCCAATCTTGGGAAAATCACAGCTTTGTTTAAGTAATTGAACAATGAAATCATTTTTAATGACTAGGATGGTGCACTTTTATTTTTTCTAATTTTTTATAATGTGACTTGCAGACAGTATTTTTTTTTTCATATTTCACTTTTCAATTTGTCTTGAAGGGGTCAAAACCATATATACACATCATAGGAGAAATAAATGGTAAAGAAAAATATATCTTACAAAGTGGGGAAAACATTAAAATCTCAGTCAAATGACAGCTTTTCCATAGAATCAATTTTAGTAAAATTCCTAACAACAATTCTGTCATATTTTACTTAAAATACATACACATCTTCTTACATTATAAAAAATCTACAATGACAATTTCAAAATTCTGTGTCTATGAGAACATTAAAATTGATCAAGTTTTAACTTTCTGGCAAAATAAAAAAGATTAATGTCATCTTTTTCTACTATCATGCCTCAGCTATGGTCACAAGTAAGTGAAATTAAATGGAAAAGAGGAAAATGTTCTAGAGCTAGGTAACTGAGGTTAAAGTTTGGCTTTAAAGTTTATATAGGCCTTAATATCTCTTGATAAAATTAATAATGGTTAACATTTTTGAGGTGCTTTCTTTTATTATGAATAATCTTTATGAAGCATCTACTCACAGATAATCCTAACCCAATTTTGCAAAGTACTGTATGAATCAAGGTTACAGAAAATAATTTGTTTAACTTTACTAAATCCAGTTAAAGGGGAATTACGTGATATTTTAACCCAGATGTGACTGGTTGCAATATTTACATTCTTTTCATTTAAATGCACTTACTATGTGCAAGCTAATATTTTTGTCTTCAGGTTGCCCACATTTCAGATTTGGTAAAATAGAGGTTTGTGCAAATTTACTCTAATGTAATATCAGTCCATGCAAATACCAGATGATTTCACTCATGTGGAGAATATAAAAAGCAACACAAAGGAGCAGAATAAACTAAACCAAAGTTAACCCTAAAAAATGACTGCAGAATTGAGCAAACAAAGGGAGAGAAGGAGATGAGAAGCAAAGGGTGGATGGGGCTAGATGGACTATGGTAGAGGACTCTGGGTGCCTTGGTGGTAGGCGTGGTGTGGTAACATACACCCTAAGAGGTGTGAGTCTATATCCTTAAAACATAGACAGTGTAGAAAAATCAACACTACAATTTTTAAAAATAGTCTATAGCAGAACCTCTGATAGAAGAAGCTCCAGTGGGTGGTTTCCATTCACTTGGCAAGAAATGATGAATGTTAGCAAGGTGGACTGTATGTTATTTGCCAGTATTCCTCTTAGGGGCAATGCTACCCTTGTTAGAGAAAAATGTAACAATTAAACCACTTGAGATTGAGAGTGAGGTTTCTCAATCATGTCCCAATAAAAACAACAAAACTTATTGCTCAATGTCTGAGTAAGGAAACAAGCATTTCTTCTGGAAGAAAAGGCTGAAAAGAAGAGTTGCTGTATGAAGAAAGGTAAGGGGGGGGGTTAACCAAAGACATTTTTGTCCCTTCCCTCAGGGAACATCTGTCAATCTATGGCAACATTACTGCTGGTTGTTTCAAATGGGGCAGAGTCCTGGGAGTGGAGTAGGGGAGAAGGCAAGGTGTTAACTGTATCCAGAATAAATGTCAGGGATGTTGCTAAATACCCCACAGTTTATAGAACAGCCCCACCCAATAATAGTGCTGAGATGCCGAGTTCTCGACAAAGCATAAGCAAAACAAAAACCAGTTGTGTAATAACCAAGAATGGATTTCAGAGGAAAAAGATTTAAAAATTACATCCTGTGAGTTTTGCTAATACCCAACACCCCCACCCCTCCCCCTACCCCTTTGATATGGAGTGGTTCTCCATCTGGGTCAATGTCACCAGTGTCTGGAGACAAATTTGGTTGTCACAAAGTTGGGGAGGAGTATTAGTGTCTTCTAGGAGGAAGCCAGTAGTGCTACTCAATATACCAAACATACAGGGAGACCCCAAAAAAATTATGTGGCCCAAACGGCAGCTTAAGCAAACAACCCTGTCCCCCAAAACCCAGAAACCAAGAAGGGAGGTCACTGAGAAAAGCACATATTTGTTTTGTACAGTGCAACAGAAAACTCTCCACCAACTTCCCTATCTTTGGTTTAATCTATCAGTGAGTCACAGTCAGGGTGTATTCTCTCCCAGTGGGACCTGTGGCAATGGCTGGAGACATTTTTGGCTGTCCCACGTAGGTGACAGGATTGCTACTAGCACCTAGAAACAAACCTAGCAGCTCAGGGAGAAACATCCAATAATGCACACCCTGTAACAATGGATTTTTCAGCCCCAAATGCCTATGGTACTGAGGTCAAGAAACCTTGGTGAGAGAGAGGTTGAACGAGAGTGAGAGGTTGGGGGGAGGGGAGAGAGAGAGAGAATGAGATTGAGAGTTTGAGAAAGATTGAGAGACAGTGAAAAATTGAGGGAGAGAGACTGAGAGATTGAGAGAGAATGACAGACAGAGATAGAGAGAGACAGACTGAGAGAGATTGAGTGAGAGATAAAGATTGAGAGAGAGAGAGGTTGAGAGAGAGAGAGAGAAAATTGCTTTTTAGAAACTCAAAGAAATACTGAGTTCTACATCCAAACTAGAATAGAGTGAAAGCAGGACACCAAGCCATGTACTGACACAGGAGTCAGAGGGGGAGTCAGCTAGCCAGTTATTCCTATAAAGTGCTTAGCATGGTGAGTCACATGCAGTAAATATTCAGCAAAGAGTAGGTCCCTCCCACCTGTCTCATCATCCATTATCTAATGGATGTTCATAATTCTGGGTGCTGTTGCTCAGACTATTTTCCCCATTTGGAATGTTCTTTCTCCTTCCACTCTGCCAAGTCAAATCAGATCCATCATTCTGGGTCCAGCTAAAATGCCACATCTTCCCCCAAGATCCTATCAGCTCAATTCCATTTCCAGACTTCTGTAGCTCTTGCTGTCTATCAATGCTGACATTTGTACTACACTGGTTCGCATTCTTACAGAGACAATTATGAAAAATTCAAATGAATGGAAAAAGCACACTATCAAATATTTAAAACACATTATACAAATTTAAGTTAAAATAGTTTTATACTGTATGATTAACAAATCACAAGAGATCTTTCCAGAGTACTATCACTAGAAGGAGCTAAATATATACATATAATAAAGGTAGAATATTTTAAGCAGCTGAGAAAAAGTCTATACCAAAACAAAATTTTTAAATGAAAAATGTATACATACATATCAGGACAAACATTCAACCATAAAACTTACTATTGAAAAAATCCTCAATAGATTCTACCTTTTTATGAAAAAAAAAAAGAAAAACTTGAAGCTCATTTAAAAAAAGCAATTTCTAACATCAAAGTGGAAAAATATGGAGATACACAGAAGCAACCACAGGCAATCAAATGTAAATATAAATAGGCTTAACAGTATAAAAATGAAACATTTGTAAAAATACCAAAAAGGCCCTCCCTGGTGGCGCAGCAGGTTAAAGCTCAGCACAAAGAAGCTTAAGCCACTTCCACATGAGTTCGATCCCTGCCTGCCCTGAAGGAGATCCACATGGCATGGCAGACCTCTCCTGACCCGCCCACTGACTCCCTCAGCAGTGGACTTCATCGATCTGCCTGTTCTGCTCCCCACTCTGTCCCTGGTGAATCCTCTCACCCTCCGCATCTCTGGCCTGTACCCCAGTTCTGTACAAATAAATAAATAAATCTTTAAAAAAAAATACCAAAAAAAGGGCAAAGAAACACCAGAATTTAAAATCTAAAACACAGTTATTCCAGTTTAGTATAAAGAGCCTTTCACAGAGAAAAAATTGAAAAATCCAAATTAGTTTTATGTGCAGAAATGTAAAAGGGAACTCACCAGAGATAAACAAGTAAATAATAAATGTGAAAAAGTGATCAAGTTCTTCATAATCAAAGGAATAAAAATTAAACCAAAGACATAAATTTTTCCTCTAAAAAACTGGGTTGTGTTTAGCAAACAAAATCTAAAATACTTAAAATTTATATAAAAGCAAAGAAACATTGACAAATGCTAATCTGGTAAAACTATTCCTTGGAGACATAGTTGAAATGATAATATAACACTATACATACATGTTTAATAGACCTTGAGCCAGTAATTTCACTGCTAAACTTTTACTGAAAAAGACACAGTCGTATAGCTCCTGACAAACATACAATATTTAACATAGTGCTTTACTTAAAATAACTACATTTTACAAAAAGATATCTCAGAATCCAGTGATGAGGTACTAGTCAAATCAATTGCAGCACATCTATTCCTGATTTTCAATAGCAGAATCACGTTCTTAAAGAAAATTTAGGAGTATGAAGGCAAGGTGTCTCATAAAATACATCACTATTCTTAGACAATTACATTTAGCCATCTATCTCGATAGAAACAGACAGATGACATCCACAGACGCAGTGATAACTATGGTTTTCTACTTTATGGGATTATAAAAGTGTTTTTATTTTGTTTTAGTCTATTGCTTTATGTATACAAGAGCTGGGGTGTAGGCCAGAACTGTGTGGGTGGGAAGAGGTAGATGGGTGAGAGGATTCACCAGAGACAGAGTGGGGAGCAGGACAGGAGGATCTACTGAAACACACTGCTGAAGGAGCCTATTCCCCAGTTCTGTATACATAAATAAATCCTAAAAAAAGAAAGTACTTTATGTATGCACCCAAGAGGTAGCATGTGTATTATCAAGGCTAAGTCTAACAACTGAACATTTCAGCCTCTTTTCCAAAAAAAAGAAACTGCAGAATCACACAGAAATTCACTTTTGGATGGAAGTAAAATGTATAGGCTCTCTCTTATTTTACTTGCAAAATTTCAAATAATTTCTCTTCAGGAAGAAGGAAGTAAGTAATGGTATGAGAAAGTAATTACAAGTACAGATTTTACAAAATCATTACAAATACAGAAATCCGTCCATATGAAGAAGTATCGTCCTAATGCCATACGATAATTAAGAAAAGAGGAGGAGGCAGAATGGGGGAGAATTGCTTGTGCCATACCACCACACAAAGGGACATTCTTCTCTCATTTTAGAGATCAGCAGACAAATAGTCAGAGAGGTCGCAGAGCTTCCCAAGTTCAAACACTGGGTACAAAGTAGAGCTGACTAGCTCTCAGCTGAAAATTACAGATTCAATTAAGAAGCAGGGAACTGCATCCAGAAAAGTGTCAGGAGAGGTTAGAGACATTAGGGAAAGAACACGGGTCCTTCGTTTTGTGTCAAAAAAAAAGCACTGTGTGTACCTGTCACGTGAGGCTTTGTTTTTTCCTACTCTTCTCCCCAGGCTGTAGGTGTCTGTGGCTTTCTAGCACTGGAGAAAACTACACAGTAAACAGGAAGTTTAAAATGACAGAACTACAATTGTCGATTAATGCAATCAGATTTTTCAGCAGTTCTTTGAAAAGAACAGTCTAAATGGTAGGGCTGAAAATCCATTTACTTGGGCATTTAGTAGCCTGTGACATTTAGTAACCTAGAACTACAACACCAAAAGAAAAGTAGGAAATAATAAGAAGACTGCCTTCCTATTCCTGACAGAGGGAAGTACAAGGGAGTTTAAGGTGTGCAACAGAGCTTGCCAGGCAAGTCGCCATAATCCAGTAATCCATTTAAAACCTCTAACATCTGAATTTCTGGGATTTCAATTATGAAGTGCCAGCTTGCAATATTGAAGGTAGCAGACACTTGAGGTTTACTACTAACCAGCCACCGCCACCACCTCTTCCTATGCCCCTTTCTAATTGATGTCCTGACCCACTTTTCACTATCAGGCAGAAAAAAAAAAAAAAGATCGGAAACACTTTCTTAGCCTCTCTTGCAGCTAAAGCGCAGGCCAGTCACTCTCTCTCTCTCTCTCTCTCTCTCTCTCTCTCTCTCTCTCTCACACACACACACACACACACACACACAAGGTCGACAGACTCTTCTCGACAACTTTAGAAAAAGCTCTTGCTCCCTGACAGATATATGCAAGGAAAAAAACATTGCTTCATGGTTTTGTGCACACTGTGAGGCCTTTAGATTATGACTGTCACTTTAGACAATGAGAACAACCCTGATGGAGAAGGCCTCTGTGGTAAGTGTGACCAAATGGAAATCTGCAAAGTGCCTAGATCCTGCATGACATAACTGTGCTGCTGAATTAAACCCCGCTGTGACCGCTCTGAGGCATGCAACTCAGCTCTAGCAACACACTCAAGCGCGAGCTTGTGACCAGCTTCAAGGAGCACAGGAACTCAAACAACCCACAGCAACATGTGGCGGTGAGAATCTCCCAGGAAGCCCCAGGCACTAAGGGAGCACAGTCTGCCCATCCCGTGGCTCCTCCATGGGCCATGTTGGCACGGTCTCCTGGTGGGCTGCCTGGGGGTTTCTCAGAGCCTCAGGGTCATCAACCCAGTCTTTCTTCCCATCTCCCCTCCTTTCATCACTAACTGACTTGAAGTGTGCTCATAAGGATTTCTTTGATTGCTCCTGATTCTTTTCCTCTCTATACTTCATAGCTGTTACAGCTAATAAATACTGCACCTATCAAGCACACCCATGAGTCCCCTGTTTCTGAACTCCACGTCACAGGAAACAATGCCATTATTAAGTCATTATTACCTGAGTATCATATTACCGGCATCCCAAAGCATCTGAATAGATCAGCCGGAACACCACTCATGTGCTGCCTGACATGGAGACAGAATGATGCTCCATTATTGAGAAGAGGTTCCAATGAGGTGTCCTTCACTAGGATGAGAGTTAACTACGATCAGCCAATTAGACGCTCCCCCTGGATGTTTATTGAATGGAGACATTACCAACCTTGGGATTCTATGGGGAATTACTGTGCTTTTTAAAAACTTGGAGACATAGCAAATAAGCCCATTTTTCAAATAGTCGGCAGCAATTAGATGAGGTAAGGAACCAGCAGAGTAGAAAACTTGAGCAGCAGTCATGAAGAGACCCAATAGCAAGGTCATCTGAACCAACAGCATTCACACCTGGCTGCCCCTGGACTACATCACTGACTCTGACAGACTTGAAATGCAGCTGACCAGAGAATTTCTTGCAATCCACAGCACAGAGGGGCCCAGGGTGAATGATACCACCTAATGGAGATACGCAACCAAAAGCAATGGGATTCTGCTCTTGAACAAAAGGAATTTGTTAAAATTTACACCGAGAAGGGGAATAAGGAGAAGTTCCGATGAGCCACCTTTGTTTTTTCACTGAACCTTGAAAATCCAATTTTAAAAAAGAGCAAAGAATAAGTATTTTCTATCAGAATATTGATAAAGTCAGCAAATCATTTCTTTTCCTCCCCCCTGCCTTCCTATAACCCAAGCGCCCTTCCCTTAATTAAATATACATATGGTAATTCAGGATTCCTTGGTGTATTGATTAGATAAAAATCTATACCTAAGTGGCGAGCTCAAAGGACTAGTCCCTCTCTCTTCACGCTGCCTCCTCCTCTCGCATCCCAGATACTGCTGAGGCTGCTCAGGGCCGTTCAGGTTGATGATATTTCCATAACCTTTGACATCTCTTCACCCAGTACACACATACTGAATGTCTGATACTGCTTCCCACACATGTAAGTCTTCCCTGTTGTTCTGCAAATTTCTGTCTTCTAGCCCTTCCACAGGGTACCATGTCTGCACTGATGTTTGCCCAGCTGAAAGAGTCTACCAGCCACTCAAGATTTTCAATGTGTGATAACTTCAACAACATGTAAACTGAAGTGTTTGGGGTCCTAATTAAAATATTTTGAAAAGATGTATTTATTTATGCATACAATACCTGGGGTATAAGGCAGAGGTGGGGGGGGTGAGATGATTCACCAGAGACAGAGTGGGGAGCAGATCCACTGAAACATACTGCTGAGGGGAGCAGTGAGGCATGACAGGAGAGGTCTGCTGCACCATGTGGGTCACGCTCTGGCCAGGGATCAAACTCGTGTTGCAATGGCTGGTGATAGCTTTATAGTGCTGTGCTTTAACCCCGTAAGCCACCAAGGAGGCCCCCCACATTCAGCAAAATTCCTTTGAAGCCTCAACTAATTGCTTCTCGACTTGTGTCCTGTGAAGAGCCATGCGCTGTTTTATATGAATGTTTTCATTTTCTCTGGAATCAATAAATGTGGCCTTGGCACATCTCTTCATGGGCATTTCTGGTTTTGCTGTATTTGGAGGCACTTCATAAACCACACACACTCCTTCACAGTTCCTTCTCATGAAGGACCCTATGGCATTTCATTCTAACTTTACTCTCACATTGTGAAGAGTGTAAAGACATTAGCTAAAGAAAATAAACAAGTCTGGCTTCTGGAAAAAGTTCCTTTTCTGGGGATAGAGAGAGAAACTACTGTGTGTGTGCATGTGTATGCATGTGTCCATTTTACTGAGAACACACACTGCCTGCCCACTGCCTCCTTCAGGCCTCATGCTTTGTTCAGAGTTCAGAACAGCATGCATAATATACATTGTGCTAAGCTTACGGCTCCATAGATGAGGAACAAGGATCTTTTCCCCTTCTGGGAAGATACTGATTCCTACTCCCAGATTTAGCATAACATAAAGGTTAAGGGTAAAGTCTCAGCAGCCAGAAAGACCTGCACGTGAGTTTCAGTTTGGCCATCTGAGATCAGTTACATCATATACATATTTATTTAAATTTATTTAAATCTTCTAAAATACTGAACGGGGGTTTTAGTATCTATGAAGATTAAATGATGTGTGTGTGTATACATATATACACACCCCTATATATAATATCTACAGTGCCCAGTATAAAAGAATATTATTATACTCAATTGTTTTTAAAAACAGAAGTTGGCATGGGGAGATAACAGTAAATCTCCGGCCAGTTCAAACTAATTGTCATTCCCACAAGTTTTAAACATCACTGCAAACTTTTTTGGGCATAGAAGAACTGAGGTGTAGGCCAGAGGTATGGAGAGAAGCATGAGAGGATTCACCAGAAAGGAGAAAAGAACAACTAGATTTACTGCGATACACTGCTGAGGGGGGCAGCAGGTGTACAGGAGAGGTCTGCTGTGCCTGTAGGTCACCTCCCTGGCCAGGGATCAAGCTCAGGCCATAGTAGTGATAGCATTGAGACTTAAACTCCTAGGCCACCCGGGATGCCCATAAACGTCACTGTATTATAAAAGACTAGCAAGGCCATGCTACTTGTGTTTGGGGAGGAGTTTCCACGGAGAGGACAGCTATTGGGTCTGTTCCTGAACTCTGCCGCTCCCCTCTCTCCCTCCACAGTCTGCCTTCAACTATTTCTCCATGCAAAAGGCAGAAAGCTGGTTGGATGTAAAGTTCTCTGGTTTACATTCGATCTGTTTATGTCATCCATCCATTCAGCTAGACCGACCCAGCTCCAAGTTTGCCCCTCTGTGAGAGGATCTTATTAGTAAATTAAGATCAGGTGTCTCACTGATCCAATAAAGTGTTCTATGTGGGAGGGCTGATAACTATAACACAAACACAGCAAAGAGGACACCACCCCTGTATTTACAGGGAAGAAAACTTCAGAATGAAGGGACCTGAGAGGTTACAGTCTAAACCTGTTGCTTAGAAAGAAGTATGCATGTAAATACATCATTTTCTTATATTACAGATCAGTCAGCAGCTCCAGTCATCATACAGAGGCTATCAAATTTCTTTTTAGGTATTTCAGTGAAATATGAACATCTTTATACTATCGAGAGAATCAATTCATTGGCATATCCACTTACTACTTATTTTATCTATCCCATTTCTGGAAACTTATAAGATCATCTGATAAATACTTATTTCCAGTGAATTTTAGAAATCACTTTCCAAAGACAAGACTCATCTTAATACTTATGCTCAAAATAATAAATCCTCATCATTTCTCAAGCCTATTCTTTGTAAAATCTGAAATGGTTCAATTAATAAACTTTAGTGTCTAAAAATAAGACAACTCATATCACTTAGATTTACCTGCCCCACTGCTTACCAAGATATATATAGGACTGATGCCAACTCAAAAAATAAAAAAATAAATAACCCAATCAAAAACTTGACAGAGGGCTTCCTGATGGTCTCAGGGTTAAGTCTCAGTGCTATCACTGGTACAGCCTGAGTTCGATCCCCAGCCACGGAGCTGACCCACATGGCGCAGCAGACCTCTCCTGTCTCACCTGCTGCTCCCCTCAGCAGTGTATTTCAGTAAATCTGCCTATTCTGCTCCCACTCTGTCGCTGGTGAATCTTCTCACCACCACACTTCTAGCCTATACCCCAGTTCTACTATAAAAAAAAAATTAGCAGTATACCTAAATTGTCACTTGTCTGAACAAGATATACAGGTGGCCAACAGGCATCATCGCTTCTCATCAGGGAAATGCAGATCAAATCTACCATAAGAGACTACCTCACACTTGAGAGAATGGCCCTTATCAACAAGTCCAGAATTAATTGTTGGACAGGGTGTGGAGAAGGAGGAGCTCTCCTGCACCAATGGGGGAATATAGACTGGTCCAGCCCTACACTGCTATGATCACAACAGCCCTGTTTACAATAACCAAATTATGGGGAAAGTTTAAGTGGCCCCAGCGAGAGAGGCCAGGCTTAGGAAAATGTGGTATAAATACACGATGGAATACTACTTGACTTTAAAAAGAAAAATGACCTCTTGTCATTTGTGACAATAAAGAGGAAATTATGCTGAAAGAAGAAAAAAGTTGCAAGGAGAACAGCACCAGATGATGTCACTTATATGTGGAATACAGAGAAACAAATCAAAGGGTCAGACAACACCACGCCAATAACAAGCCTAAAATCTGACTGTGGACTTGAGGCAGAAGGCCAGGGAGGGTAGGCGAGGGGGAGACCGAAAGGGGAGCAGGCACAATAGAGCTGGGGGAAGGCCAAGGGCAGGCCATGGAGGTAGGTGGGATGCGAGCATATGGGTCTGAGCAGCTGTGAGCCTGGGCATCTGAAACACAAATAGTGGGGCCCTCCTGGTGATGCAGTGATGACGCACAGCACTCTGAAGCTGTCCACAGCCACTGCAGCGCGAGTTCGATCCCCAGCCAGGGGGTCTGCCTGGCACATGGTGCAGTAGACCTCTCCTGACCCTCCCGTACTCCCCTCAGCAGTGTATTTCAGGCAATATGTCTGTTCTGCTCCCCACTCTGTCTCTGGTGAATCCTCTCACCCCCTGCACCTCTGGCCTGTACCCAGTTCTTGTATGTATAAGTAAATAAAACTTAAAAAAAAAAAAACAGTGTTGCACAATAATGTGACAATTTTAAAAACATGAAAAGTTAAAAAAGGAAAAAACGTATCTGCCCCAAAACATTGTTAAATGAAATTTAGCTTTGTTACATATTATCACATTTAGATAATTCTATATTAGTATTAAAAATATATGTGGAGCTTTCCATTTGTGATTCAGATGAGACAAAGCAGTTTCTTGGCTTTACCTGCTTTCAAATCATTCTGAACCACAAAGAAATTGATTTAGAGGAACTCATATACAGCACTGCTCACCCCCCCCCTTATTTACCACAGATCCAATTCATTATCATAGCTCATTCATCTATTATTGATGTGTTATCTCAATATATCAGCTGGCTATGCTGAGATTTGAGTAGCCCATGTAAATAAATATTAATCACATTGGCTGCTTCAGAAAATATCTTAGAGTACAACATTGGATGTGCCCGAAAACATAAATCTTGAGATTGTACAAAGTATCACTTGAGGTCAAATAACCTTGGAAAAAAGAAAAATCAAGTTTGTGGCTGAATGTGTTTAAACCACTGAAGAAGCGATGCTTCAGAACAGAAGGGCTCTGAGGAAAGCGCTTACGAAACAGTTCTGCCTTTTCTTCTTTTTGTCACCCCACAGCTCCTATAGATGTTTTGAGATATTCAAGCATGCCACGGATTATGGTATGACTAGGAGTGGAAGGGCTTATTACACCAGCTTTACTGAGGCATGATTGACATGTAACATTATGTACATTTTAGGGGTACATTTTAGGGATGTGTATTACAAACAATGACCTCCACAGTGCTGGCTAACACTTCCATTCCTTCACTTAGTTAGCATTGCCTTTTTGTGTAAGAACATGTGCGGTTTACTCCTTTAGCAACTTGCAAGTAAATAACACAGTATCATTAACTATAATCGCAAAATTGTACATTAGAGCCTCTGAACTAATTCATCTTATAAATGAAAGTTTGCACCCTTTAACCAACATCTCCCCTTTTACCTCCAAAAGCTCCTAATTTTGCTAGAGAAAAGAAAAAAGAACACAGGCTTTATGTGACCAGATCCCCAGGGCGCATGCTCGCCACCATGGCTTTGTTTATTCAGAAGTCTGCCTCTGTAGATTTTCCCAGCAGAGCATTGTACGTCCTGACGCATCATCCACAGACTGGTCGAGAAATCCCAGACCTTAATGAAACACCTATGCTCCTATCCACGTCCAGCAGATGCAAGGCTATGACCCCTAACTGGACTTCAGAGAACAAGCCAGAAGTCCTCCCCCCCCCCCCCACCCACATCTTCCCTGGCAGCAGCAAAGTAAGGAAAGGGATGTGCACTGACAAAACTCTGTGCTTGGGTGATGAGAAAGCCTCTGAGCTAGGGAGTCTCTGGCCAGCGTACAGATCCCTATCTAGCACCAGGGTTCTAACGCACCTGTACGAAGAACCCTTCCTTGGACTTCAAGCAAGCTACCATTTGCCCATTTTGGACTTGTCGGCCAGATGATGACAGACCCAAAGATAGATCAGGGACCTCCTGGGATATGATGTCTGTACAAACCACCACTGTGACAACTGGTGTCCTACCATCTCCCTGACAATACTGAAAAGAGAAAGCTGCATCTAAGAAGTAGGGCTAGGGTCTGTCTCGGGAACTTTAGTAAAAAGCGTTTGGGCTTCGAGAACAGACTGATTTGGGTCCAGCACAAGCTCTACCAGACTATGATACTCCTTTTTTTTTAGAAAAAATAAAAAAACATTAATAGAATTGTAAGAAAATGTAGCAAATATTAATATTTTTCTATATTGGCTTTGCTAAGACAATAAAATAAAAGTGCTAAAATTCTACCTTATCCTAGTCCCCATCCTTGCACTCTGGGGAAACTACTTCTTAGGTTGGTGAGTATTCTACCCAGGTATATTTTATATATTTACTACTTACACCTATGCCCATAAACAAAATTTAGCTCTATTTCTCATGCTTTAGTGTTTATATTAATAGCATCGTGCCACATGAATGCTTTTGAATTTTCCTCCTTGTGTTGCGAATCTTAGCTAAGCAGAGTTATGTAGATCTGATTTATTCATTTAAATTGCTAAGTGGCATGTCATTCTACGACTACGTGATACATAAGTGATTTGATGCATATTATTTTTGCTACTACAAATAATGTAAATATCCTTACCCGCCTTTCCTGTGTATACGTGTAGGAATTTCTCTAAGGCATATATCAGCCTGAGATTCAGGAAATACTCACCATGAACGTGACAGTCATTGGTACCACATGTTTACTGAGACAGGAGTGTGCATCTAACAGCAGATATTAAATATTTTCAGTATCATCCTGAGTACATACCTAGAGAGCAACAGCTGAGTGATAAAGTATGCACAGCGTCCGCTCTGCTAAGGAATCACTGAATAGCTCTTCAAAGTGGCTACCTCAATTGCACTCCCACTCCACATTCTGGCTTCCGCACACTGATATCATTGAGCCGTCTAGCTTGTATGGGCCTGATGGGTATGAAACGGTATCTGGATTTAATTTGCAGTATCCTGATTACCAGGTCAGGGGGCACACCATCTGTTCATCAGCCACTCAGAAGGCTACTTTTTAAAATATATTTTTAAGATTTATTTATGCATACAAGAACTGGGATACAGGCCAGAGGTGAGAAGATTCACCAGAGTGGGGAACAGAACAGGTGGATCGACTAAAATACACTGCTGAGAGAAGCAGTGGGAGGAACAGGAGAGGTCTGCCGCGCCATGTGGGACACCTCCCTGGCCGGGGATTGAACTCAAGCTATGGTGGCTGCAGTGGCTGCAGATAGCATCATAGTGCTGTGCTTTAACCCACCATGCCAACAGGGAGGGCCCTTATAAGTTGTCTGTGTGTATCCTTTACTCTAATTTTCATAAGAATGTCTATTTTTCCAGTTGATTTATAAGTATTCTATAAGGTGCCTGCATATTAATCCTTTTCAATTGTAAGGGTTGGTAATATCTTCCTGCCATCTTAGTTTTCATTTTCTTTACTCATTTACTCTATAGAACACCAACTGCTTTTGGCTCTATGCATTTGGATAAACTCCTTATACTTCTCAGTTTCTATTTCCTCATTTGTAAAATGAGGACAATAATGGCTTCTTCACAGGAATATTTTGAATAATGATAATGAGACAATAAATGTGCAGGGCAATATTCAGTTTTTAAAAATAGCAATTTTCTTCCTATCCCCCCATATTTCTACCCTCAAAGAGAAGGGAAACAAGAGTCTACTAGCATGCGAGTATCTTCATTGAACAATGATGTGTGACAAAAAGAAAAATCACATGGATACTTGTACAGAACAATGAGGTAGCTGGACTATATAACTCATCCAGAAGATGTTTATTGAACCTTTTCTACGTGGCAGGCATACAATTAAACTGGGATGCAAACCTGACCAAGGCTTAGACAGCAGAGGAGAAACAACCAGCAAAAAATGGATCATTTGCTACAATGTTAGGATGAATAAAACTAGCAAAGTTTATGGGGATTATAAAATCAGAGGGGTACAGTTTGGGCTTGGGTGGCCGGAGAAGATACCCCATGTAGGTGACTGAAGCAGAACTCCAGAAGAACTGAGGAACGTGCCAAATGAAGTATGTGCAAAGAGCCAGAGATTCTAGCACACCTGTCAACCAAGGCATCCACGGACAGCGTAAGGGAAGAAAATAGCAAGAGACAAGTGATACAGAGGTGACCACAGACTAAATAATGACATCAGACATCATGAGGATTCTGAATTTTACTCTGAGTGTGATAGGCTGGCTCTCGGGGGGTTTGAGCAGAGGACGACACGTTATAACTTGTGTTTTGAAAGGATCCCTCCAACTGTATGATGGAGTTTAGAGGCAGAGATACAGGGGCGGAAGTAGAGAGGCCAGAGCTTTACAAAGCCCTGCTGGTCACTTCCCAGGACTCATGAAAATAAGCCTCTCTGAACCGACATCACAAATGCAGCAAGTGCTGCTATGCGTTTACTACTGATGGACACCGCATGTTTAACCCATAACCTGGCAAAACACTAGAACTCACAGTAAAAACAAGTGACAGAACAATAGTGCAAAATGTGTTTCTCTCTCATTTGCACTGGACAGTTCATGGAATTTTCTTTGGCTGAAAGAAATCATAACCTAGTTAAGATGGTTCTATCTATGGACAGTGAGGAAAAGACAAAATGTGCAGGCTGGTCGCAGACTTGCAGCAAACTGCAAGTGGGGCAGGGGGCAAACAGGGGAGGGAAGAGCACAGGAACTGTGGTGAAAGTTCAAGGGTGACATGGTGCCGGGAGAACTACAGAGACTACACCGAGAGGTGAACAAGGATGTAAGAAAACAAATGATTAAAATAAAGCGCCAAGTGGCTTCGGTAAAAGCTGTAGTTTCCCCGTGATTATTTTTTGCGCATTATTACTTGGTGATGTACAGAGGGCCTATTTAAATTGTCCCCCCATAAATGTGGCTATATGATAATGAATTTTCCCAATACTGTCTCACTTTCCAAGGTGTTCTAATTGATTTTTCTCCCTGTTAAGAATCTAAGGCTATTTAGTTAATGTTTTTTTTTTTTTTCACACAAATAGAAAAACTCAGCATGACCAAAGGCATTGTGGTCAAAAGCTCAGAGCTTCCCTTCCCCCTCCACCCTGCCCCCAGTACCTCCTGCCTCCCTGCTCTCACACCTTTGCCAGCCCCCTATCCACAGCTGCTACACATTGTATTTTTCCAAAAGCCATCTGCTTCTGCATTGATGTTACCAGTTTGATCGGTTAAGAGATTATTACTAGAGCAGATCTTCCCAGAATTTGATGTAAAAATGAATAACCTAGAGTTTTTTACATACAGATTTAAATTCAGTAGCTCTGGGGTGGGGCTCAGGATTACGCATCTCCCTGATGATACAGATGATGATGATTGGAAGGTTACACTTTAGTAGCAAAGTCCTAGACTGAAGGCAATAGGTTTAAATATTGTCAAATGCATATATTTTCTTATATGCAAAATTTGTTTATGTATATATACATATATATACACACACACACACATATATGTTTATATAAATATTTGCAGTATATTAAGAACATTTACAACTTGTGGACAAACAAGTATGGAATGGCTTGGGTAGAAAATAGTCATGATTTTTTTAGAACATCATTATTTGGTGATAAGGAGGGGTCAAGTGTAAACTTCCTAGTTGAAAATTTGAAAACATGTGCCCTCCCTGGCGGCACAACAGGTTCAAGGACAGAGCTATGAAGCTACTGCAGCCACTGCAGCATGAATTCGATCCCCGGCCAGGTAGGTGACCCACATGGCGCAGCAGACCTCTCCTGTCCCATCTGCTGCTCCCCTCAGCAGAGTATTTTAATTGATCCATCTGCTCTGTGTCCCACTCTGTCTCTGGTGAATCCTCTCACCCTAGCACCTATGGCCTGTACCCCAGTTCTGTATGTATAAATAAATAAATCTTTAAAAAATGAAAACATAGATCTGAATATGGTATGCATAATAATAATTTGTTACCTTGCAATAGTAACCTAACTAGTTATTTCCCCTATCAAGGAAGGAATTATTTGTCTTTGGTTGAATTTCTTCAAGGTCAATAGCTGGCAATGTTGAACATGTAAAGCCCTGAACCCTAGTTTTGAAAGTAAAACTCCAGGACTCCCAGCATCAGAACCACCTGGATATTTCTTAAACTTCTTAAAATTCCCTATTTGGGGTCCCAGACTACACATACTGCATCAGAAACTATGTTTGTAGAGCCCAGCTATCTGGGTCAGAACAATCCCACCCCATTTACTTAATCCTAGGAACTACTGTTCAACATAGCCAGTTGCCCCGTTCCACTTCAAGTAAATAACATTCAAAGGATGTTCATAAATGTGGAGGGCTGGTAAAAGAAAGAAAGAAAGAAAGAAAGAAAGAAAGAAAGAGAGAGAGAGAGAGAGAGAGAGAGAGAGAGAGAGAGA
>NW_004567128.1:10043633-10112181 GCF_000260355.1 Condylura cristata
AGAGAGAGAGAGAGAGAGAGAGAGAGAGAGAGAGAGAGAGAGAGAGAGAGAGAGAGAGAAGAAAAAAAACCCACAAAGTTCATCTTAATAGCACTTCGCACCTATAAACGAATACATGCAAGTATGGCATTTTGGGGAAGATTAGTATCATTTTCCCCACAATTTACAATATACCTTTCTTCTTTGCTAATGCGACTATTAGCTATTCATTGCATGGAGGAAACCCAAAATGTGACACTGACATTAACATTTTAAATTTTAGGCAATTTATAGCAAGCAGTAAGCTCTCTGGAGGCCAGCTTGATATTGCTTTGAGGGCCACTTCTCAATTTCTTATACAAAGAATATCTAGGCATTGTTCTTTTCTCATCTCAAACGCTATTCCTCCTGGGAAGAATCCATTTGAACCATCCCTTCTATATAATTGACTATTTATATGCAGCTATTACTGGCAAACTTCACACTCTCGAGGGCCGCAACCATGTCTGGGCCTGATTCTGGAATACTTTTATGCAGGAGATGACAATCTAACCATGGAACAACTCCACGCTGGTTTCAGTAAATCTTCTATGGAAAAAACGTTATCAAGAGGCACACTTGGGTCTACTGCAGTCCTGCTCTCCCTCAATCCCCCCAGACAAATGCCCCTGGAAATAGTTGGTAAATTCTAATAAATTTCCGAGTGAGTGAGTTCCCCTGAGTTTCCAGGTTCGTGTCTGTTCAGTGTTGGTTGTGGCCCTCGAAATAGCTAAAAATCATTTTATGCCATCAGTTGGAATTAGAATCTGTAACATTTCAAAATCAAATGTATTTTCTAACTCACAAATATCTTTACATTGCATTTTAATCTGCACTTTCTGGAAAAGTTGTATTTCATGTCCTAACATTTGCTTACCACTTACCTTATATATGTTTGATATTTGTGAGTCAATACATAACTACTCATTAAAAAACATTTTTAATCTCCTGAGTAATGGCTTTTTAAATAACAAAGGAAAAAATCTAACCACTTTTATAAGAACATAAATATTAGTATACAATTTAAGCAAAATTATTCGTAAGTTTGTGATGGTTATTTTTGTGTGTCAACTTAACTGGGCCACAGGTCCCAAATATTTCATCAAACATTATTCAGGATGTTTCTATGAAGGTGGTTTTAGGATAAGAGTAGTATTTAAACTGACTGACAGACATTCCAAACAACAAAAAAAAAGATTCACCGCCATAATGTGGCAGGGCCCCACCGAAAACCAGAAGGCCTTAAAAGAATCAAGGCTGAGTCTCCCTCAAGCAGGAAGGCAACTGCAAGCACACTTCTTTCAACTCAACTGCAGCTCTTCGGCTGCTTTCCACACTACTGACCACCCCATCAGATGTTGCATGTGCCAAGCCTCGGCATCGTGTGAGCCAATTCCTTGCAAGGAATTTTACTCTCTCAGGGTGTGTGCATGTGCCTGTCTGCGCGTGAAAGCAGTGCTGGATATAATGTCGAGGCTATATGCATATGTGTACACAGATATGCTCGAAGTAGGAAGTCACATGAGCATACTGGTCCCTTCTCTTGGCATTTAATGACAACCAGTCTACAATGGTGATGTGATGGCATTCTCCAAGAGAAACCGTGCCCTCGAAAGCAACCTCGTAGTGTGCTTATTTAATGATCCATGGGCCGTGCCCCCCACCCATAGAGAAATTCTCCCTAGGAAAAGAAGTGGCCTTTAAAATCAAGTCGGCTGTTATCTGCTTGACACATGCTCAGCATGGACAGTCTGGAGAGATGAATGCACTGGACACATCTGGAAGGATCTTGCATCGCCTTTCGTGGGGTCATACTTATAATTTCTTATTTTAGTACCTGTTTCTCCCTGAGCAGTAGAAGACATGCCCATCAGTTCATTGCAGACATTACTCCAACTATGGGAAAGTAAACCTTAATCTTCTTGGCATACATTGTTTAGCACCTGAAAGAAATGATTTCTACATCACACAGCTTTACTCCTATATGAAAACTAAAACTCTTTGGGAAACATCTGAAAAACATTTGCAATTTGGATGACCTCTTCTTTTGATTTTTCTTCAGCTATGTTTTTTAGGGAGAGCCATGTATTAAAAAAAATCATAAATATTCAGCATTATATCTGCAAAGAGAACAGTGAAAAGACATGAACATTCTGGCCTGAGACAAATTCAATGACAGAACCAGTACACACACTGCAATCCAGGTAGCAGTTTCAAGAGCTGAGTTGTGATTAAAAAATTAGTATTCCTTGCAAACTAGTACAACCACTATGGAAAACTGTTTGGAGGTTCCTCAAACTGCTAAACATGGAGCTTCCCTATGACCCAGCAATCCCACTCCTAGGTATCTACCCAGAAGACACAAAAACACTGATTGAAAAAGATACTTGTACCCCCATGTTTATTGCTGCTTTATTTACAATTGGAAAAACATGGAAGCAGCCCAAATGCCCAAAAGTAGATGACTGGATTAGAAAGATGTGGTACATATATACAATGGAATATTACTCAGCAACCAAAAAAGAGAAACACATGTCTTTTGCAGCAACTTGGATGGAGCTGGAAAAGATCATGCTGAGTGAGATAAGCCAGAAAGAGAAAGAAAAATACCGGATGGTTTCACTCATAGCAGGAGTATAATGGACCAGGCGAGAAAATAACAAAAATAATGAACAACCATAGACCAGAGACATTCTGTGGGGGTGGAGTGGGGAATGGGATCAAAAACGGGGGGGGGAAGGGAGGGAAATGCACGGGACTATGGTGGTGGCACAGGGGTGATTTGGTGATGGGAAACCCATGGGGATTACAATTGAGATGAAAAAAAAATGTGAAAAATGATGTAAAAATAAACTTTTTAATAAAAAAAAAATTAGTATTCCTAAAACTGATAAACTATCCCTTCTCTCAGAAAAGTTCAGAATTTCATTTATAGCTGAACACATATGGGCTTTCATTTTGTGTTCTTCAAACTTGAAGTAGCACATTAGTCATTAGGTACAATCTCAGGTCAGATTCCTAAAAAATGTCCAGTCCTGTCCAGAAGACACAACAGAGGAGGGAGTGGGGGAAACCAGAATGACAAAGATGGAAAGCAGCCTGTATTGTCAGATAATGTGAAGAGAAACAAAATGGGAAAATTGAGTAACACTTTAATAACCAACTTCAATTGCTAAAAATGATCAAGTAAGGAACAGCGAGGCCATCTGAAATGTGACCAGGTTAAAAAACAATATTAACTCATAGACAAAGAGATCAAGTAATATGTGAAAAGAACTCTCCCTAAAATAAAGACCAAAAAACATTAGCACATATTGTAGAGGAAAGATGATGAAAATTTTCTGACATGACACAGTCGTAACAGCTAATCTTCCCCTGCCACGTGGTCCCTTTCTTTCCTCATCTCCTCCCTCCCTCCCTGTTGCCAAGTCTGTTTCTGTTATTTCAGCCTCCACATAGGTCTACTTCAGCCCTGTGCACATGCTGTTCCCTCTGTCCTACAACCTCTGCCTGCAGGGAGACAATTGGGTTATGCCCTCTCACCCTATCAGAGAAACTGCCCCCTTTCTCTTTCTCCCTCACTCTGAGGCACAATGAGAACTATACTATCCTGCAGTTGTACTTCTGGTTATATATCCAAGGGAAACAAATCATTATGCTAGGTGATCGAAGCCAGAAAAAGCAAGCAAATACTGTATGGTATCGTTTATATGACTTTTCTCTCTCACTCCAACTTTGCCATGTTGGAGAGGCCCACATGCAATCACAAAGGAGTTTAGAGCATGACCCCAACAGCCTGTAAGGGGTTGCATCCTGTGAGTATGCACACGAGCTTGCAAGTGAATCCTTCTCCCGTCATGACGGAACCCTACAACGTGGACACCAACTGCAGCTCCAGAGACCCAGAACCGAGCAACCAGACAATCCATGTTCACACGACTGACTCACAAAATCAAGAGACAATAAAACTGCATTATTTTAACTCACCACATTTTGGGAACAATTTGTTAACCAATACATATACCCAAAATTCTTGCTAAGATGCTGATTTGAGGTCATGAAATATATAGATCAATACACAGGAAACGGAAATCTTTACTATGTTGTCTTCCAGTTTCTGAAAACACTTAGAGAGTCTCCGGTTACTTAGGTCGGCTTTGATTTCATGAATTGGCATTCTGTAGCACTCAGTCCAATGCATGTTGTATGCCTCATTAGATTTATACTCAGGCATTTCACTTTGTGGAGCTATCGAAATTTTTCAGAATTTGAGTTTCCAATTATTTATGGCTACTCTCCACAACTGTAATTGACTTCCGTGTTTTCACCTAGTGAGCGTAGACCTGGCATTTCTAAGGAGTTTTTGTACATTACTTAAGCATTTTCCATCAACAATTCTGTTGTTTGGGAACAGACAAAACTGTATTCTTCCCTCGCAATTAATATGCTTTTTCTTCTCTGTTCTTACTTCACTACCCAATACAATGTTGAATAGGAGTAGTAAGAGTAAATGCCTTGTTCCTGATCTTTGAGGGGAAGAGTTTGCCACTTCCCAGTAAGTAACTTGAGCACCAAGTACGCAGCTGCCCTTCTCCAAGTCAAGGACATTCTCTTTTATTTCTACTTTGCTCACTTTTCTCATGTATGGATGTTGAATTCTGTCATGTTTATGTTTTTTTATATTGTTAAGATGGTAGAAATCATTAATTGACATTCAAATATTAAAACAACCTTGCCTGATCAAACATGCCATATGAACTTTTATATGTGGATGGATTTTTGTGTGAACGTATTGTCAGGAATTTTTAGACCTCTGTCTTGAAGGTCCTGATATTAGTATATAGCTTTATTCTTTTGAAACTGTCTTTGCATGGATTTGATATAAGAACATTGAGAGCCTCATAATGAGTTTGGAAGAATTTCCTACTTCAATTTTTAGATGATATTGTATAGAAATTGATATCTCTTCCTTAGATTTTTGTTTGCCAGTGAAACTATCTTAGACTGCAGATTTATTTCTTGGAAGAATCTAAGTATCAGTACAATCACTTTTAAATTTCTAGTTACTATTATTTATTGTTTGTATTTCTTATATTTTATTGACATAATATTGCATTACAACATTATGTAAGTCTTAAAAAGGTAAAGAACAGAACTGGACTTTCAGCAGTGAACTTAGTGTAGTATATACACGTATTGAATCTCAACCTCTTTAGCACCTATGGCATTGTTCCGGTTAACAATTTTGTCTTCAGCAAATGTTGACAGTTTGTGATCTTTGAAGGATTCTCCATTTAATTTAAACTGTTGAAATTATGATCAGAGAATTGTTCATTAGATTCTTTTATTATATGTTTGCTTTTTAGTTTTATTGAGGTATATTAAAATTATTAGACATTTAAAATGGACAATGTTATGATTGGATTTACATATACATTATGAAAAGATTGCCACAATCCAGTTAACAAACGTACACTCTACCTCACAACATACATTTATTTATTTATTTATTTATTTATTTATTTATTTGGTGAGAACATTAACTCACTTAGCATCCTACTCTCTTAGCAAATTTTAATTACACAATATATTGTCATCAGCTATAAACACCATGTTATGCATTAGCTCCTCAGAAATTATTCATCTTAAAACGGAAAGCTGGAACTCTTGTAGCAGACAGCCCCATTTACCTCCTGCCCCTAGCAACCTTACTTACTTATTTTGACATGTTCAGCAATTTTTTTTTATTCCAAACACACATATAAGTGAGACCTTACAGTATTTGCTTTCTTTATTCTGGCTTAGTTCACCTAGCGTAATGATTTGTTTCCCTTGGATATCCAGCCAGAAGTACAACTGCAGATAAAATAGCTCTGTTTTTAAATTCTTGACGACCCTCCATACTGTTTTCTATAGTGGAGGCATCAATTTACTTTCCCACCAACAGTGCACAAGAATTCCTTTTTCTCCACATCTTTGCCAGCATTTACTACCTCTTGTCTTTTATGATAATCAACATCCTAACACATATGAGGTGATTTTTGACTGCAGTTTTGATTTGCACTTCCCTGATGATTAGTATGGTAAGCACCTTTTCATTTGTATCATCTTTTAAAAGAAATGTCTTCTCAGGTCTATTATCCATTTTTCAAAAGATTTATTTATTTATGCATACAGAACTGGGGTACAGGCCAGAGGTGTGGGGGTAGGAGGATTCACCAGAGGCAGAGTGGGGAGGAGAACAGGCAGATCTACTGAAATACACTGCTGAGAGGCGCAGCTGGTGGGTCAGGAGAGGTCTGCTGTGCCATGTGGGTGGGTCACTTCCCTGGCCAGGGATCCAGCCCATGCTGCAGTAGCTGTGATAGCTTCACAGTGCTGTGCTTTAACCAGTTGCTCCACTAGGGAGGGCCCTCCATTATCCATTTTTTTAAATGGAATATTTGTTTGGTTTGGTTTGGTTTCTCTACTGAGTTGTATGAGTTTTATATATTTTCAGTATTAACCCTTCACTAAATGTATGGTTTGCAAATATTTTCTACCATCCATGGAATACCTTTTCATTTTTTATTTTTCTGTGCTGCATGGACAGTTTTGGTTTGATATGTATCCACTTGTTGATTATCATTTTTGTTGCCTTATTCAAAGCATCATACCAAGAACAATGTTCAGAAGCTTGTCCCTTCTGATTTCTTCTAGGAGTTTTAAAGTTTCAGATCTTACATGTCAGTTTTTAAATCAACTTTTAGTTGATTTCTGTATATGATGCTAGATAAGTGTTCAAATTTCAAGATTGTTTTTATTATTCCTATGAAAAATGTCATTAGTTTTTTATAGGAACTATATTGAATCTGTTGATAGCTTTTGGTACTACGGACATTTTAACACTACTAATTCTTTCAATTCATGAATCTGTGTCATCTTCAATTTCTTTCATCAGTGTCTTATACTTTTTAGCATAAAGATCATTTACCTCCTTGTATAAATTTTTCCTAAGTATTTTACCCTTTTTGATACTGTTGTAAGTGGGATCACTTTTTTAATTTTTATTTTCAATGTTCATTGTTGGTGTACAGAAATTCAACTAATTTTTCTATATTATTTTGTACTCTACAACTTTACTGGCTTTGTTTACTAGTAGGCCTTTCTAAATATTAGATCATTTCACCTGAAAATAGGACAATTTTACTTTTTCCTTTCCAGCATGGATGTTATTTCTTTTTCTTGCCTAATTTCTTCACCTAGGTTTTCCAGTATTATCCTTCACTTGTTCTGACCTTCCAGCTTTTTATTGCTAAGTAGGAAATTAGCTGTGGGATTGTCATATATGGTCTTTATTATGTTGAATTATATTACCTCTATATACAGTTTGAGAGTTTTTGATCATTAAATTATATTTAATTTTGTCAAATGATTTTTCTATAGCTATTGAGATAATCATAGAATGTTTATCCTTCATATGGTTAATGTGATGTATCACATTTACTAATTTGCATATGTTAAACTATCCTTGCATCACTGCAATAAATCATAGTTAATTATGGGGTTTACTGTACTTGGGGCCCATAGTGAAATCTACTCTTTCATTCCTGTAATGTGTGTTTCTTTTACTCTTAATAAGTCTTATGGTAGTTTTACCAATTTCATTGATCTTTTCATGGCATTAGTTTTTATTTATTTCCTCTACTATTCTAATATTTATTTTATGTTTTTTCTTCCAGTTGTTTTGGATTTACTTTTCCTTATTAGCATCATAAGGCAGCATTACTTGGGTTACTGATTGCAGAGATTTCCTCTTTAATAACATAAGCATTTCATGTACTAATGTCCCTCTAAGCATTACATTAGCGGACTGACACAAATTAAATGTTATATTTTCATTTATGTCAAGTTCAAAATATTTTCTATCTTTTCTTGTGACTACATCTTTGATTCTTGGATTACTTCAGAGTACACTCTTGAAGTCCCAAGTGATGAGAGATTTCCCTATTTTCTTTCCACTATTTAAATTTAATTCCTATTCTGTCAGACAATATACTAACATTTTTAAGATTTCATTCATTTGAAATTCATTTTATGTCCCATAACACATTCTATCTTGGTAAATAATACAAGTGCATTTGAGAATACAGTTGTTCTGCTGTTGATTGGTGAAGTGTTGTCAATTATGCTCAGTTGATTGATGATGCACAATCTTCTATGCCACTACTGAATTTTTGTCTATGAGTTCTATAAGCACTAGAAAAGGTATTTAGGTCCCTCATCACAAATGCCATTTATTTTCAAGATTTTCCTCCTATTTTTCATTCATCTGTTCCCCCTTTTCTACCTTCTTTTAGTATTTTTGAAAATTTCCTAATGTCCAATTTTATTCTGATCTTTACTTCCTTATGTGAATTCATTTAGTATCTGCTCTAAGAATTATAATATGCTCTAAGAATTATAATATGCACACTAAACTTTTCATCATCTCTATACCAAAACAATATTTTATCACTTCAAATAGTATATAAAATCTTCTCCACTACATAAGTCCCTTTACCTACTTTGGTTGATATTTTAATGATCTTATGCATAACTCTGACCAACATTGAAAAAACATTAAAAATATTTGCTTCCAACCATCAAATAAAATATAATTTAAGGAACTCAATAGAAGACTATCATATTTACCACTTCTGTTTCTCCTCATATCCAGTGTTCCAATTTATTGCTCCTATCTGGACATTTTAAGCAATATTTTTTCAGAACTAGTTAGCTGGCAATAATCAGTTTTTCTATCTTAGCTTTCCATCTTAGTTTTCCATCTTCTGAGATTATCCTTATTTCATAATTATTGCTGAAGTATTGTTTTTGTTTGATATAGAATTCTTGGTTGAAAAGTTCCTTAATCACTTTTAAATGTTCCATTCACCATTTAAATTACATATTTTCTGATAAGACTTCAGTTCTCAATGGGCTCACTGTTCCCCAATAACGTGATGTTCTGTGGATGCTTTCAAGTATCTTCCTTTGACTTTAGTTTTAACCAATTTGGTTATGACATATCTGGGCTTGTATTTTCTTTGATATTATCCTGTTAAAAACTTGAACTTCTTGTATGTTTAACAAAGCAATATCTTACAACAAATATGAGAACTCTCTAACATTATTTCCTCAAATGTATTTTTTCATATCACTATTTCTCCTCTTTATGGGCTTCCGTTTACACAAAGACTTTTTGTTATTATCTCTCAGGTTCCTGAGTCTCTGTTCTTATTTTTATTATCTTTTCTCATTATTCAACCTTTCAAATTGGATAATTTTTATTGATCAACCTAAAAACTACTGATTCTTCTCTCTCTTGCCTTCATTCTATAAACGAGTTCCAGTTATTTTATATTTTGATTCTAAAAGTAATTTCAGTGTTGATGTCTGTTGGTTTCCTATTCCCATGCAAGTAAGATTTTCCTGGTTCTTTGGATACTGAGGAATTTTGGATTATTTGCAAGTCACATTGAACGTTATATTATGGAATTTTGGGCCATATTTCGATTATATAAAGAATATTGAGGTTAGTGTTTTAGCAGGCAATCAATCCAGTTGAGTTCAACCCATAAATTGTAGCAAGCATTCTATGAGTTGTGCTTTCAATGTCAGTTCTGATTTTAAAGCCTTTCACTATTGTTTGGATTTGTTGATCATGTGTACCAGTCTGGGACCTAGGTAGAAGTCTAATCCTTTGTTTAGTTCTGAACATCTCTAATATGCTACATAGGCCAGAAGTGTGCATACAGAACTGTGGGTGAGTTGACAGAGAACATTAAGTGGTTGCATTCCCAAACTCCTCTCTCCCTATGATCTCCCCAGGACTTTGAGGAACCCAAGGGCTCTTCTTTGTAGCCCTGTAGCCAGTGAGCTGCAAATTTATCTCATTTTTCCATACATTTTCTGCCACCTTGTGTTTTGTTTAGGGCCAAGCAACAGGAATATAGAAAAAGGAAAATTTCAATAGCAATTTGCCTCACCTGTGGAGAGGTCAGCTCTTTCTGTCAGTGAGAAAGATTCCTTTCTCTACATGTATTAATGTTTCCACTGCTATATCTGCCATGGGTTGACTGGGCTGCAGCATGAGAGAAGAACAAGGAAGGGAAGGGAAGGGAAACAGTGACAGAGAGGCGCATTAGAAGACCCCTTCCTTATTTCTAGAGCCAAACATGGAGCCCTTCTCCTAGAGATCTCCCACTTCATCTCAAGCTTGATTCTTGTTTTCAAGCTATATTGTCTTAATTCTAGGTAATACTAATCAGAGAGAAAAGTGGTAAACTGCCAGGTCAGTGTTACTTTTAATTCTGATCTTCTTTCCCCTTTGTCTGCTATTGTTTACATTTTAGAGCCCACAAGTAACTGTTCCATATGTTATAACAACTTGAAGACAGTTTGGTGAGAGACACAGCCGATCCTGCTTATTCAATATTAGCCATTACTAGAACTCCTCAGATATTTTATAGATGTTGAGTCCTCATGAAAAATGTGCTGGCTAGCACACAGACAAACTGTGCAGCCATGGATTTTGCTATTTCACTACTCTCTCTCCAGATGACATTGAGTAGATACTTAATACAACTTTTGATGAATGATTGACTGAATGAATGATTAATTTAGATTGTTAGTTTTTCAATCCCAGAACTACTGATATAGTCTAAAATAGTAATAAATAACTTTTCATTTTCCCTTAGGAAACAGAAATAATACCTCATTAAGAATCATATTTAATTCAGATGTATACTTGGAACTACACAGGAAAAAAACATTTTGCATTTCTTATAGAAATACTAAACTAAAGTAAGCTGCAATTTCATCTGCCCCCACTTCCAATGAAGAAGGTAATAATTTAAACTACAGAACAAGTTGTATTTAAAAGTACCATAACCAACATTAATGCTAGGCAGGAAAAAAATCCCAGTAAACCTTACAAAGAAAAAATACTTGAAGAGGTCAGAATTAATTTGTCCCCTTAGTAATAAATGTTTTCTTTCACTGTGTTCAGGAACCTGTTTACATCATCACAAACTTAACTGGACATTCCAATTCCAATTTAGTGGCTGGATTTGGGCTTCCTCCTATGTGAGCTGTGTGGGACAACCATTTTGCCTAGTGACTGAAGTTTCTTCAGTCTTTGGCTGTAACAAGAGAGGAGGAGGATAACTGAAGTATTTTTTTAATATGTTGCTGCTATCAATGAAAAGACTGAATTGATCTACAGGCTATACAAAGGTCCAGAAAATTGATAGAGAAACTTAAGTAGTTCTTTCCTCTGTGGGGTTTAGCCTGTGTGTGTATATGCGTCCCTCAGTTTCACAGAAGAAATAAATGGAGATGGAATAGAGAAAGCAGAAGAAATAAATAGAGAAAGCACACATCACCCTAATGGCAATACACAAAATATAGATCATGGTTGGTTTTTAAGAATTAACACTGTATTACTGTCCTTCATTTCAAATCATAAATCTTAAAACAAAAGCAGCAACTTACAAATAACAAAGATGGTCTGATATCAATGGGTGTTCAGGGGGTGGGAGGGTCAAAACAGAAACATTTAATTTTAACCTGCTCCAAAGCACAAAGTTAAGTTCTCTTCAAGGTAACTAATATAATTGGATCATTATATAAAGAGCCCACAGGGATGAATAGAAAATACATACTGCAATATTCATGTGATGGCTCTTTTACCCTTGAATTTTAAGGATTTTACTTCCATAGTTTCACTATTCTGGGTGCCTTAGAAGGTTGATCATAGGCTATTTACAAGATCCAACTCTATTGTCCATGACCCCCATATTGAATTGCAGGGTGCCTCTTCGAAACTCCGGTCTGAACTACTCTTACTCAGAACAATTATAACTTCACAGTATCCTAAAGGGACCACCCTTCCTGAACAGCAAGTTTCATTGTATAGCTGACGCTAGTACTTATAATGGCTTTCCTAAAATATGAAGGCAAAAATAATTAAAAGTGAATTAAATCACAGAATAGTTTGCATCTATGCGCTAGATGACAAATCATAATATCTGAGTTCAGATATAAGATCTGCTATTGACTACATGACCCCAAGGTGTCATTTACTTTCTGTAGATCATTTTTCAACTTGAAGCTGGAAGTAACTAAGCCAATATTTTTATTTTTACAAGAAACTACATCATGTACAGTAGTGGCAATTTCAAGTACAGAATTCGGGTCTCTCAGTTCCCACCTCTTCAATTTTCTTTTTAGTAATATAAATGTAAGCTCCATAGCTACTGATTTAGGGACATGTTTTGCAGCAAAGTTACAAAAATAATTAATTGAAAAGTGAACGTTTATAATTGCCAAAAGATTCATTACTATACAAGTGATCAAATACATCTGATTAAACACACATCATTGTATAGAGAGGATTATAAATATACACATTAAATTATCTGTAGGGTTCTCCATCCCATTGGTTCTGTACTTACATGGACACACCCATGTGCAAGATGTTGAAAACTGGTTACAAATGGTTACCCAACACATAGCTGCCTCACCACCAAGCCTATCCTCTCCTGGTTCGTCCAATCCTCATCCCCCTTCCACAACTGCAATCACTACTGAGATGTTCTTTGCCCATTCTCTGAGCTCTGGGATCTGTTTTTGGTGCTCTTCCTGAGAAATTATTCTCAGAGTGTGTCATTTAAATTAGACTATCATATAATTCTTTGGTCCAAAATTGGCATTGCTAACATTCATTCCAGCAAAATCCTTTCATGTCTAGAGACCATGTTCAGTGTGCAACCCTGATAAAAGGAGGTTAGGAGGACATTTAGGGTAACATTTTAATACTGGGTCTCAAGGGTACATGAAGAACCTATATACACATGAAAATATCTTTGTGGGTTAAAAGCATCTTTTATGTGTCATACTATAAATAACAAATGTGTGACAGTTTTTAAAAATTTCTAATAAGAAAATACAAATTTTAAGGAAAATGAAATAAAACCACCATGTTCCATCACCTAGAAATAAAAACCTCGATGTCTATAGTTCCCATTTTTCCCTCTACTTACATAACCTCATATTAATAAGGAATAATACAGTAGGATCATTTCATAATGTACTTTTTTCATTTAGTATAAAATTTCTACATTTTTTGTACAATAAATTTTAATACTACCCATCCATTGGCTAGCTAGATCATAATTTATTGAGTGGGCATTAAACTATAAGATATTTGAGCCACTTTAAGGCTTTTGGCATTACAACCTTTAAATATAGTTTCAATGATTCCATTCGCTGGACTTCCATGAAATAGAATTTATTAAAAGCTCCATATATTTTTAGATAAAATAGACTGCATATATTTAATACTGTATGACAATGCTTTGTTATAAATAATTCTACAAAGTGAAGTATATGTTACTTTTAGAGTAATGGCTCTTTTACCAAAACCTATATATTTAGCAATTACTTAAAGAAACAATCAATGTTTTAAAAAGCAGTTGACCTAGAATGTCATCACCAGGCTCTAGTGGTAATTTTATGAGCCTCTCCTTATGCATAAACAGACACAAAGTGTTATAAATAATAGGTAGATGACAGGTTGATATCGATAAATAGCAAAAATTTATTTAACAATGGATTCATATGTATATCAATTTTAATACTAAATTTAATTCTACTAAAATGTAACCGAAAATTAAACTCAAGGAAATACTAATTATACATTTTCCTGTGTTTCTAAAAGACACACTTAAGATAAGTGTTCCCAGTAGGAAAAATGGTGTCCCTTACGAATCATTTGGCAGTGTCTGAAGTTATCTTAGGTAGCCCCAAATTCCAATGGTTCCAATGTTGAGATTAGGAATAATTTTAGAAAATGCTTAAAGGACGGAGTCATTATTTCACTAATATAGCTACCTCAATTTTAGATGTGAACAGAGACTACCGAAATGAGATGGCTATCACACTTAAATACCTTCCTACCCACTATCTGTATGTATTCCATCTGTATCTACACCAGAAGATGTTTAATCTAATTCTTGAAAATGACTACTCAAAGTTTGTTTTGATTTTTAAAACATCCCTGGTTCTTTCTAGTCTAGGAGTATATGAAGTGACTTTTTGTTTTAATTAACAACTGTTCTGCATATCACATTATCATATTCCTGGGTCCCACATTCTTTTCCACTGGAGTTTCTAGGACTCCCATCATTCTCTAATGAAATTAAATGCTACTATAAAAGGATTCTGAGACATTCATGGCATGTTTTCCTCCTATGAAACAACAAATTTTTCTGCTTGATAATGTAAGGAACTGATTTTTTTAAGGATTCTGAATATATTCTTAAGTATGGATTAATCATAATTTTCTCAGTCATTTGTTTCAAATATTTGTTTTTTTGTTTTTTTGTTTTTTTTGCCATGAATACATTTCTTAATTTTTAACTTTATTTTTGGGAAATTTCCTCCATTTTATCTTTACTTCTCAAGATTTTATACTAAAATTTCATTTTAAGTTATGTCTTTCTCATTTATAAGTAACACATAATAACTCAGTTTTCAGTTTTTAGTTTTTGTGTTTGTTTTACTTTATACTTGCAGTTCTGCTTTTTCTTGACTGGTATACTTTAAAAATTCCAAAAAATGAACAATTTTGGGATATTTCTGTATCTCAGTGTATGTTTTTGCAAGACTGGATCTTTGGGTTTTGATTTCAATATTTCCATCCATTCTTTGATTTATTGATTTATGTTTGCTGTTTCTGTTTATATATTTTATCATAGCTGCTATTTTTCTTCTTTTTATGTTTCATCCTTAATATATTTCACACCTTCTTTTGCCCTGGTATGTTTTTGAGTGAGTTGCCCTTGATACCAAGTACACTTTATTTGAGATTATTTTTCTGCTTTATCAAGCTTCCATTTGAGTGCTCTCAATACTTGTCTGAGCTTATGGTAATGAGAAGTCATCAATATTTTCCTTGAACTATGTGAAATGCACATTGGGAAATTTGAACTCCTCTTTCTCTTCTGAAATTCTGTACCAGGGTACCCTCCACCCAATTTCTTATCTGAAAAAAAAAAAAAGATGTTCCTTGGAAAACAATAAGCCTTCAAGTCATCTTGTCCCTGAATGTAAAAACATATAGCCAAAATGATATTTCTTCATTTTTTCAGTGCTGTTTATTTCCCTTCCTACTGTTTCCTCAAACTGAGTTGTCTTATTGGAGAATTCTCAGAATTTTACTGAATACTCTGCTAAGTGATTTCAATGATACTAGACTACAGATTTCTTTGTTTTTTTTTCTGGCACTTTTCAAGTTAATGGCATATGCTTGTCTCATTTTCACTGTCTGATTTTGTCTAACTTGTTTTTGCGCCCTTAACAAATTGATTTTTCTGTCTTATTAATTAGACTTCAAAAGAATTTCCAGTGATCTTCCTTCCATTAGTCATTGTTATACAGCCTTCCATGTGTGCCATTATTTCATTTCATTTTTATTATTCCAAACTTTCTTGTTTTGTGTAGTGTGATACTTAGATATTACAATCAAATGTACTGCTAAATTTATAATCTTTTGGGGCTGTCTTTATGGAGATAAATATACCTATTCAGGTAAATAACTACTGAAGACTCGGAGAGGAGCAACACGGCAATACACGCAGACTACGAGCTTCCCAAATGCCATCATTAAAATAAGTATAAGTATTTTCACTTTCACACCCTGAGGCACAAAAGAAGGTGGACCTACCTTTTTGAATGGACAGATTATAGCCCCTCCACTCCCCCTAACTGCAGGATACCCCTCGTCAATGTTGAGCTCCCCTCTGAACCAACATCCTTAAAGCTAAATAGATGGTTTGTGCCAAGTTTCAGTGAATCTGATCACAGACCAATCAAGATTTCCTTGTTTACTTCAGGTACAGTAACTCCAAACTCAAAAACAAAGGGAAGACACTACAAGTCACCGAGAAAAGAACTGTGCCTTATTTCTTAACAGTATAAACTTGGCCACCGAAGACATCTACAAAGAAGCTGTCAAGTTGAAAAATGATGAGTCTGAGGCATAGTATAAGAAGCAAGGAAGTTACCTTTTTAAAGTTACCTCAAATTTGTGAGTTTATGCAGCCTTTGTCAAGATTCCAGATTCTACACCTGAAGTTTAGAAAGGAATTAACTACTGGTTATTTTGAATTTCCTGACTTTTAAAAAAAATTCCATACAAGATTATTACTTATTCCCTCAATGACATGAATAGCGTGAGTAACAGTGATGTACTGATAAATGGTTAACAAGTAGATCTTTGGGGATAGAATTTCTAACTTTTCAGTGGTATAAATAATCCAACCAGACCTAATTTCAGTTTACCAACATGTCACCTGGTACAGAGTTGAAAATAGATGAGCATTAATCAACCCCCTCAAGGTGGTAGGAACCAGCCCCAGCAAACCACTGGTAAACAAATAGCTTGAAACATAACATTGCTGGAACTTCTTGGATAGCTTACATAGATGCAGAGTTGCTATTCCGGAGCCATGTAATGCATGCAATCCTCTTCTCTACAAAAGATTACAAAGTTATTGGAAGCTAAAGTAAACAACTTGAAATCCTTTTCTGGACCTATGTGACTTGGGAATAATTCCTTTTCTCCAAAACAAATATTCAAATCCCAAATAATAGCAGTTCTGTTCTTTTGAATTCCTTTTTTTTTTTTTTGATACAGTTCTTCAGGTGGTATGAACAGTTTTATCAAAATGTAAACTCTTACTATAACTTTTAACTTCTGTAATTACAGTTATTAGTGAGGATTATACAAATACCTTTTATAAGTGAAGGCAAAGCCAAATACAATTAAACCCAAGCCACTGTGAGAATAAAAACATAACTATTCCAAGGTTGTTTCCTACACTGTTCAATGACAACTGTGGTTGTGCCACTATTTAAAATGTAACTACGAAATTAATATAATGTATTATGACAAAATGCTGTGTGCATTCTTGGCAATGAGGAAATCTGAGTGGGTGGTAGAGGAAAAAAAAGCAATAGCAGAGCACAGTCTACTACAGAACTTCAGCTATTTTGAGATTTGTAAAGAATCTGTAAAGTCTTCTCAACGGACACTTCTCCAAGTTCAATATAAAATCCCATCTTCTTTTATTCCCCCAAATCTAGCTATCATAAAACTCAGCACTCAGAATTCAAGGCCTCCCCTTTCAAGTTCTAATCATTTAACTGACAAAAATGTCAACCTTGCAGTGATAATAATCCAGTAACAAGAATTAACTATGCCTTCTAGGAATAACAGGGTATTATAATAGCAGGTGCCTTCACCCAACCTTAAAACAGTAGGGCTCACATAGAAAAAGAAACTATTTGCATAGCTGGGAAAGGGCATGTCATCTAGCAAACTCTGGATGATCAGCTGGGCTTCCATTTGCTCTAGGCCAGAACTACTCTTGCTAAATGCTATGAATGAAGTTCTCAATGCAACTTAACCTCAATTTTTGCACCCAATGCTCCCGCATTACAATGTTTGGGAAAATGACCTTATCAAAAGGGAAAGCTCTTGTTACAAGTTGGGTTCCCTAGTAAATCCTCTGAGGTGAAGTTAAGCATGTAGCAAGTTTATTAAGGAGTGTCCTTGGTCCCAAGACTTCAAAAAGAGAGGGAAGGATTCATAGGCAGGCAGAGGTAGAGAAAGAGGTTAAGCTATAATGCAAGCCTAATCATACCCTCAGTCAAACCCATACTGAGGCTTAGAGTGTAACAGCATCACAGAGTGGTCTTGAGGCATGCCAAAATGCCCATGCTTTGTACTTACACACCACTAAATAAACGAATGTAAGCAACCTGAGGAAAAGCTGTGACTTTGGAAAAGACTGCTCTTCACAATGGCAGAACTCCCTGACGGGGCTGAACACTACACGCTGCCTGCTGGCAATACTCCCAGCAGCAGAGAGCACAGCTCTCAGTGAAGAGAGATTTGGACAATGCAACAGTGTCTGCTGCTTGTCTCCAAACTAGATCTCTGGAACACTGGTCTGCCTCAAGACTATTCACTTTTGCAATAAATTTTCTTCAGAGCATCTCTGTCGAGACAAGGAGGAGAGGAACAGGGAAAGAGACACTTCCATGGCTCTGAAGGCACAGCTGCCTTTCACACCAACATGACTTCCATGAAGTCCGTTCCCAGGGGTGAGTCCATTCAATGCCACTCTCCTCTCCTTAAAAGCACAATGCATACTCAGTCTTATTTGACCCAACCACTGCTCCAACTTTAAATATGGGTGTCTAGCTCACCTGCCTTATTCAAAGCTAGGGTTTAAATTTTGTCGGTGCACTAAACTTAAAAGAGTAATAAACGATCACCTCTGATAAGGCCATAAGCCACAAAGGGTGGGTTTTTCCTTTCAGGCCTGAATCTTAAAATGCCGGTAGTGGCCCTCCCTGGTGGCACAGCGGGTTAGGACACAGGTCTGCAAGCTAGGGGCAACCACTTCAGTGCGAGTTCGATCCCCACCCCAGAGCTGACCCACATGGCATGGCAGACTTCTCCTGTCTCTCCCACTACTCCCCTCAGCAGTGTTCTTTGCTGATCTACCTGCTCTGTCCCCGCTGTCTCTGGTGAAGCCTCACCACCCCTGCACTTCCAGCTTGTACCCCCGTTTTGTATGCATAAATAATTTTTTTAATACTAGTAGTCCCCCAAGAGGTGTTGCATATGTGGCAACTCCTCATTGCTCTCAGTGACATCCACTTATCACGTTGCTTTTGGGGATGAGAGGGCACAGCCGAGACACCACATGAGGCTACTGGATTAAAGGAGTCACAGTATGGAATGGGGAAAGTGGGAAGGTAAGCAGAGAGTGGGCCAGAGAAAGGCTACAGCGTAAGATTCCTGGTTCCCAAATTTTGCTTGCATTTGGCCCTTTGTGTAATGTCTTCCCAGCAGCCCTGGGAGTGGGAGAAGCACCAAAGTATATTTCATGCAATCACCGGTGGGAAATAGAGTTTATAAGTTCACCAATTTTTTAAGTAATAAGGAAACAACATCACAATATCACAACTTAATATTCTCTTGTAGAAAGGCAAACGCAAACAGTTTTAAAAATAAATCACTGTGCAATGCTATCAGGAAAGAGTTCTAAAGGTCAAATTGACAAAAATATCAATTATGAAGCGATCCACACATACACATATGCCATTCCCTCCACCTCAATTTTCTTAATTTTCAAGCATTCCTGTCCTTCAACTCTAAATTAAACTCCTACTTCATCCATGAATTAAACTCCTACTTCATCCAATCCCTTTTCCTACCCAGCTGTCTAATGCTTGACATCTCTTAGAATACTTGGCCCCATCATGTAGTTGGCTGTATAACTACTGAGTACCCTCTATGTGCCAAGTACAAGACTTATAAACATCACAAAGCTTCTCAGATTGAATTCTGACATGCACCCTCTTAGGCAGTTTAGACTATTCCCATTTGACATATAAGAGAACAGAGACACAGAGAAGTGAATTAGCGCAGCAGATAAAATAGGAAAAGGTGTTCAACCATGTTCAGAAATACAACAAGCCTGGGGTCCTTCTACTCTGCTGCCTACATTGGGTATGTGTTTCATTTCCCCAGGTATATCACTGGGAGAGAGAACTACAGACAATGTCCCTTTCTTATATTTCCCTGTACTCACCACACATCATCTTGAACACCAAAGAACACATACTGTCCTGTGTATAGCTGAAAACAACAAGCAAAAGTCATATGAGATAGGGAGGTCAGTATGAGCTTCCTGTAAGTCTTCAAACTTATTCCCGAGAATGAAAGACAACAAAAAGCTATATAGTTCATAAAAAGGATTAAGAACAATTATGTATCAACCTTTCTCCATTTCCAAGCGCTAGTGCTAATTTGTGACACAGTTAAGACCTTGACAGTCTCACACAATAATACAGAAAGCATGTGACTGGGAAAATCTTTTAAGAGTAAGAGTTATCGATGGCATGAAGAAGCTTAACACAGATACATGTCAGGTAGCCTTTATTAAAATAAATTGAAATTATTTATCTTCAAGTGATAACAAAACAAATGGAAATAGCTGGCCATTCCCTTGAATATATAATGAAGGATTACCCTCACACCCACATGTATACCCTTAGTGGGCATGGCACTGAGGGAAGGCCAAGGAAGTGACAGCTCCTTAATTACTTAGCACTCGGTGACAAATTGGGGAAACTTGTTCTGGAAGCTGTAGGGAGGGGGGAGATAGTAGAATGGTTTAAAAGTCTCTCTCTCTTCTCTATTATAGGTTTCACAAAGCATGCATTTTTATTTCATTGTTAAAGATATACAAACCCAAAGAAATAAGATTCACTAAATACCAGGCTAAAAGCCAAATGAAGGGTTTTGGTTCATTTAGTACCTGAATCAACACTATTTTACCTATCAAGGCAAACCTGAAACCTCCTTTTACCAATTTCTCTTGTGATAAGAGAAAAGCAATTAGAAGCAAGCACCAAATTTTATTCATCATTGCCCCAGATAGTCAAACTTTACGGCAAGAAATATTTTACATAATTTTCTTAAATCATTACCCTGTAAGCAGTCACACCCTTCTTCTAGAGTTATGACTCAAATTATTTATCAGATTACATCAGAATACCATACAGAATTTAGTAATGATAGCTGTATGCAATAATTACATGCTACATTGCCTCCACTGGAAACCATGGTAACTGATCAGTTTCTGGTTCAGTGTACCATCCTAGCTGAGGTGGTACAGAGGAAAATTAAAGTCCTCTACCCATCACCACATACATTCAATCTTGAGATAACTGCAAAGGGGCTATTTGTTTGTAATTACGCTAATAGAGAGTTTTAATTATAGCCACAATTTCCCCTGGGTTTGCTTTGTGCTTGCAATTATGGAAGGGGGAGATGGGAAAGGAGGGAATAAAGTTAGGGAAAGGAAGAGAAAGTGGAAGAGCCTAAGAATATAGAAATGTTTAAATAGTAATTTTGTTTATAGGAAGAGCTACCCTGATAAGGAACAAAACTATTTCCTTGGAAACCTATGAAATGATAGTAAAATATGGCCCTGATTTTTAGGATGCTCAAGACTTAGAGACTATCACCTCCATCCCTCACTTATGAATTCTCGGAAGCTTCTTCCCTGGTGAGTCATCTTGCCCCCACGGTTCTCCATTTCATTGCTAGATGTTGTCATAGCCAGGAAGGGCTTCCAAATCCCTCGGATCAAAATCTGGCTCTAGACATCTAGCACTGTCATCCTTGAGTTGCCCCTATGGGGCTGCCCTTTATCATGCCAGGCCCTTCCTTGCTCCCTCTTACCTGATCAGCATGCACTGATTTCCAAGATGATATTGGCATGTATCTGTTTACATGCACATGGCTTATACATACAATAGCCATGTCCCATGTAACCCCTGGGTTATCCACTCCTTTAGAACCACCAGCCCTTGTCTTTCTTGTTCTCAAGAGTGAGTTTAATACTTACTTCCTTACACAACCCCATGTATTATCTTGCCTCCAAAAAGAAATAGAAGGTAAAATGTGTCTGGCTTTGGGCTTGTCCTACTGACTATGAACTCAAAAATATTTGATGAGAAAGGATGGAAACTATCAAGTAATATCTCCAAGTAATATCTCCCCCAAAACCTGTGAAGAAAATGGTCCTACCACATTTCAGATACCTCTTAATGCAGTGCAATCATGACTTCTTCAGGTCTCGGGACCTGTTTTCAAAATCTCTCATCACCTAATTATTTCTCTTAGACATACCACTTGATAAACACTCCATCTTAAAATGTGGTGTATAGAAATGAGCAAGAGTTTTCAGGTGTCATCTAACCATTACAGACACATTTACCCACAGGTGTGATCAAAACAGTGTTATCCTAGAAGACCAGCTGAAGCCACTGGTCAAACAGCCCCCTGGCATGATGATGCTTTGCTATCTTGTCTCTGTAATGGAGACCTGAGGCAGAAGTGACAGATGCCAAGCTTCTAAATTTTACTGTGCGGACACAACCCTGAAGGATCTGGCTAAAATACAAATCGGGAAGCTCTCCCCGGGGGTGCAACAGGTTAAAGCACTGCATTATGAAGCTCTCCGAAGCCACTGCACACAAGTTCGATTCCCAGCCAGGGAGCTGACCCCACATGGCATGGCAGACCTCTCCTGACCCACCCACTGCTCCCCTCAGCAGTGTATTTTAGTAGATCTGCCTGTTCTGCTCCCCGCTCTGTCTCTGGTGAATCCTCTCACTCCCTGAACCTCTGGCCTGTACCCCAGTCTGTAAGCATAAATAAATAAATATTTTATTTAAGATGGACAGACTCATTATTTTCCTTATCTGTAAAGTAGACATAAATAGATCTTGAAGAGTTGCTATAAGAGTTAAATAAAATAATGTAGTTGGAATATATTGGGGATGTGAACAAATACTTTTTCAATGAGTGGATTTCTACCAATGGTAGTTAGAGATTCATACTGAATTTATAGGAAGGAATAAATGGCCTTTTTCATGGAAATGGCTTCTAAGCCAAATTTCCTCTCATCCAAGACTTTTACAGTTGATTTTTTTAAACCTAAATACAGGACTTAACATTTATAACTATTAAATTTCATCTTGTTAGCTTTGGCCAGAGTTCCAGCCTGTCAAGATTGTTTTGAATTAAGATTCAGTTACTTAGTGTATTAGCTATTGCTCTAAGCTTTATGTCATCTGCAAATTTGATAAGTATGCTTCTATGTCATTATACATATCATTAAAATGTTGAGTAGGACAAGACCAAGGGCAGACATACTATACATTTTATTTGTTTTGAAAGAAGGAAGGGTGGGAGCAGGAACTAGAAGAGCCTGACAAACCATAAATCCACTTAACTAAATATTGCCCAGCCTACATTTCTCCATCTTCCTACAGATTCCATAAAATATTTTTTGTGAAATATATTAAATCCAATATGTCTATGGAATTTCCTCATATATTTCCATCTAAAACATGAAACAAGATTAATTTGACATAATTTATTCTTTTTTGTTTGTTGTTGCTTGAGATAACATTAGTTCACGACTCTGTATGTCTTACATGATTACATTTCCTCACCATGCCCCAATGCCATTCTCTCTATCCATCACCAGAATGGTGGTTAGCAGCAGAGCTGGAGGGGGGAGGGAATGGGTAGAAGTGATATGACTTATTTGGCAGGCAAGAATTCTACCACTGAACCCCGCATGCTGACATCACTTATTTGTAGTGAATCAATACTAACTTCTAGTAATGATGGCTTCTAAGTACTCAATCACAATCTATTACAAGTTATTTCATAATTCCAACAAGAATGGGAGAGAATTATGGGTGCCTTGCTGGTGGGTGTGGCCTGGTAACTACACTTGAAGGGGATGAACTTACAGCTCTAAATCATGTACAATGTTGTAAACCAGTGTTTGGTTTACAACATTTCTACAAACACATCAACTTACTCCTTTTCTATGAACAGGCACTAATGGTTGAAATTGTTGCATTTGTTTGTTCTGATTGCTATAGAAAATAAAATTCCAAGCACTAATAAAAAAGAATTAGTGTGATAGTCATAGATAGCAGCTGATTTTGTGACTATTAGAAATACGTTTTCAAAATTCTCACAAATGACTTATATTTTATCCTATGCAAACACTTTTTCCTCTATCCCTGTAGTAATCCATCTAGTTCTGGAGAGAGATTCATTTATAGCAGCTAAGGTTACCTTATTCTGAAATTTCTGTTTCCTTCCCTCTTACTATTTTCAATCCTATTTCCTATGCTTTTAGTACTATAGTCCTTAAAATAAAAAATCCGAAACAAGAATTGAGCAATCCTGGTCACTGTATCTCCTGCAATCCATGTATACATGCGTGCACATGCTAGCATACACCATACATGAGATGCCTGAGTTATTTTGGTTTTTTAGACATTTATTTATGTATACAAGAATTGAGGTAGGACAGGTGTGTGGGGAATGAGGGTTCACCAGAGACAGAGTGGGGAGCAGAACAGCCAGATCCACTGAAATACACAGCTGGGGGAAGCAGCTGACAAGACTGGAGAGGTCTCTACGTCATGAGGGTCACCTCCCTGGCTGGGATCAAATTCAGGCTGAAATGGCTGGTGATACTTTGATAGCATTGTAATATTAACCCCTTTGCCACCAGGGAGGCCCCCTGAGTTACTTTTGGTTTAATACAACATAGGATAACACAAAGTTCCTATCTAATTCATTTAATAGAAACAACATGATTGCATGTAGATATAAGTAAGAACGGTTACAATGTGGGCTCAGAGAGGTCACATAGCTAGTACAAGTTGGCATACAGATGCTACCACAGTTGACAGATACAAGACACAGGCCTGGCAAAGACTATGTAGAGAACTTCAGAAGGACAAGAGTGGATGGGAGTTTAGGGTGATACCGAAAAGCATATGGAAAAAAAGCACTTTTATTCATTCCAAAGTAAACAGACTCTTGTTCACAATGTTTTCCCCCCTCTTAGAAACTCAAAGTTGTCCTAGGTGTTGAATTTTCCTTCTAACCTGTAAAAGTCTTGATTAGTTTGGAAAGGACTCAAGAAAATGAGTTTGGATCCTACACAGCCAGCGACCATGTAGCCAAGGAAATTCCAATCATCTGACAGACTATACATGAAAGGCCACAGACTTTGCCCACTACTTCACACCCCTGAAGCTAGGACCAGACACTGAAATTTCTCCACACATGCATCAGAAGAACCAAATTATTTCACCACCATTCCTGTCAAAAGAACTGCTTGGTCATGCCAACTACTGTTGCTTATGCCTTCCTGCTCCTCAGTGCACATATATCCCTCTGGCAGAAATTAGATCACATGAGAATTAAGCTTCAAGGGTATCTGGGGAATGTCTTTACCATTCCCATCTCCAAGGTACTGGAGTCAAAACGGAGTGATATTGACCAAGTACCTCCGCTGTGTAATCTGTAACAGAGAACTGTCATCTGGATGCCTATTATCCTTTTTAAGAACTTCAACTCACAACTCATACAAATGTACAGGAGTGCTCCTGCATGCACTCCTGGAGCAAAGACCTCATCAGCGCTGGCATCATCTCAAAGCATTTGCTCTCTTCTAATATAAATGTTCCAGAACAATGAATGTTCAGCATATACATTGCCCAGCTCGTATTTTCCCTATGGCTTGTTTCAACAGCAATTAAGGACTTGAGGGTTTCTTGGTTCTGTTTTTCATGTTTATAAAAATTCTGGTGGTGTTGAAAGGACAGATGAATAGACTCTTAAAGTGTGCAGGAAAAGCAAAGACAGAACTTTCAATTCCATAAAGCATCACACAAACTCTCCTTTGTTGCCAGCACAATCTGCCGCTGGCTTTAAAAACAATAACTGCATCTTTTCATTTCGCTTTCTTAAAAAAATTATTTGCCCCTGTTCTCAGGGAGACAAATTTTCATTTTCTTCCTATGCTTTCAAGAATTTATGAATCTCAGAAGTCAACTATTAGATGAAAAAGGATATCACTGAAAGGAAAACATGAAGTATAGATCTGGGAGACAAATGAGCTGAGGGAAGATCAGAGGTATTTTAAAGTTATTACTGATTCCTTCTCCAATGTGGAAGCCAAAGGTTTACAATTCCTAAATTAAGGCCAGAAGGTAACATTAAAACATTGTATTTTATTCTGTACTACTACAGAGGCTCTGTGTGGTGGAATCCCGAAATTACCACAGAAAAGGAGATCTGTGCATTAGGTCTCACTCCCCTCTCTTGGGGCCTGAACACATCTCAGTGAGTGACACCATATTAAAGTTTACTTTGAAAGTGAAAGATATGGAAGATGGAAGGTGAGGGCCAAATACCTGTGTTGTGGATGCATCTACTCACATGGGCAGAGGACACTTGCTTGGTCCTCGAAGAGATAAGCACAGGGCATCTCTCACCAAGCAAATGATCTGGTCATTGCTTAAAATATGTACAAAGCATTATGGGATCTATAGCACTACACAAGAGGTTCCCATATATTCTTGCTTTTAAGGCAAGTCTTTTCCCCAAAATTATCTCTCCCTTATATTAGGTTCCTTACTAATTTACCATACCAAATTTTCAATAAACAGGATTTGAACAAATTACTAATTGGCAAGAAGACCCATAAGAATAAATCAATGAGTCTCTAGAATGACCTACAGGTTTCCAAAACCCAGATTGCCAAACCCCACCCCTGGAGTTTCTTACTCAGCAGGTCTAGGGTGGAGCCCAAGAATTTGTTGTTCCAATAAATACCAGGTGATGCTGTTGCTGGGTATTTTGAGATGACTACCGTATCAATGCTAGGTTACATCCATGATTCTCAACTCTGGTTCTACATTAGCATCATCTGGGGACATTTCAAAAACTAAACATTTGGGGTTCCCTCCCAGATTAGTTATGCTACTAGAGAAGGACCTGCCAGAGTGCCTTGCCAGTCATTTTTCTACTTTTTTTGGTAATTCCAGCATGTCGCCAGGGTTAAAGCGCTGGCTTTAAATAAATACCAATCAATTTCAGCTAAAATAATCAGTTTTTGAAAGAGGCAAATACATTTGACCTAGATTCAATAATTATTCCTGGGGCATATGACCTTACATTTGCAAAAGATGATACGTGGTAATTTGTAGAAATCACTAATATATGCCTAAAGGAAAGAAAGAAAATAAAGAAATAACACACCGCTCTAATCACACAGGAATGAATTTTTGCAGCTTGAGTTAAAGTTTCTAGCAGCAACACAACAGAAAATGATACATCTTGAACAATGTGCGTGGAATAAAATAGTTATCTTTTGGAAAACCATATTAAAAGGACTGAAAGGAATGGCTGGCTCTGATGAACAAGAGTACAGTTGCACTGAAGATGTAGGTGCAAAATTTGAATTAAATTATTTCAAAAATGGGAGTTAGGTCAAAGCAGTATTTCTGAAGTAAATGATAGTTCACATAATGTGATTTTACTCATATGTAAACTATTAAATGTCTTATATTATCAGTAGATGTGTGTCCAATTTATAGCTCTATAGATTATGCAATTAAGTTAACCGATTTTTTAACTCATCTATTAAGTAATGCACACATTATCTCATTTAGTTATATTACAAAATTTTTGGCAGGGAGAATCACTGATGTCTTTCTAGTGGCAATGGGTTTGAAGTGGTCTTCACACAATAACAATGAATCACCAATTCATTCAAGAACAGAGACACCTTATAAGCAGAGGAAACCATATGAAGGAATGGTATTAAGAAAGCTAAAATTTGATAATGAAGACGCAAGCTGAAGAAGCAATACATTGGTAGAGCCTTAAACTTCAGGATAAGGAATTTTTCCCTTTATTCAGGCAATTTTCTGAATGATGTCTACTGCTCGTTGTTCCTTACCCCCTCTTCAGTCTTTACTTCTCTTCAGAGAGACCTTAAGACTTTCAAAGATGATTCCAAATGATGTCTTAATGCATTAATGCTCATCCTTATCTGAAGTTATGAGTCAAGGAGTCCAGTGGGCAGTTAAGAGTTCCTAAAGAAGAATATGATTTGCTACATGAATTTAGTACTTTAATTATCTGTTGGTGTCCAGCAAGCATCCTAAAACTGAGAGGCTCACAAAAACAACTCATTATCCCCACTGTTCTGTGGACTGACTAGACCTTTCTTCTCCTTCTCATGAGGTTGATTGAGACTCAGGGATAGATACCTGGGAAGCTCACATAACTATATTGTCCAGACAAACAGGTCACAGGGACAGGCCAGACTGAAGGGGTGGGGGCAGGAAATACATATTTTTGAATGAATGAGCACACACAATCACAATGCAAAGGAGTATGTGAGGTGGGAATCCAAGCTGAGGCCATCTTTGAGAATACATTCATCACGTACATACATGACCTCTAGGTACTAACCCAAACCCATGTTCCAGGCTCAGCAGTATCTGTAATGAAGAACTTGTGGAAAGTGATGTCACATTCATAACTTATCTTAAAGACCAATGAGAGATTTAAAAGTAGCTCAGACTGAGAAAGTAGGCCCTCCCTGGTGGCGCAGCGGGTTAAAGCACAGCACTGAGAAGCTAAGGCCACTTCCGCATGAGTTCAATTCCCGCCTGCCCCGGAGGAGACCACATGGTGTGGCAGACCTCTCCTGACCCGCCCGCTGCTCCCCTTGGCAGTGTACTTCGTCGATCTGCCTGTTCTGTTCCCCACTCTGTCTCTGGTGAAGCCTCTCACCGCCCCTGAGCCTCTGGCCTGTACCCCAGTTCTGTATGTACAAATAAATAAAACTTTAAAAAAATCCTAACCCCCACCACTTACTGGATTCTACCCTACACTGAATGGTAGAACCCCTCGTTTTATTTTCACTAAACAGTTGATTCTCAAAACCACCCTATGGAGAAAGTATTACCAACTCCATTTTACAGAAGGAAAAGTGAAGCTTGAAGATGTCCTTCACTCTAGGATGTAGCTAGTAAGTTGGAAAGATGGTTTCTAACTCAAGGATTGATAATTGTTGTCTTTTTCTATAAAAGGCCAGCGAGTAAACATTTCTGCATTTACGGGTCATGTGGTCTCTTTCCCAGCTACTCGAGTCTGCAGTGGCTGCACAAGAGCAGTAAATACATGAGAGTGACTGTGTTCTAGTAAGACTTTTTAAATATCTATTTCTTTGGGCTGCAGGCTATAGTTCTCGAGCCCCGTTATTACCCAAGACTGATCTAAACCTCGAGACTCACATTTTATGAAATAAATGACTTCTGCATCTGTATATCCCAATACAAAATCTAGTGTAGACCAAAGTATGCATCGGCACTCAAAAACAATTGTTTGTGGGATGTCCAATAAATTAGTTCAGCTAAAGTTTATTGAGTCCCCACTATTTCTCAGACACTGTTGTATGCATCTGATATACATCACAGAACAAAACAGAAATCCCTGCCTCTGAGGGGTTTTAGAACCTATAAATTCTCAAAGCATAAAGCAAGACTATTAATTTTCTATTGCTCCCATAACAAATGACTGCAAACATAGCAGCTGAAAATAATAGAAATTTATTGTGCTATTGTTCTATGGGTCAGAAGTCCAACAGGACTCCCCGTGAGACCAAAATGGCGGCACTAGCTGGCCTGTGTTTCTTTCTGCAGGAACTGTTGATTAGCTCATTAAGATTCTTGGCAGAATTCAGTTCCTTGAACGCCTATCCCTACATTTCAGAAGCAGCAATGGGTCACTGAGTCATTTTCCTACTGCCATTTTTTTCTCTAAAGCAAGAGAAGGTTCTCTGGTTTGAAGGGCCCAAGTGAATAAACTGGCCAGGGGAACGTTCTTATCATTCATTCATCACTTCTGTGAAGTCCCTCTTGCCACTTTAAGTAACCTTCACCTGTAGAAATGAAGAAATGGAAGTCTTTGAGAGACACATATTCTGTCTGCCACAAAAACCATCACAGAATTTTTTATTAACTGTTATGAATTTGATTTGTGCTGATGGATAACATTTCTAGTGAGCCAATATGTGATATACTTATTTTTAACATGTATTATAATCGTGCTTATCTGGGAAAGCAAATTAAACTTTCTCCAGCCTTGCCCAAACCTGTAGACTTCGACCTGATGACTTGCAGTCAATCCTGAATAATGTGAGCATTTCAAACACTCTACCCAACATGGAAACAATTAAAAGCAAGTCACTGTATCATACGCCTGGTATAGCTGGAAGGAACTTTTCATCTGGAACACATACTTTCCACTGGGTACTGCTTTAAAAAAAAATAGCATTTCTACGTGTCCTTGAAGCTTTCTCCTACTCTTCCATATTAGTTCAGGCTATTTGATTAGGTCTCTGCCTTAACTTCCTGATTTGTCTCCAGACATCTTTACATTCCCTAAAGTGTTAGCTAAAAAGCTGACAAGTCCCCTGACCTTTGTCAATCCCTCCAACTGTGATTTTGCTCCTGGAAATGGACATATCCTCCTCCAACTGAGATGGACAATACCCAACCATAGACAAAGATGCCAAACTCCTAAGGACCCACTTACTCAAGACACCTGGTGCTGTGCCCACTCATTTGCTGACTGTGCCTTGGTTTCTTTCTCAAACCCAACACCATTGTTAGTTTTTGTCTCCCTTAAAGGCTCCACCATGGACCCATGCCTGCCTGCCTTCGACCCCACTTTCAGCTGCCATATTGTGCTAGTTATCTGAAGACAAAAAAATCCCAAAGAAGGACTGTTTAGCAAGGAGATAAGACGTTCTGTTTTAGAAGAAAAGCTGATTTTTTTAAATGCCAGACTTAAAGAAAGCCCTGGTAATAAAGGTGCCTAGGTCAGGTAAGAAGTTTCTTTAAAATATCTGGATTAAAGAAAGACTTCCATCCAAGTTTGAAAGTCCCATCCCTAGGAGAAAGAATACTAATGTTGGAAGCCTGGTTTATTGCCCTGGTTCTGCGACTTTGACGAGTTGTCACCAAAAAAAAATGCAAGTAATGCCTATCTCGTGGGGTTTCTGTGACAATTAGAAGAGAACGTGAGTGTGAAGGCACTTTTTAAAGTGCAGGCGTCAGGTGTTATCATCACGACTATCCCACTAATATCCCTACTGTCTCCACTGTAGCAAATACCACAACTGTTCAAGACACAGACTGACTATCTGAATGCTAATCATTCAGATCCACTCAGGAGACCATTTCCTTTTGTTCTGTTATATTAGCAGAAGTCATTTACTTTGAATTCAGCCCATCAAGTTACATTTTGGACAGGGTTAAGTCAAATCAACCTGCCAGTTTTTGGCTTGGTTCTACTTAAAGATTCATTCTGCCACCTTCTCAGAAAGCATAAGCCCACATTTGTGCATATTTGTATCATAAATCACACCCTAGTATGATGCCAAAAGCAGTTCAGCTCTTTCATGAATCAGTCTCTGATTACCAAGACTAAATTAGCCCCTGCTTTGTCTATCTTCCATCATGTGATGCAACATTACTACAGCACTTAGAATATGGCACTGTAATGGTGTCCTTGACCTTCTTTCCCCTGAAATCATGAAAACTTTTGCGTGGAGATTTAGGCTTTGCCTTCTCATTTGTGGTACAAAGTAGATAATCAGTACAAACAGTACATTACTGAAGCAAAAGAGAATGTCCAGGCTTCGGGGACTTTGCATCTTACAAAGTTGCATTGCTCCAGCATATTTTAAAGGTGTTCAGAGATTTTCAAAGAGAGACAAAGTTAACAAAGAACTATTCTTTCCCCAAATCCCTAATTAATCTTTCTATGCCATGTTTAAAAGGTGTTAGCAGTTGTTCGTTAACTACAATGAAAATTAGATAATTACTCTAAACATTTTGAAATAGAGAAAAGGAGAGGCAAAGGAATTTACTTGTACTTCTCAGCCCCTAAATATTATGCTCTATGCCTTCTGGATAAAGGAAGAGTTGGCCTTTATTTAGAGAATAAAATCCATATTAAAAGCACAACATAGATGTGTTAATGTGAGAGGAGACCAGAGAGGAAGGATTTTTCTCCCATTTAAAAAGCTGTTCCTATAAGAATTTTAATTATACATATTTAAAATTATAAGACCATCTACCATGTCACATAACTCCTTAGTACATGTTCCTTGGTATTTTAGTTAAAAATTAGTCAATGGGCCCTGCCTGGTGGTGCAGCGGGGTGAAATGCAGCACTGCCAAGCTGGCCACAGCTATTTCCATTCAGGTTCGATTCCCAGCCCCATAAGTGACCCACATGGTGCAGCAGCCCTCTCCTCTCTTGTCCGCTGCTCCCCTCAGCAGCGTACTTTGTCAATCTGCCTGTTATGCTCCCTAATCTGTCTCTGGTGAATCCTCTACTGTCCGTGCACCTGTAGCCTGTACCCCAGTTCTGTATGCATAAATAAATAAACCTTTTTAAAAATATTACTCAATGTACCCAGCAATCCCACTTCTAAGGAGCTACCCAAGGACACAAAAACAAAACTGAATCCAGCACTATCACACAACGCAGCAGTACCTCTCCTATTTACCCAGAGACTATGAAGTGTTTAATCTAGAAATATGAAAACGTTAATTTGAAAAGACAAATGTACCAAGCAGCATTGTTCACAATAGCCAAGACAAGGAACAGCCTAACTGCCCATCAACAAATGCCAGTGGCTGGATAAAGACCACCCAGTACATATACTCAACAGAAAACTATTCGGTTATTTGAAAAAAGATCAAATCTTGCCTTTTGTGACAACATGAATGGAACTGGAGGAAATTATGCTAAGGGCACTAAGAAAGACAGTAACTGAATGGTTTCACAAAGCCAACTAACAAAATTACTTTTATCTTCTGAAAAAAAAATAGAATGACTACCACAGCGGTGGGAGAAATGGGGGGGTTCAGTGTGATAGTGTGAATGGCCCTAGAACCTTGGTGGTGGGTGCGGTGACTCAGATACACACACTAGAGGTGTGACGTGTACCCCTGAAACTGATAGAGTAGTATTGTAACCAATGGCAAATCAACATGTACGAGTAGCATATTACAAAGTAATGGTAAATCAATAAAGTTTTATTTTTAAAAACATAAATAATTAGTCAACGTAAACCTTGGATTAAATGCAAAAAACTTTGGACTGCATGTTGGGAATGCCAGTTTTGGAGACAGTGCTGCCACTGGAGAACATAATCTCCCCGAGTGTATCAGCAGGGTTCTGGTGGCCACCAGACTTCTCTAGTCTTCTGCTCTCAAATTCTCACATGCACAGTGCAGCCACGGAGGACTTGTTCAAAGAAGGCACTGATTCAGACACTCTGGGACAGGGCCTAAGAACCTACCCTTCAAGCAGCTTCCCAGGCGATGTCCAAACACCTGGTCCGCAGACCACAACTGCGTAACAACATCCCAGTAGACATTATGAACAAGAAAACTCATCATCGATGAAATTCTAACTTAGACTGCCTCTAGGCCAATAGCGATGGAGATCATCCCCTCTAACATGAGAAAATAATTGTTTTCATGAAAAGTCTTGTAACAGATTGAACTTTTTCATTGACTTGAATTTATTCACTATAAAATGTGGGTGAAGTAGTGATTAAGGGATGATAATGTCCAATGTAAACAAAATAAATTATGTTGAAGCTATACATTTTCCATTAAACATCACTTTTTCCCAAGGGTTTCATCCAATCACAACACTAGAAAGTTGACTGTAGAATTGAGGTCACCAGAGGGGGAGGGGCGAGAGCAAAGTGGGGAGGGACACAGTGGACTGTGGTGAGGGCTGTAGGTGCCTGGGTGGTGCATGTGGTGTGGACACATATACCAGGAGGGTGCGATCCACTATCTCTAACTTTTATACAGTGCTGGAAATCAATGTTGCCCTCATTAAAAATATATTAAAAAATTAAAATCTTGTTTATAGAATATAATCACAATAAAAAGCAGCAATAAATTCCTTTCATCTAGAGCTCACTCAGTTCATATGCAACTTCTGAGATGTTATTAAAATCAAATTCTCTTGGCAATATACTGTAGAGTCTGAGAGTTCTACCCAAAAACAGAGCCAAGATGCACAAATGTCAGTAACACGTAGCAAGAAAACAGATCCTCATGTCATGTGAGCATTTTCCAGTAATGAGCTGACTTTGAGGATAATTTTACTGACCTGGAGAGCCAACCCAGACACGCTTAATCAGTGGTGACAAATTGAAGCGCCTTAAAAGTAAAAGAAGTTGTGTTTTTCCAGTGCTTGCCATATTAGATTTTAGCAGTGCCTTAGGGTCATAAAACTGCATCCTCTTCAATCCACACTCCATGCAACTAAAATTACTAATTTTGGCTGAGGATTCAAGAAAATGATTTTCAAAACAATAGGATAGAATTCTAGTCACTACATGACAAAACTTTCCCTGGCAGCATCCAAAATCTGTTGGTCCTAATATTCAATTTGAAATTTTCCCTCTCACTAATCCTCTTTAAGTTTCCTCCCTGCCTTCATCACTCAATATATTTATAAAATTGTTGACAAACTAAATTTCGATGAGAGTAACTTGTATTAAATGCATTGAAAATAACTACTTTCCGTGATGAGTTCTATATAAAGAAATAAATCCTTCCTTGTGAATAATCCCCAAAAGCCTGCTAACATATCATGATTTGAAGCAGAATGCATCTGCATTTCCACTTTATGCCCGATGCCACGTATCTCTGTGTTTTGTTTAGCTAAACACCCACAGCAAGGATAACTGCATGGGACCAGTCAGAAAAGGAGCTGGCTACCAGCAGCAGGCTTGCAAGAGTACATGGAGAAATTCATTACCCAACAAAACAGGAGAAACACGTTTGTATAGAAGGGCCTGCTACCTTCAACACAATAATACAGCCCCTTCATTTCCACTGATCAAGCCTGTCTTGATTGATAATGTCCACTAAGTCAGATTCTTAAAGCACAACACAGGGAAGAGAAGATTTGTAGTGCCAAAAAAGGAAGAAGAAGAAAAGCGCACACAGTGGAAGGTACCAGCAACACAGCACAAGAAATAAGAAAAATAAATGAAAAATTACTTACTGAATGATGAGAACAGTAATCGTCTCCCTAACATCAGCTCCGGAAAGTCAGCAGCTAGGCTTTGATGCTCCAGGCAGGAGAGCGGATGGCTCATCTCTGGGGAATAAAAATAAAATGAAAGTTTAAATTTGTTGAAGCTAAAATTGAGAAAAACATTTGAAATGTGAGGCCAGAGACAAAAATTAAAAAGTGAGAGTAAAATGGTAACAAATGTGGAGGGTAAAGTCCAAGTTCCAACAGTCAACAAGAATAACACCAATAGAGTTCCAGAAAGAGGAAAAAAGGGATGAAATTATCAAAAAAAAAGTAAATACAGGAACATTTATCAGATGGATTTCCAGATTGAAAGGAATCACATCAACTACCCAGCATGAAAGATTAAAGCAAGAACTCATAGAAGTATCAATATCATGGAATTTAAGAACAATGGGACAAGTTGCTATTCTACAGGAGTCCAAGGAGGGAAGATAGTCAGATGACATACAAAAGTTCAGAAATCAGACTTGTTCATACTTCATATTTTAACAGCAATATAAGAAGCTAGAATACAATGGAGCAGAATCTTCAAACTTTTTTGAGACCATAATATCCAACCAACAATTCTATATTCAAGCTATCAATTAAATAAAAACATTCCCACTTATGCAAGATCTCATCGTTTAACTTTGCCAGCATCTCTTTCTCATTTAGCTATTGAAATATGTGTTGTACTAAAACAGAAGGTGTAAAACAGAGTACAAGTAATAGAATGCAGGAAAAGAAGGATTTCAGGGACAAAAGTATCCCAGAATAAATCGCATGCACCTGACATGGCGAGTAAATAGTCTAGTTTGGAGATATTTCTTTGCAAAGAAATAAGAAAAATACTCAGTGCATTTTAATGATTTCATGACTTAAAGATAATTTGGGATAAGAATTGAATTAGTGACAAGAGCATAAGAAAGTAAGTAACTGGGCCCTCCTTGGTGGCGCAGTGGGTTAAAGCACAGCACTGTGAAACTAAAGCCACTTCAGCATGAGTTTTATCCCCAGCCAGGGAGGTGATGCATACCACTCCTGACTTGCCCGCTGCTCCCCTCAGCAGTGCACTTCATCAATCTGCCTGCCTGCTCCCCACTCTGTCTCTGGTGAATCCTCTCACCCCCCACACCTCTGACCTGTACCCCAGTTCTGTAAATATAAACCAATCAATCAAAAAAAAAAAACACGAATAAAGAACCTAGAAGCACCCTTGGGAATTTCAATATTTATTAATTCCTATATCATGACTATAATATCATGACTGCAATTCTTCTTGAAAGTAGGAATCATTCCTATTGAAAGACTGGGATTTTAAAATAACTGAAACTCCTTCCACGTAATTGATTAAATTTATAAATCTTTTTTTAAGATTTTTATTTATTTATTCATATAGAACTGGAGTACAGGCCAGACATGTGGAGGGTGAGCAGATTCACCAGAGACAGAGAGGGGAGCAGAACAGGCAGATCGACGAAGTACACTGCTGAGGGGAGCAGCAGGTCAGCAGGTGGGTCAGGAGAGGTCTGCTGCGCCATGTGGATCTCCTCCAGGGCAGGCAGGAATCGAACTCATGTGGAAGTGGCTTAAGCTTCTTAGTGTTGTGCTTTAACCTGCTGCGCCATGAAGGAGGGCCCTATAAATCTTATTTTTTAAGACTTACATTCTTTGTCATGCCTCTGATGACAAGATTCTAATAATGACATTCTCCAGGACAATTTGAAAACTGCACTTTGGAGTGCTTAATTAAGATTAGTTACTTCAAGATGTCAACACTATAGCACATTAACAATGCTATTTTTTGGCCCTCCCTGGTGGCGCAGCGGGTTAAAGCACAGCACTAAGAAGCTTAAGCCACTTCCGCATGAGTTCGATCCCCGCATGCCCCGGAGGTGACCACATGGCACGGCAGACCTCTCCTGACACACCCTCTGCTCCCCTCAGCAGTGTACTCTGATCATCTGCCTGTTCTGCTCCCTACTCTGTCTCTGGTGAATCCTGTCACCCTCTGCATCTCTGGCCTGTATCCCAGTTCTGTATGAATAAATAAATCTTAAAAAAAAAAAAAAAGAAAAACAATGCCATTTTTTCCCCTTCATCTTGTATAATGCCCCTTAAAAATCTATAAAAGAAAAAAATGTATCTTACCCATTTCAACATTCTCCTGCTAGGGGGAAAAGAGTGGTAATGGATACACATAACATTTAGTGAGTGGATATAAAGAGAGAAGTATTCTAAGAAAGTGCAAAGATTCCTCCGTAATTTGTGTGCATAAGTAATTTGAAGAGAATCTGTGTCCCATGACTAGGCAGGTTTTGCAAAATGAATAGACTAAGTCCTATTATAATTGGTTCAATAGGTAAAGCATCCTTATAACTTTCTATTTTTTCCAATGAATAATGATAATATCAGGTTCTTGCCCATATATTCGTAAAAACAAGCCTCTAAAATAAGTACCATTACTGTAAAAACTGTTTTATAACTAATGAAACTATGCTGTTACAGGCAAAAAATTTAGTCCCACTAGAAAGGTGTGGATCATGTGAACCCAACTATCTTCGAGCAAAATCCATCATTGTAGTCAATACTCTACAATGTTTATTTAACTTTTAAGTAATATTTATCTTCAAATAAACTTATACATTTGAAAATAAAATATTAGTCTATCTTGACCCTCATTTATTTTCTATTCCAATGTATCACCTATTATATCTGTAGTTCAATCAAAATCTGATTTTATTTTAAAAGTTCGGAATGAGCAAGGAGATATAATCAATAATCAAATATCTCACAATAAAGAACATTCCAGATGCAGATAACTGAATTGATGAATTTTACCAAATATTTAAATACAAATTCTTTGCAAACTCTTCAAGATAAAAACAGGAGAGAATCCTTCCAAACACATTTACAAAGCCATCATTATTTTGATACCAAAGCAAGCCAGATACCAAAAGAAAAGTAAGCAAACTTCCATGATGGACACAGAAGCAAACATCTTCAACATAATATTTGAAAATTGTACATTAAGGAATCACACACCATGACAAAGTGGAATTTATTTCTGGGGTGGAAGGATGATTCAGCATATGCAAACCAATCAATGTGATATAGCATTTTAACACAATGGATACAATTTATATGATCATTCCAACAGATGCATCAAAAACATTTTATACAATTCAACCTTTTCTAGTCCACAGGCTCTTTCTGGTGATTTCATGTGTGTATATATATATATATATATTATATATATATATATATACACACTCAACTTAAACTACCAGTCTTGTCTTTGGTTCCTCAACAGAAACAATATATTTGGGGGGTGTAGGGGGCCCAGGGAAGTATCAGTGAGCAGAAAAGAGATAGATTAAAAAGTAGCCATTACAGGGTAAATTTTCAAACAAGTTACCAGTAGGGATAACTGGAACTAAAGGGGACTAGGGAACTCTGAGCAAAAATATACAAAACATGCCTCAGCACTATCCTCTTGAAAAGAGAGGAAGCTTAGTTTCATGACAATTCCCATCAGTCATTGGTTAAGTTCTTCTGACCAAGTTCTTCTTCTTTGCTCTTGGATACAGCAGGCTCTGGGCACTAGGTAAAACCCTTAGTCATAAAAAAAATTCAAAACAATACAACTGGACAACTGCACCACAATGTAAAGGCCCAAGAACACTTATAGAAAATCTGCTGCAAAATATGCTCTATTTAACGATAAACTGAGTATGACTTTCATAATGGAAAGTAAGCTTCAGCTTCAAAGTCTGTGGTTTGCATGACTGGGAGGTTTGTTTAGATGGTCATAAAAGGGCACTTGTGCTGCTGTCATTCTTTGATTCCACAATGAGAATGACAGTCAGCTGCAGATCCTGCCAACAACCCAAGTGGATGGAGGCTTTCTGGACAAGCTCTGCTCTTATTTGTTGTCCCAGGGGATACAGACAGGATGCAACAGAGCTGCAGCCCCAAGAAATTGAGTCTCTGAAAAAAATATGCAAACAACTGGACTATGGTGATGGCACACGGGTGATTTGGTGATGGGAAACCCAAGGGGATTGCAACTGAGATAGAAAAATTCACAAAAATATGTAAAAATAAACTAATACATAAAAAAATATGCAAACACTTACACATGAGAACATGTGAACCAGAAACAACAACAACAAAAAACTCTTCTCAGAATCAGAGTGAAAACCCTCTTTTAATTGTAATTTAAATCAATAATTACAATTGTAATTTAAATCAATAATTGAGTTCTCTAACAATAGCCTGACAGCAGTCATTCAGCCTCTGTTAGACTAGCTCAGAGATAGGAATTTCACCACCACCAACAGCAATCCATTTTAGAACTACTTGAACAGAATAATGTCCTTAGTTGAAGATGAAATCAGTTTCCTGATTATTTCCCAAAACATGTTCTAGTTCTGCTATTTCAAGCTACTCAGAGCAACCTTAACCTCACTGCAAAATGGCATATGGAAGACAGTTATGTCCCTTTAGCATCAAAACAAAATGTGACAGTTCTCTTTATGAGTCACCTGCTAACATGGCTTGAGTTCCTGGATGACTCTGCTCAATTATTTTAGTCATTAGCATTTTAGGACTATAATCTTTTAAACACAATTTTCCATTTATAAGTCAGCCAATGGAAATACTGAATTAAAAATTTCAAATGTAAAAAGTAAAAGTATTTTGAAAAAAGATGAACTTTAGACGTGACCTAAGATGGTGAGCTAGCACAGACTGGAGTCACTGACTCTAACACAGAAGACTGGAATTCTCATGAGAGAAACTGCACCTTGAAGAGAACTAAGGATTTGATGACAGGTGTTTCCACAAAGAAGTGAGATAGAGACACTGAATTGGGTAGGAAGGCCAAACAAACAGTGCCACCCAGGGTGATACAGGGTGGCTGGGAGAGGTACCCACCCCTTCCATGCCACGGTTTCCAGAGAGTCTCTGCACTCCTGGCTCACTACATACAGGCAAGTACCATAATGACATAATGTGTAGGTGTGAAAGTGACATACCCAATGCTGCTGGCAAGTAACCTGGTGTTCCTCCCTGCCCCAACCAAAAAAAACTCACTCACCCTGCCAGAAACCCAGGGCTTCCCTAGGCTGCTAGACCACTGCAGATGGGTGAGTGCTTCATACCATAAAAAAACACTGACTACTGGATAGGCATGGAGCTGACAGACCTGCCAAAGGAGAGAACAACATCTGAGATCAACACTCTAGGCCAATACCTTGCAACCCACAATTCTTAGGCAAAGCCATCATATAAGAGCTAGGAAGAATACTGGTTGGATATAACCCACAGAAATAATTACACAGCATCAGAGTGAGGAGGCAATGAGTGCACCCCAATCTATGGTTCAGGACAAAACCCTGGAGAAAATCCCTATGACTGAAGAATTAACAACATTGACAAAAGAAGACTTCTGAACAACTGTATTAAAGATATTTGCGGAAATTAGGAAAGCAGCAGATGAATAACATAAGGACAGAGAGCTACTGACAAGGCTCCAAAGAGAAGTAACAGATATAAAGAAAGTAATTGTTGAACAAAACATAAAATAGAAAGGTCAAAAGTAGACTCAGTGAGGCCAGGAACTGAATCGCTGAGATGGAAGAGTAGTAAAAAGCATCCAAAAAGACAAAAAGAAAAGTGAAATCAGGAGAAACTAAGCTAAGGATAGTTAATTTATTTATATTTATTTATTTATAGTTTATATATATATAGCAAATTTAAATTACAAGGACTAGAACTGATAAATGAAACCAGGAGCTAGTAATTTTAAAGGCCAACAAAATTGTCAGCCTCTCAGAAATCTGACAGAGGAAAGAGAAACTGTAAATAAGGAACATGAGAAATCAGAAACAAGATATAACCACAAAAAAGGACTTTTGAGATATGAGCTATCATGAAATGGATGACTTTTCAAGTACAATTATAAATGGCAAAAGTAACCAAAGGAAGTTAAAATTTTTAAATAATACTCATCAAAAAATCAGGTATCTACACATTCTACTAGAATTAAATGGATTATCTATCTAGTGTTATGGGGAAAATAATTTCCACATAATTTAAGCAATTTTCAGCATGATAAATGTGAATCTTCCAATTGACTTCATGAAGATAACAAAACCATAATAGCAAACCCTAAAAAGTACAGTAGCATCAACTGAAGCCAAAATACATACAAGCATGGAAGCAGAAGCCTTAAATGAACTAATAGCAAAGTCAATCCATCAGAAGATTTTTAAAATAATTCACCATGACCAAAATTGCTTTACTTCAGAAATGCAAAATTGGTTTAACTTTTGGAAGTCTATTAATGTATGATCAGCCTGATAGAAGTTGACAGGGCATCTGATAAAATTCAACAAGCATTCATGATTTTAAAATAATAAAATCCCTTTGTAAATTAGAAATTGGAGGGTATTTGCTTAATATTAAAAACATATCAATCAAAACCAACAGTCACCCACGTCGTAGTTTAATGGCAAGACATCAGAGGCATTGTCATTATCATTAGATTATCATTTAATCAGGTGGGATGTTTAGACTGTTAAGGACGTGGAGAGTAGGTGCCATGTTGGGCTTTCCTTACCACCATTTCCCCAGTCCAAACAGCGCTTGTTTTTGATAACTTTCCTTCTAAATTTCCAATTTCTAGATGGTGCCCTTGAACACTCTTCTGTTCATTATACACCCTCCCTGGGTGACCTCACCCACACTCATGGCCTTACAGATCATCTGTATGCTGATGACTCATAACCTTCTAATGATGATTCAACCTTCTCATTTTGCTATTTAACACTTGTAAAACAAAGCTATTGACTTATGCCCTTTAAATCTCTTCCTCCTCAAGTCTCCTCCTTTCCTTTGGATAGTGATGGCACAGTCCAACCAGTTCCTGAGGCCAGAAATCTACACACCTCCCCTGCTTACACACTAACTTGAGACCTACTTACGGTAACTATCATCTATTAGAAAAAAAAACACCAACATCATTGCCAAAATTGATGCATCATCTGACTGTTTTTTATTAGCAAGACTTAGAACCTGGCACAACCCACCAACTCCTCTCACTTGAGTAATTATGAAAATTTCAAATTGGTCTCCCTATGGCTACTCTTGATTGTCTACTGTCCATCCCACTCAACAGAGTATTTATAAAACCCAAATTACATCTTTTTCTTGCTAAAAATTCTCCAGTGGCTTCCCCATTTTAGTTAGAAGAGCACTTGCACGCTCCCTCTTTGACTTCAAAGTTTACCTTTTTCATAGCCAAGTACATTCCAGACACACCAACCTTGTCCCTTAACATGATGTATTTGTTCTCATATTCCAGCAATACTTTTCCACTAGATGGTCATTACTGTGTTTTCCTCTTATAAATTGAATCTGAAATGTCACCTTTTCTGCTTTTACAATTGTAAAACACCCAAGCCCATAGTTCTTCTATTATGTTTTTCATAATTTCTTCATGACCATACCACTTATTAATATGCAACACTATTAATATTTCAAACAATAATATATATTGATCATTAACTTGTTCAATGTTCTTCCTGCTAGAATTTAAGTTTCTTTTAAAATAATGCATGCACGAATGCAAAGAATTTATGTTTTAGTAAGTAAAGGTCCCTCATTGTCTTTTGCATTTATTCTTTGACCTTTGAAGTATTTGGTCAATATGAAAAATATTGTTGGAATTTTTTTTGGAATTGCATTAACCTTCCAGACTATAATACAGTAGGCACCTAATAAACCTTTTGAATGAGAATTTATGAAGAATATGGGGCTAACAATTACTGCTTTTCTTCAAGACTGTCTCAGTCTCAGATATTTTGCAAAATGTTATGAGTGGAAAAGCACCAAGAGATTTAAATATTGCACAAAATATTCACTAGTTATAAATGATATTATCTTTATAGACATGCAAGAGAATCATTTGAAAACCATTAAACTAATAAGAACCAATAAGATGGCAAATAACAAGGTTAATACAATTATAATAAAAACTGACTTTTTGCCATCCAGTTGAATGTAATTTTTTTACTGAAGTAATATTGCTTTTAATCACTACATAGCCTTCAGATGTACAGCCTTTAAAAAAATAACACATGTATTTTTAATAATGCATTATGGTCATCACCAGATAGTTGACCCTTTTTCCCTGACTTACCCATCCCCCTCCCATCCCTTTCCTTCTGGTAAGAAGTACTTTGTTCTTGTAGTTTTAAAGCTGACTTATTTTACTTTTCTATCCACCACAAGTGAAATCATATATTGCCATTCTCTGTCTGACCTATTTCACTATGCATAATAACCACTATTTCCATTCAGGTTGTTGCAAATGGAAGGATTTCATCCTTAGTGATAACTGAACATTATACTCCATTGTGTGTGTGAGTGTATGCAAATCAAAACAACAATGAAGTATCACCTCACACAGTGAATGGCTATTATAAAAAAGACAACAAATATTGGTAAGTCTGTGAAGTAAAGGGAACACTGGTAAGCTGGAGGTGGGAATGTAAATTGGTACGACCACTATGGAAAACAGCATGGACACTATTCAAAACTTTGAGAATAGAAATACCCTGTGATCCAGCTATTCCACTTCTGGCGATTTATTCAAATAATATAAAAATACTAATTCAATGAGATAGATGCATGTTCATCACACTGTTACTTACAATAGTCAACAATATTTTTTTTAAAGATTTATTTGTGCATACAGAACTGGGGTACAGGCCAGAGGCTCAGGGGCGGTGAGAGGCTTCACCAGAGACAGAGTGGGAAATAGAACAGGCAGATCGACGAAGTACACTGCTGAGGGGAGCAGCGGGTGGGTCAGGAGAGGTCTGCCACACCATGTGGTCACCTCCAGGGCAGGCGGGAATCGAACTCATGCGGAAGCGGCTCCAGATTCTCAGTGCTGTGCTTTAACCCACTGCGCCACCAGGGAGGGCCGAGTCAACAATATTTTTATGTTGACAAATGAAATTACAAAACATGTCAAAGAAAAAATGCACACTGTAAGTCAAGAATATCATTATAGGGATATTCTTAAATCTAAAATTCTAAAAACTTAACCATGTTGAATTATACACATGGATCAAAGAAACAGAATAGAAAGCTCAAAAACTCTAAAATATAGAATATTTAATTGATGTTAAAGATGGCATTTCATACCTTGAGAGAAGCATAAATTACATAATAAACAATGCTACAAAAATAGACTTAGAAAAAGATCCCTCATCTCACTTCTTATATAAAATTAAATATTTAAGTATATTAAAATGCAAATATGAATATAAATGACATGAAAATTATAATTTTTAAATATATTTCAATTATATTCTTGGAATACATAAAATGTCAGTAAAATATTTTTTCTCGAGGCCCTCCCTGGTGGCGCAGCGGGTTGAAGCACAGCACTGAGAATCTAAAGCCACTTCCTCATGAGTTCGATTCCCGCCTGCCCCGGAGGCAACCACATGGCGTGGCAGACCTCTCCTGACTCGCCCGCTGCTCCCCTCAGCAGTGTACTTCGTCGATCTGCCTGTTCTGCTCCCCGCTCTGTCTCTGGTGAATTCTCTCACCCTCCGCATCTCTGGCCTGTACCCCAGTTCTGTACAAATAAATAAATAAAATCTTTAAAAAAAATATTTTTTCTCGATTCAAATTACATCTATGTCAGAAGTTTTATCATGTCCTATAAGACTCTTCTATTTGATTTCTATATTCCTTTATTTCTTTCTGTATTTCAGTCTCATCTCCCCTCCCGAGTTACTCAATAGTTCAGTAAGACTGCTTTATTTTTATAATATTTTTTTAATCTTTTATTAGTATTAGTTTAGGACCATAAGAGTCTAGCAACAAGAGCAAGCAGAAGTTGAGGGTGAGGACAACAGAATGTTAGAAGATCAAGCTCACTGAAAATCTAAACAGGAAATAGGAGGTTGTTCAATAACACCAAGATGTCCAATATATCCTACTGTGTTTGGCAATAAGACATATTTTTCACTATGTTATAAAACAGATAACGCCACAGGTTTTAACAAAGGCTTGGCTGAAATCTGGATGTGCTACACTCATAGTATTACACTGGGCTAACAGTCTAGTTTTTATGTGAATGTTTTGTCCCTTGAGGAGTACAAGGATATTTATTAAATATGGAATTTTAAACTAGTCAACAAGCAATAAAGGATGATTCCAGAAAAAAATCAGAAATTAGCTTTCTTTTAAGCCAAGTCAAATGAAAACTGTACTGTAATATTCTCTGTTCATTTAAGAAAACAAATATAGGAGGGATATTTAAATGTGCACTTATGAAAGCAAACAATTTAAATTCCTCTTTAAATGCATAGAACTTAAGTTATCAAGTCACCAGCACAAAGTTATGCAGATGAAAGAATAAGAAATTGGCAGCCACAGTCTCTGTAAGAAAATATGGATCTTATATAAATCCAGAGACACATGTCAATGTTTCTAAACACATGGGAAAATGCCAACGGCAGACCAGGTGGGAGTAAATTATTTTTGAGAAATAGACTTCAATACAAGTTGCAAGGAGGTGGACATTTACTGCCAAAGGGTCAGATCAAAGTAATATGGAATGGTTCCACATGTGTTTTAATGATTCAGTAGTCAAGGTGAAGTCGAGTGCTGTTCTCAAAAATCGCTCCTGGGGATGTTACATATTTAATTTAGTCCAGTTGAAAAAGGTTACAGGATGTAGTCCTCAATTTGAATGACTACACACACGCTCCAAATGCTGTTTTTGCTCAATGTGAGGAGCAGTTTTGATTGCAGTCTTTTCAGTTAAAAGGTTTCCTCTCTGAAAACAAACTATTAATTCCTTAGGATCTGAAGCAATGGACTGGGGGAAGGGTGGGCAGGTTCTGGTCCCTGGAATAAGACCACCCATCAACCAGGCTTACTGAGAGCTGGGTCTGAAGCGCCCCACACTGCCTAGTGATGGGGGGAGCACCTATAAACTGCCTTTATATAGGAGCTGCAGCCCAATAATCTATCTGTAAGGCCACCACACAGATGATTGTCCTAAGCTATTATGTAGATAAATGTTCATTTAGTGACATGTACAGTGAATGGAAACTTTAATCTGTGTAAATGATAAACCACAATACCGCTACTGTAAATTATATTTATAAAATAGAATGCCATGAATGGAAGAGACTCCTCTGGTTCAGACTGAAAAGCCAATTGCCAGCAAATTGTTCACTGCAATTCAAATTTACATTTCCTGACTATCTGGAGTTGCTCTGAAACAGCTTATAGCAAAGATGAAATTCCTTTAAGAAGAATGTTTCCTAACTTAAAAGTCTGAAGTTCAAAAAGGAAATGAGTCAGCATCTAGATTTAAAAAAAAAAAAATGACTAAATTTGTTAGAAGTATCTTTCAAGTACATTTTCTTGTAATGAAGGCAAAAGTCTATTTTATGGGAAATTTTACAAAAGCTCCATCATCCTGCACACAGTCCATTGCAAACAAGAATCCCAGTAACCACTAGTTCTTCATTTATACAATTACTTAAAAAAATTTACTTTCAAATAGTTTCTAATTTGTCTAGTTAATTCTTATTTAAAAACGGAATGTGCTTTGAAAGATGACAGGATGAGAGATAGTCTACAGAAGTTACCAATCCTGGCATACATGAAATATACTCACTATCGGGCCCTCCCTGGTGGCGCAGTGGGTTAAAGCACTGCACTAAGAAGCTTAAGCCACTTCTGCATGAGTTTGATCCCCGCCTGTCCCAGAAATGACCCACATGGCGCAGCAGACCTATCCTGACCCGCCCGCTGCTCCCCTCAGCAGTGTACCTTGTCGATCTGCCTGTTCTGCTCCCCACTATGTCCCTGGTGAATCCTCTCACCCTCCGCATCTCTGGCCTGTACCCCAGTTCTGTGTGAATAAAAATCTTATAAAAAAAAAAGAAATATACTCATTATCAGAGGTCAGTGATCTAAACTAGGTTAAATAAATCCCGTTTATAGGCAACAATGTTTGCAACAGCTAGATAATTCTGGACCCCTTCAGTGAAATGCAAGACTTAAGTACATCCAAAGCACTATTTACTCATAAGCTAAATCAATGGCTTGAATTGGTGTATTAAAAAATGAACCTGGGCCCTCCCTGGTGGCGCAGTGGGTTAAAGCACAGCACTGAGAAGCTAAAGCCACTTCAGCATGAGTTCGATCCCCGTCTGCCCCAGAGGTGACCCACATGGTGCGGCAGACCTCTCCTGACCCACCCGCTGCTCCCCTCAGCAGTGTACTTCGTCAGTCTGCCTGTTCTTCTCCCCACTCTGTTCCTGGTGAATCCTCTCACACCCCTGCATCTCTGGGCTCTACCCCAGTTCGTTCTGTATGCACAAATAAATCTTTAAAAATAAAAAAAAAATTAATCTGGACCCTGACGGAGAATTGCTAATAGGTCATTAGATTTTGGTTTCCAGTCGTTCCCAGTAGGGTTTACTTCCATTGTGAGAGCAACCGTGTTCTAGTGCTCATTTTTATCAGGAAAAAGGACAATAGCATTATCAAGAAAAAGGAGAGAGCATGCACAATTGCTCAGCAACAACAGTCAACATAAAACACATAATGATAAAACAGTGGAGCAAACTTGAGTAGTTTTTAGCAAAATTCTTTTTTATGATTTTTTAACCTTTTTTCAATTGTATCATTTTTATTGAGGTAATGTTAGTTTACAACATTGTATAGGATTCAGATGTGTAAGCCCACACCCCTCTGATGTGTGTTCCCAGCCCACAGGCACTATCAAAGCACCCTCAGTCCTCTAAGATAGTCCACTGGGCCCATCCACCCTTTTGCCCCCCACCCCCTCAAGGAGCCTAATTCAACAGTTGGGCTTCCAGGGTTTGTGTATGGTTTAGTTTTGTCTGATCCTTAGCTTTGTTTCTTTGTATTCTACATATGAATGAAGTCATCCTGTTTGTCTTTCTCATGAGTTATTTCACTTAGCATGACCGAGGCAGCAATAACAGCTATTGGCTGAGTTGTATTCAATGGCCTGTGCAGACAACATCTATCTAATACACTCACCTGTCCTTGGGCATTTAGGTTTTTTCCACAGCTTGGCTATCACAAGCAGTGCTCAGTGAACAAAGGAGGGCCTATGTCCCTTCGGGTTACTGTTTTGGTATTGCTCAGATACCTAGGAAGGAATCGCTGGATCACAGAGTAGCTCAATTTTCAATGTTTTGAGAAACCTCCATACTGTTTTCCACAAGGACTGGACACGTCTAGATTCCCAACAACAGTGTATGAGGAGTCCTTTTTCTCTATACTCTGGCCAATGTTTATTTCTGATCTTTTTTCATGTGGGTCATCTGCACAGATAGGAGGTATTCTCCCTTTGTGCATTTCCTTGATAAGTGATGGTGAGAATTTGTCATGTACCAGTTACCTATTTTTATTGTTAGAATAAAATGTGCTTGATTTAATCTGGGAAACAAAGTAAAGTCTACTAAAAAGAAACCTCAGCAGAACCACTCTCCCCAAGATTATTTCCATTCAGGATCAAAATAAACAGCTTCTATTAGGACGGCTGGCATAATTTAGAGCTCTCATCCTTCTTATCACAGAGACCTATAAGCAAAACCCTTGAATCCCACACAGGAACGGCAAGCATTACAATAACTACATCAATAATCCATTTGGATTCTGACACTGCAGCCGTGCTAAGTCTTAAAGCCACTGCACTAACGATAAGCTAAATAATTTTCAGCCAATGAGGATTCTACCTGTGCCTCCCCCCCTAGAAAAAAAGAGGTCTTTCTACATATTCTGCCATAAACATTCATGAAATACAAGTATCTCTCTCCACAGTGGTTATGTATAATACTCTTACCACAGCACTGTTTGGATAATCCCAACCAATTCAGGACAGTTTTATTGATACAATTCAGAATCATAACTGTAACCAGACAAAGCCTGCTTACTGTCTTAATACATAGTCATCTGAAGATAAACAGAAAGGAGGATATAAATTTGATAAAAATCTATATATTGGCAGGAATCCAGGCATCACAGTCCATAACTCACCAAGCTACATTATTTTAGTTCGTGGCTTTCCTAGAGATATAAATATCTTACATATAAAGCAGACTTGTACATGTACATCTATCACTATTTACAGTGAAATCAACCCAAGTTTTTTTAATTATTCAATAAAGTACATAAATTTTACAAATAAATGCCCTTTTAGTTGTATATAAACTTCTTTTTTCCTGGTGTAATACTAAACTTTTTACAACTCCAATGTGTTTAATGTTCCATGTTCTAGCTTTAGGTGATTTAAATTGCATTTATAAACAGAAAAATAGTATAAAGATACAGCCCAAAAAAAGTGCTAAGAAAACTCAGCTGGAAAGAACAGCTTAGATGGAGCATAGTTCTGTATTTTTGACCATTAAAATTTAATATAATTTCTTTCTAAAATAATACGCAATGTCGGACCAGAGAAGCATTTAAAAATAACAGAAGCACAATATTTAACAAGAATGAAATGGCATAGGATGTGAGTTTTTAGTAGTAGCAATAGTGCTATTAATTGCTTAGGTTATACTTCAAAAATAAAAATGACTCCAAATAAAAATTTCATCTGTATTATTGAAATTTTATAACTTTTTTTTATCATTTGGCATTCAGAGTTCTTACATACTTATGAGCAGTATGCTGAAACTGAACTGCATTACCTAGCTACAGACACATGAGTGCGCATACAAACACACATTCATTTCTGATCATCATTCATTCATCTCTGAATTATTTGGGAATAATTCAACTTCATAATTCTCATTTTTCAAACACTTTTACCTTTTAGATAAAAGCTTTAGTATATATCAGAAGAGATCAAGGAAATAAACCATTCTCCTGTTTAGTGAACCTCATGAGGATTATATTTAACATGACAGTGTTATGTTGAATATACAGAGGCCAAGCCTCTGTCCCAGAAATAATTCTATCAATAATCCTAAATGTGATGAGTGAGAAGCCAACATTTAACCTATATATGAGAGACCCAAGACACAGATTTTCCCCAAAATATCTTCAATTTTCTATTTCTGTATCAACTGAAATATATTTGCCGTCTGATAATATCTACTGGGTAACTAAAATGGAGGTAGTGGTAATTGTTAATCCCACTTGTCAAGGGGATTGGATTTTAATATTCATATAGGCAAAAAAGAGGTAAGACCTTAGGTTCTGTGAAGAACAAGATGGAACTGAGAATCAAAGAAATCCAGGAACTTTAAAGAACTGTCTCTTCTGTGGGAGGTTTAAGGAGGCTAAGAAACAGCTCGACCTGCCTGGACACTGCATCCCATGAAGATGTAAGGTGCAGGTTTACCTGGACAATTCATCATACCTAAGCAAGTCCTTGCAGCTCTGCTGCGTGCTTTATCATGTCACAGATTCCTTTTGATATCCATGTTGCTAAGATGTTTTATCATAAGCTATCGAATTTTATTAAATCTATTTTCTGCATCTACTGAGATTTTTTTTCATCTTTTATGTGTTATTGTGGTGAATTACATTATTAGATGCTTCCAATGTTGAACCCACCTTTCATTGCTAGAATAACCCAACTTAGCCATGACATATTATGAATAATCTGCATCTGGGCCTGGTGTTTCCTTTGCAGAAAGAAAGTTTACATTTAGCAACTCAATTTTTGTAATAGTTAAAGGACCATTGGTATGGGTCTTGACTCCATTTTGGTAACATTTGTCTAGCAATTTGTCCCTTTCGCGTTCCTAGACCACTGATATGGGTAGTTGCCTCTGACTAACTGCTGCCCTGTGCCCTCTTTATCTTACTTTTTCCTTCTTGCAAGAGGCTCATAGATTATTATTCTTTTCATAAACACAATATATGGCTTTTGGATACTATTTTTTCCTATTTAATTATTTCTGTTCTTATACTTTCTCTACTTCATCATTTGAGCTTAGACTGCTCTTTTACCAACTTCTCAAGTTAGGAGCTTAGCTCGTGTAATTCACTTTTCTCATCTACTGTTCAGGTTATAATTGCCCTTTTCCCTATACTTTGCCTGCATGACACGAATTTTAATTCATAGCATTTATAATTATCATTTCATGTGCATTATGATTTCTTCTTTGATGCAGGCACAATTTAGAGGTATATTTTTCAATAAAAAATGCAATTACTTACTGATTTAATGGCATTGTGATAAAACAACATGGTCTATGAGATCTCAATTCAGTGATATTTAGTAATATATTTTTAATGACTAACAGGTCAATTCAAATAAATTTTCTAAAAGGTGCACATCCTTCAATATGGAATATAATTTCTTTTGTTTAATTGATAAATGATTTAAAATGCTATTTGTTGACTTTTTATATATATTTGAAACCATAGTATTAGCAGCTTATAAATAAAAATAGGTATATTTTCCTGCTAAGCTTATTCTTCTATTAAAATATAGTTAATATATTTGCATTTAATATTTTTTTTACCTTGAAATCTATTTTGGTCAGAGGGCCTCCCTTGTGATACACGGATCAATGTTTCAGCTCTATGAAGCTATCACCAGCTACTGCCTCCTGAGTTTGATCCCTGGCCAGGGAGCTGACCCACATGGCACACAGACCTCTCTTGCCTCACCTCCTGCTCCCCTCAACAGTGTATTTCAGTAGATCTACCTTTTTTGTTCCCCACTCTGTCTCTAGTGAATCCTATCACCCTCACTCTGCATCTCTGGTATACACCCCAATTCTTGTATGCATAAAAAAATAAAAATAGATCTTTTAAAAAAAAATCTACTTTGCCCAATACTCAGTTATATCCATTTGCTAGGGGTAAATTAGCGGTATTTGCCTGGTATATGTTTCTCCACCAGAATCTTTTTTATTATCAAGATTCTGCATTTTCTGTTGCATTAGACATGATACTATTTGTAAAACTGATGATTTTTTTAGTCAAACTTACTCTGTGTCTTTTAACTGGAAAGATTTGTACATCTATATATATAAATCCTGATACATGAATATAGACACATTTGGATTTTACAATTTCATGCTATTTTACTACTTTACCATTTCTCCAGTTTTATACTTCTTCCCTACCCACCTAGCTCTTTTTTTTCCTGAAAAACTGAATATACTATTTTTCTACTTATTAAAAAATATAGTCTATTATATTCAATAGTCATTGTGGAGAATAAAGCAAACATACCAAGTCTTCAAATATTTAAAATTAATCAAACTCTCCTTTAAAAAAGTTTCTAACTTTATTGAGATATAATTAACAAATACAAATTATATGTATTTAAGTGTACAATGAAATGATGTGATACACAGCTACATGGTGAAATGATTACCACAGTGTCTACCTTCCTTTTAATTTTTTTATGTTTTTCTTCCTTTTTATTTTAAAGATTTATTCTTTACATTTATTTATGCATACAAGAGCTGGGGTACAGGGCAGAGGTACAGGGTGTGAGAGGATTCACCAGAGACAGAGTGGGGAGCAGAACAGGTGTAGCCACTGAAATACACTGCTGAGGGGAGCAGCGGGTGGGTCAGGAGAGGTCTGCTGCTCCATGTGGGTCACCTCTCTGGCTGGGGATCAAACTCAGGCTGCAGTAACTGCAGATAACTTGATGGCGCTGAGACCTAACCCCTGCACCAACAGAGAGGCCCCTTCTTTCTGAACAATGAAAAAAAAAATTGAAAATGCTCCAACTCCAACCATACTCCTCCAAAATGTTGCTAATATTCCCCACTATTATAATCCTACTTAGATTTTAATTCCATATATAAGACATTGTCATGAGGGTTTTGTGTGGTGCTTTTTGTTTTGTTTTGTTTGCTATAAGCATATATTTATCTTAGTTTGCCTTTACTGAGTGAAAGGGAACACTATCACAAAGTTTTCAAGGGGCATGAAGTCCCAGAAGGATGTTTCTAATGTTCTGGTTACTATCACCTCTCACACAGATACAGCAATGGCCTCCTAAGAGGACCACCTGCTAGAGTCTGCTACAGTCTGTCCCCTATAGTGTGATCTCAATAGAGCAGACCGAGTAACCATTTTTAAAGACATCAGCTTATTCACTGCCCTGCTCTAAACTCACAACAGTTTCCATTTTACTCAGACTAAGAGACAAAATGCTTGTAATGTCCTATGACACCCTACTTGATGCGGGCTCCTCTTACCTCTGTCCTAGACTTTGTGTACACTGCGCTCATCACACGCTCCTCTTCCCTGCAGCTGAGCAGGCCAATGACATGAACTGGTGTCTTTTCACCAGGATCTGCCTATGTGGCCCTGTCACCTCCATCAAAGTGTTGCTCAGTTATTATCTCAACAAGGCCAGAGTACCTTACTTGAAGTTGTAAGCCTCCTTTTCCCAGCATCCCCACTACTTCTTACCCTGTTTTCATTATTTCTATAATGCTTATCACCACCTTACACAGTCTGTAATTTACTAATTTATTATAATTTATCTGTCAAACTCCACAAAGGCAGGAATCTTTGTTTTGTCCCCTGATATCTCCAATGCGGACAGTGCCTGGCCTGTAACAGGCCTTAATACATGTGTTAAATGAATGAAGAGTAAGTTCATGGCAATAAACGATGAACAGAACTGAACTGTGAACACCCTGATCACTCCATCAAACACAAAACCATGTGCCTTGGTCTCTCTCTCACCCCTTCCAGCTAATAAGGAGGCCCTAGAAGTGGTGAGTCAGTTACTAATTATGCAAATGAGTGATCACATCTGAAGATCACCACACAACATGATGGCTAGGACCTGAACCTCTCAACAGTGCTCTCATTTGCTTCTAGACTCCACGGAGGCCATGGAGGCTAAGAGTACTCCTACTTTACCATTTGTCTCTCGGAATCATTCTCTCTTTCACGCTGTTCTGTGTCCAGAGCTGCTGGCCTATCTAGCTGATGTCAACCAGGCCTCCTTGCCCTGTGGAAGCACCAGCAGGAACTCAAAGGCAGGAGAAAATGGGCAGTGTTTATTCTTCTACAGGCCTGCATTTCCATAATGATTTACTAAATCCACCTACCTGTAAGCACAGACCCTGTCAGGGAGGCCACAGCAGAGTGACAGCCCCCGCCTGCTCTAGAAACAGCTTCCTCCCTTTCCCTTGCAGCCCAAAGCTGTCGGCAGAGACTTCCCTCTGTTACCAACACTTGGCACTTTACCTTGCCTGGCTATTTCCCTTCCCCCTGCCTGCCTCTCAATAAAGAATCCCTTCATTTTTACAAACACTTCAGGTACTCCTTGGGACATGTCACCTGTTACCTGACAGATTCTAGTTAAGCTAAAGGGAACAAACAACAAAATACACTCCTTCCACCCTCAAGTTTCTCCGGCAAAAGAGGTTTTCAGCCATATGTCCGACTTCCCTACCCCACCACCTAAACATTCTTTCAGAAATAACTGTAATGTGTAGTCACTTCTACTGAACCAAGGCATCCTGTGTGAGAGCAGGGTTGAAAGGACCAGGGGGTTGTTCAAAAATTCAGCCATCAGTCTCCTTTTCAGTTATCTTTCCCTTTGGATTGTAGCTCCAATCAGGGCATGGAGGGAGTATTTTCAAAGACTTTCTTTTTTGATTATCTTTGATTATTGTTTTAGTCCAAGCAGAACAGAGTGTAAATCAAGTCGTGGATCTCCTCCACTTCCTCATAAAGAATTTTAACAATAGTTAACCCAACCTCGTCTGTTCTGAAATACTGCATGCACCCGAGGCTGTAAGAATAGCACACAGAGAAAATATTGGCTAAGCATTGCACGCCCAGTGGCAGAAAAAGTATGACAATTTCTAAGTAGGATCTTAGCATTTCTCTGCTTAATAGCTTATGTTATCATCTGCATGAAACCTGCAATCCCCTGAACTACAGCATTTTAGACACATAGAAACACCTGGATCAATACTTGTTTTTCTGAATAAAAATGTTTTTCTCTAAAATCCAAGATAACCAAGCAGTGACTACTTAAACATTTCTAGTGGGTCAAGGATCCTAATATGAGCTTTTAAATATTCTATTCACTATGTGTCTACTATTAATTTTTTTCTCTTATGCTGGATCAAAATCTTCGCAACTAAAACATCTACCAGTTGAAGCCAAGAATACTCTTAGGAACAAAAGGATTATATCCAAGCAATCTTTCTCTGTTTTCTACATTTCATTTCCAGAATTGAGCACAGAGCTCGGCACACAATAGGCATGCAAATGTATTAAAAATCATAAGTGAAGGGAATATTTAAAAACACCTCTAGTATCTATCAAGATCTCCCCAGGTCATTAGGACAATCATGCCCAATTCTCTTAATTATCTTCAGCTGATGGTTTCTAAACACATTATAATTGATTGCATTCATTTGGACAAATTCAATTTGTACATCACCATCTCAAAATGAGATAATCAGAACTGAAGAAATAGCTCCATAAATAGATTTATATGACAATGGTAAAATGCATCTATTCATTTTTTCCTTTATTTAAGGCACTGTTTCTATTAATGGAATCTGAGTGTGTTAGCACAATTCTGATAACTCCACTATTCACTCATATAGAACTTGCACTTAATTAAAACAGCCATATTTTTAACCTATTCATTCACTAACTTACTGCCCAGACTGCTGTAGATAAGGGGGGTATAGGAGTCAGACAAGTCAAAGACTTGCTGTTACAGAAGTTCAATTTTTCGAAAGGTTCAGATTATTTTAAGAGAAACCTGCATTAATAGCAAAAACATGTCAATGAACAAATGCATGCATAAATATTATAAGGATCAGTGATAAGAACTACTAAAAAATGAGAGCAGGATAAAGAGTCAAAAGGGATACGGGAGAAGCAATAAATTAAGGTCTAAGGAAGACCTCTCTCCACAAGAGGGTGTTTGGATACCTCACATTCATGAAGGAACAAGCCATGAAAAGATGTGAGAGAATGTTCCAGGCAAAAGAATCTCAGCAAATTATTTATGCTATAAAACTGAGCATTTGAGGAACAAGAGACCACTGAGGCCAGCAGAGAGAGAACAAGGGGAAGGGTGGGAGGAAGTGCATGGAGGAAATAAGTACCCGGATCATGTCAGTCTGTGTGAGTCATGCAAGAGACCTGGATTTTATTCCATATCAGAGAAAGCCACTGCAGGCTTCTGCGCAGGTGAATGACGTGATCTGATTCACATATTTACAAAACTTCTCTGATTCCTCCATGGAGGGGGACAAGAGAAGAAGCAAAGATGAAAGAGAAGACACTGAAGAAGGATTAGAGTGTTAACCCAAGCACAGAGGTTTTACATGACTGTCCCTCACATTTTGACTTTAACCTTTTTTTTTGGGGGGGGGGAGTAAAAGTTGCCAAGATAGTAAGGGAGATGCCATCTAGCCCAGACCAGTTTCCCCTATTTAAATTTCATATTAGTATGGCACTATTGTCCAACTAATGAAAGAATATTGATACATGTATTAATAAACCCACCTTTATTCACATTTCTTTGGTTTTTCCTTCATATCCTTTCATCTGTCTCAGGATTCCATCCAAGAGAACTCACTATATTTAGCTGTTATATTTCCTGAGGCTCCTCTAGGCTGGGACAGTTACTCACAATTTCCCAGCTTCTGTTCACTTTGATAGTTTGGAAAAGCACCATTCAGGTATTCTGTAGAGCTCTCAATTGAGAATCTGATCTTTTACTGATGATTAAGCATGGGCTTGGAGGAGGAGAAAGACCACAGAGATAAGCACTAGTGTCTTCCTACATATCAAGAGTACAACTTTCTGGGTCTCCTGGGTGGTACAGGAGCTAAGTCTCTGCACCATGAAACTATCATCAGCCACTACAGCATGAGTTCACTCCCTAGCAGACAGGTGACCCACATGGCACAGCAGACCTCTCCTGTCTCAACCACTGCTCCCCTCAGCAGTGGACTTCAGTAGATCTGTCTGTTCTGCAACTCACTCTGTCTCTGGTGAATCCTCTCTGGCCTGTACCCCAGTTCTTGTATGCATAAATAAACAAATTTTTAAATACAAGGAAATAAGTATCGACTAAAGTGCCCTGCTTATAAGCAGTGGGCTTTGCCTTTGGTTTTGCAATTTCCACTCATTTCCATAGTCATTCAGGTAAGCACATTTCCCCTGCTCGTTCCACTTGTTATAACATTGTAATACAGGTAGGTTTTCTGGTCAGTCTGCATTATATCATGGTCCCCTGGCCCTCCCAGATGATATTGTGAATGCTCACACCTTATGGCTTATACGTTTTGTGCTGTAAAGTTGTGTGTAAATATTTCAGAAAGGAAAAAGGTTAGTGTTGCGATACGATCCAGTTCCTGAAGGAATAGTCACTTCTTAGCAGGCACTAGGAAAACGAACATCATTAACTAGTCCTAGCTTCTCTCACTCTCTACATATATATGTACGACATACACTCATGCATACGTATGTATGCAGATATATACATAGATACACACATTTGTAATGTGCATATATATGCATGCAGATTACACTGCATAAAGTATATTTTCAGCAATGTAATATGCTCTCCTGTTTTTTTCCTCAAACAGAAAAAAAGGAAATCAGGGAAAGGGTCTGTAATGTGTGTATTATAAATGCTCTCTACATTTACCAGATCTATTTATATTTTCCCATTTCTATTTTCCTCAAACTTCAGGGGTACTGTGATTAGTTCATCTAAGAATTTAACTTCTCCTGCATCTGGCTTAAAAAAAAAATACTGCAAACCCTGTGTAGCTTCTATTCTGACTTTATGTCATAAAGGAATTATTATAATGAGTGTACTGAGAAGACAAAGTAAGTTCCAAACACAGAAAGAACTCAAAAGACAGCATTGACATCACACATCATGCAATGATCCAGGTATCATAAAACTTAGTGTTGAACACGGGAATTACATGGTTATTCTTCTAGAAAGTAAAATTCCATTATATCAGGCCTATATGTAATGATTGTTCCACAGTAATAATGGGAGGTATTAATCAAATTGGAGCGCCCTGGCCAATGGCCTATAAAGCAATTTCCCCCTCATTTAACATCTCCAACGTTTAAATGCATTTGTATTTACTTCAGGGCCTTTAAAAACCTATTGGTTGTTTCTATCTCTAAGGTAGATGGTGTTAATTTTCTTCCATAAACATAATGACACAGAGCTAAGCAACCATGTTTACAAAACAATAAAGGGAAACAAATTGATAGCAGTCAATTACAAAAAAAGCTTAACCACATTATGTTACAATGTAAAAGGTCTCAGAAGGCAATGAGATAATTCAAAGATAGTGAGACAATAACCTAAAAGCAACTACTGTAGAAAAAACACTGGGTATGAATATTAATTAAGAGGGACCACCCTTTTGAACCAAACTGGAAAGACTTGCTTCTCAGGTCTTCTCTGATGGACAGGGACAGTCTAGCTCATCTTTCAAGCAATCTCTTTGAAAGCTTTCCTTTCAAAATAAGTCTGATTGCCTTGCGTGCTTCTTTCCAGCAAGTGACAATTTTTATCCCCCGCCATGCAATCGCACAGGTTTTGAGTCTAAGGGAGAAACCTGGTTGAGCCTGAATTCCAGATCTAAATTTAGGGTCTTCTGAAAAAGCTGAAGTATTTATGATTCATCGGAGTGTTTATGAATTGGGGAAAAATGAGCCTCTGTGTCTAAAAGAAACCGTTAATTGAGTTTCATTGATTCTTCCTAGATACCCATCTAGACTGTATTTTGCAACTGATCTTACAGGTAGGTGCAGGAGAACAGAGGACCATGGGCCTTTGGCATGCAGCACCTGAAGGGGGGGAGGTCGTACACAACTATTATGGAAACAACAACATAAACCACTTATTAACTCCATAAAGATATTTTTTTTTTAAATGTGACCATGGGCCCTCCCTGGTGGTACAGTGGGTTAAAGCACAGCACTAAGAAGCTAAAGCCACTTCACTACCCACCCCGGAGGAGATTCACATGGAGTGGCAGACCTCTCCTGTCCTGCCTGCTGCTCCCCTCAGCAGTGTACTTCATCAGTCGGCCTGTTTTGCTCCCCAATCTGTCTCTGGTGAATCCCCTCACCACCCCTGCACCTCTGGCCTGTACCCCAATTCTGTATGCACAAATAAATAAAATCTTTTTTAAAAATGTGACCAAACTGATGCATGCCACTTCCAAGCTTGGCCCATAAAAGCCACTCCACATGTTATCTACCATGTCCTGTACCCTTTCCTGTGTGGTTTTAGAAGCTAAAAAAAGAAAATGAAGGAACCATAAGAAGGACAAAGCCCAAGTATCCAAATCATCACCCAGAGTTAAAAAGCCTGAGAATGAGCAGTCTGTGCATGAAAAATACATCCTTATTGTGTTGTGGAGCTGAGAGCTGAAGGTTTCTCTTCCAGTAGCTGGCGTCACCTGCAGTAATATACGATAGTTGTCATCATTATTTGCAGCGGATCAAACGCAGAGGCATCTCTCATTACAGAGTTGTCAGAGTTGCAATCCTCGCAAGATTGAAAGTGCCTGAGACTCACATTGATAGGCAATGCCCGAGCGAGAAAAACTTCTCCTGTGCTGGCATCCATGAGTAAATGGAATTCGTCACCAAAGGAGGGGACACCGTCTGAGCCATTTGTCCCTCTCCACACCAGATACTCCAGCAAGTTCGTGTTCCAAGGAGAGAATCAATACTGTTCTAACTTCCCTAAATGAGCATTTGCAACCGAGATAACAGATTTACAGGAACGTGTGTGCATGTGTGTGTATATTCTTTTCATTCTTAATGAAATTCCTTTCACCTGGTATAAAACTCTCATTCACTCATTCCAGAAAATATTCATTAAGCAATTAAGAACTGGAAAATATTTTATCAGAAGTGACATGCAAACCATTGCCTCCAGCTAGTGAATCAATTTACTGAGAAAAGAGAAGAGCTACAAAATTCTTGGGAGTGAAGCCTAGACAAATCTAAATTTTCTAAAGCAGACTGAATTTCTGGTATTCTAGCTCAATGAGAAACTGTATCAAAAAATATTTCTGCTTTAGAACTAGAAAATTTAGTGACTGTATTACCAATCTACATATAATAGCTAATACATACACATGAAAAGAAATACAATGGAAAAAAGGTCCTCATTTCCAGTACAAATGTGGCCCTGGCATGACTAGGACAATAGATTAATATTAGCACTTTTCAGGAATATATTCAATGCCATAGAAAACACCCACATGAACCTAGAATTCCTGCCTTAAGAGACACAGCAAAACAGCACAAGGTTCAGGAACACAAGGAGATTCAGGGGGACGTATAATTCAACCTGGACTTTGAACTATGAGTCCATGAGCAAAATGAAGAAAATACTTCAAGTGGACAATGAAGTCCCAGGATACCAAATCACTGGAACAATTAAGAGAGTTTGTCTCTAAAGATACCAAATCAGTGGAACAATTAAGAGAGTTTGTCTCTAAAGAAATGTTGACAAGGGCCCTCCCTGGTGGCGCAGCGGGTTGGAGCGCTGCACTGAGAATCTAAAGCCGCTTCCGCATGGGTTCGATTCCCGCCTGCCCCGGAGGTGACCCACATGGCGTGGCAGACCTCTCCTGGCCCGCCCGCTGCTCCCCTCAGCAGTGTACTTCGTCGATCTGCCTGTTCTGTTCCCCACTCTGTCTCTGGTGAGGTCTCTCGCCGCCCCTGAGCCTCTGGCCTGTACCCCAGTTCTGTATGTACAAATAAATAAATCTTTAAAAAAAAAAAAAAAGAAATGTTGACAAAATGGTGTGGTCCTTGTGTTTGTACAAGGGGAACCCATTAGAAAGACAGGCCCTTTTTTGCTCCCTGGTCTGTGTATCCTCTGGACTTGGTCTTGCCCACTACAGTGACATCATCTGTTTGCCCCTCCTAACTCCACTGTGAGCTCCTCAATGGTGGGGGCCGTGTTTTGTTCATAGTTTTGCTTATCCCCAACTTTCAGCTCAGTCCTTAGAAAGAACAGAGGCCTAGTAAATGGTACTGGAAGGGAGGGATGGACAGATGGACGACAACTTTAATATTTGCAACTGGTCATAGGTATTTTGCTACTCCCTAACTGAAGAGTGCAAGGCACCAGGTGAACACAAAAATGTCCTTCACAGTAGTCCAACCCTAGCACCAAGATGGCTATGCTGTTAGCATATTCTGAAATTATAATAACCAGCTAAACTGGCACAATATTTATTCCAGGGGAGGGGTCTAAGGGCCAGGTAATGTGACATTGACCTGTATAAAAGAGAAGCTCTCTGCCGTAAGGAGATTAGGAAGACCTATCCTCCCTACCTTTTTCCAAGGGAGAAGGCAGAACTTAAATCTGCATGTCACTTTCTTTCCTGTCTTCACCAGAAAGTGCTCTAATTGACCTTCCTTTTCTATCTTCACTGCCTCCCTACCTTTCCTTAAGTATTTAAGCCATCTTGTGAATCCTAGCCATGCTGAGTTTCCTATGTGTATAGGAGGTATAAGTTTAGTATTACATTTTTTGGCTATTTCCCTTAAAAAGGTGAATAAAAAGCCAAACTTAATGCTTTTTATCTATTATTAAGTATTCCAATGTTGTCTCTCTGACAGACAGATAGACATATATACACTGATGTGTTTATGTGTGTAAATCTGCCTTTGATGCAAATCAGCATTGTAAAGCATAATCCGATCCAATCACAGCATTATGTTAAAATCCAACTTCTGAGAACTATGCATCTAATGTGGGTAAATAATTCACTTTATTATGAACAGACCTGGTTCAAAAATAGACTTCTAAAGAAATTATCCTATTTCACTAATCAGTGTATTTGTTGTCCAAATCTCTCAGAGTTGCTCCAGCCAAATTATCTTTGACACACAGTACTTCAGGCATTGAAATGATCACCAGAGATGATTCTGGGAATCTATCAGGGCTCTAAAGTACTTATCATGGCACCAAAACTGTCCCCCCAAATGGTATTAGCCTTCTGTCCAAAAATAGAGTTTAGAGACAATTTAAACAGGGTTTTTAAGCCCTTGATACAGTGATGGGAAAACACTCAATTTTAAGTATTAATTCAAAGCAATTTTCAGAATCCTTCCAAATTTTAAGCAGAGGAAAATAAAGACACATTCTGGCATTGAATGTAGCTTTGTGCAGCATGTTTAAAGTTTTGAAATTTGTTTCTATATTAGTTTCCAAATTGAATATTTGGCCTCCAGAGAAATACAGAAAAATTTAAGTAGTACTTTTTTTCAGATTAAAAAACATTTAAATAGCGTCATGAATATATTAAAAGAAAGAGCCCTGCTTCCCTTGAGCTATCTGGTGGAAATGCATTTTTATGAACTCAATTGAATTAAAGGGAAAAAACAGCATATGAACATTATACTTTATTCTGTAAATCCAGAGTTACATCTCATGTTATGTAATTATTTTTACATACTTTTTTATACTTTTATTAGAATGATTAATAAACATTTCTATGGTTCAATACTATCTATGTTTATCACTTTAGTGTTTGTGTATCACACATTATGTAAATGTACCAATGTTGCTTTGTCATTCATTTCCAAACTAGTAGGTGTTTTTATCCAACTAGCATATAATTGAGTTTTCATTTGAGTTATTTCATTTCAAATTATGTTCCCAAAAGTATGTATGCCAGGTCAAAATGTCACAACTCTTGTGATAGATTGCCAGTTTGTTTCCCACAAGGTAAAATCAATGTAAAGTGCAGGTAGCAATGTATTTCATCAAATCTAAGACACATTCAGTTGTAAGGTACTCTGTTTTCTAGACCACTTAGTAAGTAAAAATAGCTGCCCATTCAATGGTAAATCAATGTTATGATGCCATCTATCATAAGAAGCATCCTGATCCCAAAGAATTTAAAATATTAAGAAAAATGCAACTTAATATCACTTAAATGCAGGGTTTCTTTCTCAGTGTTCCACAAACCCTGCTTTTATCAGCATTTTTCTTTGCATAGACGTTTAATGTGCATACGACGCTCCTGAAATATTTTAATTTGCATTCCAACTTCTACAGCTAAGAGGTTGTTTTTGTTTTTTTTTTTTGTTTGTTTGTTTGTTTTTTATGGAATGATTCCCTTATATGTAAGTTGACTTTCCGTACCCATTTATTAGCAGAGGGAGGCTTTTGTGAGTGTTTATATATATTATAGTAGTGAGAGAAATTAGCAGGTATGTTGAACACAGATTGAGCCTCTCACACCCAGTTTTGTTTCACCTCTCTTTTGTTTGTTAAATCACATTGTGAATGGCAAAAGCTATTTAATTTCACACATTTAAGTTCCTCCTAAGCACGATCTCCATTCCTTCATAACCAGAAATGAACTCCTCTCTGAATAATATGAAAATATAATATGGCTTTTCTACTGTTTTACATTCTTTTATATTAACTTTGCATTCAAGTGAAATTTATTGCAGGGTGTAGTTTGACATTTGGTTTGAGTTTAATGAGTCTCCAAATTGCCTTCTAGTTTTAAGCAGGTAGGTGAAATTTGTGTTCTTGTAAAATTCAATCACTTCTAACTTTTCATATATACATTTCTTGTAAGTTGTAGATGTGCATAAATATCACTTACATATGGTTTAGTAAGCAAGTAACATAATCTCATACAATACTGGTAGTTCTTTGCGATAGATAAAGCAGAAATACTCTATTTTGCAAGTGAAGAGACTTAGCAATTCAGAAAGATTAAATAAAATGTCCTAGGTTACTCCAACAATACATAAGAAAACCATAACAAGAACCATGTTTTTTTTTTTTTTTTGCCTTGATACAGAATGTTTCCATTAACCCACCCTGATAAATGCAGTGATTTGAATATTTTCCAGGAAACTATTTACTCAATGGTTTTATAATTGTAACTCAACACCAATCAGTTCGTAAATATACTTAGAATAAATTTTGAGGTTTAAATACATCTCTTAAATCTGATAGGAACCATCCATCATTATTGCATTTTTATTTTTAAATGTCTACTAGTATTACTAGTCATGCATTTTCCAGATGAAAATAACTATGTATGGTTTCTCTCAAAATTTATGAATTTCCCTGTAAAAGCACTAATTGAATGATATTAAATCTATAAAATAGCTTAGAAAGGCTGGTGTCTCTGCTGCAGTTATGATACATCATCTTACTTGAGCATCTTTCTTCATTCTCCTATAGTTTTTATTATATTCTGTAATAAAGCCCATGCATGCTGAATTATAGAGTACCAAATCATTTTAAAGTTATTGTGAATAGATTACTCATTGCATCCTCAGGCTCTTTCATTAATATATCAGTGTGAAATAAGTATTTGTAAATTCACTTGATAGCCTGCAACTTTTCCTGCACTCTTTTACCCTGTCATAATTTCTCTGGTTAATACCCTAGAACAAACAGTCTTAGCAGACAACTAGCTTCTTTTAAAAAGTGATTTCTCATCCCTTTTAGAGATGTACCCTTTATTTTTCTTTACTCTAGAAGGAGTTATTGCTAACACATGTAATACTTTTTCTAGTGAATGTTGTTTCAAGTGGCAAACCCAAAGTTTTCTCTTTGAAAGCTCAAGTTCTATTATTTTCTAAGTTATTCTTTAGTTTTAAATACACTGTCTGGATATTTTTCAAATTTAAAAACATTTTAAATGACTTCTTGACAGCTATTGACATAATGGGATTTTGTTTTCTTCACCTTTTTGTGTGTCATAAGCTATAATGATAAAACCTTAAAGAATTCCTGGGTTCATTCATGTATTCATTCAACAATCACTCAATTAGAGCTATTGTCAGCACTGAAGATGGAGAAGGAAACTCACTGATGAACAAGAGAAAATCCTTGCTCTCATCAAGCCTAATTTTCACTGGAGTAATGACTTTTTACCCCAAATGAAGAATTGTTCCAATGTCATAACAAATTATGTATGCTAACATAGTACTGAAGATATCTGGATCCATAGTAGAGAAAAGAAGTAACAATGGTCGTATAACTTTATTCCCTCTTCTTTGGGGGATACCTGTATCCACTTTCATCCAACTAGAGCTCTTCAAAAACATACCAACACAAGGTACTGGCTAAAGATAAACCAAACTCCAAAGAGTCCTTTTCTCCAGGTATGTTGGATCTGTTTAGACTGTTTATTATTAAAAAAAAATCTCCAGCTAATCAAAAAATGTATTGATACAAGGTAAGTTAGTTTCCCAAGCCTTTCAGCAAATGGCTAGCAAGGTCTAAACATTAAAGAACAACCTCCCCCCAAAACCAATTTGGATATCTTGAGCTAACTTCTATTCTTATTTGCCATCACAAACATTTCCTTTCTTGGGAAAGGGATTAAGAAATCACAGCTCATGGATGTAAGTATCTTGGATTTCAATGTGGTTTTGGCTAAGGCTCCTTTCAGATATTCTTTGCTAATCATTGGTAAATCATTGTGTTGGGTAACATTTCTATCTCATGTGAACCTGACTGACAATTCAGCCCCATGTATAGTCATCAGTAAAACGTGTCATTCTGGATTTTTCCCATCCCCACTCAGCAGTCCTAACCAAGACAGTGACCACTTCAGTTCAACAAACATTTAAGTGTTTGGCCATATCAGGCACTGACTTGGCACTGAAAATACAAAAGCAAATCAATTATGTTTCTGGCCTTCATTCGATTATAGTCCATGAATCAGGAGACTCGGGTCCTTGAAAACTAAGAATGAAATTTGTCTTGCTGACATGAGTTTGTCTAAGACAAATGCTTATGAACAACACACTCACCAAACTACAGTATTTTTTATTTTAATTCAGCCCCGCCATCACCCTCTATCTTTAAACATTCATGTAACAGATTCTGGCATGATTTCTTGTGGAATCCTTGCCATCATGGAACAAGACTCTTACCCAGGACTTACACAGACTTTGGAGGCCTTGCAAAAGCTTTAGGTTTCTAAACATAGCCCCAGGGCCTATCCCGGAGATCTCCCACAGTAAATGCTTATCCACAGCTTCCCAAGTTTCTGCTAAAGTTCTCCTCAGAGAGTAGGAGCTGCTCCCTAGGCCAGCTCCAAGGGAAGCCTGAAGTGGCACACCTAATACTGCAAGATCAGCCTCAGTCAATGAGGGCTGAAGGTGCTCGATAAAAGCCCAGCTTCTTCACCTCCCAGTAGGAACATGGATTCTGAGCATGGCTGCTCAGAGTAACACCCCCGCCCCCACCCTTCCACCCTCAACCCCTGCTGCCACCATATGCTGAGCCCCTAAACCCAGGTGACCACAGGCTTTCCATGTTCTTCCATGACTTCTCACATTTCCTCAGCTTTTCACCAAACTTTATGAATTACTTCCCCCAAAAAACTATACACACATGTCATCTTGTCTTGGAAACTGATTTAGAGGAATCCAATCAAAAACAATAGGAATTTTTGCTATTTTCTTAGCTGCAAAATCTTCTCTCCCCAGGGTTAGACCCCATCCTAGGCCCCTTAGGTCATAACTGGAGATCTGCTGAGGTCAGGCCACACTGAACAGTTGGCTCTTCCCTTCCGCTATTTACACTTGTTTGACAGCTTCTTCAGGCACAAAACATGAAGACCAGTGAAAAATTGGGCCAATGCTAATTCTAAGTCAGATGAATTTCTCTAGCCCTGATACCACTCTGCAAGGTCCCCCCAGTACACTATAAGTTCCAGACCTATACAATCTTTTCTTGCTATCTGACCATGTTTTGTCTACTTCATTACATATTAATATTGTTGAGGATACAGATCATTTGGTAGCCAGTGTCTGTCGCAAAAGGCTTCCACAAAAAGTTCTGTATAAATGAGTGAATAAATGGTCAAGATCCCACCAGCTGTGGTCAAGCAGGAATCCATTGGGCTTTTTAATCTCACTGTATTAAAAGTTGAATTCATTTCCTTCCCAATCTTTCAGCTCTTTTGTTTTACTTCACAGCTCAGCAAATGGTATTAATTCTGTTTATCTTATTGATATATGGTCAAAGAATGTCTATAATGTGGGAGTTATTCCCTAATGATTTGGTAGAGCTCATGCAAACTATACGGATCTGATGGCCTCCAAATGTAAGGGTAGATACTTGACAAATCCTTCTATTACTTTCCATGGCATTACACGATTTTTCTGTGATTTTTTAAAATTTATATCTTTAGTTAATTGAGCCAATGAGGTATAAATTTTGTTAAATTTGATCATAAATTATATACTGGTTATTAATCCTGTCATAGTTTTTCCTCATTTATTTATTACTGTTCACTTACATTTTTCCTCATTTTCATTGATTTGTGTTTTATTCGAAACTCATAGGGTCTTCTATGTTCATTCTTTAAATTGATATGCATAGAGAGAAAGGAATTTAACTCTACTTAACATTTGGCTGAAACACATTAATTTTTACATTATATTTTAGTTTCTTGCTACTATTGCACCAAGATGTTCTATGTGATGTAGGAATTACCTACAAATTCCATGTGGGTGCTCTTTACAATGTTCAAACATTTTACTCATCTTAAAATTGAGAAAAATAACCTCAGTATCTGTGTCTGCATTTTGATTTTGTTGTTTAAAAAAAATGAAGGTTTAAATAAAACATATTTTCCATTTACTAAGACAAATTTTTCTTCTTTACTTTTTTCATTGTTTAATAACTGAATTTCTAGTCTGAGTCTTTGTCCTGTACTGATGGTAAACATGGAAACCAATTGTGACCAAGGGATTCTGGGATCCAGGACTAGACTGAGGTAGGTCTGCAAATAGTGTCAAGTACTGGAAAGTAACTGAAAAACACGTACAGGTCAAGGAGAAAGGGAAGTGTGAGCTCTGGTGACTATTAGAATTCTGTTAGACTAATAGAACACAGGAGATGGGTGTTTTGTTTTTCTAAAACTTGTGATATGATAATTATAAGAATTCCATACTTGAGTTGGGGTTGCTTAATCTGTACTTTATTGTAATAATCAAGTTGTCTGTAAAATTTACTTTCTCCAATACCAATATAAAAATCCCTAGTCTCTTACTTAGCATTAACACAAAAGACATTAGATGATCCAATTATCTTTTTGTCAGTAAATGCACATTAGTTTTATATGTATTGTTTTGACTTGGTATTTTAATGCAGCTGTTGACCCTTCTTGTACATATTTAATGTTATGATTGATTTTTATAACATTCTCTATCACTCTGTGTTCATTTTTAATGCTTTTATTGACTTGCTCTTTGTATTAATCTGTTTCTGTAGATGACTTCAAAACCCTTAGACTGAGCCAGAAGATAATTTGATCTAGTTTCTAACATCATTATATCCATTATCATTTGTCTGAAACTTTACATTTCATAAAATATTTTTATGAAGTATCATTGTATGCATGTTAATTCAATTATTTCCAATATTTCCTAATAGAAATATCAATTGCGATTTGCAATACTTGCCTGTCTTAATTTTGCATCTGAGTAACCAGGAAATATCATTAGTGTGGGTGGGCCTCATCCAATCAACTGAAGATCTTAATAGAAAAAAACAAGACTGAGTAAAAGGGAACTCCTTTCTGAACGCCTTGAACTGGAACACTTATTCTCTCATACCTTCAAATTGGAACTGCAACTTGACTCTCTCAGGGTATAAAGTCTACCAGCATTCAGAATGAATTATATCAAGGACTCTATTGGGTTTCTAGCTTAACTACTCATCTTGGGACTTGTCAACCTCCATAACCCAATTCCTTATAATATCATAATCTCTCTCTTTCCTCTTCCCCCCTTTCGCTCGCTCGCTCTCTCTCTCTCTCTCTCTCTCTCTCTCTCTCT